>NC_090942.1:83696818-84397164 GCF_040807025.1 Struthio camelus | reverse complement strand
CCATAGAAGCCAAAAAGCAACTGCTCTGTTGTTAAAGGATCTGCGCACATGGAAAATTGGAATAACTGGCAAGAGAACAGGGATCAAATGGTCTTGCATAGAAAGAGTCAGTTCTGACTCCTATTGAATCCAAGCTGAGGTCTGGAAAAAAACAAGTAGAGTCCCAAAGTTCTTTCAATTCTTTCTCTATCACACTTCTATATTCACTTAATTCTAGGGTCAAAATATAGAAATATAATGTAAAAATATTATTTTTATGTATTTCCAACACAGAGAGAAGTACCAGGAGTACTAATAATTAATAGTATCAGATAGGTTAATTTATTTTGCATGCTGCTGAACTCTGCTAGGAAAAATAATTCCCAATCAGTCATGCCCCAAAGGCTTCAAATTACTCATAGCTAGTGCATATTCTCCTATGATGAGTAAAAATGAAGTATGTATTTAGAAAAGGAGGGTCCAAGTTTAGTATCACTGTTTCTATTTAGTTCTGAGTAGGTATCAGATGATTTATACTTGTAAGAGTAAATTACTTTAATTTCATCATAAGATCTCTAAATATTGACAAAGCCTTTTCCTTAGACATCCAGATTGGTCTATGTTATGGATAAGTTTGGAATCTAACCTCCATAGATGCATCTGAAGTTTACAAATCTTTAGTTAAAATGAGAATATCTGCAGAGCAGAGCTTTTCACTGTAATTTAGGTGTCAAATCGTTAGCTGGTGGAATTCAGCATAGCTTCATTGGTTTTAATAGAGTTATATTTGTTTCCACTAGCTCTCTGAAAATTGTGTACATATTTAGCTATTTTCCTCATATTTTTCTTTTAAATATGATCTCACCTTCCTTGAATGTTAAATCTGTGCAGTTTTAAAGGTTAATCTTGATGTACTCCAGCAGAAATTAACAGCAAGGTACTGATAAACTGCAGAAACTTCCAGTGTGGTGGATATATAATAAGGGATTTTATTTTGATGTGCAAGCATTTTTTCTCAAGATGTAAATTTACCTATTTTATTTATTTAATATATTTAACAACAGTCTGAAAATGCTATATTTTGCCTAAGTGTGTCCATAGCAATAATATAAAAAACAATAAGCTAGATTCTGGTCCTGTCCTTGTTATTGTCTAGTGAAGTAAATCACTGAAGCCACCGGAACTGCAGCAGGGTAAGAAGATCAAAATAAGGCCCATTGTGTTCCTTGCTTTCATGGAAATTTGTCAGCATTTAGCTCAAGGCCTGTCCTGCTGACAGAATTTAAATTTTTTTTTTTCTCTATTTACAAATAATATCTATTTATTGACAACATTCAAGTAATTTTGTTAGAATAGTCATAGGGCCTTATTCTGCTGTAAGAATATTTTTCTCCACATGGAGTGATTCTCAGTTCATAGGAGTATGTAAGAGCACAGGACAAGCCAAATGATTAGGATTAGACTAAGATTTCTGTCTAATAATTTATTATTTTTCATCCTTTGAACTCATAATAAACATAATTAGCCTCAAGAGGAAAGAAGTGACTCTAACAGATTTAGGACAGTTTGAGGGGGAATAGTTGTGTGTTTTCTTGCTTATTCAAAATTTTGCAAGACTTCTTACCGTGTTGTCTATAAAGTGGACAGGCACAATTTTATTTGTGTTTAATTTTAACAATTTTACTTGGTTCCTATACCATTCTTCTCCTGACTATAATTATAAGAGCAAAATTTTAATTTAGTTGTTCTAAGCTCCACAGAGGTCTCTGGGAGTTGGAGTCAACAAAGCTACAACAGTTGAAAGCAGGAAAATTTCCGTCCCAGTTCATATTATGCTTTGGTAAGACATGGCTGTGGGATTACATCTCTATGCCATTTCTATACTCACACATCAGAACAAAGTAAGAAGGGTTGCTCACTTCAGTATGTTATTCTCCACCAGTAACCAGGAGATTTAGTCCTTATGCTAAGAGTGAATGCATAATGCGATTTGACTCAAAAATGTATTTGTAACCATAGAGAGCTGGAGTGAAATGTAGAAAGAATTAATTCTTCAAAGGAGATGCTGGCCATCGTCAGCTATTAAGAAAGCATTACTTTTTTATATTGCAATATTTATTTATTTATTTGAGTGGGTTGCAAGTCCCACAAAATATTTATAAATATTTATAACAATGTATTATAGAAACTCTTCCCATTTATACATGAACTAATAAACTTTTCCTTTTCTCAAAATGGTGGTTTTTGCATTGTCTGTTCAAGCTCCCATTCCAGAAGAACAGAAGTGAACAAATGGTACCAGCTATCTCTGAAACAATTTTTATTCCTTATTTTCCCTTGCCTTTTTCAGCCTTATAGACTGCAGGTTCCTGGCTGTTTCATGCACCATGTCTGTGAAGGAACTGTGAAAGACGATGAAAAGAGTAAAACCTTAACAGATTTAAACTGACTATGAAGGGATCACCACCTCTACTGGGAAACTGCTTCTACAACCCAAAAGGAATTGAACACGACTGATCTAGCAGCTCCAGCCCTGCTAGGGAATACTTGTGATCCTGGCTCCAGGATCTCATGATAAAAAGCACTAGGTAAATTACTGTTACTGCTATCAGCTATACAAAATATTCTAACTCATTTCCTAGAATCCATACTGGGACTGTTTCACAGCAGATGATGGATCACAGATTGAATAAAACACAGATATTATCCTCATACTACTTTTCTGCAATGGTCCCCAGCCTCACCAAGACCTAATAGAGAGCTCCAAACTTGCAGAGTGCTGGTGGGTCTAACACATGCTCTCCTTGCAGTGCTTCCCCTCACCACAGACACTCTGCAGAGCTCTGTACTGTACACTCAGTGTTAGTGATAGTCGTCAGTAGCATCATTTGTGTCTTCCACAGTACCAAAACCTTAGTCTTATTCTCTCTCTCTTTCTCCTTCCACTGCTATACGTTTAGGTCCATGGACTTCAAAGGAGGAAGAAACACAGCAGGAATAGGCAATAGGGATTGAAGTACACAAGAAACATCACAGATGCCAAAGTATCATAACAAAATCAGCCGATATCATTGTCTCCCACATGCTTGAAGTCTCCGTCCTGTCTTGGGACTGTTCAAGCACATTTACAGTCAGCTGTACACAGGGAAGTAAGAAGAGAGAATGCTTCTGAACAACCACAGCCCCAGTAGTTATCTCGGACGAGCTCCCTCTCTGTCCAAGAGCAGGACAAACACAAAGACGTGTTCAGTTGTAGCCTCTTTTTCATCAGGGAGCTTGCTCTGGTGTGAACTGAAACCTTAACCAGATCTTAACCTAAAGCAAGGAAGGAATGGTGAGGAAGTGGAACTGTCCAAAGACTATTGCTTTATAGATCATAAGGAGTCATTAAAAATTATTTCTGACATAGTTTTCTCCATGGAGTAATCCAAACAAAATGCTGAACAGTCAGAAGGTACCTTAGCGCTGCAATGAAGATAAGATGATTGTATGGCTCATAATGGCAAAGGACGATCAATGAAACCCTGACTGCCTGTTCCAGGGGCTCTTCTAACAGCAGACTTCTCCTAAAAAAAGCCCTTGACTCTCTCTCATGACTAGCTAAATTTTGGGAAATGTAACTGAAAAGTGAAGACTATTCTGACTGTTCTTCAAGAAGTATCTGTAGATGGTGACGTTAAAGAACAGTATTTGACCAGCAGTTTGAAATGAGACTCTCAAAGAGCAGACAAGGGTTTAACTGGGCCTTGTTTATTTATTTATTTAAAAAATGAAAGCATCATCATCTAACTCTTTAAGCCTACACTGCTACAAGGGAGCAGCAGACTGCAAACAGCACATAACTATTCCATGTATTTATCACACTAGGAATATTTTTTAGTAAAGACGTTTTTCAGTTTTCATTTTGCAGTTAAAATCAAATAATAATAATTAAAAAAACAGATCCACTGGCCTTTATGGGTAACATCCACCTACACAGTGGGTGTAGGTGCAAACAACTGCAAAGAGCACACTTCTCACTCCTGAGAACAGGTAGTAGATGTCACACATCTATGTTTCTTCCCTATGTTTTGCTTCCCTCCAGGCTACTTTCAGATCGCAGCAGAGTTCAACCTTGACATGACAGAGAAGGACAATATGGCACAATTATCATCTAATTCCCTCTCCTACAGCATTTCTTGCACTGTTCATTATTGCTTACTCACAGCTCCACAAAGGACAACAGCTCCCTCGTAAGTTCAGCTATGGACTTATCTTCTATACCACTGCGAATTTAATGGCATAGCTATTTACTTACATAGGGATGAAAAGAAGGGGAGACTATGACCCTTGGCTTTCTAAGGGCAGGAACAGTAGGAGGAAGCAGGGACCCCCATTGTTCGCATTCCTTGCTGCTCCCTGTGGGGCTCTCCTTCAGGAAAGCCCCCTACTGCCCTTGCGGGTGATAAAGAGGCCCACTGGTATGTGCAGATTGGATCCTGGCAGCGTGTGCTGGGGAGCATTAAAGTGCTCTGTGCAGGAGCATGCAAGCATATATGACACATTTACTTTTTCAGATATTAAGGAAGAGAAAATAATCTTCCCTTATGCTTAGGTCATATAGGGTGTTTATATTGTTTCTCAAGTCATCAGCTCCTTTGGGTCATGTCCTCTGCATATGGTATGCTTATGTTTTTATTCCCCATGTAGAAATCCATTAAAATTGTTTTGTTAGAAGCTTGAAATAATTGATGGTATTTTTACAGGTTTACAACATGCTTTTGGGACACACTGGCAGGGACAAGACCCCATTTACCACTGCTATGCACCTCATGTTACTTATAAAGGTGGGCTTAACCTGTGTAGGAAATCAAGGAACCCGAGCTGGTATCAGCCACAGGGCAACACAGGGTGAGGATATCTGAAAGTAAGGTTCCCCCTTGCTTCCTCATAGAGCTGATGTGATGGTAAAAGACAGAAAAGAAGAAAAAGAAAGGGGAGTGGCTGAGAAATGGTAAGTGACCTTCTGATGACATGATATTACAGGGAGGTTGGTGGTTTGCTGCATCATGAGGATTTCAAGTTATATGCATCTTTGGAACACAGAGAATTTTGCAAAGAAAGAAGACAGGAAAGAAGTAAAAGAGTATGAGAGGAAAGCAGAGCTGCAAGAAATGGCAGGGAAGGCTGAGGAAGGAAGCATGTAATATCAGGACTTGGAAGCTGTAGAAACTCAAGCAGGATGTGACAGTTTAGGGACTGTAGTATAAGGAGCTAAGGGATAGGAGTATCTGTTCCAATCCAGCTCAGCACAGCTGAGAACAATGCAGGAGTTATGACTTATGCTCAGGTCCATGCTGTTTTGTGTTTTGACTCTTTTTAGGACAAATAACCAATATCGAGATGAAAAACCACTGAGTACAGTTGCTGATATGTTGTGCAGTGCTCAATTCTTGTAAACTCTTGAATGTAGAGAAGGAACTAAGTTGATGCACCAGAGGGAAAAGTAATTTAGGAGGGAAATAAGCAGAAAATTTGGTATTTTGAGCTTTCACACAGAGTTCAGGATGAATCCGGACCCATTTAAAGCAAAATCCAAATGCACCAAAATCCTTGTTATGAGCTCAACACATTGGCTTATGAAACAAATGTCTATAGTACAGCCTCAGCTTTCCATTGATGGATTTACCAGATTAAAGCAGGTGGAATATTGCTTTTGATTTTGCATTAAAGTAACTCTTTTTGAAGTAAAAAATAAACTAGCCTGCTTTTTTTGCCTGAGTGGGTTTTTGAATTTATAGTAGCTCGATGCCTTCTCACTTTCCTGAGAAGGTCCTCACATTTCCTTTGGCCAGTGCTTTCTTCTTCCACAACATGCAGGAGCAAGAAGCAGAGGGGACTGAGCTGAATGCTTAAAGAACCTCTTGCTATTCTCTGTTTCTAGATTTCATGTCATTGTAAATTGTAGAATTTTATAAACTGCTCTTCAATAACAATCCTGTAACCCTCTCCTCTTCACTAACTTTTGAAACAAGTACAGCTATAAGCTTGCAAGACTTTCAGTCATCATCATTTTGCCTTTCATTTTTTGATAGCAGCGCTAAATAGTAATGGTAAATAAAGCCCAGAACAAAAGTGTCTTTGCAAAAGGTCTACCAGTCCAAGTTTTCCTGTGGCATGGGCTGGGCTGCTGATAGCCTTTGAAAATGTGCTGCCAAATCTATTAGAGCCTTAGGTGTTATGAGGAAGTGCTAACTTCCTAGACTGCTGCCTAGGATGAGGCACAGCTGCTGAGCGTAACACAGACACGTGCAACCACCAGTTCTGCTCTATTGCTTTCTGTGCTGGCTGTTGCTAGGTGCTTTTCATCACCCACCATTCTGTCTTCCACTACCCTTGTCTTCATAGAGGCTCTTGGCTTGATTTAATGGGGACTCATCCTCTTTTTATATCTGTTTCCGTCTCTTTTAGAAGACAAAGAAAGTCCCTGGTTAGGAGAGGAGGAAGGGGCTTATGTGGAGGATTTATGCTGAAGATGCAAGACAAAAAACATTTCTGCATCATTTGCACCCAAACGCTCATGATTCTCACAGGGATGAGTGAAGTTTTATTTTTATTAATGAAGTATGTTTGAAAAAAGGCATGAATAAACACTCGAATGTTTATTTATTAGGCTTGGACACTACCAAGATTATGAGGCATATGCGACTACTGAGAGAAATAAGAGAATCTTGAGATTTTTTACCTGGTGGTGGTGGTGTTCTAGCGGAAGAAGGCAGCAAATGAAGGTTCACAGCTGGTCCAAACTCCTGTCCTTACAGTAACCAGTACTAGGCAACTGAAAGAAGGGTCCCAATTGGGGTGCAGTAGAACCTGATTCTTTCTGAGCCTTGTGATGTGTATTAGATTCTAAAGCATGATGATTCACGTCTCTTCCAGAACTCTTTCACTTCCTTTTCATCCTTATTCTTGTAGTTTACCATGTCTTCTTTAACCAGCCACACGTCCCATTCTGCTTTGCATTGCTGAATGCTTGACCTTGCTAATATCTTATAGAAATCTGAGTACTTTGCTTAGTAACTTAATTGAGGACTATGAGCTTTTGCTGAAGTAAAGGAAAGCTGCACGCTGCATATAGTAAGCTGAATAAGACAACACAGCCATACTAGAATTCTGGGCAAATCTTGATCCCCAACTATTCTTCATTACATTTGAATACACTTTGATGCATTAACAAGGAGACTGTTTGCTGAGGCAAAGGCACAATACTAGATATAGCCTAAATATTTTTAGAAGAAAAAAGGACTTGTCTTAGGATATGAGTAGTAGGATTATTAGCTGAATTTAGGTCTCAATTTCTACAAATTTCTTGGTATTTTACTCAGCTTGAAATCCTTCTGTAAAGTAGGTTTCCCCTATTCCAGCCCTATTCTGAGCATTTAAATGAGACATAGACTTGTACCACTCCTCCACCCAGGAAAGAACTTCATTCTTATCACTGAGCTTTCAGGATAAGCCACATCCTTGGGAAGGCACAGTTTAGAAAAAGCAATTTTCCTAAGCTTAATTGCCTACTCAATCCCCCTGGAAATAACCAGGCATTAAACACCAACTACTCCTGGATCTATTGGGAAAAGGATTTTATTTTTTTTAAGAATGCTGTCAGCGTTTATCTAAATGACTCAATATTTTTGATTAATTTAACTAAGGTTATTGGCTTCCCTTTTCACAGGAGCATTCCAATTCCCAGTTCTTCCCCAAAGGTGGCAAGAATTACACACAGAGTTGCAGGGGAGATCTCATCAGTGCTTGTACAATGGCATTAATGCCTCCTCACATTGACCAGCCACACTTTTCAGGACCAGACTTGCTTTTTTCCACTGCAACAACACCAACTACCCACAGTCATCTAGAGGTTAATATAACCCTAGGTTACTCTCCTGCTTTCTAAATATTATCTTCCTGCTTGTAGTAGACATTCTTGTTATTGATATCAAGGTGTATGAGCTGGCACTCCATAGTAGATGGTTTCATTCCATTTCTCTAATCCCAGTCCTCAAATCCTCCATTTCTTCCTCTGCATGATATCCTGACCCATTTAGGTATTGATGATGCCTCCTCATTTACACTTCCACATTCCTTTATTTTTATTCAAATGTTTTGACAAAAAATTGGCCAATGAGGAACTCAAATACTTACTCCATTCCAGCTTAGTACTTGACACTGCTACTTATCTGCCCATAAGTTGCTTGCTTATCTACTTCACCTTTATTCTAGTAACATTCTTTTCCAGTTGAGCTGACGGTTTCCCTTGTGGCACTGTGTCAAGTGTTCAGTTAAAATTCACCTAAATTATATTCTGTCACTGTTCCCTTGTCTAGACATCATTTATTTCATCAGAGAAATATTAGTTTAGTCTAGCGTGATCTACTTTAAGAAAACTTCATTTATTAATATTCTAGACTCTATTTAGCCTTCTATCTGTAATTACATTCTCTAGAAATATGTTCTAAAGCATTGAATGCTATTAGGGTCAAACTAACAGTTTTTTATAAAAAAAAATTTTATTTCCTATTTTCTAGTCATATAGTTCCACACCCAACTTGACAGATCTATTTTAAATATTTGCTCACGGATATGTAATTTTAGATGTGCTTTCAGAATTCTGGGATAAAGATTAGTCATTTCCCCTGACAGCAGCATATTAAATTATTTGATTCTTGGCTTTAAATGCAGTATTTTCCCTATCCTCATCCCCATTAGCCATCCTCCTTTTTACCTTTGTGCTCAATATTGCTACAAATGAAGTAACATATTTTTGAAATATACCTCACAATTTCTAATCTCTGTTCCATCCACACTCTGCAACAGTTCTAAAACTTCTTTCCTTATTCTCTATTTAGATATATGCATATATGCTCAAGGTCTTTTTGCTACTTATTTTGTTTTGCAAATTCTCATTATTTTATATCTATGATGCAACTTCCTATATGATAAAACTTCCTGTTCCTTATGGGCTCTCTTTCTGACTGTTACTAAATTTTTCTAATAGGATTATTCATCCAGGTGGGTCTAGAGATCTTCCCCATAATTTTTGCCTGAGTAGAATATAAATTCCAGATAACTTTCATACCTTCAATTTCAAAAAATGTAAATTTCTCTCCTTTCATTTTTAAGTCCATTTAAGACTCTTCAGTACAGCTGACTTCATTAACTAATTTTGTGATGCTTACCTTTGTGAAATAAAACCTTTTTACCCTGCCTTTTAAGTGGATTCAGCTTACAACAGCTAGCTCTTCCAAAATATATCCACTGTTTATCACCATCAAGTCTAGCGTGTCATCTCTCTTTAGTTTAGTTATGGTTTGATAAACCAGCTAGCCATCACAACAAAAAGATATCATGCTCAAGCCTGCCCCAGAACTGGTTCTGCCAGGATCTCAAGCCTGCGTTCCTTTAATTGCCCATTTAAGATTTGTGTTTTTATCCCTGGGGCCTCTGGCATCATCCTGCACCTGTATTCTCAAGGCCTCTGTTGTTATTGTCCTCTGCTTGTGCTCTCAGGGGCCTCACTACAAGCTTCTAACGTGCAGATGGAACATTTTTAAGCTCACACAGGGCTTCCCACATGCCAGGAAATCCCAGAGATGCTTGCAAGTGACCCTAGGGCTTCCTCAGCATGAGACCTGCCTGGAAAGTGTTGGATTTACCATGTACGTACAGATCATCCCCACAGCAGGTTTGCCATACCCAGGGATGCCACAGAAATAGCTCACGTACTGTGCAGTTAATTTGTACTTATGTAGCTGCCATTTGCCTGGGATTACTATATATCCAAAAACCACAGGCTTATGGCCAAAGCTCTCCCAACAGGGACACATCTGGGGAAAATCTGACATATTTTAAGTCCAGGCATGTGGGCTGTGGGTCTGAGACAGTCTCATGAAATATAAAAAACCTGGATTCAGAACACATCTGATTTAAGTTCTGTACAAAACAGAACCAAAAAAAAGTCCACTATTGCAAGGTCAGAACTATGTCTGGAAAACATAAACCCAGCAGAGAACTGTGCAATGAAAGCAAGTATCTTTAAACAAGTACTGATGCTTTAGAGGAAAGAAACTGGTTTTACCAGAGCACTCTGTCAAGCTGCATGTCTGATGGCTGCTGGATACTTAGCAGTCCTGCTACAAGATGGTGTTGGTGAAGCCAAAACTGAGCAAGAAGGGTGCTAACATACATGGAAAATACATACATGGAAATCCTCTTTGTCTCTCTCTTCATCAAATGAAGTCTGGCCTAGTAAAGCACCACTTATGAACAAGGGCTTTGTCAAAGAAAGTCACAACTCCCCACCTTCTGAAGCATCACTTTTTTGGGAGCAGAACCCCAAATGAACACTTCAGCAAAAGAAAATATTAGCTTTAAAAAGAGGGGGACTGAGCTTCCTCTTGGTGTTTGTGATCTCCACTGTCACCTTCTCCTATTGCCCAACTGAGAAAGCCTGCCAGGATAGCTTTTGTTTTAATCTTCACCAGTTTTAAAGATAACTTTAAAGTAAACATCAGTTCTCTCAGATCTAACTAGAGGTCATTATATGGGCAAACTGAGATGTTTCTAACATTTATTTCAGCAGTATTTTCTTACAAAGGGATTCAAAAGAAATGTACCTCATCACTTGAATATTCTTATTGTCCTGGTAATGTGTTTAATAACTCAATTTACTTTCACAACTTCTTGGCTGCATCTCGACAGCTGCTGCTGCTGGAAATTCACCCTGTAGTTAGGCCTTGTCTACTGCTGCTAATTAGAGACTGGCATTTCACAAGGACAAAAACATTCATTTCCAACTACTGAGTAATTTCTCTAATATTTATTTTTTGCTATTATTCCTAACAGAACCATCTATAACTTCAGCTCTCCTTTCCCAATAAACTGTAAAGAATTACTGTACAAATGTACAGAAAGAGTCAAGTTATTAAAAGTGCAAGAAGAAAGGTTGAATCTCAACATCAATTCAAAGACTTAAAAAGACCAGTACCATATATGGACTTAAAAGGGGAAAAAGTCTACAATTGACTTCAGAAGCTTCCAGAAGCACTTATTTTTAATGCACAGAGAAGATTACATCTGATACCATAACAGTGAAAGAAAAAGTGTAACTATATTAGGGCTATATGTAGGCTCATCTAGGCCAGTATCCTGTTCCCAACAATGCCGGGAACACATATGCAGGGAAAGAATACAACAGGGCAACTGCATTAACACCCTTGACTGCTTATACTCCTCCAGCCCCTGGTAGTTTGTTGTTGAGGAACTTAATATGTTCTCTCTCTCTTTCTCACCATACTTATGTCTCATGGATCTATCCTCTACAAGTATCTAGAATTACTTTTTCAGAACACTTATTTTAGATATGAAAAGAATAACCTGTAGTTATAAAATTCTCAGTGCAATAATGCAAGGTCTTTCCTTCTAGTCTTACACACCATCCGTAAATAGTTAGTGTTGATATGCTTGTACCGATGTAGTACGTGTTCTACAAAGTCCTGATTAGGAGTTTCTGGCTTACAAATTTTTCCACTGAAAAATGTTGCTTCATCAACACAGGAACTATTTAGGAAACTGGAATGGTTTTGTCTCTTGGTATTATTCAAGGCAGGTACTTTTGTACCTTCTTCTTCCCCTACTTGAGAGCTAACTTAAGATGTAAGACTTTGTTAACAATAACATAAAGAAAACAACTGTAAGCACAGATTCCTTAAGATGGGTCTAAATTCTAAACACCTACAAACACATTAAAGAAGGTAAAGTGCATTGGTAGGGTCAAAGGTCCTCAAGGGAAGAGCATTACCCAGGAGAAGGCAAAGCGCTTAACCAAGTATCTACTATTAAGTAGATGTTCTTGTATGGTATCTCATCAGCAAGAGCAAAATGTAATTAAGGTGTCTGAGGGTAGGGAAGAAAAGAAAAATAAAACTTTTTAATCTAGGGGAATCACACAAATCAGTGTGTTTGGAAATATCCAACAAAAGTTAGTGATTTACAAAAGATAATGTATTAGGTCTCTCCACTCACTTTCTAGTTGAAGAAGGATGCACATTTTTAATTTGGTTGATTCTGCTCGAAGACGTATTACTCATTTCTGATCCAGGGTCAGCTAAGGGCTGACAAAATTCAAGACATGGCAATTATGGAAAAGTTCAAGCTTTTTAACGCACTAATAGGAAAATCTCTTTGCTATATAAGTAGCCTTCCTGAAATAAATATGCACTATCAGGCACAAGCATTTTAAGAACAAACTCCCCTCCTACCGTCTTCCATAAGCTCTGTCAGTAGTCATAATTAAACTTTTCTACCTTCTTCAGTGATCATCATCAATCTAGGATTCAGGAGCCCTCTAGAAAGATGCACTTCACAAGAAGCTTCAACAGTCTGTGTAAAGCCCAAGTTCCTGTTTTTCCTTCTTGCATACTCATACATTTCCTTCAAAGTGTCAAGAACTATTTCTTTTATTTATGGATAAAATATGGACACTTTTAAACAAAAAATCCTGAGCAATTTGTCCAGCTACCACTGTTATCTCTGTACTTTTGATTAGAAAGAGGCCCTTTTTATTTTCATAAATACAAAGTTACTATTTGAACGGTAAACATACATAATGTCAATAAAGCCAACTATTTGACTTCAGAAATTTTTACTTCCTAATAACATTGGAATTGAATACTTCATTCAAAACAAAGGTGTTCTTAAGTGAAGACTGAAATAAAGATTTGAAACAAAGCTATTTTGAATAAAGCACGGTTTTATGTTTTAGAAAAATCTCAAGTTTCCCTAGGACGTTCTCATATGAACGTGCCATGTTTGCTGAAAACCTTGTAGTCATAAAACTTCAGAGATACTTACACATTTATGTACTGCCTCATGTTGGGGAGGAGGAGGTACATGAAGTTTCCAAGGAGCCTTTAAGTGGCCTTCCCTAACTACACTTTCACGTAAGTGGAAGGAATGCAGTTTATCAACAACTAGCAAGTTTAGATATCAGTGTAGAAATTCAGCATACATGGATTTAAATTTGCCTTCACAACTGTAAAGTACTCCAGTCCTTCACACTACATAATACCTTATAGGTTGAAAGCCCAATCCCTGCTGATGCCAGTTATTCAGCATCCATTTTTAGAGAACAGGTAAGTTGCTTCCTCTTGGCGGACTAGTTTTCAGGCACAGTAGCAGATGGTTTCACAGTCATTTGCTAGATAAACAAGCCCTGTAGTAAGTAAAAAACATTAAGTTCCTTTCCAGGTTCTGGAGACCACTACCTTAGAGGACTATCTTTTGTTATTACAGGACTGAACACTCGCACTTTATCCTCTCCACTTTAGTAGTATCAGGATTGGTTAAGCTACAATCTTAACACTAAGAAGAGAAGCAGATCCTCGTTCAGTGTTCAAGCAGGAATCAAGAGAAGTTCCCTGTTGAATCATAGTCGCAGGAATGGAAGAAACAAGGTACAGAACCTTAAACATTTCTGTTGTTAGTTTTCAATTGCGCTGCAGTTAAGTAGAGGTACCTGTTCAAGGAAACAATAGCAACCTCTTCTTCCTCCCCAAAACTCAAGTCCCTGCTCCAAGACCAAGAAGCTAAATAGTTTAGAGTACATAGGACAACGTAGTCAAAGAAGTTTCAAATAGTTAATTTGGTACAATTGCAAGCAATTTTAACATCAGCGGTTCTTCCAAGTAAAGTCAGGAAAGCTGATCCATACTTAAGTCTTTCATGAGTAAAAGGTACTCTTTCATTGTAACAGAATGACCTGTAGTTTTCAGAAAAAACAAAAGCTGTATGAGCTGGACAAGGCTTTGTAGAGTGATATTAACATAGATTTTTGCCTCAAAGGAAATACAGATGAAATGGAGTTTAATAATTTTATTTACAGGCTTAAAATATGTAAATGAAGAAAATGTATTTGGAGATTATAAATAACACATAAATCAGATAAGCATACACAGTAACACTACAAACATCCCAATGGGGAAGGAAAAATAGTACTAACAGTAACCCTAAGCAATCATCAAACAATCAAACTTGCCTAAATCTGCAGATACTCTCCCGTAAATGTATGATTGCAATTAACAGCAGGATTCTAGGTGGATACAATTTACCATACTGATAAGATCACTTTTCAAAATAGAGACCGTTGCTTCAGCTATGTGCACGTTCGGTTCCTCATCCTGCTTACAGTTAAAAATAAATACTTTATGTTTGTGTACAGTCTTTTCAGAGGTCTCAGCACTTACAGAATTTCTTACAAAACACTCCTGTGAGGTAGGTATATACCATCATCCCCATTTTACAAATGGAAAAGTGATTTGCCCAGGGTCTCACAGCTATTTAGTAGCAGAGCCAGGAACATGTCCCCTCTCCTTGTACCAAACTTTTCCCACTAAGCAATGCTCTTTTTCAGGTTATACTATTGCATTCAAAAAAGTTGTTTTAAAACAACATGTGTGTTTAATATTACAGTATAGCACTTTGTAATGAAACAAAAATATGGTACACCTCCTCTTTTAAGTATCATTCTCCCACATCCCCAACTCTTATAATTAGAGATAACCAAAAGAATTATGGGCTAATGGTAAGAACTTTTTAAAATTATGCACTGCAGGAACATGTATGCAAGTGACTGAACAGAAGTATTATGTTTTTGTTCATAAAGAATATTTGTGTTATTTCTCCAGCGTCAGCTTATAGCAGGTACTAGAACCATGCAAGTCGCATGTTATTTTAAGGTAGTAAATAGTAGCAGTTCTTCAATTTTGCAGTGTAGTGCCAATAACTCCAGTTGATCCCATTAATTATTAATTTTTTCTGAGCTTGTAGGATGGTGATCTAAAATCACTTCCTCTCTAAAGACTCTTAAAACACTTTTGGAGCTACACACTCAGCACTCACATCCACTAAGTGAGAGTCTTGATTAAGACAAACGCAGTTGATTTCAGGCTTTAATATATTTTCATTATCAAGTTTTATAGTGAAGTGACTAACTCCTGTATTGGGACTCACAGAAGACAACTGAGACTTTGTTAAAGTTGCTGGCAAAGTACAATTGAGATCTGAAACAAAGTAGCCAATCCAGTTTCTCATGTACGCTCCATGACTCACCACTAATATATTGGCATCTAACAGCTTAGAAGCTCCACCGTTATCAGAGCTAAGTTCTGCTTCACTGCCATGGTTTGTCCAAGGGAAAATTGACTGTACTTCAGATGTTCCTAAGCTGTTGCTTGCTGCATTATGCATCTTTTGCTCTTTCTGTCCTGCTTCAACAGCTAGCTGACACAGAAATTCAAAGAAATCCCTTGCACGTCCTCTCACCTAAAGGGAAAGGTCAGAAGATCACATTGTGAAGGCAGCAAGAGATTTCAGCTTTCGGAAAACTGAAATATAGCTACTTTAGTTAAAAAGATAAACATTTATCAGAAATAAGTCTCAGAAATCAATAGTAAACTACTGGATGGTGTGAACATCATAAAAGAACTTCTCTGCTCTTGAAATTCAAGGGTAAGAGTAATTGCCATTATCCTTCTGCAAATGAGAGCTTAATGAGGAATCAATCTCAAAATCAATACTTTGGCTCTAAAGAGGTTCCTTACTTGGCAGCCACTGCAGTTAAGTCAAGTGGTTCTTTTAGCCTGGAAACATAACTACCTTTCATTGGACTAAGCTTTCAGTAAAGATGTTCTTAAATAAGCAATAGCTATATCTGCACTAATGAAATAGCCTGGAAAGTAAGACATAAATAAGTAAATATCATACTTCATTCAGTGTTTCTCCTCCAGAAGGCGTGAATGAAGGACACTGTTCTCCAGCAGCCTTTGCCATTGCCTTCAGGTCAGTCAAAGGTCTTCCTTCTGCAACACCATACTTCTGTAAGAGGCAAGTTACAGAGACAGAGTTTAGCCAGACATATCAAGTCTCCAGTTCCACTTTCAATGCAAATATCTTTTTTTAAAAGATTTGCTTTCTTGGATGCTTATTCATAATGTCCAGGCTTAACTAACTTTCACATCTTATCCCATTGTTTCAGGGGGAGACGGAGAAAGGTGTCTTTATATCTGCTATGTGTGTTAGGTAGAGAGATATATGTGCACGTGTATATGAAGTGCAACATCTCATTTAAAGGTAATTTTTTTGAATGTTAGCCCTTAGGCCTGATCTTTGACTAGAGTTTTTTTTCCTATGTACCTGATACTCAGTATAGAAAATTAAAGCATTTCTGTAACTAAGGCTACATTGCAAACACCCCTGTACGTAAACCTTCACAGGATGATAAACTCCCTTTATTTTCACCTGTGGAAAGACTACAGGGAATTATTTTTCAAAAGTAACAATTATTTTCCTCTACAGACCTCTGAAAAATGTCCACAAGAGAGAAGGAGTTCATTTAAAAATTAGAGTTGTTTAAAAGGAAGGAAAAAACAGCAAGTAGTCCATCTATTAAAAATAAACAATAGCCTCCCCTCTTTTGCCAGGGGGACTTATAATTGCTGTGGACAGTGTTAAAGGCGGGGGGGAGAAGTGTTTTAAAGAACATATGTCAATGGAGCTTAGGAACAGATAATTAACTATTTCAATGACATACTTGTTCCTGAGATAGAACTTCCAAATGCAAACCTCACACCTGAAACAGTAGTAACAACCCATATACACAAACTACACATTCTGGAAAACTAGAAGTCACATTATAAAAGTAATCTTTATGGTCTCTAATATATTTTAGAAGATGGATATACTTGGATGTGTATTACTATTTTTGACCTTGAAGATCTTTCCAAGACTTCTCTTTTAACAGTGGCATAACAGATTAATGCTTTTCCCAATGCACTACTGCTAATAGATGAGAAATGCATTCAAGCATAAAGCTTCTTGGAAAGTCTGAAGACAGTGACAATGCTGCAGTATTTTTAAGAAAGTAAGGAGTGATATTGTACTATCAAACCCTCAGTTATGCACAACCCAGGAATCCAGGTGTTTACGACTAGGATATAGTCACATGATCGTTACTGAGACTTTTTTGATTTCTGTGCTGTGATATGCAATTAGCTGCCACAAGGATTTATTTATTACAGTCCTCAGAATTTAAATAGACTGAAACACATTCACTTCAGCATCTCAATCCCTTTCTCTAAAGCAAAAATTTAAGAACACTAAGAGTGAAGAAATAAGTGCTCCAAAACTGCTGAAAAGGAAATCCTACACTTTAAGACTTTTCCAGACTCTCCTCACGAAGCCAACACATGAGAGACTAGAGCTCTCTTCATAGGATCACCAGCATATGCTCTTTTAAAGGACTTAGCTTCTTTTCATGCATTTCAAGTTTAATTCCAGTTATAAAGAGCAGTGCCTCAATCTGTGGTCTGCAGACACTGTATTTGCATTTTTACACGTTCATACAACACCATGAAGGAGAAAAAAATGCAGCAGAGACTTAAAGTTGAGGTCAATCTTTATAAAACTCTGTAATACAGCCCATAATATTTCCAAAAACATCAGGTGGTGAAGCAATTAAAGATGATTGGGAGGCATGTGTCTTGCTGATTTCAGAGGGTGAACTGGAATTTCCAACACAACTGCAAGAGGGTCAAAACATGAAATGCTACAATCATTTTCTGCTCTTTAAACTTTCATTCGCCTGCTAGCAATCTGCCATCCCACTTTTGGCTTTGTAGTTGAATTTTAAAATAAGGAAATACTAACTGTCAGTGTAGTATCTGAAGGGTGATTGATATTAACAGAAGCAGCCAGCATTGAGTTCATTCTGATCAAGACAGTTAAAAACATACAGGAGGTACAATTATGCCTTTTATTAGGCAAAGAGGTTATTCAGGAAGGCAGATTGTTCCATCACGACTACAGAGTTTTCCATTAGTCTTTGTACTCACGGAAGTGTGTACAAACAGCTAAAAAGCCAACATCAAGTTGGGCCATCAAGGCAAGAGAAGACAGGCAGGAGCATTTTTACCATTTTATATGCGTGTTTAGAAAACATAACTAATCTGTTGATTACATTTAAGATAATTAATGCTATATGTAAATGTTGTCTTACATAACTCCTTAGAGCATCACAGTTAAACCACTATCACTAAATTTTGCCTTTGCTTCAACATTCCGCTCTCAGGCAAACAACTTTTAGTATCTCACGTAAATTATTCAGTTTTTAGTAACTAGAAACGCATCAAATGGTATGCCCCGCTGTTAAACCTACATTTTAATAAATCAGGTATCCATCAGCAGTAAATTACATTTTCAAAATATTCATTATTAATAACAAGTTCTTACGGCACTTACTCTCTCTCGAAGTCTTGCATCATACTTGATTTCCAAATCTTTGCAAAACTTATTTTTTCCTATAATTGTGGCAGCAGTCTAAAAAGTGAATATACAGTCACATCAATGAACTGCTATCTCATGAGAGAGCTATACCATCTTAAACCACCACAACCAATGTGACTTACATTAGTAGTACCCAACAACCCAATAGACAAGATAAAAATCCTTCCATCTAGTAGCGTCTGTCAGAATCACGCACGTGGCCCATGTCAGGCCATAAAAGGTAGAAAAGCTACAATCTCCCCTAAGTTCTTTCACAATTCAAAGTCTACAGCAGTTGGAGACACTTAACACCCATGAAAGGTGGGCAGCAAAATGCATGTCAGCTGCAGGATTTACTGGGGTAAATTGCAACATCTTTTCTTGAGTATACTGTTACTCACAAAGAGATCATGTTGACTTTTTTTTTTTTTTTTTTAAATGCACAGTGCGTGGGTTAAAGACTCACAAGCAGTACTTTCCTAAGAACCAATCAGTTAACTCTGGCTGCCAAAAACATAGCATCTAACAAATCAAATTGACTTCTGAATCAAATTACCTCTGAAATCAAATACTCTTGAAGCAGAGGCAGGAGGGTGTTTGCTGGCAAGATACTGAAGCCTTGCTGTTGGGAGGAAGACACGCATTGAATAAAACACTTGGATAAAAATCCAGCTGATTTTATTTACTTGGCTTTTGATGAACACAGCATGGCCAAAAAGAGACAGAGGAAAACTCAGAGGGCTTAGTTTGCTTTTAATAATGGTCTAGATGAGAGGGAGGAGGTGTTAGTAAAGACAGTTGTCCAAGTTGACTAAGAGGAAATTCTGATACCATTCTGGAAAAGCTATTAGCTAACATAGGCTCAGACTCTAGTGAGTTGGATACTGGACAGCTGTCTGCCTGCTACAGCCGATAATGGGAACTGAAGGAGGACTAACCGCTCCATATTTTGTGGAACGTAAAGAGCAGAAAGCTACACCAAACTTGCACGCAGTTTTGACTAGTAATACCAGCTAGAAGTCTAAATGTTCATCTCCACTCAAATCTACATTCAATCAACTCATTTTGAAAATTCTCCTTGGATTCTGGCAAAGAACAATAAGCTTTGTTTTACTAAACTAGATTTTATAATGTATTTCTTGTATTGACTACAAAAGACTTTATGTAGCAACTTTAAATGTCTGTTATAGAATAATGTCAAAATTCAGACGAGATTGAGTCAATTTCCTTGTATATATGAATAGTAAATTGTATGATTTACAATTTACTATTGTACTATGATTTACATACATTTTATTTACAAACAAGATCCTGCAGTTTCTGCAGGACTAAGATCTCGTTCAGTACAAACGACATTCACTAAACGAGCACTTCAGTTCATACCTGATTTTTAAAAATTGAACATCAAGGCCCATGCCCCATTTATTATGCAAAATAATGCCCAAAACCTGCTCTGAGGGAAGAGATGAAGTTCCTCTAGCCTTTCCTATGCTATTTGCTACTAGAATATCAGCACGCTGCAGAAGCAGTGCTGAATTTTCACAATACTACAGTAACAGAAGGCATATTAACACCATTTTGCACATGGAAAAGGTACAGAGTTTCTCTCTTACTTTTTTCAGGGCCCAACCTGTTCTAGTCCTGAACCTAACTTCTCTACCACAGAGTTCCTGTCCCACTGGCACAACCATCACATAAGTCTCATTTTCCCCTGCAGATTTTGATGTTAAGAGTTATGCTCTGTTCACATCAAATCCCAACTTGTTTGACAAGTTGTCTTTTATTTTTCCAATCCAGGTCTGTCTGTGCTCTTCTACACTGCTGAGTTTTGGAGCTAGTCTTCAACCCCTCCCCTTTGAGGCTTATTCTCTCAAACAGGCTCCCCCGTCTAGCCCATCTCTTTATTTGCTATACATGCTCACTTTGCATCTCCTTCACCTCTCGGAATTTTTGCCCAGCTAATCCAATTCTCTTCACATAATCTCCATTTTCTCCTGACCTGCACAGACTTGAATGCTTAGCTGCAAGCCATAGGCAGTAGCCAGAGGACCATCTCCCTCTCTTGGTTTCAGGAACCAGTGCACACACTGACTACAGCAGATGGAAGGGACGCTGCAAGAAAAACTGAACTTCACCGCTAACAATTTCTTTAACAACTTTTGTTTTCTCTTTTGCAAAGGAACTCATACATTCCTCTCATACTTGAGCTATGAAGTGATAGTGTAGTAAAGGACACCCTTCATAGATTTGTAGCTGCCAAAAAAGGGAGTATCTAAGCAAGTGCAAACTGAAACTTTACACATATTTGGAAAAACTTCAGCAAAGTTTGGATCGCTTGTCAAAAGAATGGCAAAACACCTTTCCTTTACGCAAAGGACAAGTTCAGGTCTGACTGCATCACGAGAGTGCATGTGCTTCTCAGGGAAAAGGCTGTTTCTAATATAGAGGGGAGAACAAACAAACAAACAAAAAACCCCAAAAACCCAACCTTACTCTCAAATAGCTGAGCATTTCAAAGTTTCCCTGAAGCAGGCACATAGCACAAAGTCTTAAGAACATTAAAAAACAGTATTAAACTTGTAAAATATAATTACTGCCATTCACACACTTAACTGCCTGACAAGTCACTTCCTTTATTATTACTGCATTGCAAGACTCAGAACCGTAAGACACTGTCCACAGAAGACAGGCTTGCTTATAGATTGTGTATCCTCTGCTCTCCCTCCTTTTCTAGTTCACTTTTGGCCTAAATTGTGTTGCTACAACAGTTTATGGGACCATGCTGCAATACAGATCAGCAAGATAATGTGTTAAAACTAAAGAGGTTTTAACCTAAATTTTGATAATCTGGTTTACAAGAAGGCTTCACAGACTTTTGTAGCAGCACAACTGAGAAAAAAAGCAAGAAGCAAGTAGGGCTATCGAATTTCCTCACAGTTTCAGTCATGGGAGGCCTTATAAGTCTCTTGAAACCACAGCATCAGTAACAGAAGAGAAGAATTAAGGATAGGGCTTCCACAGGAGATATGACCTTCCTAAAACAGCTGATCTATGCCTCTCCATTTAATAGTTTTGTTTCCCAAACTCTTGGATCATTTTGTAATCTTGCACACAAAACCACATGTAACCCTACTCAGTAAGGTGCACTGTTGCCCCTTCAATTAAATTATTAAAACAGTGCATCAAGGTGAAAGGGCATGCTATTACATTCAGCCCTGACAAAATCTGCCTTCTCCACATGTTCACTGATCCTTGTACTGTCTTTACAGCAAAACTCGATCTTGCTTATGTTGGCCTGCATTCTTCAGAAGAACACAGCATGCAGCCACAATGAACAGGATGGTACAGCTATATCACAGCCAATTTGTTTTGAGTTTTCAAAGAAAAACTGACTTAGGCCTACGTCATGGAGAGGTTTGGTTTAGGGGAAAAGTTAGGAAAATGGGTTTTACTGAACAATGGGTATGAGGTGCCAATCACCCTGTCCTTTTCGTGACCCCAGTTAGCCTGCAGAAATCTCCCACTGCCACAATTTAGAATCATTGGTGGAGGGCTAACACGTGCCCTAGAAGCCCGTACCTGTCAATCAAGCAGAATATGCCAGAAGGAAGGCGAGTCTACACGGCCATCTGCAAACAGGTCCGCACTACAATTAGGGATTGAAGCCGGACCACTAAGAGAGGGGGGTCTAGACAAATTTGACCAATTGCTTGCCTGCGGTCCCAAAGTGGGCTAGGGATAAAAGGGTCACACGCGAGCCCAGCGGCGGCTTCTGCGGCAGCGAAGAGAGCTGAATTCACTGAAGCAGCAGCGGTGAAGAAGCTGCCGAGAGCTGAAATCACCCAAGCGGCTGGGGAAGAAGCAGCCTCGGCGGCCTTCTTCCAAGGCTCCCTTCCTCCCTCCCTGCCCCCAACCCAAAGGAAGATCTCCGCCCCGGCAGGCTGCAGGACAGCAAGTGCCGCTGTGCCCCCTGATCTGGGACGCTGGGTCGGGCAGCTAGGCATCCCCCCATCGCTACTAACACCAGCGGACACGTGAGTACTCCCCTCCCCACTCCAGGGAGCAGTAACCGAAGCGGCACACCGGCTTGGCTGTGGCCTGCTCACTCGTAGATCACGCGTGGCGGTGGCACGCTGCACCTGGTGCGGCCTGCTTAGTTAATCCTCGGGCTTGAAGCAGCATTCCCCACCCTGGCGTGGCCTGCTTGTCCCTTCCTCCTCCTTCCCCTTCCCCTCCCGGCGTAACCACCGGGAAAAGGTGTAAAGGTACCTTTACCCTTACCAGTTTGAGCCCATGTATGTATCTGCAAATACTGTAATTGTTCCTGTTCTGTGGTGTGTGGGGAGTTCAGTGTATGGTTACTGATTAATTAATTAATGGTATATTGCTACTATTGTTGTTATTATTGCTAGTTTTTAATTGTTACTACTACCAGTGATACATATTAAGATTTGTTGCTTGTTTCTGGCCGTTAATTGTGAACCCATTCATAAGTGACAGGGACACCTATACCGCCACCCCAAACCTTTCTTGTAGCGTGGAGTGCTGTGGGGACCAGAGCGTCAGGATGCTCTGTGGTTGGCTCAGCCACCCCTCCTGGGCCTCCTGTGACAGCCTATGTCAGCTCTGAGTCTTCACTACAAATTTTAGCAAGAACCTACACATATGTAAAATAACGGCAAATCCCCAAGACTAACATTGCATGACATCCAAAAAAGCAAGTCAGCCTTCATCATGTCCTAACTTAACTGTTTGCTTTAAAGTTTGCTTACTCACAGAGGTCTTCTTGAATTCCACCTAAGTCCAAATTTAGTTTTAAATCCATCAAAATTGCTTTTGGCTCTCCTTCACCATAATATTTTTGCACCATCAATAGCAAATACATGCAAAATACTGAAGTTAATATTTACATCCAGTCACCTCAAGAAGCACTTGCCTGCTTTGCTCGAAGGAGGTCACTTGAAAAGATATGAGTAAACTTGACATTACGGAGAAATACACCAGCAGCATCTGCTTGTCTGAAACCAGTATCAGAGAGGGGCTCATCCACTCCTTGACCTGCGAAATAAAAACCCATGAACATTAAGACATGCAAATTTTAGATAATATACCAGTTGAGTGAGCATGACAGCAACAGAAAAATCTGCTCAGCAGTAACAGAATCCTTCTCCTTCAGTACACCCAAATATTAGAAAAAATGACTGCTCCTTTGGTCTTCTCTCAGCTTTATCACACAAATTGAGTGAAAATAGGGAGCACAGGCTAGGAAAACAGAAAGATTATTATTGCTGCTATTTATATTAATGTGTGTACATCAGAAAGTTAAACACAAAACAGACCCCTACATTTTCTACATATGAGTAGTCATTTTAAATCACTTGTCCCTTTTAGATTAGTCTCTAGTTAGCATCCTGCAAAAGGAGTCTTACAGCTGAAAATCAAACTCAAAGAAATTTGTTGATTGTAATAAGAAAAGTAAACAAACAAACAAAAACAGACAATACAACTGAGATATTGTTGTTTATATTAAAATGCACACAGGAAGAAACATGCACATCAGGAGAGTCAAACCCTAACAAATATGAAACGCTTGTTCCTCCCCACTGCCTAACATTGACAATACCTTAAAGGAATGAGGCAACAAGAAGGGATTCTATGTAACGGGGAAATGCAGCACAAACTCTTTGTTTCATAACAATTTTATATTTGATGTAAACATAGTCTGTTACGGTCTCTTCCTCTACTTCTTACATTGACACTAATACTCATGCAGTTGTAAAGCAAGCATGCTCATGGAGCAAATCTAGCTGAAAAGTAACCCTGCAAAACATTGTTTTCAGCCAGAGTAGACTGGAACTAACTCGCCACAGAGCTCGAGGGCAAGGCTGAGATGGAGCACTATGGCAATCCAACTTTAATGACATAAAAGTTTGGTCCTGTCATAGCTTCAGAGAATCTGTAAGAGAACCTAGAATTGTGGCAGAGTGACAAACCTGTACCAAGTTGCTTTGTTTACATTTTTATCATATATTTTACTTCTGTAGGAAGTCAAAGCAGACAGTATCCTATCCAAACAATGGCAAAAATATAATTTTCACCAAGAAAATACACAATTGATTATTTATAAGCTTACTTTAGCGTAAGATAGGACACCAGAAGTCCAGAACTTGGCGGGGGACGAGAAGAGGGGGAAGATATGTAGTAGAAGCCTACTACATATCATCCAATACACAGAACTAGCAATTACAAAGACACTATTAGTACTTTTAGGAACATGAAACTTAATTCCATTTATTATGAACACAAAGGCCATGTTGCAAGAACTGTAGGTTGTAACGTCAAAACAGAGGTAGGAAAATCTAGAAGCATGATACTTCCTCACAGCCTGTAGCACTGCATACAATTTATTTTATTTGGAGCACAATCTCATCAGGTTCCTTGCAGCTGTGAGCCTCAGTCTTCCTACAGCAGACACCCAAACAACTCAGATTTTTTTAGTTCTGAGTGTACAAAGTCAGTAGTTGCTACAGAAAAGCCTGGTTTAAATGTTTTGTCTACAGACAGCCTTTATAGAACAAGCTGGGATTGATTAATTCAAGCATGTAAACAACCTTCACTTTTCACGCTTCCTTGCTCTACTTTATGCTTTTTTGCAAGGGAAGGATTACCTTCTCACAGCAACAGCCTCTTTTACAACATGACCCTCATTCATCCCTCTGCAGCTCCTTAGCAACTCCGGTCATTGTTCATACACGTACCTGGCTTGTTCTTTGCCAGAGCTGCACCTCTCCCACTTCTCATCTGAATCCTGGAACCCCTTTTCCCAGGCTTGATACAAACCACTGAGCCTTAACACAGTGGTGTGTGTTATTCTGGCATCCTTACCAATAGGTGCTGCTATAGTTTTATTTGATGAGAGATAGCTTTTTTTCCCCTATTTGGAAAAAGGAAGTCTTCTAATTCTCCTGACAGTACCAGAAATACACCACTACTTCTAGACATTTTGAGGAGACTGACTTATTAGAAGCATTATAGTTACTACAGTTATCAAGCTAATGTCCTGGCTTGCAAATAAGGTCTCTTAAGGTATATGTTATTATTCAGTAATACTATTTAACATGTCAACAGTTGATTATGGGGTTTCTTATTTTGCAGGGAATCATAACTTCATCCCTCCAACAAGCTAGTAGCACGACTGATACTAACCTTGCAGTATCTTGTCTTTGTTGTATCTTGTTTCCCCGCTGAAAGAGATTACAGAAAAAAAAAACCAAACAAAAAAACACACACACTTCACTCATCATAATTTTAGTCCAGGTTCAAAAAGATGATTATAGTAGATGCAAACAGGAGATGGTAGAGTTGGAATATGAAAAATGAGATGAGAGTACAGCGTAGCCTCTTTTCAAAAAGACACATTTGAAGACCTCACAAGAAAACAAAAGCATTTTCAAGCTGTCAACCCCTATCATGCCTTCAATATTTACTAACACAAATGAATCTGAAACAAAAGGAAGTAATTGCTTAAATTAATAGTAAATGAAGTAAAAATGATCTATTAGAAAAATTCATCTGTGTTGGAGGGAGGGAAGAAATAGGAAGAATCTAGAGTCCTCTGTGCTTTAAAAGGAAGCCAATATAAGAGATTAAAGATATAGCAGCAAAACAGATTGCAAACCTTAAACTAGCACAGCTTAAGAAAACAGAGCTGTAAAAAAAACTACTAGAATAAACACCACTTTCTTTGGGAATTAAAATACTCTATCTTGAAAATCATAATTGAGAGTACCTCAGGAGAAGAGCAACTAAAAATTTGCAGATGTATCTAATAAGGGAAAATTTAAGAACTAAACTTGACAAGAATAAAGTTAAAAATATTGACTTCACTGAGACTGCTCATGAGTCAAGTGTCACCTCCTTGAGTTTCTGCAGTACAAAGGCCAAACTTGCTGCTTGCTTTTTAAATGGAGAGCTATCAACACTGCTGGACAGAAGTCCGCAAGATGAGCCCCAATTAGAAAACTGATCACAGAAAGAGAAAACACCGTACTTCAGAAGGTTTTAAACTCCTTCCTGAATAGCAAGCAGCAATTTACTCTCCAGGCTCTGCCCATGTCTTTAACAGCTACTTCTATCTTCCTGAAGAAAACATAGCAGCCTGGATGGAGTCTATCCTGCAGGTAATCAATTGAGGTGAAGGCAGGAAAGTGCAGTTTTCCAAGCAGCACTAATATTGACTAACATACACAAGCACAGTTTAAGTTATCACATTTGATGGAAGAGTCAAACATTTATTTTAGCTATTGATGATAGCTGTGAAAGTAACATGGCATCATCATATACCACATTTGACTTTCAGAAGAACTGTGTGCCTTTAGATCACTATTAAGAGGTGAGCGCTTTACAAAGCGCTTTACGCTTCCTGCTTGAGCAGGAAGATCTCTGAACGTGTTCTTGATCCAGCTGGATTACTTTTGAAATGAAAACCTTCAGCGGAGATAACACAACCTGCAGAAACTCCCGCAAAGGTTGTGTCCCGTGCAGGGATGAGATCACTGCTAGCCCCTCCTCACGCATTCAGATTTTTTCCATTTTGAGAGTTAAGAGAGAAGCATCTAACAGAAACTCTTCCCACTCGGCTCGGGCCCCTGTAAGCGACACAGGCCCCGCTGCTGGAGCCGGACCTCTCGAGCCTCGGCGCCACGGAGAGCAGCCACGGCCCCCGGGCTCCCTCCCGCCCGGGCACGGCTCGGGAGCGACGTTTCCAGCCGCAGCTTTTCACAGCGCGGAAGCCGTCGCTACGCCCAGGGCAGCCGGCGCTCCGGGGAGCCCCCGCGCCCAGCTCCGCCGCCGCCGCCCCAGCGGCTTCCCCGGGCCGCGGGCGCCCGCAGGCCCCGCTGACGTCACCGGCCGGGGCCAGCCCCCAACCGGCAGGGGTGGGGCAAGCGGGGGAAGGGCAACGGCTCCCCCCCGGTGTCACAGGACGCTCCCACGGGAAGGGGCAGGCTGAAGGAGGGTTTCCGGGGCGCCCGCGGTACTCACTGCCGTACGATGGTCAGCCCGAAGCATGCCATGGCGCCACTGCCCTCCCGCCCGCCCCGCGCCGCGCAGAGAGGCGCCCGCGGACCGAGTCGCTCTCATTCACCCGCACGCGCACGCGCCGGACCCGCGTGCCTGCACTGCGACGGTCCCACCCCCTCCCACCGTCTCCGCTCGCCTATTGGCCCCCCCAGCGCCAGGTGACGTCAGCCTCCTCCGCCCGCCCCGCGGGTCTCCGGCGTCCGCGCGCGTGCCCGGCCCTTGCGCGCGCTCCCCTACCCCCATCCTGGCCGCTCGGTCCTGCCCAACCTCCCTGATGCTGTGCAGTCGCCCCGGGAGGAGGGGGAAGAGAAACAGTTGGGACCACCTTACTCACTAGCCCTCACATGCCCTTCGATTTATGCTAGTTTAAAACAACTGCGTGACCACAGCTTGATGCCTAGCTCAATGCAAAAGAGCCCTGTTAGAGGGCATCCTCCTCTGTACGGACTTGCCATCTCTCTTCCACCCTCTCGGTGGCCAAGTGTGTGCAAGGCTTACAGCAGCATGGAAAGGGAAGGGGTCAGGCGCTGCTGCAACAGGTGCCTAGGTACACCGGGTAAAGGCGCTCCAGTGAAACAGATCCTTGTGTCATCTCTTCAGCATTCTGTGTTTTATAAGGTATAAGGAAGGCGAGGTGGTGGAGTTGCTCTTTATGTGAGGGAGCAACTGGAATGTATGGAGCTCTGCCTCGGGGTGGATGAAGAGCAGGTTGAGAGCTTATGGGTAAGGATTAAACAGGCTAACATGGGTGACGCTCTTGTAGGTGTTTGCTACAGGCCACCTGATCAGGAGGTCGTTGTCGATGAGGCCTTCTACAGACAGCTGGAAGTAGCCTCACGATCACAGGCCCTGGTTCTCATGGGGGACTTCAACCACCCTGACATCTGCTGGGAAGACAGCACAGCTCGGCACAAACAGTCAAAGAGGTTCCTGCAAAGCATAGATGATGATTTCTGGACACAGGTGGTGGAGAAGCCAAAGAGGAGAGGTGTGCGGCTGCACCTTGTACTAACGAACAGAGAGGGTCTAGTTGGAGCTGTGAAGGTTGGGGGCAGCCTTGGCTGCAGTGACCGTGAGATGGTGGAGTTCAGGATCCTGCGAGGAGGAAGCAGGGCAATAAGTAGGATCGCAACCCTGGACTTCAGGAGAGCTAACTTTGGCCCCTTCAGGGACCTCCTCGGAGGAATCTCATGGGGTAGGGCCCTAGAAGGAAGAGGGGTCCAGGAGAGATGGTTAATATTCAAGCATCACCCTCCTCCAGGCTCGACAGGTGCATCCCTCTGAGTAAGAAGTCGAGCAAAGCGGGCAGGAGACCTGCCTGGATGAGCAAGGAACTCCTGACAAAACTCCAACAGAAGAAGGAAGTACACAGAATGCGGCAAAGGGGACAGGCCACTTGGGAGGAATATGGGGACGTTGTCAGAGTGTGCAGGGATGCGACAAGGAAGGCTAAGGCCCAGTTGGAATAAATCTGGCAAGAGATGTCAAGGACAACAAGAAGGCCTTTGTCAAATACACCAATAGCAAAAGAAAGACTAGGGGAAATGTAGACCCACTGCTGAATGGAGTGGGTACCCTGGTAACGAAGGATACAGAGAAGGCAGAGTTGCTGAATGATGACTTTGCTTCAGTCTTCACTGCTAAGGCCAGTCCTCAGGAATTCCAGGCCTTGGAGACAAGAGAGGAAGTCTGGAGAAAGGAAGACTCTCCCTTGGTTGAGGAGGATCAGGTTAGAGATCTTTTGTCCAAACTTGACATCCACAAATCCATGGGCCCCGACGGGATGCATCCGCGAGTGCTGAGGGAGCTGGCAGATGTTATCGCTAGGCCACTCTCCATCCTCTTGGAAAGGTCCTGGAGATCAGGAGAGGTGCCTGAGGACTGGAAGAAAGCCAATGTCACGCCAGTCTTCCAAAAGGGCAAGAAGGAGGACCAAGGGAACTACAGGCCTGTCAGCCTCCCCTCCATCCCTGGCAAGGTGATGGAACAGCTCCTCCTGGAGGTCCTCCCTAAGCATGTGGAGGACAAGAAGGTGATCAGGAGCAGTCAGCATGGATTCACCAGAGGGAAATCACGCTGGACCAATCGGATAGCCTTCTCAGATGGAATGACTGGCTGGGTAGATGAGGGTAGAACAGTGGATGTTGTCCACCTGGACTTGAGCAAGCTTTGGACACTGTCTCCCATCACATCCTCCTAGGGAAACTCAGGAAGTGTGGGTTGGATGAGTGGACGGTGAGGTGGATTGAGAACTGGCTGGATGGCCGAGCTCAGAGGGCTGTGGTCAGTGGCACAGAGTCTAGTTGGAGGCGTGTAGCTAGCGGTGTCCCCCAGGGGTCAGTCCTGGCTCCAGTCTTCTTCAATGTATTCCTCGATGACCTGGAGGAAGGCACAGAGTGCACCCTCAGCAAGTTGGCTGATGGTACTGGACTGGGGGGAGTGGCTGACACACCAGAAGGCTGTGCTGCCTTTCAGAGGGACCTGGGCAGGCTGGAGAGGTGGGCGGAGAGGACCCTCCTGAAGTTCAACAAAGGCAAGTGCAGGGTCCTGCCCCTAGGCAGGAATAATCCCATGCACCAGTACAGGCTGGGAGCTGACCTGCTGGAAAGCAGCTCTGCCAAGAAGGACCTGGGAGTCTTGGTGGACAACAAGTTAAGCATGAGGCAGCAGTGTGCCCTTGTGGCCCAGAAGGCCAATGGTCTCCTGGGGTGCATGAGGCAGAGTGTTGCCAAGCAGGTCGAGGGAGGTGATCCTGCCCCTCTCCTCAGCCCTGGTGAGGTGTCATGGAGAGGTTTGGTTTAGGGGAAAAGTTAGGAAAATGGGTTTTACTGAACAATGGGTATGAGGTGCCAATCACCCTGTCCTTTTCGTGACCCCAGTTAGCCTGCAGAAATCTCCCACTGCCACAATTTAGAATCATTGGTGGAGGGCTAACACGTGCCCTAGAAGCCCGTACCTGTCAATCAAGCAGAATATGCCAGAAGGAAGGCGAGTCTACACGGCCATCTGCAAACAGGTCCGCACTACAATTAGGGATTGAAGCCGGACCACTAAGAGAGGGGGGTCTAGACAAATTTGACCAATTGCTTGCCTGCGGTCCCAAAGTGGGCTAGGGATAAAAGGGTCACACGCGAGCCCAGCGGCGGCTTCTGCGGCAGCGAAGAGAGCTGAATTCACTGAAGCAGCAGCGGTGAAGAAGCTGCCGAGAGCTGAAATCACCCAGCGGCTGGGGAAGAAGCAGCCTCGGCGGCCTTCTTCCAAGGCTCCCTTCCTCCCTCCCTGCCCCCAACCCAAAGGAAGATCTCCGCCCCGGCAGGCTGCAGGACAGCAAGTGCCGCTGTGCCCCCTGATCTGGGACGCTGGGTCGGGCAGCTAGGCATCCCCCCATCGCTACTAACACCAGCGGACACGTGAGTACTCCCCTCCCCACTCCAGGGAGCAGTAACCGAAGCGGCACACCGGCTTGGCTGTGGCCTGCTCACTCGTAGATCACGCGTGGCGGTGGCACGCTGCACCTGGTGCGGCCTGCTTAGTTAATCCTCGGGCTTGAAGCAGCATTCCCCACCCTGGCGTGGCCTGCTTGTCCCTTCCTCCTCCTTCCCCTTCCCCTCCCGGCGTAACCACCGGGAAAAGGTGTAAAGGTACCTTTACCCTTACCAGTTTGAGCCCATGTATGTATCTGCAAATACTGTAATTGTTCCTGTTCTGTGGTGTGTGGGGAGTTCAGTGTATGGTTACTGATTAATTAATTAATGGTATATTGCTACTATTGTTGTTATTATTGCTAGTTTTTAATTGTTACTACTACCAGTGATACATATTAAGATTTGTTGCTTGTTTCTGGCCGTTAATTGTGAACCCATTCATAAGTGACAGGGACACCTATACCGCCACCCCAAACCTTTCTTGTAGTGTGGAGTGCTGTGGGGACCAGAGCGTCAGGATGCTCTGTGGTTGGCTCCCTCCCAGGCCTCCCATGACATGAGGCCACACCTGGAGTACTGGGTCCAATTCTGGGGTCCCCGGTACAAGAGAGACATGGCACTACTGGAGGAAGTCCAGTGGAGGGCTACAAAGGTGATGAGGGAACTGGAGCATCTCTCATATGAGGAAAGGCTGAGAGAGCTGGGCCTGTTCATCCTGGAGAAGAGAAGACTGAGAGGTGATCTCATCAACGTATACCAATATCTAAAGGGAGGATGTCAAGAGGATGGGGCCTGACACTTTTTGTGTGGTGCCCAGTGACAGGACAAGAGGCAACGGGCAGAAACTGAAACACAGGAAGCTGCATCTGAACCTGAGGAAAAACTTCTTTCCTGTGAGGATGACTGAACACTGGAACAGGTTGCCCAGAGAGGTTGTGGAGTCTCCTTCACTGGAGGTGTTCAAAACCTGCCTGGAGGCGATCCTGGGCAGGATGTGCTCTAGAGGACCCTGCTTGAGCAGGGGGGTTGGACTAGATGATCTCCAGAGGTCCCTTCCAACCTCCACCATGAAGTGATTCTGTGATACACATAACTTACCATGTTTACAAAGCTTTCATTGGTACACTTGGAAAAAAATGGTTAGTAATACTTGGGGAAAATTCTTTTGCAGTATAAAAGTGTGCAGTTCATTTTACAAAGAAAGCTCCCGTTTGTTTACTGTCAAGTGCTTACTTCAGCTGCAAAAACACTTTGTGTAAGAACTTCCTTCTCATCAAAACCTTGTTGCATCCATTCCAAAAGCTCATCACAATGACAAGCAGATGCTCTGATGCACAGTTACTTGCCTGCTTTCCTAAAGGATGACTTTTTCCACATTAAATATGTTTGAGGCTGCAGCACATGGATTCATTATCTTCGTATTTGGCAGAAAGTGTGGGACAGATGCAGCTTGAAAACGTGTTTGGCGGAAGTATATGTGCTTGGGGAAATCTAGCTTTATGTGGCTGCAAATACATCATCTAATGCAGGTGTGTGCATTGCACCAATCAACCCCAAAAAACTATATTTAGAATATTTGTTTTTAAAATTGAAGATTTTGCTCAGCAGTTACTGTCACTTTTGAGAAGTAATAGAGAAGAGGAATAGGGGGAGGGAGAAAAAGAAAAACTGAACTGAACATGCCCGCCTACTGATTGCCCCCCCCTGCAAACAAAAAGACATATCACTAATATTTGGACACTCAGGAATAAAGCCAACATCTGCACTAAATAAACTAAATCAGCTCTATTCTTTTCCCTAGCTGTATTCTTTCTGGGGCCAACTGACAGCATTTGTGGGCAGATACAGGAGATATCTGCATTTTTTTTGTTCATACTCCTGTTGCCTATGCATTACTTGCTGTGTGGGTGAACTGAGGAATTCTTCCTTCAGTTGTTAGGGTCTGATGTTCAGGCTGTCACTTTCCCTAGTGAGAATAAACAAAGTAAAAGAACAGAAATCTTATACAAATAGAAATCATTTTGCTGTTCCTTCCCCATCTCCTGTTTTTAAACAGTTCATGAAAAAATGCACATACATCTCAGCAAACTGCAAGCGTGCAATGTGGAATATGTTTTCTTAACAGAAATAGAATATTCAGCTCAGGAAAGGTCTTACTAGCCAGACATATTAATGCTTTGAAATGAACGACAGAAAAGTAGTCATAAAAAATTGAATGATTCATGGCTCTATTACTGAAGTAGAATAGCATAACGGGTAATATGTATTTTATGGATGCAAGAAACAGGAAGAGAAATGGAAAGGTCACTTAAGGGTGAGCAAAATCATCGAGTGAGTTATAAATAATAATAGCACTAAAGAACTAAGAAAATGGCATTTAAAATTAATTCTTTAATCATTTTGCTAATAGTGATGTCTAATAGACAATGAGAGTAATGATCCCATTGCTGTTTAACACTGCTGGTAAAATGGACAAAGTAACAGAAAAAACAGTTTCAAATCATCCTGTCCCCTCAGAAGGCTGGTCTAGATAAAGCTTTACAGATTTCAGATGATTAATTAAACAAAATATTATTTGATCAGATAGCTGAGCCATGTTTCCTTTCAGATTTCACAACAGGATGGAATAAATACCATCCAAAAATCAGTTATTTGAGAAATGCTGTTGGGTTGCCCGGAGACCTGGTCTAACTTTTGAACTTGATTTATGTTTTAACAGATGAAAATTCTAAATCAAAATTAAAACATAATTCCTTCATTTTATAGCAGTTTAATATACACGATAAATTTTAAATACAATAATGAGTCTATTTCATTCCCTTTTTATCATCCTTTGACAGCGTGGTACAACTTTATATTTCTGTAAGGTTTCTCCTCCACAGATTTCAGAACTGACATTTTCAAATGGAGAAAATAATGGCATGTCTAGCTTCTAAATGATCCAGTGCCAAATGACTCAGCTCTAACCTATTTCTTCTGTATCACCATTAAAAACAACTGTGTTTTGCTATGATGGTAAGCCCCTAACTGTGTTTCAAGCATATTTTAAGAGTACAAGGAACAAATGTGAGTTAACACTGTTAGCACCTGTAATGCTGTAAGTGTATCTTTTGATACAGGTCACTCTGCCAAAGCGACAGCCTGCTTCTTCGGGCAAAGAAGTTTTAAGAGACTTTGCCTGATGTCACACAATTCAGTTTTGTGAGCAAAAGAGCTTGAAGGGCCTGTATCTTCTGACTTACAACTTCATAGTATGACTACCAGATTGTGTGTTCTATTTCCATTATATTTATTTCTTTATCTTTGCTCCTGTCTTCTCCTTCATTCTCGTAATATGGGTATATTTTTTCCTGAATATTTCACTGTTCTTATTTTTCATTTCTTCTTCAGTAATTTCACTGATCTGCTGCTGTAGCACATCATGTCAGTCTGTATTGATGAGCCTATTTTTTGAATAAGCCACTGAAACAAATGGTTATAGAGTATAAAAGACAAGAAGCTCATTCAAGGAGGAATAAATATTTTGGAGAGGTCCTCTTAGAAAACAAGTCTTTTGTAGTGCTAGAAATTTAAAATTTTCCTCAAAAGAAGTTTTGAAACTTGAATAGCGCTGACCAACTAGTAAAGTCATCATCATATGTGGATTGCGTATCACTAACATCAGACAATACCAGCAGTCCAGGGACAGTTAGTCTAGTCTGTATGAAACAACAGTTAACAATTAGAAGTGTAAAACTGAAATCATAAGATGGGCCGTATTCTCTACAGACCACTTGTCAATTCAGGATCTGACATTGCTTCCAGCTCTTAGAAACACACCAGCCCAGCAGAAACTTAGGCTGAATTTTTTCCAAATTCTTTCCTCCCTTCCTCCCCTTTCCTCCTCCCCACCACCTCTCCCTACCTAATATGCTTCTTGAGAATGTGTTGCCACTATGAAATTCGTCAGTTGATCAAATTCTAGTACAGAGATTGTGCCATGGACAGTTGTCCTCAAATTTGACAATCTGCAGATATGGTTGTGTAATACTTTTGTGGCAACTTACATTCATTGCTTTCATGGAAAAATAATATTTATGAAAGTGTTTAATTATTTTTAAGTCATCTTTCATTGTGATGCACCAGCTGCAAACAGGGAGCAGAGCCAGCCCCATGTCACTATCCACTGAAAAAAAACCTCCAGGGCTTTTGCAACAGCACTTGAGACCTTTTTGCACAAACCCCAAAGTGTAAAACTTCAGGTCATGGGTGCCTCCATTCTGGTTGATGGAGGCATTTAGGTGAGTTTCAGGATAAGTGAAAAGATTCACTTAAGCATTTTATCTTTCTGAAGGATATCAAACTCCATGTGGCTCCTCAAGGAGCTCCCAGAATAGCTGCAGTTGTCAAGTTACATTACTGTCCTCTAGTGGTCCACATGAAATGTGCACCCTCAGATTCCACAGTGTAATTCAGTAATTTCCCATTCAAGCTTTGTATTTCACTTAATTACATATGTAATCTCTTGCTCTGGTGCTGCTAGCCATCAAAGAGAATCACATCCAGATTTTATGCATTTCTACTGCAAATTTATATGATGTTAGGCCAAATCTTAATCCCTATATTTGGGAAACTATTTCTGGACACTGCAGAAAGAGCAATTCTTCACTATTTGTAAGAAGCAGAGCCAAACAGAATGAAATAAGTAAGTTCCTGGGGAGGCAAAGAGGTTGAAAAAGAGTAACCTGGGGAAGTGGAATGAACTAAGCAAAACTCCTTCCCTTCAAGGATATTTGGTAACAGTCCTGAACTCATTCCTAATCCTCCAGCAGGTTATGTCCCACGCACAGGTTTGTTCAAGTTTTGAAAAGCTTAACCATCAGCTAGCTGACCTATTGTTCTCAGGGGATGCTGGTAAGTTTCTTGCTACATGAACCAATGTTTTTGCTCCTAGAAGCATTACTGAGTAACCTGAGTAACCGCAGCTCCTGATGTGGCCAGTCTGCTGGCCTTTTTTTCTCTCCTTCACCAGTCCACCCTAATTCTTCTTGCAGTTTCTGCATGCTACATTTTGCAATAGCTCAAGCAGCATCCCAGCTTCTTCAGCGAAAAATCATTAGCAATATGTAGCCCTCACCAAATCACTTCCACAAGAGGAGAGAATTTTAGGGAAAGAAAAGTTTTCCCCTTTTCTTTCACTTATTTTGCATGGAGTCTTTTATCCCACTAGAGCAGGTTGCAGCAAAACTCAGAACAGCCCCTCATACCACATACAGAGCTCTTGCCCAAGCATACATATCTCAACTTTATTGACTTTAATGTGTAAACTTAACAGGTCTTGATTTAACATGCTTGCTGCAGAGGCCTAGCCTTCCCTATTGGACACCTTTTCTCACAGGAAAAAAACACAGTGCACCAGAATCCCACACTGCCCTTTGGGCTAAATTTATCCCTGTTAGCTAACAGATGTCAGTAATAAGATTCCCACAGTTTTTGAATTTCAAGGTACCTATTTTGCCTATAGAAATGTTACAAATTTCCTTCACCTGGCAGTAACAGTAGTAATGTCAGCTGCCATACACTCTTATTCTTTCTGGTGTAAAAATATTGTGGTATCTGTGCTCCTGCAGCTGTGCACAGCTGAAATGCAAGTCACTTTTGAGACCTCTTTTAACATATCATTATGATCTTAAGAAAAATGAGAGTTTTTCTTTGTAATATTACAAAGAGGTACAAAGTAAATATAGTACAGCCAGCTTTCTCTAAAGGTCTGAAGGGATCCCCAAAGTCCTTTTAAAATAAACTTTCCCTTAATTGGGAGAAATGATTCAGTGTACTGTGGGGTGCAAAGAACTAGAGCATAGCCTCTTTCCTTTAGTGCCAGCTGGTTGGCTTCAATTTGCAAAGCAGTGCAAAGATTGCACTAATGTTATTCTGTAAAAACTGAATGCAATACAATGTTATGCTTGCAAGCAACTGTAGAGTGGTGCAAAAGTATATTAACAATACAGTCATCGGCATGAGCAAGACTATATTCTTTCTCAGGCTCAGTTTCTTCTCTGTGAAATGTAAGATTAAAATGCATATTTTTTGTCTTATTATCTAGGTTGCCATTAAGCAATCCAGGTGCTTGGTATTAAATGCAAGGTGCCCTTCATGACTCCTGCTTTTTACCCATGGGACATTGTAGTTAGAGCATGTCTGAAAATGCTTGTAATGTAAGCAGTGTAGAGATGTTCTGTGCATCTTTCTAGAGAGGATGTGAATGGCTGATGGTCTATGCCTGCAGACAGCTGGGTTCAGTGACCTAGACTGTCCTGTGTGTTGATTATAAGAGGATAAAGCACCATTGTAATGCTCAAGGGTTAACGTCATATTGAGAAAGAGGGACTCCACACCTCTAATCCCCTCACAATACTTAACAGCTAGATCCTAACTTATCCTACTGAAAAAAGGAAATGACTTGGCTTTCCAAAGTAGCTTGTTCACCTTCGTCTTTACAAGAAATTCTAACTGCTTTTACATCAGCTTTGCATTTATTGATGTAAATGGTAATTTACAGTTCAAGGCAAGAATGAGCTAGGGCTGGTGGGAAAATCTTGACCTATTAAAAGTCAGCACTGGAACTCCTGCTGTCTTCAGTAGACAGAGAACCTCATTCTGCTTGTACAGATTGCCTTAGATTTGTAGGGCTTTTTTGTTTCTTTAGAGCAGCAGATAACGAAGACATAGTTCACAGAAAAGTTAAAAAATATACCCATTGCAATAGAAGTCTCTGAAAAGACTCCTGAAGCAAATATTAAGGATGCCCTCTTTGAAATACAAAGGAAAACTTGCTTGAAAGATAGCCTACATTTCTAGTCTCTACAGAAAGCTTCTGGGAAATATAAACTAAAACATAATCTAATGCATACACTGAGATTGTAAACACTGAGATACTGAGTTTCTTCTGGTATCTGCCTCTGCAATCCTCTTAAACATAAAAACAATCAGTCCAGCACACAACAGTTTTAAAGCATGATTTTGCTATGTTGTCCCTCCTTAAAATCCTCAGACTATCCTTATATAAAGTATAGAATCATGATGGGCAGAAATTGTTTGCAGATGGTAAGAAAACAACAATACAAGATGGTTTCACAGGCCCAATAAAAATGGAACTTAACCCTATTGTATGTGGCTTTTAAGCATTCAGCCACCTTTTTTAAAAGGAAGAGAACAGGCTTGTGTCCAATGAATTGTAATATTAGTTAAACTAAATTTAGTTAACTAAATCCATTAACTAAATTTGAAAACATACATTTATTTAAATTGCAACACAAAATTTCTTTTCTGCTAAGTCTAGATTCAGTAAAATGCTTTGACACACAAAACTGCAGAGTATATCCTTGAAGTTTCAGGAGGGCTATTTTTTTCTCACTGTAGTGAGAAAAAAATCTGTCAAGACCTGAAGTCAGGTCAGAGAATATCTCTTTGAGCTTTAAACCACAAATGGAAGGTATAAGAACAATCCTCACATGTTCCAGTTCTGAAGCTCTAAGTTATGCATAGAAAGTGCTAGAGATTGCTGGAAATGTCACTAATGTGGCTGCCAGAGGAACACAAAGATTCATTATGTTTTAAAATCTGTATCTTTGGTGCAGATAACCTGTTAAATGAGAGGCCCACAGGTCACTTTGCAAGGAAGTTTTAAGAGACTTAGCCTGAAGCCACAGCTCCCAACTTTGTGTGATAATGACTGGAAAGATCTGTATCTCCTCACTCATAACCTCATGATTTAGATCATGTTTCGTACCCAATCCATTATTTCTTCTTCTATTTGTTCATATCTGTTTCTTCACTTTTGCTCATTTCTTCATTTTAGCAACATGTTTTTCCTTTGAGTAAGTTTTCTTCTTCCTGCTCATTGACTGTTGCCTTTTCTCCCCCCTTTAATTTCTCTCTTTCTGCTTGTCATACTATTAATTTTATGCTGGTGTTACTTTTTCTCCAGTGTGTCTACCCAAACATCTCTTCATTCTTTGTTGCATCTTTGTTCTCTCCAAGGGCTCCCAAAAGCCTGAAATTAAGTAGAAAGAAGAACACAGATGAACAGTACTATTTTAGAACAGCAGAGAACTTGGTCTGCTGTTTGTTCTGTGAATCAGCAGTGTAAAGGACACACCAGAGATCAGGCAGTCTTCGCAGGGTCTCTTTATACAGTGTTGTGGAGAAGAGACTCTGAGTTCAGGCCGAGCAAGTCAGGGGTGAGGTTGGTCAACTTACAGTAAGTACCCACAAGCATGAAACATGATGAAAGTGGAAGAGGGAGAGGGTCGTTGCTAAGGTAGGAGATTCACTGCACGGAGGCTCATGTCTTCCCAGTGGCTTCACCACAAACCCTCTCCTTTTACTTACTTTTAGTCCACGTTTATAAAAAAACCAAACAATTTTGCAATATGCTAGTTTTTGTAATTTTTTTAAATACAATGAATAACAGTGATTTAAATAAAATTTAAATAGTGAAAATGTCCACTCTGTACACTTAAGAGGACTTTTTCATCAGTTCTGTTTAATTTCCACAAAATATTTTAATCCAGCAACTTTCCTTTTTAAGGACTTTGTTGTTTTTAAATATCATTGGACCATTTCATAAAAGAAATATGCCAGAATTAGGCAGCAATGAGCTATCTTTTAAAAGAACACTTGTTCTACGACTGCAACATTCAACAGTTCACATTTTGTATGCCTGTAACATGATCTATCTACATAAGAGGCTTTAGAATAACATCTCCTTCTGCACGATCTTCACATTGAATGAATAAAAACAAGAAAGGCAAATTTAGGTCAAGGTGAGTTTATTGTCCATACAGCATACCTAATCCCGCCAAAACACTTTTCTTAAAACCATCTTTAAACTAGTCAAAGCAACAAGTTATTAATAAAAATGACAACACTGAACAGAGAAGACCTTTTATAAGGTAATTGAGACTACACTGTTTCAGTCTTATCCATCAAAAACAATCTCACATACGTTCTAAATACTTCTGTTTACACTGATCATGTCTACTACCTCACTTTCTAGCATCCCCTGACCATATAAACGTCCACACCTCTTAAAGAGCACATTGTGAGAGAATAACATTGACTTGATATGGCATCACACTCGTTAAAGCAAAAAAAAAAAAGTTTTGAGAACAGAAACTGTGCAACCGAGAGTGATTTCTGAGGTACATGAGAACATGGTAATAAACATAGTGGAAAAAATCCAGTGACCAGGTGGTTTGCTGAGTACTTCAGAGCTGTCTGATTATTCAAGCATAAATCATCAGCATTAAAATGGGATTAAAAGTATTTTTCTCTTTCAGAAGCATTTTGGGAATATAAATACATCGATTATGAGATGCTCCTACTCTACAGTAACGGGAGGGAGGGAGGGAGGAAGGGGAAGATCATCAAAGTACCATCAACAGGAAGCCAAGAGAGAAATGCTTTCAAAAATTGTGCCAGCCACTTGGCACATGCAAAGGTATACTCAGAAACGTACTTTTTTCATTCATCAGTAGGAAATTTTATAATTTCTATAATTTGGGGAAAAAATTCACACCCCATTTGCAATAATGGTGTTAGGGTTTTTTTTAAATGCCAGATAAAATGGGTGCTGTATTAACATACCATATTTTTATTTTGAATGCTACTGTGAAACTGTTTAAGTTATAGGTTTTACATACTTTAAATACAGTACACTTCTGGTTTTACTAGATCATTAGCATTTTTTAAATATCACTGCAACTGAGAACACTGTTAACACTCACTGTGACCTGTGCAGAACTTGAGATGGTGCACAGATCTCCCTACCATGTATAGGTATTGCAAAAGGCATTGAGACTTCCAACACAATTTTCACACTCATTCCTCACTGCCGTAATCATAACTAGAAGAACAAACCTCAATGCTTACACCAGCTTCCAGTGAAATCTATGGAACTTGAATGGATGGAGACTTGTCTGTAGGAATGAAACTGCAAACAGAAGCCTTCCTGAGGAAATCTCCACAGAGAACTAAAATACTGCAGGAAGTGATATAATGGTTTGTCAGGTGGTGGTCTTCCCTCTCGAGTCCAAATAAACTCAAGGGTGACAAAATGGTAAGTGTGTTAGTCCTCTGACTATGCTGTCTTTTGAATGAGACAAGAACCCCAGGTACTGATTGCTGAGAGTATTAAAGATCCCACGACACTTTTTGTTATCATTAAAAGCTGGCTGTCTTGGTCATAGTCCAGCAGAGCTGACCGTAGGGACTGTTTATCCTGTCTAACTTCAGCTCCTAAACTTAGGTCGTTCAGAATTGCACCTTACCTTAGTGACAGGCGTGAAGCAGACACCAATATAAATACTACTTCCACCTATACCCAAACATGCTGACTTATATGCTCCTTGTAATTCCAATGCTACAGCTGCTTAGTGGTGTTGAGATATAGTGTCTGCAGTGCTCCAAGCCTGAATAGAGTGATGCAGACCTTTTATATTTAATATGTACTGTGCTAACTTAAACTTTCTATGTAGAGCAACACTAAAACCAGTAACGTTTTAAGGAAGCAAGCACAGAATTTAGTCCACAATCTGTGAACTTGTCAGGTATGCTTCCCTATAAAGCAACATGTATTAATGTAAAAACCTCTTGCATACAAAGGCTGTCAAGGAATTATCTATCTGTCAGAAAATATTATCTCATACATATATGGTATGTGGTTTGAGTCTTGCTTAACAAGATACTTCCACAAGATAACTATTTTCCATCCAAGAGAGAGAGAAATTTTCTAAATTTCACATGTTCTCAGTATGAATGATCAAGGTGAAAAATAATCACTGAGAACAAAACTGTTACGATTTTTTCAAAACATTGCAATCTGATCAATTCTTTCACCGTTTTGGAGATCTGCAGCATCTCAAGCTCTAATGCCTTGGCAGAACTACCCACAATCAGTGAAGCAGTTTGTGGAAAGAGCACTTCAGTTTTCAAATTTCTTTAAGAGTATTTGATATTAACCTAATAAGATGTTGTTCTTTGTTTCACATACAGCATTAAAGCATGTAAAAGCTATGGTTCAAACAGCTCAGCAATATTATTTAGGTTTCTATTTGGAGGACAGGAAGAGGTTTGGCACCTAGCCACTGAGATAGGACTGCTAGACCTGATCTTCATACTAGGGGTTGCAGGACTATTTCTAAAGGCCTGATTTTGCAAACACTGTTTATGCTCATTACTGCAAGTAATCCTGCAGGCCGCTCTGAGGCCTACGTAACAACTGCAGAGCAGGTAAGACTGTGGGAGGCACAAAGGCAGCCGCATACCTTGCAGCACAGATGCGGAAGAGGGGCCAGTTTTGTCTCCGCCACTATGAAGTGCTCAGTGACATCCGTGCTGATGAACTGAGGAGCCTATGCTATGGCACATACATGACTGCTGCTGTTACCCCCTCTTTTGGAGCAAATAGGAATACCAGGAGAAGAGTATCCAACCCCTCTTTGGAAGGGGATCCTGTCTCCTGGCCAGCTCCGGGGGAGCCAGGCAATGCTGGCAGGCTACAGTCAGCCCTCGGATTACTTGCTGTAGCAAGCATTACAAGCATGACCCTAGGCAGTAAAGTAGCCTTTCCCACTGCCTAGCATACTGAGTAGTCATTTGGCAGCTGGTGAAAGTGGAGGTGAAATGCTACCAGAGGGGGCGTTTTGTATCCAGGGTAGGTACACAGAACCACGTGCAGGGGAGGCAGTGAAGAATCACGTTGTAAATGCTTCCAAGATCAAGGCCTAAGTATACAGAAATTTCTCCTGGACAGGTCCTTGGATTAATGTATTTTTTCCACTATGAAAAGGATACCTAAGACCAAAAGGGAGCCAATGCCCCTGCTTTCTACAATTTTTCCCCAACGCAACTGGAGTGACCATGCTCTGCTCACCAAAGCACAGGCTCCAAGTTGCCTTTTGCATTGACCATTCCATTGAGGCTCCCAGCGGAAAAAACTGTCACGTTGTGAGGTATTGTGAAAATAGGAACCATTTTGTTTTGTCCAGTAAACCTGAGGTAAATATACCGTCTTTGCAGGATGTGATCAGGAAGGAAAAAAAAAAAAGAAAGAAAAAAGGAAAAAATAAAATAAAATAAAAAAATCATGAACACGCTATTAGAAAAAAACTGTACAGGGCATTTCCAGTAAATCAAAGAACTCATCATATCTCCACTTAACCATCTACTTCAGGATTTGAAATTTAAGCAGTAAAATAATATATTATAAAAATGTTTATAAAATAGCAGCACACTCAGTGAAACAATACAGCTAAGTACTGTTAATGTGAATAAGAATGAAACAAATCATAGCTTCTTAGCAGCGCAAAAAAAAAAAAAAAACCAAAACCCCCAAAAAACCAAAAAACAACAAAACCTTAAACTCTTACTCCATTTTCTACCCTCATCTAGCCAAATACGGCTGAGTCCATTCATAAAATATTCTTCAAAGTAGCATGTTCTTTCTGGATTTTTGTCTTAAAAAATGCAAACATTAACATTTCAACCAACAGCTTCATACTGTATATTTGCAAACTGTTAATACAATTGTGCAAAAAAAAAAAAATTGCTCCAACTCCTTTGCCATCTAAATGCCTCTTCTTTATAGACGGAGCAGAAAAATAAATTCAAGTACACTGAATACACCTTTGTAATAAAATTCCAAGTCACACACCTTGATGGCTACCATTTGTGTCTTTTGCACCAGCAATTTTCTTTCATTGTCCATAGATAAGCATGCAGGTGGTATTAAGATCCTTCTGTGACACTGAACAATACAAATCGTCAGGCTTTTATCCGGAATGTCATGACAGGAATGTCATCTGAAGCAGGTGTTGGTTTTTCCAGCAACACCACAACTAACGAAGTACACCAGATACTGGAAAATATTGACTATAAAAAGCTATATGCTTTGCTTTTGTGACTTTTTCTTTTTTTCTTTTTTTTTTCTTTCTTTTTTTTTTTTTTTTTTGCTTGGCAAAATTGTCATAAACCATCTCATTTAATCCCTTAGGAACAATTTTCAAAGTGCTTTTCGAATGAAATGGTTTATAATAACGCTCGCTGTGGACCAATAAAGTTAATGAAATGCTGAAAAAGAGTGTGTGGGGGGTGTGTGGGTGTGTGGCAGGGGGAAGCTGGATAGCGAGAAGAGGGATCAAACCAAATCTCATCTTCTTTAACACAGTGAGGATATGTTAAAAAGGAAGATGGACAGAGCATCATTTAACTGTCTTTATGACAGCTAAGGAGCTGCCAAAAGTTAATATTGACGTGAAGCATTGGTGCTGTAAATGAATGTAATGCTTTTCACAGATGATCCACTGCATCTTGCAATCCAAAGGCTGGAGGTGGTCTGACTGGCTGACTGGTCGGAATTAATTGGTGCATTTCCCCCATCTAACGCCAACATTCGGTACTTTGGCTTGGCCCACAATTGGGTAAGTGAGATTGCCCTTATGCCAAAGATGCTGCTCTGTTTAGAATGAACCATTTCTGAAGGAAAAGCAGAAAAAGTCAGAGGGGAGAGAGGAATTAAAAAAAAAAAAAACACCTGCTCTTCTGGCTGGCAAAATAAAGCATCTTCTTTCTTAGGTAGCAGCTACCACAGACAGCGAGAGTAAACAAAACTAACATACAGAGATCCAACAAACACTTCTGACTAATAACAGAGGTGACAGATCAGCAAATCTCTTCTGCATTCAAAACGGTTCAATTGCTTCAGGGATCTTTTCCCACTTTGCCCTAACCCCTCATTCTATTGCTTTGCAATCTAGTCAAGCCATAAAATCGCACACACAATTCCTTTCTTAATTCTAAAAAAGGGGTGTATGCACTAGGTCATAATACACAGACAAGTATACTCTACTTTGTTCCCACAAATGCAGGCTTACATTTATCTAGCTACTTTGTATGCTTTTATAAGCATTTAATATCACTGATACATAATCAAATAGCAATTACCAAATATATTGTGGGATTCCCTTCTGTAGAACATCACAGGCACCAAATGCGTTTTTTTCATTATTCAGTTTTTGTTTTTTCTTTACCTAAAAGAGCTTTAAATACGTTCTATGTGGGAGCAGATTAAAAAAAAAAAAAGAAAAGATTTCACTCTAAATAACAAAAATAAAAGGGCTGGAGGAGCAAGCGTGACTTTTCTGTGCTGATGTCCTCACAGGTTGATATCTCTCACATCTGTGGGAGTGCTGGCCTGGTCCAGTTCATCCACCGTCTTAGAAGGATTGCTTTGCTGTTGCTGCTGCCGGACTTGCCTAAGGTTGCTTACTAGCACCGATTCAATCTGTTCTTGACAAGCTTTAAGGCAGTCCTAGAGAACAGAAAGCAAATTAATGTTAGTGGATACTTTTTTTTTTTATTATTGAGCTAGTAAAAGTTGGAAGACGAGTAGAAATCAGACATTCCGGAGAAGCGTCTGCTGTGACAAAAAATGACCTGTAATTCTTGACAGTAATTACTGTTTACAAATTCCCTCGGGTTGAAGAAATGCAAATTCCACGTTTATCATAACCTCCAAATCTTAATATTTTACCTCTCCTTGCTCATTTGTGTTCTCTTGCTGAGCAGGAACTCAAGAGTGTTCCTCAGCACTGTTGTGTACAATGAAGGACAGGGTACAGGAATTTTTGCATTCTCCTATGCAGTGTTAAGTGTTTTGAATTTGTCTTCGCTATAAAAAAATGCTGCGTTTTTCTCCTGAAGTTATCAGCAGGTGTTATATCAACGTAACACAAACGGGGGCACTTCAGTTTTACCATCATGCAAATTCAGCACATTCAGGTGAAGAAGGAGGTTTGAGCTCCCCAAAAAAGTGCTTTGTGACTGCGTTATCAATCCTGTATTTGGCACCCTCAGATAAGATCAAAAGAAAGGTTTCTTTATCTGTGAAAGCTCATGCAAGAAGAAAAGGTCCAGAATAAAAAAAAAATACTTAGTGTTGAAAAGTATTGTTTCCAAACATATCTTAGAACATTAATTAATCATGTCGGCACATCCCTTAAAGAGTCTTTTCTGAAGAAGCAAAAAAGAGTCATCTCTATGTTGAGTCCCCGAATGAAAATTCTGTACCCAGGCTCTGAAAAAGGCAATCAAACATTAATACAGTGCAAATCACACTGCTCTGTAACTGGGCTCTGCAAAATGGAACCAGATCCTTGTCCATGAAGAAGGACCTAGCCACACAGTCCCAGACGTATAGCCACAAACCCGTTCCTTGAGCGCTTTCCAAAGAAGAAAAAAGATTTCAGCAGCACAGGGGGAAAAGGCGTAGGGTGTACTCCCACACCTTAATTCTGAGCTGCTTAAACAGCCCCAGGAAAAACAGTTAGAAATAATTCATACAAGATACTAAAGCAAAGACAGGTACTAGAAAACGATATAAGTCAAAAATGCACAACCGGACCTCAGAGACTAGTATATTACAAATTATTCCTTATAGGACTTGGAGAAAGACAAATGCAAAGTACAGCAACACAAATTTGGAAGCCCTATGCATTAGGAGTCCTGTAACAATTATGAAGCATAAATACACAAGCAAATGGGACAGATTCTCTGCACTTAAGCCAGCTACAGTGACAAAGAACAAGACCCTTAACATATTACAGGATGTTCCATATTCTTGTAATACACTAGAAGATCAAATAATGTGGTTAATAGAAAGGCAAGAAAAAACTGAAAAAAAATCTAGTTACAGAAGAAATTTAAAAGTAAAACACAGGCCATGATATTATAAACACAGTATTAATTCTCTCTAGTATGCTGAGATTGTGAGAGGGAATCAAAACGATACAGGGTATGTAGGCAGGTGGTACTACTACTATAAATGGATTTTTCCAAACGCAGCCCTGAGGAGTCCTTCTAAAATACTGGAAAAGGTACTAATACCGTGAACTCACTGAAGCCTTGGTCTATGTAGGAGCTCACTAACAACCGAGTCTCCTCCCAAAGAGCTCAGGCAGCAGAGAAATGCAGTTTTTGGTAGTACACTTTACAACAGAGTGTTTTAACCACAGAGCTTGCAGCACCTGGCAGGGCAATTCGAGCTGCTATCACTGTTCCCATGTCCAGGCAGGGAAGCTGTCAAATAGTTGTGCACTGGGCTCCAGGGTGTCACACTGGCAGTGGTGCCAGGCCCGGGACAGCACATGGCCTGGGAGTACAACTCAAGGAAGCTTGGCTCTGACTGGCAACACCCATCTTCTCCGTGCAATGCCATGTTATTTAGGAGAGTGTGAAATATGCACATACGTAGGTTTAATCTGTCATCCTAGCCAGGCTGAGCAAACACGTCAAATGTGGAGTATCTGTTACCCTGATGACACTTGCATTCTTGATGCACGCAATTTGTTCTGGTGTGTTATGAACACTCATTTTTCTTGGCTATTGGTCAGCAAATGCTAGCTGTAAAGCCATATCCTCTCTTTGTAGAGAAACTGTTTGGCTTAACATAATAAGCATCACACCCTTTCTCTGCAGATATATCTGCCAAAGAGAGGACATGGGGAATGGTTTTTCACCCCAGGGAAAATGGGTTGGATGAGACACTGGCTGCAGTAGAGACAAAAATATTCACGGTAATATGGATGAGCCAAGACTGTTCAACTTAGAAAGAGATGCCATCTAAATTACCTGAGCAACTGGGCTACCTGTGTGCAATCATATGCAGAAGTTTGCTCTCTGTGGAAGAATAATCATGGCTAGCAACACTGTGCTGAAACACAGTAGGAGGCACAGTGATGCTGAAAAGGGGTGCTGCAATGTCTTGTTCATATGACAGATGGTGGGCACAGTGAGCCTGCCCTGGGTTTGTCTTTCATCTCGAGAGCAGAGGATTGCGGGAATGCCCATGAGGAAGTGGCTGTGTTCAAGCCCACCAGCTTGTGGCCATACCATATCTACCCCAGTACAGCTCCATTATATGCAAAGCTTCTGGCTGTTAGTAACTTAATCTTAAGTTTTAGTGACTGGGGCTAAACTTTTCCTTTCTTTACCCTCTGTATCAGACTGATTTTTTTTATTGAAGAGGATATAATCAACAAAAAAAATGCTGCTGTTTCCAAAAAAGAGGTTAAGGAAAGCAGGTAATTTTACCAATGTTAATCAGATTCTTTTTTGATAAGATGAAGCATAATTAGAATTTGGTGTAGAGGTTTGTAGAATTTGATATCCTCAAGAAAACACAACCCAATTTTAGCCAAGATACATGGCTTGGAAAACTGCATTTTGCACATTCTTGGAAAAGCTCCTGGAAGGCTTAGTGTTTAACTTCCACAGCATCGAACCCACGAGGCAGATTCACAGAAGCAAACTTATGGTAGCTTTTGCCTCCTCAGTCTATTAGAAGACCGAAGTTAAAATGAAGGGAAGTGCTGTTCTCCATGTCCAGACGGAAGACCACTTCTCCTAGTTCCTGCCTAGTTTGCCTTTAGCACTGGACAATAGAAGGAGAATGCTTTAAAACCAGTCTCAAATTTCTGACTACTAATACTCATAGATGTCAGTAAGTTTGGTAAACTTCATTCATAGCCCTTATGATCAAGAAGTTCTGTGCTTTGGAGGAAGACAGCTATCGTCTCTCCTATTTTAGAAAGGATAGCAGCAAAGGTTGTAGCTAAAACACAGGGATACAATTTTGTTCCCTGACTGACCAAAGTGGGGTCCCTGCCAGGGTGCACAGGAACTCCCTGCCAGTGCCTGCACTCATATATCCCTCTTTTGGACACCAGATTACAGGATGAACAGTATGCATGTATCATACCATTGGCATGGAGTCAGGATATGAATAAAGCATCTTAAAGCTAGGGAGCTGGGACACAGACAGGTTCTTTAAGATGGCTTTGGGAGTAGTGAGCACCGAATTCAGGTGAGTGGTTGTAGGCTCCTTGTTTCACAGAGCACAGTGAACAGCTGCAGGGCTCAGAACCACGGAGCACCTAAAACGCCAAGTAAATTCCCAGGGATGCAAGAATTATCGGCATATTAAAGAAAGGGCAATTCAAGAGAAACAGCAGCACTCAGGTTGGGAGGCCATATTTGAATATGCTCGTCCAACTGGCTTGCCCTTTATCGCACGGGCAGTCATACAAAGTGCCAGTCTCTTAAGCGCTACTGGCTCTTCACAGCACATGGGCCAAGCTGTGGGGTGGACGCGACCCAAGCTGCATTCTGGTAAGGATTCCAGCTGTCCAACCCATGCCAGAGGGGCTGCCTTTCCCAGGATCAGGCACTGCAAAACGTCTCATGTGGCAACTTTGTCAGCAGGAGGTTAATCAAAAAAATGCAATTACCAAACACATGGTTTATGAATTTGCTTAATTACAGATGGAGTTCGACTGAGGAGGGTACGCCTAAAATTAGACCTCCCAGGACTTCCTAGCAGCCAGAACATGGGGCACTCCATCTCTGCTTGGACCATACAGCTGTGCTTCATTCCTACCAGAAGGCATGGGGCTGAAGTCCACTGGACTCCCACTCTTGGAGAGAAGTGAAGTTTTAACACGTAGCATGCTCAGAATTGTGCAAGAAGCCTCAGAAGCGAGTGAACAAGTGAAATGTTTCTGAAGATGCACTAAAATGTGAGCAGAGTAGACTTTCTGGTGCTGAGATGTGGAACAGATAAGCAATGCTCCAGCGTGCTTCACCTCCTAGGGTTCTTCCTTCTCCTTCCTTTTAACAAAAGGTAAGGAGAAGAGCTTCTCTGTGTGTTTCCACTTTGCTGCTGCTACTGACAATCCATCTAGTTATTTTAAGGTAACAATATGTACTTCTAGTTAATCAGGTAAAAGTTTCTTATAGCCAGGGGCTTGCTCTTGTAATATTGGGGGCTTAGTGATTTCCTGGAATTGATACTGGTATCACAGAATCACAGAATCGTTTAGGTTGGATGGGACCTCTGGAGATCATCTAGTCCAACCTCCCTGCTCAAGCAGGGTCCTCTAGAGCATATTGCCCAGGATCATGTCCAGGCGGCTTTTGAATATCTCCAGCGAAGGAGACTCCACTACCTCTCTGGGCCACCTGTTCCAGTGCTCTGTCACCCTCACAGTGAAGAAGTTTTTCCTCAGGTTCAGATGGAACTTCCTGTGGTTCAGTTTCTGCCCATTGCCTCTTGTCCTGTTGCTGGGCACCACGGAGAAGAGGCTGGCCTCATCCTCTTGACACTCCCCCTGCAGATACTTGTACATGTTGATGAGATCGCCTCTCAATCTTCTCTTCTCCAGGCTGAACAGGCCCAGCTCTTGCAGTCTTTCTTCCTAGGAGAGGTGCTCCAGTCCCCTCATCATCTTTGTAGCCCTCCGCTGGACTCTCTCCAGTAGGGCCATGTCTCTCTTGGACTGGGGAGCCCAGAACTGGACACAGCACTCCAGGTGAGGCCTCCCCAGGGCTGAGGAGAGGCACAGGATCACCTCCCTCGACCTGCTGGCAACTATCAACTGGTATTGGTATCGAAAAATACTGGGATTGATTGCTTAATGATGGGAGCTGGGCAATTTCTTCGGCCTTTCTTCCAAAGTACAGGACTGACAGAAACGATCAGAAATTCAGATAAAGAAAATCTCTCATTATTAGCTTGGGCAAGTTCTAGGTCTGTTACCAGTGTTGCCCTCTTTGTGAGATGGCAATAGTAACGTGTTGTTTCGAGGATATGGAGCTGATGCAGTTACGCTGGCAGGCAGTTCTGTACACAACTGAAACTGCCTCTTGCTTGTAGAAACTGCTTCTTGCGTGGGAAAATGGGCGCTAAGATCTCCTGAACAGATTCTGGAAAAACGTATGAGAGCTAACCAATGTTTTGAGAGCAGCTCCGTTCAAAGCAACCCTCCCTGCACTGTTTCCTTCTGCAGTGTGCTTGCTGAAGCTAATCAGATCAGATCTGCTTTTGGGTAGCTCCACCTGATAGTGATGTTCGCTCAAAGAGCGGCCTCTGGACCTCATGCTCACTTTGCTGCCTGCAGACAACATGTGCGGGTATGGGCTTCACTCTGCTCTGGAGAGCAGGATCTGGCTGCGGTGGAGGACATAGGCTGCCCATATGGTTGTTCGTTCTGCCCTTGAGGGTGATTTGGGAGCTAGCCTTCTCTGAAAGCGCAGGTTCAGCCCACCTGGCACAGACAGAGCTCCTGGGTGAGGGGAATTTTACGCAGAGTGCACAGTCCTGTAACACCATCTCCCTATGGCCTCTCACTTCTCAGCTATAATAGTTGGAGCAGATCCTGAAGCTGTTCCCATTTAAATCAATGGCCGAATTGAGCAGGATCAGACCCAGAAACGGAGGAAAAAGCAGGGACACTAATTTGTAGAATATCAAAATAGACTGATGCACTTATTGTACAAGTGCATTCGGCATTCTTTTAAAGCATAATAGTGCAAAATTACAAAATAATATGTCCTTCCAAAAATAAGCCAGATTTTTTACAAGCAGCTACAGACTAGAGAGCTTAATGAGGCAATTTCCTTATACCCAAGCATGGGGAAGGAAGGGGTGGTGACACATGCAATGTAAGGCCCGAGCATTTGGAGCCAGCTTTGTCTGTTTCTAAATACCCTTATGCACTATCATTTGCACTGTAATTATAAAAACTTTTTAACATCACTATAATGCTTCAATTAAGTTATGAAGAGCCTAAAATCTCTAAGTACTCTTGTACAGAAATGGGTCATTTCCAGAGACTTCATTTTGTAAACAAAACCAACAAAGCAGTCGAGGCTGTAATTAGCACAGTTTGCATGGATTTTGTTTTATACAGGGATCCACAAGCCACTGGCTGGTGTTTTGACTTTGTCATGTGTTAGTGCTGCTCTACCCTCACATTTTGAACATAATATACCACTGAAGTTCTTAAAAAAAAATACAGTAAAATGACCAGCATACTGCATTTGATATGTAATAGCTTCCAAAAAAGTTGTTGCTGTTAGAATACTACAACTAGATTTTCATCTGTTGAATTAGTCTTCTCTACAAAGCATCTATGCATGAGTTTTAAATTACCTGGCCAGCAGAAACTTATACTGGTGAAATTTTATTTTGCAGGTTGCCCAGCTCTACAATCAAAATCTAGTAAGAATAGAAAAATATAGGCCAGACTCCTGAGTGCACTTCAGTCACGCAGCAAAACAAGCGGGAATGTACCAGCAGATCTAGCCCAAACTCTTCCGTACTGATGACTGAGATACTACAGGATTGTCCACCTGAGGTTGGGCCTGTGCAATCATTAATCCTGGATCTGGGCCCTTCTCGTTCAGCCAACCATACTGATTTTGTGAAGAACATGCACAGACGCACAACAGTATGTCTGTCCAAGTATTCACATCGCATGATGGGTGCTTACTCACCACACTCACTGCAGGACAACAGGTGACACCTGGCAGAACACCAAGTCAGAACTATGTGGGCACACTGGAGCAACAAGTTTTATGCCAGATGAGATACTAAATAAACCTATCAGTTTTTTTTTTAAATAAACTGGATTTGGCAGAGGAGGTTTACACCTGGTCAATAAGGCATGTGAGTGAAGGGATTTTAATCTTGCATTAAAAACCCTGAGACCTGATTTGCTGTGCACTTGAAACATAGTCCTGGTCTGCAACTAGCTTCAAGAAGTATGAAGTAAACCAAGTAGATGGTAATCTTAGGAAAGGAGGCCAATATTGGAGCCAATAACCTGGCCTTCCTATGATGCAGTGTTTTTTTTCCCCTCAAAGTTTCATGTGGATTTACTGCAGGTATACATATTTTTTTGTCTGGCTTTCATTTTGCAAGCTCTATATACTACTGACAAGAAAGAAAAAAGCTTAAAATTAAAGCTTTAAAATTCAGATCAAAGAAAAAACAAAAATTCCACTACTTTCAACAGATTTTCCTGAAAAGAACACTATAATGTACTGAAGTAATGGCCTAAGACTTTAAAATATAGGGATTGGGCTATTCCTTCAGAATGGTGTAGCATTGGTATTGTTTTTACAAAAAGTTTTTTAAGTGTGTGTCACATGGATCAACTTCCTCATTCTTCTTTATGGTCTAGTAGTTTTAATGATTAAAATAGTTCAGGTACTTTCCATTCCATAATTTTATTTTTACTTCAGCATGTGCAGAACTAAGAAAGCAATTAACTTTTGTTGTTCTTTTTTCTTTCCTGAAACTTTTTCATCCCTAGGTAACTTTACTAGCACATTTAAAAAGCATTTGAAGGAAACGAAATGCTTTTCTGCCTCTGATGAGGAGTAACCTCATGGCTGTGATGGAAATGTAGATAGTGAAAACGACTGGAAGGAGAAATAAGCAGCACTGTGGCAGGATCGAGTTATTCAAGTCACCAATAATTGAGGAATCAATTTCCATGCATGACTATCTTGAAAAAAACACAAGCACTAGGAAAGATCATGCATAACATTATATACAATTCATTTTCTTGAACTTTTCAACACCTCTATAATACAGAATCACAGAATCACAGAATAGCCAAGGTTTGGAAGGGACCTCTGGAGATCATCTAGTCCAACCCCCCTGCTCAAGCAGGGCCCTCTAGAGCATATTGCCCAGGATCATGTCCAGGCGGCTTTTGAATATCTCCAGGGAAGGAGACTCCACAGCCTCTCTGGGCCACCTGTTCCAGTGCTCTGTCACCCTCACAGTGAAGAAGTTTTTCCTCAGGTTCAGATGGAACTTCCTGTGGTTCAGTTTCTGCCCATTGCCTCTTGTCCTGTCACTGCACACCATGGAGAAGAGATTGGCCTCACCCTCTTGACACTTCCCCTTCAGATGATACTTATACACATTGATGAGATCCCCTCTCAGTCTTCTCTTCTCCAGGCTGAACAGGCCCAGCTCTTGCAGTCTTTCTTCCTAGGAGAGGTGCTCCAGTCCCCTCATCATCTTTGTAGCCCTCCGCTGGACTCTCTCCAGTAGGGCCATGTCTCTCTTGGACTGGGGAGCCCAGAACTGGACACAGCACTCCAGGTGAGGCCTCACCAGGGCTGAGTAGAAGGGGAGGCTCACCTCCCTCGACCTGCTTGGCAACACTCTGCCTCATGCACCCCAGGAGACCATTGGCCTTCTGGGCCACAAGGGCACACTGCTGGCTCATGCTTAACTTGTTGTCCACGAGCACTCCCAGGTCCTCTCGGCAGAGCTGCTTTCCAGCAGGTCAGCTCCCAGCCTGTCCTGGTGCATGGGATTATTCCTGCCTAGGGGCAGGACCCTGCACTTGCCTTTGTTGAACTTCAGGAGGGTCCTCTCCGCCCACCTCTCCAGCCTGCCCAGGTCCCTCTGAAAGGCAGCACAGCCTTCTGGTGTGTCAGCCACTCCCCCCAGTCCAGTACCATCAGCCAACTTGCTGAGGGTGCACTCTGTGCCTTCCTCCAGGTCATCGAGGAATACATTGAAGAAGACTGGAGCCAGGACTGACCCCTGGGGGACACCGCTAGCTACACGCCTCCAACTAGACTCTGTGCCACTGACCACAGCCCTCTGAGCTCGGCCATCCAGCCAGTTCTCAAGCCACCTCACCGTCCACTCATCCAACCCACACTTCCTGAGTTTCCCTAGGAGGATGTGATGGGAGACAGTGTCCAAAGCCTTGCTCAAGTCCAGGTGGACAACATCCACTGCTCTGCCCTCATCTACCCAGCCAGTCATTCCATCTGAGAAGGCTATCCGATTGGTCCAGCGTGATTTCCCTCTGGTGAATCCACGCTGACTACTGATCACCTTCCTGTCCTCCAAGATGGGTGATGACTTAGTGATGACCTCCAGGATGAGCTTGTTCCATCACCTTTCCCGGGATGGAGGGAAGGCTGACAGGCCTGTAGTTTCCTGGCTCCTCCTTCTTGGCCTTTGGGAAGACGGGGGTGACACTGGCTTTCTTCCAGTCCTCAGGCACCTCTCCTGATCTCCAAGACCTTTCAAAGAGGATGGAGAGTGGCCTACCAATAACATCTGCCAGCTCCCTCAGCACATACACACACTCTACGCCCCCTTGCCAGACTTCCAGTTTTACGTTTATATTTAAAATGCTATTATGAAAATGTTTGCCATGGATGATCTTTACTTGAGGCATCCCACTCAAGTAAGCAATGAGGGTCTCACTTTGCACTGGTGATCAATGGGATTTTTACCCAACTCCTCTTAGCTGTGGAACTATCTCACAGTGCCTTTTGCAACCCAACCAGGCAGAGCACTCTGTTCTCCCTAATTTACTGAGTTAAACAGAGGATATCCTTTCCATCTTGTAAGATCATGACCAGAGTGGTAAATTAGGAAAAAAAAAAAAAAGGGTGGCGGGGGATGAAAATACATTTTATAACTGTTCTAGTAACTTAACTTGGGTTTCTGCCATAGATTTTACCTAGCCATACACATCTTCCTTGGCACTTAGTCCAAAGTCCACTGAACCTGACAGACTGTACCTTTTGGATGACAATGATCTTTGCATTAGATCCTTCTGCAAGACAGTAGCCATGTCACCATGTTCTCCAGAAAGAAAAATGTATCTCTTCTCAAATGTCAATAATGGAGTGTAATAATAAGGTAACCACCTCAGTCATAAATCTTTTGTCTTTCCTCATTCTAAATTATTCAGGAGCTTCTAGGACTGGATGCCTACTATGGCTGTATACCTATTGCACCTATTCCAATGGTGACAACCACACTAGAACAGACTCAAACCACCAGATCCATTTCACAGCCAAGCAATGCTGTGAATTGCTAATGCTCCCCTGGATCCACACAGGTTGTGGTACCCTCACTTCTGCCCGGCTTCGAGCTGTCTATGCCAGCAACCATCCCAGGTGCTCTCAGCCACGACGTTCATTGACTCCAGCAAGCAGCAGGGTATGCCTTGCAGGAGCGAGCACTGCATGACAAATTCCCTTCTGCTCTTTTACTATTGGATTAAAAAAAAAAAAAAAAGCCCTAGGACACAGCACTTTCTGTATCGTGATTTTTAGATGCCCTTTGGCATCTCAGTTTTGGTCTTGCCTTGGAGTAGATATAAGCAAGCTTACCCCAGCAAGCCTCCTGATGTTTGTTTGTTTGCTTTGTCAAAGATGAGCTTTAGGGAAATGCTTGGGTACACGGAAACTGATCTGAACCTTGCAGGCATCTAGCTTTTGCCCATCTGAAACTGCACTCGTTTGAGAGTGCCAGTGTGTAGGGAACATTTCCTATGGGCAGCATTTAAGAAAGAAACCAAAGGCTGCAAAACTATTCTTTAAAGAGAATCCATTTCAATTTTGTTAAATATAAATATAGCATAACCCTGGGCAAGATGTTAACTTTATCATGGAGCTTTGTATCAGCAATCACAGAATAATGCCAGCATCAGCGGAAGACTGATCCATTAAACAGCTTTGATCAGACCAATGAGAAGTCACGTCAGACAAGTGACATTATATTTTTGAATTCTACCATGAAAGAACAAATCGCTAGCTCTCTGAGCACACGTAGGTAACTCCAGAGAGGAAAGGACTCCAAGCAGCGTGAGTCAGCATATCTGCCATCACTAACGCAGCCCAAGCTGCACTGAGGTCAGGCCAACGGCACGGGAGAGCCATGAAACCCGGTATGATGACAAGCCTGAGGATAACCACGCTAAATAAACCAGTGGGTCATTTATTTCTTAAGGACTTTCAAAAACCAAAACACGACACTGCTGTCTTTTACAATCACCAGCAGAACAACACTAGGGCTTTTGTTATATATAAACGTATATATACAAATGATCAAAACCACTGAGCTATAACTCCACTGGTACTTTTTTATGTTTCTTCAATTCCTGAAAAAATTTAGAAGCCTAGACGCAAACTCTGGGTGCTTCGCTGTGTGTGTAATTCTGAAAGCCAACAGCACAGAAACATTCTTATGGTATTTTTTTTGTTAAAAGGCAGTTTTCCCTATACATTTGCTACTCCACAAACAACTATTCATGCCACTGATGACGGCTCTAAAGATCGCCTCCTCTTTCTTCAAACTGCAAAAGGGAAATCAGAAAAGGACTTCTTTTAGGAGCAAGATCTGATATGATAAATGGAAAGGATGCCAGAGATACCTTAAGTGACAGTACTCTTCATCTGTCATGTATGCATTGCTTGGATCTAAGAAAGCAGCAATTAGTTATGCACTGAAGACTCGGGCTTTTCATCAAATCCGGTGTGGGACATGTGACCTATACTTCTAAATACAAAAGGCAGCTGGATTCCTCTGCTGGTTCCCATTTAGGCCCCAGTTCAAACCTCTCCAAAGCACATGCTTCAATGTGGACATAAACGGGGACTCTTTCCCAAACTGGGGCCTTCATTTGCAAAACACTGCCCTTCGACATTCCCCAAAACAAGAGCCTGAAAAGTAGCTGTGGGAATATCATGCCCATTTACTACATTTATCATATCTCGGTGATCTCACATCTAATGGATGCAGTTTAAAAACACAAATATTTTCCCTCCTAAATGTATCTATTTTTGCTACTGTAACAAATAGCATCAATTACAGATATGCTTCTGTATTTCCGTTTCTCCATCTGCAAGTACAGAAAATAGCAATTTGCTGTTCCAAAGGACATTTCATATAGACTAATAGGGACATCTCACTTTAAAAAAACATCACATCTATGCTACAATTTCTTAACTTACTATTATTACATTATTGTAGTAATGTAAGATATAAGATGACTAACATTAAGGAATGTGAACGATGGCACATTTTTCTCTGCAGGTTTTCAGTCTTTTCAGCACTTTCAACAGTAGGCTTCTTAGATTCAGTTCCACTGTGTGCTTAAACAGTCAGTTTTTTGGTTTCCTGTTGCTTGTGCGGGCATTTCTCATAGCAATAGGACAGAACAATGTTTTCAGAACTGGAAAAAGTGAAAGTAAAGCCAAAACACTGGTGGGGCAATCCAGGTGCAGATGGCCTGCTTGGAATTATACTCCCTGCTTAATGTGACTTGTGATTTCAGGCTGATTGTATCTCTCTAACAGGTATGGGAATATTTTGCAATCGTCAGATAAAAAAAAAAAGTCTCCTGTTCTTACCCTGCTGTAATACGTCACAGTCGGTTACTAAAAATGGGATTTTAGAAAAGCTGTAATAATCTGCCTACATTGCATGGAGCTCTGTGAGAAAAGAACATGTGTTCAGAGGAATCTCTACAGGCCATTAGCAGTGCCTCCGGTCAGCTCATGCATGTCCCACATCTGCAGCAGTGTAGGTCGGGGCAAGGCTCCAGCCAGATGATGGCAGTCCATCAGCAGCCTCGGAGATCTGACAGCTCTGTTTGTGATGTGGAGCTCATTACTTGGGGGCCTCACTTCACTTCCTCTGCATGCTGGCTGGCTCCGGCGGCGTGGCACCCTCCGCTGCATTTATGAATGGACTTGACGGAACTCAGCGATTAGCCTCCAGTGTAACTGCATCACCCCATTGTTACTACACACGCACAGCACTCACTGGGGAACAAAATGCTGAATGAACCCAAGCAGCTGCCAACTCAGGCAAAGACAACTTAGGAAACTATCTCATTCTTCCTTTCTTTGGAGGCTATTTTGTCTGTTGTTTCCTTGCATACAAAATGTGGTCTGCAACAAATAAGGCAGGATAAGATACAGCAAGTTCTGTTACTTGGTTTCAAAACCACAGGCCCTAAACACTACAAAGGAGAGAATAAATGGTGTATGTGCTTTAGAGACAATGTTCAAATGCTAGCCCTTCAAGATAGATTTCCATGATTTTACATTGCAGCTCAACAAAAAAATGAAATCTGGAGCGTGGTGGTTCTGACCTTCATTTCTGTGCAGAAATTTGCAAGTATCTTTATGCAGGGACTTTTCAGACCCTGAAAGAAAAAATCCCAGCACTAATTTATGCAACACATTTAAATAGAGATATTTTAAATGTCATTTATCATGGATCCAGTCTTCAAAACAGCCTGATTCCCTGTTTTCAAGGACTCACAGCCAGCTGTTTTGACACGACTTTAAGAAAAAGCTTGGTTCCTTTTTTCTTTCTACCTCGGGCTCTTAAATATGCTTTGAATTTTTAAAACCACTCAGAACACACCAATTCCCATCTGGGAACAAACTTTTAAAAGGCACTTGTACCCATGTACCAATCTACGTGCTGGCTCTGCCTGAAAATCCTTTTCTTAATGATGACGCTGGAGAACCACTCATTTGGTCCTAACTCCAGCCTTGAGAGTCAAGCTCTAGGAAGCTGCCATTATGCGGGCATATAACCCTCTTTATCGCACACAGTGAATGTGGCCAGCCCTTCTGGCTGCTTCATCCTACAGAGTTTATAACAAAAACAAGTACAACCAGCATAATTTGGCCTCTAACCTTGTCATCTTTTATCAAGGATGATGAAGATTGAATGTATTTTTAATACGAGACAGTAGTTTGTATGTTTCAGTGCACTAAGACTCATTGAAAGATTTAGGTTTGGAAGGGATCTCTGGAGGTCATTTAGTTCAATCCTCTGCTCAAAGCAGAGGATTAATTATAATTAATTATGTATCTCATTCTCATTGACTTTAACCTACAAAATTCTGGTCCCAGGTGCTTTGGAAAAGGTAAGACCTCACCTACATACCACTGCAGTAGTCTCTTGAGCTCTTCAGATTCCTTAATATACTTCTCCTCCTGGTGGAGAGCTGAGGCACAAGAGAACTTAAGGGCAGGCTCAGGAGCAGACTCTGGGAGATGCAAACAGTGACCACGTCACAGCACGCATGGCCCACGTGTGATGTACGACGATGCTTCCATGCACAGCCAAAGAGATAGTTCCCAGGCACATGGCCAGCAAATGGACACCCTGAGCTAACGGCTGCTCTTCTTACAGCTGGAGGCAAAGAGAGAGACTTGCCCAACGCAGACCTGTGGCAAAGCAGAACACTGGTCACAAGTCCTCAGAGAGCCAGGCATGAGCCCTAGCTATTGCGCTACTCCTCAAATCGTGTAGCTTGTGGACAGTAAAGGCAGGGATGCTTGTGGCCTCCTCCAAAGCATCTGGTCGCACTGGAGACAGGATACTGCACTCACTGGAATACTGCTCTGGGATGCTATGAGAATTCCTCACTTCCTGAGTTGTTTATTTTGCCATTTAAATGATCCACCAAGAGATGCACAGGGAACTCAGTTCACTTCCTGTGAGTAGGGTTTTTTTTTTTTTTTTAACTCTTTGCCCACCAGTTTCTCCTTTCCTCTTCAAGAAATAACAAAGGAAGTGTCCCCACCCTCCTGGGAGGGAGGGAAACACAGAGCAGAGAATACAACCACCGTCCTACAGCACTGCATGAGGCTGGGCTAGACCAGCTCTTATTGACTCTTTGGAGCACTAATTATCAAAAAAGGTAATTCAGATATACCATCAGAGCTATTTTCACTACCTATAATGCTGTTGGGCTTCTCAGTTTCTCCCAGGAATGCTCCCTGCTGTTTATTTTGGTAGCTGGAAGGAGTAATGAAACTGAGCTTTGTGTGGCCCAGTTGTCACCATCTCTTCAGACTGCAATTCAACCTCTACCAAATGGTCCAGGGCAGCTATTTATCAGAAATAACTGTTACCGCTAAAATGCTATTGGCATGGTACCTAGTAATAGCTTCTCTGAAGTCTAGAGCACTACTTTGGATTCATACAAGGATAATTTACATCAGTGTTTAGCCCTTGTGTTTTTGAAAGAAACACTAATGTATTGATTGCTTGTTTACCCAATGACAGGGCTCTAAATTAAATACTGTTTATTAATAACACATTTTTGGCCTAATTCTTAATGAAACATCCATTAAAAACATAACAGCACTGCATGCCAAATGCCACTCTCAGTTACATCAGTGTAAATCTAAAATAACTCCATTGATTTCAGTCTCTCGGTTTATGCTGCCCAGGTATGGCTATTTCCTAGCAAATTAGCACCCTCAAATTATCATTACCAAACAACAGAAGTTTAGAAAACCTCATTGCAGTTGAGTTGCAGCAGGATTTCATTATCATTCTCTATTTCCATATGCTCATACCTTTGAAGCTGAAACTTTGCAGTGACATTTTTTGGAAAGCCAATGAAAAAATCCCATCAGCTGTTTCTTTGTTAAACAATACATCCCCCTTCCCCCAAAAATTCACTCTCTGATTCAAATTTAAGATACCTCCTTGCTCCTGAGTAACTCAAAAGTAGTTTCAAAGACTGGGAGCATCCAGGCTGGCTAATCCAGGAAACATCCCTGCATTCCTCAGGCTTCCTGGGCTGAGGAGTAGCAAAGCTAATTTTATTCACAGACTAAGCTGGGAGGCTGGCTGCAACATAAGGGGACCCATGTAAACCCCGTGCTACTGCAGCAGGGTAGCAAATCCTGCCAGGCTCTGCCTCCAGGAGCAGCTGACAGGAAGGGCTCTCCCCTCGCTCCCTGCACACTTCTGTAGCTGATGAGGAGGCAAAAAGTTTTTCTTCTGCAGAAATGTAATTCTCTTCTCCACCACGTGCTGCTACTGAAGCCCAAGAGCTCTAGATCCTTCCTCTTTCCTAACCTCCTCTTTGAAAACAAGAGCCTTTGCGCAGCGAAGACAAATTAAGTGTTACACTGCAGGAACAGCTTTCAGGCATCAGAAATTAGGAAGTGAGGGAGCTGAAGTTGTTCATTCAACTTTAATTAAGTCCCAGTGTAAAATATATTACAATAGTCTTTACTCTTCACTAACTCAGCCTTGGGCTAACTCTTACACAATATAGCCAGTACATTTTTTCCAACAATATATTTTACAGATGAGGCTGATACTACTATCTATTACTAAGACTGCCAGTCCTTCTGTAAAGACTCTGGTTTTAGTTGCTTCTCTCTCTCAAGCTTTAACATGTGGGATGAACCTTTCTGGTCCTGGGCACTGATTCCACACAAAAGACAGAGCCAAAATATCTGCGAAAACATTTTTACCATTTCCAACTACCTGGCTAATGAAAAATACACTACTTCGCTAAAGTAAAAAATTCTAGTGACCTTTGGTTGAGCAGGGACTTCAAATTTTGCAGGAGACAAACTTTCTATTAAGGCTATCTGCCACATCAATGAAAATCCTCCAAATTTGGTCACATGGAAATGTATTGAACAATTTTTATGCATCTAAGTTCTCCACTGACTTAAAATTTTTAGCAACTAAATTATCCAGAAGCGCCATTTGTACTGAAAGAGAAGAGAGATTGTCTCTACCCAGTGCAGACAGACTCTTGGAGAGGATATGACTACTAAATGTTAAGAGTTCTTTGTTATTTGTGAACAGTGATTTTTTTCCAAAGGCATATAATCTCAGTCAAATTTGGGAAGATTTTCATCAGGGTGGCAAAAAGCATATTTCTGACATAAAAACCCATCTGCTAAATTTCAAAGAAAAAGCATGAAGAGTTTTTCAATGAGAACATCATCTTTTTTGTGCTAGCCACTTAGGAACTACTGAGCTGTTCTGGCAGGTATTTTTTTTTTTTCAGATTGAAACAATCGAGATAGAAAAATCCAGCACAAGAGATAGTCTGTCAAAACTGTAAGATGCTGCAACAAACCCTTACACGAGGAAGTGTTAGGATTCCTAAGAAAGCCTCGAGTACCTCCTATAATAAAGGACATGAGCTTAAAATGTAAAGCCATGAATGCTGAAAGAAGGGAACCCAGGAAAACTCCCAAGACAGCAAAAAAGCCATATATTCCCCTCAAACATAGTCTTGTGTAATGTAATATGCTTGCAACGTGCTCTGAAAGTAAATTAATATGGGCTCTACAAGACCAAGGAGAAAGAAAATACCACCAGGAAGACACCCTGATGGGACTTATCTTGTGTCCCCAGAAGCCTTTGCAGACCTCCCCAGTATGCAAACTGGGCATTGGAAGAGTTAGCTTCCAGAGCAGCTGGGATACAGACTCAAGCAGGGCTTTGCAGGTGGAACAGCAAGGCACCAAAGATAAACCAGACAGAAACATTTGAAGAGGTGCAGGAGGAAAAACTGTGGGTTTCACCTCCCTGCTGGGAATAGCCATTTCACAAGCGAGCAGCTGCATTTTAGGCTAGCCGGAGTCTCTGAATGTTACCCAAAAGGAGCCCTCTGCAGAATGAATTGTAATCATCCAACCTAAAGGTGACTGAGGAACAGATTACCGTGGCAAGGGCCATATCAGACAGGAACACTCAAAACCTCTGTGCTGCCAAAAACGGTGGGTGAGGGAAGAAAACGCTCCTCCCTGTTACTTGGGAATCCAGGAACAGCTAAGTATCTTGCAAGAGCCTAATGAAGCAAACCTTGTGGCCCTTGAATATCACCAGCTGCTTGCTGTCACTGCAACCCAAGCCTCCTGCCCACGCCGAGAGAGAGTGAAGAAGCAGAAGATCCTGGTGGCTGAACCAGAGAACTCCTAGAGGAGATGAAGAACTACCCTGCACCACTTCCTGGCATCTCCAGAAAGACAGAGCCCAGTTGCTCAGTCCTGAGTCACAACTTGCCCAATATATCAAATCCATCAGCAAGGGCTACCACAGCATCACCCTTCTGACAAGTACTGAATAGTGTGGAAATAGGATGAGAAGTTTATCTGGAGTTCACCCATTTGGGGGACATGATCTAGTGATGGAAAAACTGAAGCTTTAAAACTCTCCGACTCAGGCACTGCAGGGACAAAGCGATGAACTACGCTGAGGTGCCTGTTCCGGGTTTGGGTTTTGGGCGTACCTGAGCACCACTTGCTTCTGCCTTCAGAAAATGTACATCCAAAGGACTGCCCAGGGATTTTTGAAAGCAGTGGCATGCTCCCTTTGGCTTTACAGCAACAGAGGCAGGCGCTGACCTTGCAAAAGCTCCCCCTAAACTTTTCAATTACTTTCTTTTCTTTCACTCTGCATTCCTCCCAACTCCAAAACTACAAAACGATTATCTACAACTACAACTCCCCAGCTCCAAAACTACAACAAAATCATCTTCCCTCCCCTTCTTTAAGCTGGATCCACTACAGGGGCATGAACAGTTTTGGGGGTGCACTCAGCAAAAATAAGCATGAGAATAAGAAGCAGACAAGCATGAAGAACTTAACCTGGAGTTGCTGAATAATCAACGAAAGCACAGCTGTGGGACATTCACCTTTTAGATACTCCTTGGAATTAAGATTGCTGATAGTTACACAAGGAGCTCTTAACGGCTGGCACCAAGTGTTTTCCTTATTCTGTGGACATTCATGGACTTGGCTGAAGGACGTATCTGTGCTTACACAACTTTAGGCTCGCCTTAAATCCTTGATTTCCTCTGCCCAGCCTTCTAAGGTCCCTCTCACACCTGTTCACTTGATGTCTTGGACACTCTGGTAACTGGCCGGATGCAGTATTTGAAAGTTATTGGGTTACGTCCAAGTGGACAAACATCCAGAGATAAATCTGCCCCCAGCCAATAATTCCTGAATGTTCTTGTTATCCCTGTCAATGGAGTAAACTTAATGGATCTCATTTACTCAGTTTAAATGGAACAACTGTCCAAATGAGCGTTGTGCACTTCTTGTGTTGGGGCATGCACACTGAGCTTATACTTGGAATTTTTCTTCTTGCATGAACCTGCCACTTATTACTATGTATCACTACTCAAGCTTCAGACACAAAAAAGCAAATCAGAGTAAAAAAAATTCATTTTCACTGAAAGGAGTGTACGTGAAATTTCTGCAGCTACTTGATGTACATTACAAGTGTTCAGTACTAAAAATGTTTCATTTTCTGTGCAAAACTTGTTTCCAAATAAAAGAAATTGGAAGCCCCAAAACTGCACTTTATAATCACGCTCAGTTGGAATGAAAGAAAAAAAAAAGTGAAATTCTTCACTTTTTGTTAAACTGGACTATTTATTTTTAATCAAAATTCTAACATTTGTTAGAAAAAACCCAACCTTCTCTTGACAATGTTATCACAGTTCTAATAATTGCACAGAGTATTTACTCTGTAAAGTAAAAGCAATAAAGGGATTTTTAGTTAATACATGTTAAGGATGATATACTGGAAACTGTTACTTTTATGATAAAAAAGCATTATCTTATTTGTGGTCTGCATTTCAGAAATTCTCACTCATTTTCTTTTGAGTGAATTTCAGCATGGGAAAACACGTCAGCTTCATGAGAGATGAAAATCCTGTTTATCCATAGACCAAGCAATTTTGATTTGCAGTAGCATAAGCTCTCCCCACAGCACCCCACTGACACAGCAGCCTAGATGTTGAGGATCACCTCCCGGGGAAGCAAGGCACATCACTTTCAGTGCTCCTTTCCATCCTCCCAACTTTCTGCTCCTGTGGCCAACCAGAATCGCCGGGGGCTGGTTTTTCTGATGTGCCCTCTAGACGCTGACCCCAGACCACCAAATTCACTTCTCAGTCACTTTTAACTGCCATCACATTCACCTCGGCTATTTATGACATGGCTTTCTGACACCCCAGTTTCTCCACATAAAGTGGAGTTACAATCTTTCTCCCTGTGCATCACACCCTACACAAAAAACAGACAGCCTGGGTTCACCTGCCTCACAGTCTGCCAGTGCCTAACGATTAGCTCATTACCGAGTTCCTTTAAATCCAGGATTTTTAAAAGATACCTCCACAAGGGTCAAAACACCAGTTTCTCTGACCGTTGCAAACACAGGACTGCTGTTCTAGTTTACATACTAGTCGAGCTCGTGCCACACAGGAGTGCTGACTGCACGTTCACGTCACCACCCAACAGGATGCCAAAGGCAGCTCCTTGCTCTGCAACCAGCCTGACCACCAGCAGGTAGAGCAGGGCCTACCATGCAGCCAGACAGAGGCCAAGCAGCCAGGAGAGCTCCCTCCATCTGCCCTCCATGAAGCCGATGAGCAAAACATCAATCAAAACTGATTCATGAGAGGCCACGAGGTTCTGAACACGCACAGCTCTGCCACAGTGGTGCTGGGTCCAACCCTGCAATCTGTCTGCTCAAGGAGCTCCCCACTCCTTTGCTCGATTGGGCTTTTGGGATCAGGCCAAGTTTGATGACCCAGTTCTCCACAGTGCTCTCAGAAGTAAAACAAAAACAGCAGTGCAGGACACTTACCACATCTGTGTTTGTGATCTTGGCCAGGAGCTCTGTTAGGCTGTCACCAGAGAGTGAACTTTCTCCATCATCAAGCTGAAGGCCACAGATGGCTGCTCCCACACTTCCAGTTGCTATCATTGATGGTGGGTACATGGCAAAGTTAAAATCTGCAAGAACAGATCTGGGAATTAGTCCAAGCACAGGCCAGAAAAGCTGCAAAACATCAGAGGTGATCAACATAAAAGCCACACCCAAGAATAAAAAAATGGGAAAGTAGAAGAAAGGGAAAAGTGTCATTCTTTTTGCTCTGACTGAGCTCATTAGTCACACTACTCATCACCAGTAGTCAAAGGAGATGTAATAGACCTGCAAATTAAAATGGAAATGCAGTTTCTTCTTTTATTCTCACTGATGCATAAGGAAAACCTGGACAATTTGTAATAGTTTTTCTTAGTTTAGAGAAAAGGATAGAGAAGAATAGGGAGATTTTCTCTGTGTTATGTCAGAAATTTGGGCCTTGCTCACATTAAAACTCTATGTACAATCAGAAACTAACTGGAATAAGGTATGACAAAGGATTGAACTAGGATTTTTAATCAAATCAGTTTTTACAGACTTAATTAATTTGAGCACTTTAAAAACTGTCCAGGAAAGAGATCTTAATTAAGAATTCATCTTTATCATTCTGTGTGCAACACCTTTGCAATTAGGAAGTCAGAACACTTACAGCCCATAGCTAAATAAGTACAGAAAAAATAGAGAAGACCACACTTGCCATTACTACCATTTTTTAATAAACAAGTTGAAAATACATTTCCAAACTTCTCGGGCATCTGTGGAGATTGAGAGAGAAAAAAAGGAAAAAATTCAATGTTGCTGTGACCTTTATAAGACCCTTTTATGGGCTGTTGATACTGCTGTAGGCACTGGTTTACATATCTTTTTTTCCCAGGAGATTTTCTTGGTTTTAAACATCTTCCTAAAATGAAACTTATTTGCAAATCCTTTAGTTCAACACTAACTCATTAATAAACTCTTCCACTTGTAGGAATTGGAGGAGAAGGAAGAGGAAGCCCAAGTAATACTTAGTATGAAAAAACTGCTATGAATATATTCAGTCTATTTACAGAAATGGATTGTTACAGGAAACTGCCCTTCTGCTACAGATCCCAAACCTTCTCCCTTCAGCTAGCACATGGCCTGCTCTCCTGTTGGTTTCCGCGTAGCCAGTGAAGCTTTACATACATGGAGAGTTTAGCTCAGTCTCCCACATGCTGGGTTGGCAGATACCAGAATAGCTGTGGAGACAGCACGTTCCTCTCCACATTGAAATATGTCCCTAGGATTGAGCAGGAACAGAGAAGTCAGGTAAGATTAGGACCCTGGTCCTCTTGTTCATCCAGATTGACTGGGGGTGAGGCAAGGGCTAGCAATTGACAGACAAAGGGATATAATCTTTATATAGATAATAATTACACATTACTGTGATAGTAACAACCCACTGCACAGTTAGGAAAGGTGATGGCCTCAGAAATTATATGATTCTGCCCCATTAATGAGCCAGTTGACAGGACAGCCGTGACTCCCACTGGTCAGTAATGGGCACAGCTCTGAGAAGGCTGATCTCAGCAAGCAACCAGAGTGATGCTACTGAGGTGAACGGATTACACTGCCACAGTCAAAATCATTCCTTCGTATTTACCTCAGGCAGATTTATACCCACATGTCCAAGGGCTGGCCCCATCCAGCCTGAATGGCTACAAAAAGCGATTAATCCCACCTGATACACAGCACATGCGCTTCACAGCCTGCAGCAGCCTCAAGGCCTCTGCCTGTGGCTGCAGTTATTATTGGGCCAAACCCTGAGACCAAGCTGTAAAATGCAGTTGGATTTTCAGTAGGACTCATTGCTGTTTTTGACAAGGCATTCTGCTTGAAAACAGAAGCTCAAAACGGCCCTCGTTTTATGCCGTTTTGTCCCAACTCGTACTCTTTGCTGTTGACTGGGGGACTCGGGAGTTGACTCTGGGTGGCTGTTGCAGTGGCCTGCTTCTGTAGATTGTTCTGGTATCATCTAGTGGCTTCACAGCAGTGTGACAGTTGTACCACTTGTTTATGAAGTCCAATATGAAAAATTGGAATGGTTCCAGGACTCAGATAAAGTATTTTTTTTAACTGTAAATATTTATGTGCATTTGTGACTGTCTAGAATCTTCTTCCAGCCCATGGAATGAGTTAAAAATGTTTAAAAAATTAAAAAATGTTCAAAAACCATTTATGTAAGAGACAGTGTCCCAAAAATCTACTCTCATCTACTCAAGAGTAAATCATGAGTAATTTCACTCACTTCTTTAAATTGTGAAAGGGGCAAATTAAAGAAGAATACAGCTTAGCAGAGATGTTTCTCCTGTCATACAAATTGCACTTATTCAGCCCTAGCTCCTCAGCTGGAACCAGTTCACGCAGGCCCCTCCACTGCGGTGGGTTTCACCTGGGCACACGTGGGCACCCAGAAGAGCTCCATGGGGACCAGCTGCCATCCTGCCACAACGCTCCAGGCTGATGCCATGGGGACAGGAGCAGATGAGGCACAACACTTGCTGAACTATGTGTGGGCATGTAATGCTGAGGACAAGGCACACACTTGGACCTCCACCTGGCAAGTGCAAAGCCTGTGTGACAGCATTGGCATGAACCAGGTTACACTTGACCTATGTGGCCCTAATTTGTGGTGTGACTCCAGCCTTCAATTTTTGAGGATACCAAACTGCGTCCTAATTACGCAGGTAAACTGTGGGCAGCTATGGATTTTCCATAATTTACTCCTCCTTGTCTCAAGTTTTGGGGAAGCTGTAGTAGAAAAATACTGCAAACTTTCTCAAATTCTGCCAGAATTTGGAGAGCCCATACAGAAGCGAAGATGCAACAGGTGAGGGTGAACCTGTAACCCCTTTCACTCACCCTCTTGTGCCAGCAACAGGGACAAATGGAGCCACTCTGGGAATGAGGTGGACCCAGGCCCTCATGAGTGCCATCAAGCATGCCGCAGACCTACATGCAGAGCTGCTCCATCCTGCTTGGAGCAGCTAATGAGGGAGGCCCTAAGCAACAGCAAGCTTATATACACCTTGCGCCCAACGCTTGGTGCCACCTGGGCACAACAGGCAGAGTGAAGGGGACATTTCCAACCTCCCCTCTCAACCTCCTTGCCCCCGAGGGGCTGACATCAGGCCCTGCACACTATTTGAATGCCGGTTGTTTCATGGTTTATTTTATATCTCCACGTTATGTACTCCCAGAAACCGTCTTCCTAGGAAGCCGAATAAAGAGCCACAGTGCCCCTGCCAACTAGCACTGCTGTAGGTCTACTTCCACGTGGGGTCACATGAGAACATTTCTATGCCCAATAACCTTGTTAGTTCCCTTAATGTCATTCATAATGCAAATGAGACAGCTAGCGAATGGCCAGAGGCCCAGAGTGACTAAAGCTCAGCATCCAGAAAGTCTTACGTTGCCGCTAGCTCTAAACTAACTTCCCTCCATAACAAGCACCATAAATTTGGCTATCAAAGCTACACATGCCCAGTCTTTGTTGTACAACAGGCAGAACAGAAATGTTCTCATGTATCACTGGCTTCTATTTTTAGCATATTAATTAACTACTGCAACTGGTGAGGCAAGTGTCTCCAACTGGAGAGTGTGGCGCCATTGTCTGAAGTCATCACCTCATCGCGCGCTATTGAAAATCACGGCAGTGACCCTCCTGCTGATATGAATTTAACCTGACATGCCCACAAAGGGGTGGGGGGTGGTGCACCAATTTTGTGCACATGGTTCTCCACATCACCCTGGACCCTATTAGTGGGGAAAGAGCTCATTCAAAGAAAAGAAGCCACATTGTGCTGGGCCACCTAGAGGGTTGAATAGAAAGGCTAAGGAAAAGAGCAGGCAGTGGAATAAAGGCTGTAATTAACATATTTCCATATTCAAGCAAAGCAATAACTACGTGAAATGTTTGTCAAGGTGCAATGACAGCATAAATATTAAGCGCCAGGTCTGAGGGGACGCAGAGCCCTCCTCTGGGTCTTTTACGTTCCATCGAGAAATTCAAGCTTGTATGTAACGTTATTTTCAATTACAGTCCTCTATCTCTGCTCCCCATGACACCAAGCCAAATCCCACCATCCTCACTCAGTTTTCACCCATGCAAAAACTGCCCCCAGAGTTAAGTCAAAAGCATGCCCTGGGCATTAAGCAAAAATCAAAATAAAAGGAGGAGAGAGAGGACTTAAACATCTGACTTTGAAAAAGATGCTTTTACTTTAAATTCTTGTTGGAGATGATGAACGCTGACTTACAGAGGGCATCTTATAAAAAGCACTTGTTACTAGACATCTGAAGCAAGGATACGGGCTAAGTCCTTCTTTCAGATGTATGTGTGACTCTGGTTAACTGGGACCCAGTGCCTGCACTGGAGAAAAGGCTCTGACTCTAAACTTTCGCTGTGATTTACACAACTGTAAGGCAAAGCACAAACAGGTTTCAGGGAAAAAGAGGGGTGCAGCCTCACAATGCGTATTCTGAGAACACGTGAACATACAAACACACCAAGGGCAGAAATGGGTTGTCAGAAAATAGAACTTGTTTTACCTATTTTCTAGGAATAGTAGGTATTGCTACTGAGGAAATCCAGGGTGGCTGGGATAATCCACGTCCTTTTTGCAGTGAACACGTGCTGCACTGGAGCTCAAACTGGCAGCCAGGGCAGGCGTGCGCATATGCCAAGGATGCTGCTCTGAACATGCAGCCAACACAGCAGCGCATCAGGTCCCAGGACCCCACGGGTCGCTGCAGAGCTGTTGCGCTGGCTTGCTCTCACAGGCGGATCCAGTGGACCGTGCTACCTCAGAGCCAGGAAAAGGAAGGGTTGACAGTCTGTCTGAGGCAGGAGGGAACCAGAGGCAGCAACCCAGAGAGGTCCTGTAAGGGGAAGCCCTAACTCGCAGCCAGTAAAGGAAAACTGCCGGAAGGAAAAGGCAGCACTGACAAATACCCGAACTGAACGTGCTCAGTGTGCCAAAGCCAGGTGGGAACTCACGCTTTCTTAGGCTTTGGGGTGTTTTTTAACAGCTAAGTTTAATCTCTAGAATTTGACAGAGGTTTGTTTTCAGAGTTGCAATTGCAGAATTGGGAGCTGCTGCCTTGAGGAAGGCAAAATTTCTCATGAGAAAGGAGAAAAAAAAAAAAAGGAATGTAACCTCCATCAGGAGAACAGAATCGTGATGGTAATCAATTCTGTCTATAAAACAAATATTTAAATGCCTACAAAAAGATAATGGCTCAAATTCAGCCACCCTTAAACCCTTAAACCGTACAATGATTTTACTATGAGGATCTACATTTTAACAAATTTGAAAGAAAGATTTAAAGGAAAAAACATAAGTAGTGAATTTATTTCTTGCCTGTGTTGATGCAAAGGCAATCCCAGTGTTAGTGTGCTGCTTTTTTTTTTCAAATGCAGTTGGCTTTAACTATGTTGGCCATTTTTGTCTCTTACTCTCATATCTCTACAAGACACAGCAATTTTTCCCTAGGTTAATTATTCTGCTTTTAAAGGCAAAGCAAACAGACTCCTTAGCACTTCAAAAAAAAAAAAAAAGTATATCAGTGCCAAGTATGACCAAACAAAAGCTATCAAGCAAAATAGGATGCAGACATAAGTGCTTCTATTCTTTGGGCAGCCAGGAGGGTAGACACCTAATTCTGTTCTTAGGCTACAGTAAGGCATCAAGAATTTGGCCTTTACACAAATGTTTCTAAAGCATCCTAAATGCTAATGTTACAGCACAACTTTCCAGTGGAGGTAAGACAAGAAAACATGTTGAGCAGTCCACATAAGAAAGCATACAAGCACTCAATACAACATACTTGCTAGCTGATCATAAATGCTATTTCTGAATGACTATTATTTGTAGCGATTATTAATTTTATTTGTTCTACATCTTCAGTAAGGGGACCTAATCAAGGATCAGGATTTAGTTAGTGCTTGAAATAACAAAAGGTGAAGCTCGTGGGAAGGAGGGTAGCTTGTCCGACAGCACAGGAATTACATATCAGCAAAGGCTCTCCTCCTTCGCTTCCTTCCACCTCATCTTCTTGGGTTTGATGAGTCCTACAAACTTGAGGAGCAAGTTTGCTCACAGGAAATGCTCCACAGGCCCTGCCTATCTGCTGGTTGTGTGCTGATGGCTCCTGTGACACCCTCACCTCAATTGCTATTAGTCCTAGGTAGAAACCACAGGGGAGCAGGGGAGATTCCAGGTGGGACAATGTGGTATCTACTGTGTCTTATGCAATTGCTCAGTGCAGTTATCACATTGTAGGAGACTGGTCCTAAGGAAGTTGAGAGCGAAACATTAACTGCAGGAGGACAGGACCCTCGCTCGTTTTGTTGGAGAGCTGAATACACTGATATAAGTGGCCTCCCCCAAGAAGAACAAGCCTTCTTTTGTCTGCCAATAAAATGGCGTGGGTTATTCTTTTTCTTGACAAATGTTATGCAAGAAATATTCACACAACCACTGCCACTTCCCAGACTGTATTTTGTTTCTGAGAGATTAATCCACAGAGCAAAGCATCTGCGGACTTCCCTCTTTCCCTCTGCAAAGAGCCAGTCCCAGCTAAAACATGTAACACACTTTTATCCTTTGCAGGGACAGAGCCCAATGGCTCTAATACAGGCCAAAAGGGGAAGGATTCATACACAAGTGGCCGGCAGGAGTCCTGGGGGCCGAGCATACCTCTTGGCGTAATGAAGCATTCTGCGTGGTTACCCTCCAGATCACTAGGGTTACAGGCCTCACCTCGCAGCTTTCACTCAGACAACACCCCCATTGACTTCCAGAGGAGTCTGCCTGTGTAAGGATTCCAGGATTTGGCCCAGGAATAATATGAAAAAAGCCTTCTCAGCTTTCAAATGTAGATGATGAATGTCCCAGTAACAGTGGGCAGAGGTCTGGCACACTGTACAAAACTGACTTCAAGCTGAAATTTTCCTCCTCTTTCTTAGGCTCTTTGCAGACACAGATTTTGAAAGCCTCTGGTTTGTGAGATGCTCCATTGTGTCTACCATGGTAACATCTCATCTGCCATGGGACTCAGATGAAGCATAGAAGAGACCATGCAAAGGGCTGAGGCTTAGGATCTACACAGTTACTTTCTATCTCTGCAAGCGGGCAAAGCACTGTGCTTCCAGGTTTTGCATGCCACTTAAATCTAACACTGAAAACCACCTCACTGTGACTAGTCTCTTCATTAGAGCTTGGGTCTAGAGGTGCAGAGCTCCTCTTATTGAAAACCTGATCTGCACAGCCTCTTCTCCCTAAAACCTGTCCATTTGTAGGTCCTTAAATTGAAAAGGGCATCCTGTACCAAAACAGTGGCACATACAGCTTCCAACAAGAGCACATGGCACAAGGGAGAAGCCAGGTGTTTGTGACTGAAGACAACCTGGAAGAGGAAGAAGTGAATGGCAAGCCGAAGTCCAGGAAATAATGAACTGTCCTCGTCTCATCTGCAGTGTTGGCACGTGCTGCACACCGCTTTGTAACTGGATTTCTTGTTACTCTTCCAGGAGCGATTCCATGGCTTGGAGAACGAGAAGTGCAAGCAAAACAAGTAACCCCAGTGAAAACAGTTCCAAACTGTGGAGTGCTGTGGGAAGGGACCGAGACGAGTCCGAGGCAGGAGGAATGAAGGACGAAAAGCAATGGAATAGATGGAGATAAGGTCAGAGAGCCAAGTGACATGATGCCCGAGAGCATAAGCAGGACCATCTGAATTGGCCTCACAGATAAACAGAGGCTCCTCCCAAGCTGAAAAAGAGGTATGCATTGGTATTACTGAGACGTATGTTTAGGACAGGGAGTCTAGCCATAGCCTTTCAGTGCCTTTAAAATTCAGAAGACTCCTGAAGAAGATTTTAGTATACATAGGTAGCAATCAGTCAGATGAGAAAACAAATGATGTGGTGATAGACTAGGACCTACCAGTGGCTGTCCGTCTGTATGTTCTTATTGCACAGTCCCTGTTCGCACAGCCACTGCTTTGGAAGCATTAAGGCAGAGAGAGGCTGAGGATGGAGCTCTGCTTCCTTCTGGCTGACACGGAGGCTTCAGAAAGTGTGACAAACACAGAGCGGGGGAAGCGCAGAAAGCTTTTTATCCACAGAGTGAGCTTCTGTCTTGCTTGGCAGCAGCATGATCAGATGGGACCAGCAGGAAGGAGGGGTATGTTCCAATTTCACTCATATTTGTGTGAACCATTAATAATTACACAAAGTGGGGAGAGGATCTGGATTTGTATCCATGCAGCTTGTTTTAGAAACTGGGCTCAAAATGAAGACAGAAAAAGAGGGGAGAGCCAAAATGGTAAAACATGACTAAGAAGAATATACAAAAGAAATAATTATCATCTCCTTTTGCTCAACATTTAAATGGAAAGGAGAATTGAAATGAGTACCAAAATGACCCTGAGCATCATGCAGAACCCAACAACCCATTGGTACCCAGAACCGTTACTGTTTCCCTCTCCATCTGCTGACACAAACTATTGTAGGACCAAGATCACAATCAGTTCTGGGAAAGTAGAGAACATGTGGGAATTTCTTGTATAAAGCTTCTACTGGGAAATTAAAACCGAGCAGTTAGAGCAGCTGGACTTACACTGCAGGAAGAATGTTCAAGATGCACCAGCTTTTACATAAGATATTAAAGAAGAAAAAGCACTTGGGAGCAGAGAAAGACGCACTGAGATGAATCAGGAAGGCAAAAGAGAGACACTGCTGTGCTTAAGGCTAAGGGCATCAGCCAGCCAGGAAAGGTCAGGTCTGGTAAAAAGAAAGAGTCAAAACCAAGCTAAAAACATGCATGGAGAGAGTAAGGGAAGAGGCAGCAATATGTTAAGGAAGGTCATCTTTCTGAGAAAAGGCAAATGGGAAATGAAACAGAAGGCTTAACCCAAGCTGGGTGAGAGCAGAAGCTTTGCGGGAGAAAGGGAAAGAAGAAATTCAGTAGCTGATGAGAGCTCTGCACCAAATCAGAAAAGGAAATGACAACTGGAGCTGAAAGGAAGTCTGATGAGAAGGGACTTTTCTGTCACAGAGGAGAGTAAGAATGACTTTGAGAAGACTGGCAGTGAAAGGGAAATACTGTAGTAATAACATGACACGTTTATAATGCAAATAACGTTGTATATGGGGGTAGTAGCTTGCTAGTAAACTGGCAATGAGGTAGAAAACTGGGAATGTGGGCTTGGGTAAGATCTCTGCTTTCAAAGCTGCAGTGGCTTGTTAGCCCTCCTCAAAAGGAAATGTCACCACAGCAGTTTATGGAAAATGGCAGGGAAAGAAAAGAAAATCTACAACCTGCACCATGATGGACCTTCCTGAAAGACAGGACACATGCAATCAATTAAGTCTTTCCATATCACCTGCAAGATAGGAAACTGACTTGTTGCCTCATCAAACTGTATGTAAAGGACTCTGGTTCATGCATTTGAAATATATAACATGAAAAGGAGATTGTATAGGGGGAACACATGAGAGAATTAATTGCATGGTTTGTTTGAGGGTTGGAAAGGGGATGCTGTTTTGGGCATCAGTAAATGGACTAGTAAAGCATGGAGCTTGAACCATCAAGGAATTCAGGGAGAAAGAGTGGAGAAAAGCCTTCAGACACTCTTTCACAGTCCACAGTCCTACAACAGAAAACTTCAAAGGCGAGGGATTGGCGACTAAAGTCTGAAAAGCTAAAGCCATAATGAAATCTGTTTCACCCTGTAAAATGTGCTCTGGGATACAACAAAATAAACAAAACACTTTTTAGGAGACAAAATCAACAAAAGAGAGGGAGGAAAGACTTAAGGCTGATGGTGTGAAGATCCAGAGGAATGGGCATGCGAAAGACCACCTTTTCCATAAGAAAAAGCATAGTGTGAATAAATCCTGGGTAGAGAGAGAAGGCAAAGCCATTATACAACTGATGTAGCAGATCAATCCTAAAGGAAAATGCTGATTAGGCCAGAAGTATTTAAAGAATTACCATCAGTGATCCTGCAGACTTTGAGCAATATTTCTATCCAGTTCTGTGGCACTTTTTCTGAAAAGAGCCACACAACATTGGAAAACAAAGGGAAAGCTTTAGCATCTTGGTAAGCAAAAAGCTTATTATTACCCTAACATAAGCCCATACAAGCATTCACTAAAACCGATCAGAGACAGCGAAAACCAGCCTGCTTTGTAAAAATAGTTACTACCATCTCAAATAACAGAGTAGCTATAGCAGTAAATATCCATACCCTGGTAATACCCAAAACTTGCATCCCATTTTCTTTTGTCTATGCAAACACAGAGGCAGAACATAATCCCTGTTACAAAGGACTAAGTATATCAAACTGCAGTGAACTCAAATGTTAAGCTGTATACTACTTCGCAATAACCCTGTAAAACACTGTATGCTGTTTATCTGCTCCAGGTCTTGCTCCAGAGAAGTAGTCTAATATTTAGTCCTTTGAATGAAAAGTAACATACACTTATTTTCAAAAAGTCATTGCAAAAAAAACAATGGCATTGTACACATAGGTATAAATGAAAAGCCTCACTTAGAAGCAATTGTTCACATCAACATCTTCAGAGACTGTACTCAGCCAAACACAGGACAAATGGGGACCGCAATGGGTTCTTTATCAACCACACTAGCTTCACTGCTTACTTGGAGTGAAGCTAGAGAAAGAATCCAAATGTTAAAAAAAAATTAATTACTTTTAAAATTGTCATTCCCTCTACTTTATATGGTGGTATCACATACATGTTCAAATGTAATCTTATATTCTACTTTGACAGAGTCTGTTTAACAAAAATTTGGGCTAACAGGCTGCAACGTTATTTTGGCTGTACCGCATCTGTCCTTATAAACGATCTGCAACCTTTTAAAATAAATGAATGGGCAGAGAAGAAAATCATACAGTCTAACCCAATCTTACTGACTTTACTGCAAAAATAGAACCTATGTTAATGGGAATAGGACTGCAAGTGCATTACAGCTCCTGATTACAAGACTTGTGTTAACACACCGTCTCAGGGCCTGATCCAGAACACCCTATGCAAAGAGTCGCACTGGTGTGAATAAGCTCTTCCCACAGCAGATCAGGATGGAAGAGATGAAGAGCCTTTGCATGACCAGTGAATAATTTGCCATTTTAATCACAATATAAGGCATCCCTGAAGCACCTTGGCATACCTGTGGCACAAAGGGCGATAAATGTTTGTGCATGCTTCCGGATCAAAAGCAACTTGTCTTTAGGTAGAGGCAACTTCCTCAGAATGTGTTCAATGAAATCGTGTGGGGTGACGGCAGCAAGATTCCACTTCAACTTTCCCAACACCACGAGCTCCCATTCCTGGGGGGGGGGGGGGGGGGGGGGAGAGAAGAAAAACTATAAGCAAGCCTGAAAAAAACCTTTATTCATTTCCCTGATTGTAATTATATCATTACTAAAATGGTTTTGCTCAAATATTTTTTTCAGTATGCCCCTACAGCTTTGAAGTTGTTGACTTTATTCTTTTTTATTCTTTTTTTTTTTTTTTTAAAAACACTGGAAATGTCAAGCTCTACTGAAAATAATGAGACCTGGCAGCTCCTGCCAAGATTTAACTTTTTTTGTATCCAGTGCTGAATGCCCACCCAGAAAGTTTAGCCTGCAATTAGATATTGCCAAGGTCACTGTGGTCCTTTCCTAGTAACTTCTTTTAAATGGCTATAGTCCTTACTTCATAGCCATTTAAAGCCCTAGGGATAACTACGCACAAAAATAACCTAGATATACATTCTTTCTTCAAAATTGGGGAAGTTAGCTTGATGACATTCTCTTGAAAGCTGTTTTCAAAAGCATCTGCAGATAAACCTGATGGTGTTTAATCTACTCCAAAACAGGCTTTGCAGAAAGGAAATGCACATACCACCACTAAGAAGTAGCCTGTGTAAATTATCTGCCAATAAATTATGTAGAATCTGATCCCACATTCTTTGCACACCTAAAGCTCCCAGTGAAATCAAACACAAAATTGGGTGCATACGTAACGACTGCCCATTCCCTCGAATGTGATTACATATAAAAATGGTACCTAATCAACAGATCTTACCAAAGGGTTCAGACAGGCCTAGATCTGCATGCTTCAGAATTTAGAACAAGTTTTGAATACCTTACAGCGCCCTGGAGAACAAGCAAAGCTCCGGCCTTGGACTCGTTTCTGTCTCATGCATCAACTACTAGCTATTAACTAAATTCCATGTCCTGATTCTTGAGTCCTGATGATGCGTTAGCCTGATGGAGCCCAGCGTGGCGGGGAGCCCCAGCTAAGTTTGTAGAGCCGGCAAGTTGAAAAAAACGTCCTTTAATTTTGCAGCCGAGGAGACATCAACCAGCGTTGCTGAGAAACCATAAACATGAACCCCACAATGCCATTTCTGCAGTTGTTACTCTGAATAGATGCCCACTTTAACAGCAAGTTCCTTTCCTACAGACATTCCTGCTGGATTATGACAGAGCCCTCCATAGCTTGAAAATCTCACATTCACATATGCAACAGGCTCCAGAAAACAGATGTTTCTTTCTTAAAAAAAAAAAAAAAAAACCAACAAAACTGTAAAATGTTTTTACAGAATGACAGTTACATTATCTACAGACCAATCTTCCCAACATTACTAACATGGTAGGCTACAATACAGAAAAATGTTTAATCCAGAAGACTGGATACAGGGAAGCACTTGAACATGTCTAATTGCATGTGACATAAAAATGTAGACGTATCTTTCTGTTTTTTCTTGCACTGGGGCCACAGTGCTTCCTGTAACAGTTGGTCCCATCAGTGGGACCCCTAATGTCTGTGACAGCCATGACAGAGTCCGCAGTGCAAAGCTCTTTATTCTGCAGCGGCCCGAGCTCCCAACCCCTCCCCATGGGGAATTCCCACCGGCTTCGCCAAGTGATTCATAGGAGAAATTCTTATGGGATTCAGCTCACTACGCATATTCACTAGGATCTGTGAGAACAGACTGAACGTACAACTCATCAAAAGGCTTAGTATTTGTCTGGTGTGCTGCACACTGAAGCGCTTTGCAAATATTAATTATTGCATCAAGTGATTTCAATTGTTTTTGTTTCTGCTTTCACTGTGTCAGATTTGATCTCGAACTCCTCAATGAGGCAGGGCGTTTCACTTGCAGCGATGTTCGACTGTGCTGAATTTCCATCATGCCACCTGCCTGCCTGACAACCTACTAGGAACCAGATCCACAAAAGCCGCCAGAACAAGGCCACAACTTCCCGATGGTTAAAGCAGCGCTCGGACCAGCCGCTTATCGGGCTGTGCGATGCATGGGCCCTGACCCTGCTCGGCCTGCATGCTTTGGGGAGAGTTTCGGGGCCCCCCTCCCCCCCCCCCGGCGGCGATAGGCCGCTCGGGGCCCGGCTTCTCCCGGGCCGCGGGCAGGAACGCGGCTGCCGGGCGGGAGCGGCGCTGGCAGCGCTTCAAGGGGTGAAGTCATGGCCGGGCGCGCGTGGCTGCCGCCAGGTGGCGCCGCCGCGCCGCGCAGCCCCGCGCAGCCCAGCTCGGCGCACCCCCGCCGGGGCGCCGTCAGCCCCGCGCCCGCATCGCTCCCGCTGAAACCCATGATGCACCTATATATCTATGTGTCTTTCCGCCTCCCGCGGAAAAATCCCCACACGTCGAGGGAAGGCGGGGGGGGGGGGGAAGCCAGCCCTCCAGAAGCACTTCCTTAACTGCCCCATGCCAAGGAGCTGCATGGGAAAAGGGGCTGCATACTGCTCAGTAGGCAGTTTTGGGAAAGCCAGAAGGAACAGGAGGAGTCCCCCCTCCCACCGTCACCAAGAAATCGTGCGCCTGCAGTTTTGGATCAACCCCTTTCACTTGCATGGGTGTCTTAGCGCTTTTGACAATTCACAGAGTGTATAAAAACGTGGAAAGCGTTATTTTAAAGGGGAGAGGCAAAAGTGATGGTTTGCTGTGGAAGGAGGGGAGAGAGAAGGAAAAGGCTGTCAGTGCAAGAGGTGATGGAGAGAGGGTGGGGTGTGCCAAAGGTGGAAGGGGGCTGCTTACCAGCAGCTCTTGGGGTTTGATGGAATTGTCCGTATATATGCACAGTTTCTCTGCTGTGAGGGGGATTGTCTCTTTCAGCTTGGAGGCCAGGAACATGCACACTGCCCCCAGCAGTTGCAGATGGCACTTTCGAGTGGGCACCACAGCTAAGAATCTGTCCAAGTAATTCATGGCCAGAGGGAAAACTTCTTCTTCACACTTCTGCTCTTCGCAAACCTGCAAGTGAGGAGCGTGGGGAAGGGAGCATGGGTGGGGGGAGGGGGAAGAGAGAAGGACACGAGAGAAAAAAATAAATAAATGAATGATCCCATAAAAATAATGGGATCTATGCTACAGCTCCTGCTATTTTTGTTTCCTGGGGAGCTAAATTTTGGGGGAGGGGGAGATCTCTGGAGAGGCTGGGAAGGCTGTCAATCGGCTTTCACATTCCTTTAGTTCATTCAGTAAGAAATGAATTCAAGACACTGTGTGGGAGAGCCGAAAAGCCCCATCCAACAGTAAGCGAGCAGCCTCTGACTCTTTTTTTTGCGACCCAATTTTTCTTTTTTTTTTTTTTTGATTTCGTCATATTTTCAAAAAATCGATAAAAATATCAAAACTGCCTCGGGGGTCCCGGTTTTGATCCCGGCGGCATCCCAGGGCGGTCCGCCATCGTTTCCGACAATTGCAAAAATTCCCCCGGGGGGTGTCCCCCAGCCCTACGCCCGCGATCCGCTGAGGGGGGAGGAGGCAGACAGGAGACACAGCGAGGGCGAGGTGGGGTGGGGAGAGCCCGAGGAGCCTGGATCCTTTTAGCGAGAAAAAAATTATTTCAAAAATTTACCAAAAATCGAGGCCAGCGAGAAAAAGCACAAATCGCACATGAAAACCAAGCGGAGGGTCTGATCTTCCCAGCTCCGGGGGGGTGGTCTGGAAAAAGCCCCCCCCCAGAGGAGATCCGAGGGGGCAAATGATGATGGTGGGGTGAGGGCAAGGCAGGCAAGTCTGCAGGGAAATGGGCCCGCAGCCGCCCTGGGTAAGTTTTGGGGTGACGGGAGGGTGTCACCACCCCCTCGGGCTGCCTGGCAGCCGTTGCCCAGGCTGAGGGGCGTGGGGCGCAGGCCTGGGGGGGGCATTTCTGAGCCCCTACTTGGGAAGGGGGGGGGGAAGACACTCAGCGCCTCCGAGCAGAGTTGCATGCAGCGCAACATGGCGAAAAAAGGCACGTCCTAACCACTGCATACGTGGGCACTGAAGTACTTATGGGGCAAAATGCAGGGGGCACCGATCACCCCCTTTCCCTCGCCCTGCCCCAGGGGCAGCTCCCTTCCCACGAAAAGCCTCAGTCTCGGGCGCTGCAGCCGCCGGGAGCCGGAGGTGGCATTTCTCTGCTTTTTAATTGCAAATGCCTTTTCCAGCTGCCTCCCCCCCTCCCGCCCCGCTTCCTCCCTCCCTGCACCCCACTTTGCAGGAGCGGGACCCCCCGCAAGGGCTATTCCCACCACGGGCTGCGAGATGCGCCCCTTCCCCCACGGCGCCCAGGAGGGCGCCGGCAAGCCCAGCAGGGGCAGGAAAAGGGGAAAATAAGGTTTTTTTTTTTTATTTAAAAAAAACCACCTATCCCCTTGAGATCGGAGGGGCGAAAAGGAAGAGAAAAGGACGCGAGAGAGCGACGGTGCCGCTTGGGGCGCGGAGCCCGTGGGGCGCCGGGGAGCCGCGTCCCGGCGCGGGGGGGAGAGAGGGGGAAAGGGGCACCCCCAGAGACAAACCTCCAGCATCCAAGTGGCCACCATCCTCCTCATGAAGGGCTGGATGTCCTTCTGCACGCACTTGAAGTAGGAGCATTGGGGCAGATACCTCTCCTCTATGGTTAGTAAGTTGTGCAAAACGCGGTCGTCGTAGAGCAAGTTAGGGTCGGGCAGCGCTCTCCTCATGGGATCCACCTCGCAGCACAGCAGCTCCATGTTTCCAAAGAGATCTCCCTCTTTCTCTGATGGAAAAGTTTTTTTTTTTTTGGGGGGGGGGAAGGGGGTGGGGAAAGGAGAGGGGTAAAGGAGGAGGAGGTGGGTGGGTGGGAGGAGGACGGCAGGGCTTTCTAGCTCGCTCCTGCCTCCCTTGAAACTCGTCTCTCCCTCTCTTGATTTCTAGCCTAAAGTTGAAGCGAAGTGACGCAACTCGCCAGGGCAGGCAGTTCTCTCTCTTGTTATTATGGAGAACAGCAGCTGGTCAGACGTAACATCAAACGCGTTTTTTTTTCTCTCTCTCTATAAGCTAACAAGGAACCAGGAGGCCCTTGTATAGGGACACACACACACACACACAAATGACAGCGTTTTCTTTCTTACAGCGACCAAACTTTCCTTCTGCGGTGGCGAGTCTGAATCTTTTTTTCCCCGTTCTTATTGCAAGAAACTAGGGGTTCCCCCAGTACGCCTCGAGATTATGCGGGCTACGAATGCAATGTCCTGGCTCGGCGGGGTGCCAAAGACGTGTGTCATCCCCCCCCCCTCCCTTAATGGACAGCCGGGGGAAAAGAGCTCACTGCGAACTAAAAGCAAACCCGAAGATCCCGAAGCTCCTTGCGGGTTGCGTTCTGCAGTGTTTTCAGGGTGAAATCTAGCAAAAACCGCAACGCTGCTTCCCCCGGTGTATATGCGTATTGCTAGCAGGCGCGCTGTTTTAGCGCTGCATGGTCACACTGATATAACTTTCTAGGAAACGCAGCGGGGGAGGGAAGGGGGGAAGACACTGAAGGGGGGAGGGAGGGGAGTCTGTCCCACACTCGGTGACTTGCCACTCTGCGTGCGCTGTAGCCGCCGCGCGCTGCCTCACTGCGCGGCCGCTTTGGGGAGGGGGCTGGCCGCGGGCACGGCGCAAAGCCGGCGGTGCGAGCCCGGGGCCCCCCAACGGCCGGGCATGTTCCCCGCTGCCTTCTGCGCAGGGCTTCCCGCTCGGCTGTGCCCTGCGGCGTACCTCCACTCCGTGCCTACCTCTTGGCCCGCGCAAAGCCGCCGGGAAAGTGTGACAACTTTGCGTGGTCTCTGCTGCAGCCCGTTAAGATGCAGAGAGGCTCACGCGGGGGAAGGAGCTGCCGGGCACGGGAGGCCCCAGGGCATAGCGAGGAGATAGCCCCGCCGTGCCTGCGAGGGGCGCAGCCCCCCCCCCCGGCCCCGGCGCCGCGGAGGGGGTCCCCGGGGCCGCAATACCGCCTTAAACGCGCGGGCGCGGGGTTTGGGGTGCCACCGCCCCTCCCGCGATTTGCATAGCCAATAGCTCTGGGGCTCTCGCCGCTGCGCGCTGATGGTTACCGGGCAGATTATATTTTAAGGACGCCTGGTTCCCGGTGTCGGAAGCAGCCGGAGGTGGAGGGGGGCCGGGCGCAGCCCCTCACCTGGCCGCACCGCCGGCCTCGGGGGCCGCGCCGACCCCGGGAAAGGCGGGTCCCCGGGCCAGCGCCGCTAGCAAACGGGCAACCGCGCCCTCTCCCTCCCCAGCCCTGCAGCAAACCGAAGGGAGCGATGGGGCCGGCTTTGCCATGCTTTGCATCTCCGCGGAGTACAGCTGCGAGGGCTCTGTGCAAACAGCGACTGGGACGGCCCCACACCTAGCCAGGTCGTTTCAGCCCCTACTTCGCTATCAAAAAGCCACCAGGACTTGCCCCGCACCGGGACAGCCGAGCCCTCAAGGCGCTGCTAACAGCATTCCCCCACCTCATACGTTCCCTCCCCCCCCCCCGCACCGCGTCCTGTCCCCTCCGCGAAGCGAGCGGCTGCTGGCCGTCGGCGAGCCAGGGCGCCGGGCGCCGTCGGGGAGCGCCCGTGCACCGTTTGTGGCCCCTCTCACCCCCGGGGCAGGAGCTTATCGGGACGAGCCCGCGGCAGGCGGCACTGGGAGATTTGCCGGGTATGGGTCACTTTTTACGACGGCGAAGGAAGGGAGAGAGGAGGGGCACCCCTGGCCGCCCGTCGAGGGCGACGAGCCGGGAGCCGCGGCAGCGCGGTGTGCTCCGTAATGAAAGGCTCTTTAACTTCCACTATTCATTTCCCCTTCCTGGCTACTCCTGTGAACAGGGAGCGTGTTGTGTCGGTGCACGTTTTCCTTCTCCAAACTTAAATTCATAAGCGCTCCCGTCTGGCTTTGTAACCCGACAATGCCGCGATTGTGATTTACGAGGGTTTCGGGGGGGGGGGGGGCGGACACCGGGTGTCTTAATTGCCCAACACCGACTTTTCGAAGTGGGCTGATGTCTGGGGCAGGGCATGGCCGAGGGCGGCGGAGAGCCGCCGTGTCGGAGGCAGCCGTGCGGGGGACCGCAATGGGGCGGACGTCGGGGGACAGTCCTAGGCCCCGGCCGTTCACCCCGCTTGCTCTCTGCGGCCGGAGGAGGGGGAGGGAGGATCCTATTAAAAAGAAATAACCTCCAAAGGAATAAATGGAAGCACGTCAATTCTGCAAGCGGAGGTGCCATCGACCTGCAGAGACGCCGTGAGAAAACCCTTCCCCGGTGCGATGGCTTTTATGCTCGGTGTCCGTTTCCCCACGCCGGCCCCGGCCCCGGCCCCAGCCCCGGCCGCGGAAGCCGCGCGCCCGCTCCGCCTCTTCGCGCTGTCGCCGTGCCCACGGGCAGTGCCGCGTGCGTGTGGAGAGAGCAGATGTTTTAACAGCCTCCGTGTAGAGATTACCGAGTACCATATGTTAAATACCACCCTCCCTCCGGGGAAAAAAAAAAAAAAAGGAAAAAAATTACTTTTCACCCTCTCTCCCCTTCTTTTGATGAGCTGCTTCGGCCGTCTAAAATCATAAATGATTAAATCAAACACCGTCAGTAGTTTTTTTTTTTTTGGCTTTTGGGTTTTTTTTTTTCTTCTCTCTTTAATTCCGCCGGCATCAGGACGCCAGTTCCCGGAGAGGAGCTGCGCGCTCCGCGGAACTGCCGCGCCGCGGAGCACCTATTTTCTCAGGAAAGCAGCGCCGCGGCTTCCCCGCGCTGCCGCCGCCCTGCGCGGCCCGGCTGCAGGGTGCTGCCCTGATCCCAGCCCCGCCGCGGCTGCCGGGAAGGCAATAACTCCATCCCTGGGTATGTTTTTGGAGCCCACCTTCTTCAGTTTGTCAGGATGCCTCGTGCCACTGCTCTTATTTATTAAAGCGACACGCAGTTATTACTTAATCTGTCAGATGCAATGATATTTTACTGATGTTAGATAGCTCTGCAAAATAGGGCAATTTTTTTATTTTTTAATAGATGCCTAATTCATCATCACTTGCCTTTTATTTCATTTCCTTTCCTTAAGAAAATCACAGAGAACAATCCTGAAGATGCTTTAGGGGACAATCTCAGATCAGGCTTTGCATTTGAACCTCAGACCACTAAGCATGTTGTGCATGCATTTTCCTAAAAGCCTGGTGGCCACAGGTTTTTTTGTTTGTTTAAATGAAATAAGTATTCCCTTTCAGTGCTTGAAACCTGAAGACTGGATCATGAAACATGAGAATCTGAAAGTGAAACCGACTGGAAGCCAAAAAAGAAACAGATGAACATATTTCCATTGTCCAAGCTAAGGAAAGCACTGAAAGCAAACAAACATCATGAATAATACAGTGTATGTTAGATTTAAAAGAAAATGATTCCAGCTTCAATCACTGGAAACAATCTATCTTGATGTTTTGTTTTGTTTTTCAATATCTGATTTTTAGCTATTCAAAGTTGGGTTCCAAGCTATGTATTCAACAGGAACAGGAACAGTGTGATAAAACATATCTTTTCTTTCCTCTGTTTTTCCTAATTAAAGGTTAGGAAAGGATTTGGATACCACAGAAACTGCTGTATTTTCAAGGAGTTCATGCTGCACATGTATTTTCAATGAGTTGTTTCTAATTGTGCTGACAATTGTTGACTCTAAATATCTGTGTTGCAGGAGGTTTATCATTGGTAGCCACCTTGAGTACCATAATGACTGAGCAGGTGAAATATATCCTCTAATAAAACTGTACTTGCCTTGAGAGGGGGATTTTGTGCAGGCACAACACTTACAGCATTAGCTAAAGAATTTGGGATGATTGCTTAATATGTTTTTAATGAATTACTCCTTTCTGTTTTATGTAAAATTTCTTCATTATCCTCTTTCATTCTTTAATTTTAACTTCTTTAGAGAAGTAACTTAGAACCTGTGTTTGTGCAATGCCCTGTGCAAGGAGTATACAACTCCACTCATAGATGTCTGTATTAGGTGAGATTGGAAGGCGCTCAAAAAAGAGCTATGAGAATGACCAAGCACCTGAAAATCATGTCCTGTGCTGGAAGACTTTGCAAATTCATCACAGTTAGCCCTAGGACACTTCAGAGGCTGACATGAACATAATCACAGAGAAACGCAGGGAGATTCAGGATGGTAGAGGTGGCAGTGGTGCATTTAGGCAGACAATAAACTTTTCAGCTGCAAGTTTATTAACTCCTCTATTGTTCATTTAGGGCAGCATCTTTTAGTTAGATGGTGTTAATATCTAAGAAGTGTTTTCCACAGCAAACTAAAGTTGCAGAGCTGAAGAAGAAGTTACTATGTGGGGTTCTGTGATCAGTGTTAGACAAAAAATCAGACACACAGTCCCTGTGAGATCTTCTGGCCTTAAAGCCAAGGGATCTGTTAATCTATACAGAACCTATAATCTCCAGTAACACTTGCACATGCGGAATTAGGGCTAGATCTTACAGCTTTTCCTGGAGCCAAAGCAAATGAAATTGATGAGAAATTGCTGCTGCATGAGCTACAGCTCTGGAATTGTGATTGTTCTCACTACACAGGTGGCACGAAAATTTCTATCTTTCTTAATTCTCTTGGTGCCACAGCCTTATCTTACTGGGGTGCCATGTACTTCCCAGCAAGTGCTGCACACTTGATTCTCTCTTTGGTGAACTCAGAGATAAGGCTGCCATTCGTTTACAGGGAGCAGGTGCCTCCCACATGCTAGGAAATCAGCCGAAACGGAGAGCACTTGACATTTGCACAGGATCGGACCCTTGGTATGCAGAACCTTACATAAACTTCATCATTCTTTTTTGAGAAGTGATGTGAGGAAAAGTTGGCTCTCGGAGCAGATATTTGAAAGGTCCTGAACAAGTTCTGACAAATTACAGGTATAGACAATTAATATCTCATTAATAATAATAATATGACAGGCTCTCACAATGACATAATATTTTTTTTTCCTTTTTTGCTCTGCTTATAAATCAGCATGCATTTTTCTGCTTGAAATTTACTTTACTATTACTAACCTCTTGCATCCCCTTGTGTGATTTCCTTGCCCTCTGGGATGTTTGGAGATTTTATGTCCAAAATGGCTTCAACATTAAATGTGCATTTTTTTTTCTTTCCAGAGATATTTGAAAAAGACTTTCTATTCCCAAACCTTAAGCTGATGCCCAATTTTTGAAGCATCCTGCTGTTACATACCTTCCTTCAAAAGTAATGATCTGACTTTTCTCTAGGGTCTCTCAGTCCTGATCTGACACACATGTTTTTCACAGAATCACAGAATGGTTGAGGTTGGAAGGGACCTCTGGAGATCATCTAGTCCAACCTCCCTGGTCAAGCAGGGTCCTCTAGAGCATATTGCCCAGGATCATATCCAGACGGGTTTTGAATATCTCCAGGGAAAGAGACTCCACTACCTCTCTGGGCCACCTGTTCCAGTGCTCTGTCACCCTCACAGTGAAGAAGTTTTTTCTCGGGTTTAGGTGGAACTTCCTGTGGTTCAGTTTCTGCCCGTTGCCTCTTGTCCTGTCGCTGGGCACCACGGAGAAGAGACTGGCCTCATCCTCTTGACACTCCCCCTTCAGATACTTATGTTTTTGCACATATCAAAACAAATGTGACACTTTAATTTAGTTTTATTTTCTATCTGTTTACACTGAGGTAAAGATTTTGAATTTAATGTATGTGTGGCATGTGCCCAGGTGTATATAAACAGAGAAGCACTTCAGAGCACTTTACTTTTTTGCAAGGAGCTAGGAAGGGTTACTGCATGCCTTGGTTGTCTTCATTGCTGGGAGGCACTAAATAATCATGATATTTATCCCCAGAAGCAGCTGTATTTTAAAGGCAAGTGTAATGGTTCTGTTAATCTGCACTAAGAGAATTATTCTGACAGAGGTTCCCACGTTGAATAGTCTGCTGAAATGAATGAAGCATCACACAAATGGCAACATATTTTATAGGGACCTGCAGCGGTATGAGATTTTTTTTTGGAAGCCACAAGAATAACTGTTATGGGACGGCTCATTATGGGATCAGCTGGTCTTGTTTCATACAGATGTATAGAGCACGTTTGAATTGTGAAAATAACTGGATTTGTAAAAGGAAGAAAAGCTAGGTTTTCCCTCAGCGCTTTGCTTATTTCCTCTGTAAAAGCATCAAATCTGTAAGAAAATACTAGTTTCACAAATATCCTGGTTCAAATAATTGATACAGTACTGTGGATATCCCTTCTGCATTCCTGGGATTATGAAATTCTCCCCAAATCTATTGATTTAGGTCTTCCTAACATGGTGAAACACCAAACAGAATGAAGAAAGTTTAATTGCAAAAAAAAAAAAAAAAAAAAAAAAAGAAAATGAAAAAAAGTAACCAAAATAAAACACCTTAACTAAATGCCCTTTATTGCATTAAACAGTTTAACTTGTCATTTTCCTCTTGCAAAAGTGAAGAATTAGAAGCTTTTTCCCCAGAGAAGTATTTTAGAGATTTTACTCACTGATCAATGGCAATTACACCCATGCCTAGGAAAATTAATTATTTTCAAAAATATTAACAGCCTAAAATAATAACACTGCATGTAATATCAATGACCCTCTGAATGCAATACTGTCACTTGCTTAATTTTCCTCTCCTTCTCTTTTGGGAATGTGGTATTTTATTCTTGTAATGCTTTCAGCAACAGTGAGCTGTACTCACACTGCATGCCATCCTCCAGCTTCAGATCTAAGCCCCTAGCGCTTTTATGCAGGTAGTTTTTGGCTAACTGAAGTGTCTGGTAGACATGGTGAAAGTCATATCTGCCTCATCTGAGTTACAGCCAAAATCTAAGGAGGTTGCTGTTCAGTCTGTTGGGCAAAACTCCCACAGGCATGGGTCCCTTGAGTAGGGTCTCAGACAGGAAGGCAGCTGAATTGATAGCTGCCCTCCTGCTGAAGTGAAAAGACATTCTCACAGGTAAGTTTTTGCCAAATCCACTGCTGCTGGTCCCTGGAGAGCACCCAAAGCTCCTCCATCACCCCATGGGGGCAAAACACCTCAGTAGCAGCCAGACAATGGTGAGTGGTCTCCTCTGGCTTTCTCAAGAGCCCCTTCTCCTCAGGGACATCAGAAGGATTCCCCTTCTCTTATCTCTGCAGCTCTGCTACCTTGCCTCTGCAGGAGTTTCTTTTCTTCTTGACTAGGAAACTTTTTTCTCTTAATCATTGTTTTCTCTGATTCTGAAGTTGCTGTTCAGAGACATGTACAACTTTGTATACATGACGTAATGCCCCCTAAAAAGTGTGGTGCTCTTCAGCAGTACTTAAACTATCCTGCTGAACATAAATATGCACAGGTCTGAAAGAAACATTAACTCATAGAAAGATTTTAGTTGGAAGGGGCCTCTGGAAGTTGTCTAGCCCAATCCATTGCAGGAACAACTTCAAAGCTGCGTCAGGTTGTCCAGCTGAGCTTTGAAAATCTCTGAGGACAGAGATTCCCCAGCCTCTCTAGGCACCCGTTTCAGCACTGTACCACTCTCAGGGAGGAAGGATCTACTCCTTGGGTCCAGTCAGAATTTGTGCGGCTGCAACTTCTGTCCATTGCCTTAAAGGTTCCTGAATGTTTGAAAAACAGCAAGAAGCGGTGACAGGTACATGCTGTCCACTGACACAACTCCATATGCATAGTTCAGGATGTAGTGTGGAAAGTCCGTAGGTGTGGATCGTATCAGTAAATGGAACTAAATGGCCATGTTAGCTAAGGTGACCACCAGCACTGGTTCTGCTCTGCTTCACTGAAAACTCCAGAGCTCTTCTTCTGTCTCCTGTCGTGGGTCCACTCTTAAGTGTGAGCTATGCTCTTTCCTCATCCCTGGTACTTGCAAATCTGTACCCTCAGCAAAATGCTACTGTGCCACTGTCTCATTTCCCTGTGTGCTGAAACTCTCACCTGGGCTTTCACCTCTTTGGAGGTGCTTTGGCAAAGGCCACTCTGAGCAGGGGGTTTCTTGGGCAATCTTCTTGCCCCATTCTTTTATTTCTCCCTACATAGTGTCTGCTGTCAGAGTGAAAGCACTGGGCTAGTGCCTTCGGCCTGACCCTAAGAGGCTGTTTCTCTGTCCAAACATCAAAGGTTTCTTTCTTGGGTTTAATTTTGTTATTTACAGGCTCATTGGCAGCAATCACGCTCCTCAGAACAGCTGCTTCACAATGAAGAAAAGTGTCATTTCTGTTTTACAGATGGGAAGCTGAGGCACTAGGATGTAACAACCTGCAGGAGCTTCACAACACAGCCTGAAATAATGCTGCCTTTCCCTTTTTAGAGTAGTACCTGAACAGAAACGTCTCCTGCATCAGAGTGCATGGGCTAGGTAGTATTTTTAGAGAATCTATGCACAATATTGAATCCCAATTTCATTTTATTTGCAGTCAATACCCTTATGTTTTAGGAGTGTCTTTTGTTTTGCCCTTATCTCACAAGAGGGGAGTGGTGCCCACTTCCCTGTCAATGAATGGCTGGATCATTAAAGACTGTTGGCACCTGAATGGCTTCTTTACCTGAGGAGAACAAAGGAATTGCTCCATCCAAGAGAAAGTCAGAGCTACCCAGGTTCTGTGAAGCAGGCTAGGATTGAAGGAAAAGCATTCTCTTAGAGGCAGGGCTAAGAAGCCATACTCTAAGAAAGCTTGGGGGAAAAAAAAGAACAGAGGAACATGCTTCTATAAAAGGAGGGTCCTTCATAATGAGACATCACCTCAGCATGAGAGCTGCAGGGGAAAGACTTCAATTTCATGTGGAGATGTCATGTACAGGAGTGCAAGAAGGTCTATCTGAGATATGAACCAGTTCCTGGGCAGGAACTGAAGTAAGACAAAAGATGGTGAAGAACCAGAGACAGAGAAATAGGCTCTTTCAGTAGGCTCTTCTACTGCTTTGTTATCTCTGTGTGCTTCTTGTGTATGTCAAGTGCACAGTGATTAGTTTTACAAATGTTATGTAGTCTAGTATATATTTTAACAGCGGCCTATCCCTAAGGTGGTAAATTGTAAAAGAGAGGGCCTGCAAGGGTGGAGTGCATGGAGAAATACAGGCTGAAACTCCTGGAGAGGTGGAAAAGCCAGCTTGAGACCCTGGTTCTGCCTGTGTTGTCCCAATAAGAAGCACTGAAGGGAGGACCTGTGCTCTGAGACACCTTACAAACCTATTGTTCAAAGCAGTGCCTAGAGTTTGTTTAGCTTAAGGAAATATAAAAAGAACCTGAGTTCAACATGCTGTGACCCAGATATAGCAGTGTTATGAATATTCAGAATAAAAACTCTGCAGGGTTTTGAAAGGATTTAGCAAGTTTTTGGTGCTGTGGGCTTTTTGCTCATTTTTTCTTTTCTTTTCTTTTTTTTTTTTTCCTGTGAAAGTCAGGGACAGATTGAAATTTGCTGACTCCAGCTCATAGAAGATGGTTTAAAGGACCTGGCTCGGACTTTCCAAACCCTGCTGGGAATCAGAGCGTATGTCCAGGAGAGCATCAGATACTTAGAGAAAGTTAGAAGGAGAAGAAGTAATTTTACTTCTCTTCTGAACTGAATCACAATTATAATGTTTGCTGACAACTTTCCAATGCTTATTGTAACTGTAGCATTTTTTTTTTCTCACACTGCAGAAACAGCATATTCTTGTCATGCAGCTGTTACTGTGTCTTCCTTCTGCTTTGGGTGGATTTTCCCATGTTCATATCCGTGGCTTTTGAGTCCTTCTGTCACTGAACAGCTGCAGGCTGATATTAGATAGAGCTGAATTTTTTTCTGTGTTCACACACAAGCAGGCTTGTGAACAAAAGATTTTTAAGAAAGCTGATAAATGAACAAGGTCTTTTGGACGATGCAATGTTGCTAACATTGCAGACAGTAAAAATCCTTGTACTTGTACTCACTTAAAGTGAAGGAAGACATAACTCAATGTGTTTTATCTGTGAGCCTCTAAGCTTTTCCCTACAGGCTTGAGAGAGGATGTTCTATAATGAACTAATCTTTCATATGACAAAAAGGGAAATATTATCTCATAGCCCAGTGCTTACATTTTTGTATGCCATTTAACTTGAATGTTCCTTTCTATTAAGACCCCCTGTTTTTAATGGTCAGAGCTTAAGCAGAGGAGTAGGGGTTCCCAGGTTGTTCCAGCTCTGACATGTGCAAATCACATAGCTTCCCTCTGCCTACAAGGAAAGCAGTTATAATTATCTCTATATATGTCCATCTCAGGCATGGTAGGAGGTTTGATTCAGCAAAGTTTGCCAGCTGTTTGGCAGGCAGAGGAAGATGGTCCCAACCAGGCACACTGGCTGCTATTGTCCCCTGAGCAGAGCAGCAATGGGCACGAATGTGGGGAAGTATCACGTACACTTGTCTCATTCTTGCGTCTCTCACATTTCCTTGCAGTCACTGAGTTTGGGGCTTTGCCTGTGGACCCAAGGGACATCAGCTTTATTTGTTGATTTGTTGGTTTGTTTGTTTTTCTTCAGTTTCCTTATCTTTCCTTATTTTTTCCAGGAATGGAAATTCTTGAATTTTTCCATGCATACAAAAAAAGCATAGCAGTGACTGACCAGTTCAGCTGGCATCGTGCAGTGTCCACTCTTGTACCAGTGGGCATAAGGACAGTGACAGACCCCAGCCTCCCAGGAGGGGGCACTACATGCAGTCCCCTGGACAGACCACCCCCACCAAAGTGCAGGAGGCTTTCCTGAGGGGGAAGGGGAAGGCCAGGGTGGGCTGGGGTTGGCACAGAGCTAGCTACCCTTTGCCCCCCTCTGCCAAGGGGCTTTGCCAGCATGGACATTTGTGTTTGTGTGTGTGTTGTGGGGAGCAGTGTGGGCTCAGGGCGGGGAGGAATATGCAGACAGATGGACGAGGGAGGGTAGCAGGGTTATGCCCAGCACCGACCAGCCTCCCTGAGAGACCTCTGTGTCACAGCTGCTTGGGACACTGCCAGTGCAGGCTCAGGGGTGTGTGTGGTGGGATGGGGGAGAGGCACCAAACCCAGGCCTGGGGCGGGGAGAAAAAAAGAAGGCAAAAAAAGAGAGAGGGGCATAGCTGGAGGCTAAATACTGAGCTAGGCAGATCCTTGATCTGAATTGGCTCAAGTGTTCTTCTGTCCCACTGTTTTCCTGCTTTGTTTTGTATCTTACTTGTCTTATGCATGAGATTGCAAGGTTTCTGGGGAAAAGACCATAGATTTGTGTTTGTGCAGCAGTTCAGGCAGTGGAGCAGAGCCAGAGGCTCATGTCTGGGTGCTAGCAAGGAGACCCAGGTTAAGGTCTACCTTCTATTAGGACAGCCTGGTCATTTTAGACCTGTGCTCCACTTCCTCAGCAACAGCAGAGCTGTGAGGAGAAATATATTATCTTCTATGGCATTCACCTGCTATACAAAATACTTAGAACAGATAGACGATATTAGACAGAATGAAGATATTACATGACTTTAATAGCTCAAGACAGTGAGGCCAACCTTGGGCAGATGTTAGCCTGCTAAGGCTCTGTTGGTGTAGGTCTATGTGCACTACGGCCTTGCGGAGAAGAGTCAGGCCTTAGAGACATTTATCTTGCAGTTGACTGAAGAAGTGCAATAGTCTGGCTAAATTAGCTCTCACACAGACTCATATAAAGCCAGAACAGCAGTTTCTTCTCTGGAAGGGTTATTTTCACTCTATCTGTGACAACATGATATGTAACTGAGAGGGAGGAATGAAAAAGGGTGAGGGGGTAGGTGGAACATGGGACACAGCTGGTCCATTGTCAGCACTTTCTAACAAACATGCGCTTCCTCCTCTGCTGGTCCTTACATGGGGAAAGTGCCCCTTATAAAAGACAGCAGAGCCTCTTAAATGTCCCTCAGAGTTTTTCATGCAGCTCCTCTCTGCCTTAGCCCCTACAGAAACTTGGCAGGGGTAATGCATCTGGTGTCCTGTGACTACTGGCTGAATGGTACCATCTAATTTCTTCCTTGGGCTCCCTGCCCTCCAGTTCAGACCCACCTGCTGCCTCTCATTGTAATGCTGCACGTGTGTCCGGTACCTGACATAATAGGAGCCTGGGCTGTGATTGCCAACCCCACTTGGGACAGTGCTCCCCAGCCAGTGTTGGCAAAGTGATCCTAAGGGTGGAATCTCAAGCTGAGGAGATGTTACTGCTATCCCTACTGTACTGCAAATACTTGTCATGATGAAACTGAGAGTACAGGAAGAGGTTGCTCTGAATCCTTTTCTTTTCTACTTCTGTTAATGTAAGTAAGCAATGTAAGTGAGGGAGCTTAGGTGAAGAGAGAACAGAAACAGAGCTGCAAAGTCAAAGGAGTAAGAGCTGAAGCTGAATGGCGGGAGTGAGGATGGGGGATTAAAAGCAAAATATCTCTGTCAATTCTGTGAAAAGTGGAGGCTTGCAGTGAAAAGCACAGCTTAGGCTCTGCACAGGGGTGCTGTGCCAACAGGAGCTAATCTACAGCAGTGGGCACTGATGGAAAATGACAGCTGTGGTTTAAGTCAAGGAAGGATTCAGGGCCATCTTCCGTCACATTTTGACAGGCTGCAGCGTGGTACTGGCCCAGAGATACTGCATCATCTCAGTTGACATGAGGGGGAATTAAGAAATCTGGCAGTAATCTGAGCAAACCAAGGAGCTGAGGTGAAGGAACAGTTTTAGAGACAATCTGGACATCATAAAATACTTTAGGCTAGAAATTTAAAGAAAAGCAAATGTGCTGAGGGCTCATAGAGTAATTTTTATGAGTTAATAATTTGCACTGAATGATTATGACACTGTATAAAGCCTTATTGGTGGGGGGAGTACTTTGCAAACAGGCCAGAAATGGAATACTTGCTCTAAAAAGTAACACAGTATTGGAAAGGATAACCTAAATCACCAAAATTGGTCATCTGCAATTCGCAGGCCACTGATCAGAGATATTGGGTTCAAAATGATTCGTCACCTCTATTCTCAATGAACCTACTATAGCACTCCATAACAAAAACCTGTAAGAAAAGACTGAAGCAAAGCCACAAGAAGATTGTGTCATGGAAGAGTGGGACAGATGAAGGACTTTACCAGTATCCTCAGCTCCAGCACAAACAGGATCCTAGAAATTGGGTCTTTCCTCAAACAGCTTCCAAAGGCTCTGCCAATCAGTAAGACTGCTTATGTTCAGAGAATGTCATCACGACCATCAGCCAGGAATGTGAGAGGTTTCAGTGCTCTGAGGAGCACTACTTGGAAACCTGCGTCTTCCCTCAAACTGTGATTGACCTCTAATGCTGCGGGGAAAGGCAAAACACCTCAATCAAAAGGCCAAGTGGAGAAAAGAGGGGAGGAAACAATTTCTCCCTTCTGCATCCCTTGCTCCCCGGGCAGACATTCCTGAAGTGTGATATTCATCAGCTGATGCAAACAAAGAGGGATTCACTGTTCTTTCAAAGTCCCATGGAGATGCTAACACCTAAGAAGGACTCAAACTGCAGGCATTATCCCCTCCCTCCAAGGAATTCTCCCTTTTGGTTATAAATCTCCTTTTCATAAGTTTCTAGAACTTTATATGCACTGGAGAGAAATAAAGGGAACAGGACTGAAAGAGCGAGTGGAATTTAGCCTTACCCAGTGCAAGGTACCGAACAAGAAAAGATGTCCTAATGCATCCCTAAAAGTCTCTAGGAGTTGAAGCTCCTTCTGACAGTAGGCTGAGGTCTCCGCTTTCCTGCTCAGTTTTAAACACTTCTAAGGTATTTAATTGTGTAACTTATTTTTTCTTTTAATAACGTATTGCCCTTATTTGCCTTAGTAAGGCCATAGCAGTGATTTCCAGCTTAAAGACCATAACCTTAAGTGGGGTATGGATGAGGTTAAAAGAGTGACAGCAACTGAATTTCATTTACTAGTATCTAGGGTAATATGAAGATACCCCTCTACAAGGAGGCCTGTAAACAGAAGGAACCTGGGAGACCCAGCCAGACTAGCAGCTGCTTTGAGGAAGGAGCTCACTGCTCCCATCTGTTGGTGATTAACAGGAGGGATAACAAGTGATAGAGCTTAATTTGCATAAACTTTCTACCCAGAAGTCCTCTGGTGACAGTTGTAGTCACTATACCATGGAAGCAACTGGAAATTGGGTGGGTGAGGAGGCAAAAGAATGTCTAAGAAGTTATCTAAAGACTTCAGGCTTATTTTCTTGTTCAAAGTATGGGGGTTTCTTTGTGCAGTGTCACAGTAAACTCTGGAGTTTAGTGCAACAGATATAGTGGGGACTTCGGGATAACAGGTGGTATCGTGAAGCCTTCTGTTAGGGACAGGAAGGGCAGCAGCAGTGGGTTGGGGTGCTATGCACATGTGGCTGATTCAGGCTGTGCTGGTGTCACCGAGTTTGTGTTGGGCTATCTCAGGTTGGGCTATCACAAGACAGGGCTCAGCTGTGCAGCCCTGGTGAGGTTAGGCAGGGCCCACAGATACCAGCGCTCTGGACTTGTGCTATGCGCCATCACCAAAAATGCACATGTAGTGTGGCAGGGAGGGAAGGAAAAATGAGATAAAGGAATAACTGCTCCCTGCTCGTTTACTCTGGCAGATGGGAAGCTGAATACCACGAGGGAGGTGTACTTTACTTATGGTTTGACTGGGTTGGGCAAGTTGCTGTTCTGCCTTCCTGAGCTAGTAGCCTGTCCCTTTTCCCATTCTTTTGCAGAACTGAGGCTTGCAAACAGCACTGTCTTCTGTGCAGGGCACCTAGGGAAGGCATTTCAAACTTTCTGAAATTTGGGGAAGTGGAAGTCAAATGTATTTTTTAGCTTAGAGACTCCTAAACTTTATTTCTGCTGGGCAGAAGGGGCTGAAAAAAGACACTTTATTTTGCAATGCTTATATTTATTTTCTCATATTGTACTTACAGTGTGGATAATGGCCGTGAGTGAAAATTTTCAAAGCTGTCTTGGGAACTTTGACACATCAATGTGCTTTAACCTCCCAGGAAGCTTTAAACAGCTTGATTGATTGCAGTTTTTCTGAAATATAACTGAACAATTAACCTCATGTGACCTTCATCTGTACCTTTGCGCCAAGCTGAGGAGTCAAGTAACGTAGGTCCTGGTTGTTGTTTGGGTGGGAGATAAGTAAGCAAAACTTAGTTGAGAAAATCTTGCTAGGGATTCAGAAAATAGTGTTTTCTTTCTGGCTGATGCTAAAGCATTAGTAGCATAAACAGTTTCTGTACTCCTAAGGGCACTTTATTCAGATGCAGCCAGTGTTTTAACCACTTGTGGTCTTCAGAAATCCCACAGCAGAATTCTAGCAAAGCCAAAATGAGGAGGATAGATTCAGACAAAAGACATACAAAGGACGATATTTACTTCAACATCCTATATTATGAAGCCCAGGAGATACTCTAGGCAACTAATACTATACTACATTATCTCCTTTCCAAAAAAATTGTAATGTAGCATATTGCTAGCTGGCATCTTGATGTGATAGTTGCTGCACTGCCAGCATCAAACCATACAACACTATGAACAAGGGTCCCCCAAAATATTAAGAATGACATAATGTTTACGAGTGTAAGAACACTAGCACATTTTATGCCTTTTGGAACTTGAACACTTACTTTCAAGTTTTTTTCTGTGAAGGTGATGATTCTTTCATAATCAGTGACTCCAGGACCTGGGGCCATAAGAAAGGCCCGTGAGGCTTGTTAAAAACCCTAGACATAGTGACTGTGCAGAGGAAGATCTATATTGTTTTCTCTTTGTTTCAATAAACGTTGACAAATGTTTTGAATAAAGTGACAAAGTCTAGCGCTTTCAGGGCCTGGCAGAGTTAGAGGTGAAGTTTCTGCTTAGGTGGGAAGGCAAAGGCTGCTGGCCAGTTCTAGGGACTGGAGAATGATAGCAGTAACGTACACTGGATAGTAGGTGAACTTCTGATGAGAATCAATGGTTAGCATTCCTCATACAAGGCATGCATACAATCAGTAAAACCATCTGAGTATTTTTTTATGACAAAAAAAAAAGAAGAGTACTAGGTGAACATAATGACAAAGCTTTTCAGAAAAACAGATCAAAACAGTTTTCATCAGAAAATGTCTTAAAATGCAAGGTCTTTTGTGAACCCGTTTCAGTTTTTCTGAATTTTCATGTTTAAAAAAAAAAAAAAAAGGGAAAAGGCTCATTAACATTTTTTTTTAATGTGTGAGTAAAGAATTCTGATTTTTCACTTTGACACAACTCTTTCAATGATACTTTATTCTGAGTTTGTATGCTTTCACTGTCAAATAAAAGTTGAGGAAAAAGACAAAATCTTGGTTGACCGAAAGCAAATTATTATTATTGGTGAAATTTTTGTTTGTGGAGAGGCAAGGAACTTTCAACCTTTCTGGATGAAATGGAGCTGAAGTTTGGAGTCTCAAAATCCTTCATGAGAATAGAATCTACACCTACTGGATATGTCTATGGAAAAAAAAAAGCCCCATCCCCATAAAGTCCATAGCTTAAATGGATAACAGGCAGATGGAAGATGCGTCATGGGGAAAAATGGAGAAGGGCTCAATCTGGCAAAGTACTGGGCAAAGCTTTGAGCAAAGTGCTAGTGCTAGTCTTAATTCAGCAAAGCTTTTAGCAAGCTTAATTTAATTCTCAATATCTCAATAACTATTTGAATGCCTAAAGTTAAGCATGTCCTTAGTGGTTTTGCTAATTTGGGGTCTGAATGCTGGGCACCCCTGGGATCAGGTCCATTTTAAACTTTTCAGTTCTGTACTGTTGTCTTCCCTGTATCACTGCTCTAGCCTACATCCCCACCTGATTCTTCTCCTACCCCCTCATTTTCTAGGCGCTGGCAGAAACTCCTTAATGCCACTGACTTTATTAAAATTCCTTACTTGCGTTTACATTTCACCCATGTATTATCATCTGCAAATTTCATTCATGCTCTGATCATTCATTCATGCTTAGTCACATCATAAACACAGTTTAATAACACTGGTACTAGCACTGATCATTTTAACACCTCAGAAAATAAAAAATAAACAAAAAAAACCTCTCCTTGCTATTTGATTCCTTGCTGTTTATCATTACCCTTTGTTTCTGCTCTTCCGGCCAGTTTTCAGTCCACATGTTAATACTTTTTTTCCAAGCCAATCTGGACTAATTTCTTCCCTTATGATTTCATGGGACACAGTGTCAAATAGTCTACTAAAATTCAAACACATTGGATTTCTTGTGCTCCCTTCACCCACTAATTGTGTAATCCATCCAAAAAGTAATTAAATTTATCTGGCAAAAAATAGTCTTTGAAACCTCTTGCTGCCTATTTCTCATGATTCTGTACCCTGGAGATGTTTAATCACGTATACCTCCCACTGCCCCTGCCAAGTTGTTCCCATACGGAGAATCACAGGGCCACCCTGCATCTCGCTGGGTTGTAAGCCTTTTTGGGAAGGAATGCTGCCTGGAAGGATGTCTTACTGGATGCGCCATCAGATGAAACACTTCCCTGCCAAGTAACCAGTGATTCTGAGTGTTTTCACACTGTGTCACCCTTGGTCTGTGCTTCAAAGGGTGCTTCCAAAAAAGTAGGCATCCAACTCGAGCAGTCAAAATGAAAGTGAACAAAATCACTGGTCACTTTGGAGGTCAGTGGAATGACCCAGCCATTAGTGATGGATGGGCTAACTGTATGCTATTTAAATTCTTGCACCTAAAGTGTACCTTAAAAAAACCCTAGCTGTTTCAGCTAGGCCTGCAAATAAGTACTTTGGTGTGAGAATTTGACCAGATACTGAATGACCCTTCCTTTAAAAGGGCTTCTTGGGAAAACAGCCACCACAAAGGGAGGAAGGACATTGTTGTGAGTCAATGATAAAGACACAAGTGTTTGAATCCAAAGGAACTTCTGAAATTGCAAAATGTACCAGCTTGCAAGTGATGCAGAAAAAGAAGATTTTTATGGAAGGAGAGAACAAACTTTAACAAATATATACCACAGCAAAATTCAGTTCAGGGTAGTACAGTAATAGGAGTTTGAAAGCTGCAATTTAAAAAAAAAAAGGCTAACAATTTTAAGTGCTTTGTACATCATGGTTGATGTGGGATATAAAACCGTATGGTAGAGATAAGAATGGAAAACAAAACTAGGTCATCATACATCTGACTTTTTTTATAATGAGTTCCCTCCATGTGTGTTGGTGCTTCAACAGAACTACTGCATTGCATACTTGATGGCAATTCAGTGACCACAAAATATTTATTTTCTTCCAAGGGAAAAAATAAATCTTGCTGATATTTTCAAAATGACCCAATTCTTCCTGACAGGCAGAAGTATTTTATTTCAGGTCAATCTGCATTTAAATGGTTTAGTGTGTTGAAGTGACCCCAGATGCTTTGGCTGATGAGGTCCCACATTAACTTGTGCTTCCCAGCTGGGGTGCATTGCTTCTTGTGAAGGGGGGGGTTGAGTAATGCTCTGCTCCCATGGCTGGGCTCTCACACTAGCCTGGGTCCCCCGCAATGTGACACAGTCTCCCCTGCAACCAAGCAACCCTATGCAGCACGAGTATGTGGAGGGAGTCACCTGAAGTAATGAGCATGGTTTCCACATCTTTCACTACTCCTTCCTGGGAGGCATGCAAAAATGCAGCTGAATGTTGAACTAGCTTGAAATGAAAGACATGAGTTCAACAAATCAGACCAAAACATATCAGGCAAGGGAAATCATTTGTTTTGATCTAGATGACAAAACTAAGATTTTTTGCAATTTCTAAATATTTTTACTATTGCATTTGACAAGTCTCTCCTGATAAAAGAGGACAATAGATATTGCAATGTTTTCATGATATTGGAAATTCCTAGGTGTCCTCACCTCAAGTTCTAGTTGATTTTATTTTCCAGCATGCACATGCTGGCATCTTTGCGTACTTGCTCTCTCAACACGCCAAAAATGAGTTCCGTTTCCCTCCAGAGTCATACACTTGCAAAGACACATAGAAACCTTTGAAGAATGTTAGCATATTTCCTCTAAGTATAGAATGTTGTTTAAAACTTTAAACCGTGGGCTACAACTCAAAATCATTACTTAGTTTTGTTTAGGTTTTTCTCAGATAAGGCTACGTTTTGTTAAATTGATGCCTACATGAATACAACATTATGGCTACACTGCTGAAAAGTCAGCATCAGGGAAACAAGTGTAAGCCAAACAAAAAGCCTTCATCTTGCCTTTTTGAAGGTGGATTACTTGTGCTGGTCCAGACTTACTGATAAATGGAAGCAATGTAATTTTGTTCTATCTGAGAATGTGTCCTGTAGCTTTGTAGTTTTTTTGTTCTTCTAAAAAAAATCTAATCAGACACACGGTTTCGTTACTGTGTAAACATTGATACAAAAAGAGTACCTTATAGCATTAAGTTGACCCTTCTTGTAGGGTTCCACTAGTTAACATTCTGGCTAATGTATCTTCAGTCAAATAATATTTATATGATCTTTTCCATGAAGAATATGATGTCATTATAGTAGCACTGTAAATAGAGCTATACTTCTCTTTCTCCTTTTAGGGGTATGTATTTTATCATTTTTTAAAATTGTAGATGTTCACAGATATCTATAGAAAATAAACTTGTAATATTTATACCAGGCTTACTCTATATTTTTGTTGGCTTTTAGTAAGTTGAGGCATCTAAGTAGCACAATCAGATTAGACACAGATGTAGTGTACCTAAAACATTTTCCAAATGACCTAACTCCACCTGGGTTAATCCACTTCAAACTGTCTTTCAGAGAGCCCCAGTTTTGCTGTCACCTTGATACTGTCTGGTTGCTTCTCCAACAGCAAATGAGAATATGCTGGGTTATGAAATTGTGTCCAGACATGAGAGCTCTGAAGGAAGAAAATGCATTCCTGAATTCCCCATCAAACTGAAGGGAAGTTTTGCTGTTTCTGAGGGTGAGATGTTTACTTTGATGAAATAGGAGGAGTAGCCTAAGTGCTGTGAGGTGCCATTAAAGGACTACCCTCACCTTGGTGTATGAATAAAGCACAGCTGCCAAGTATAAGCTGTGGGATTTTCAACATGACTTTTCCCCGTTCTTTGCCAGCAGTACGGTAAATACATTTTATCAGTTGTTTTTTTTCTGCTCACTGATCAGCCAGACCTTGCAGTCATTTCAAAGGGAGCAAGATAACCATTTATCTAAAAGCGTATGATAGTGGTTGCCATTACACTGCGCCTACAGGCACCTGGTAGAGTTGGCAGACTAACTCCAAGGAGTCCGTGTAAGCTAATGTGTGCTAGTCATTGAACTCTGTCTGTGAATGAATTTCATCACTCCTTTGGGAAATCCTAGGAGTCCACAGCTGGAAAACTGTTGAAAAACAACATCGCCTACTATGGAAAAGCTAAGCTGGTGCACCTGAGGGTGTGGTATGCTTTGAGCTGGTCCAACTGCTACCCACCAGGGCAGTCCTGTCCCCCTTGCATGATCCCCTGCCTCTCCTGTGCCCATTCTGGAGCTTCCCTGGCCAGGTGGAGAGCTGGTTCAGGGACCTAACCCAGCAGGAAGCTGCTCAGCTGTCTCAGCTGAGTTAGCTTCCTGCCAGTTTAGTTCCCCTCTTGTCCCCCAAGTTAGTTCAATGTGAGATCAACTGAGCTTCAGAGCTTGTGACACGCAGATCTGGAGGATGGCGGGAGGACAATCTGATGTTGGTGGCCTTTACGGACAATGCACAACTGGCCAATGGGCAACTGGCTGTTATGTTGGCTCAGGCATAAAATAAAAAAATGCTACACTTGCAAAAGAATGCAAAACCCCTATAAGGCTCTTCGAATCTTGCAGAAGTGAATCTCTTACTGATAGAAAAGAAAATCTGTAAAGTTGCAGTCCAGTTAAAGGGTGGCAAATCTCTTTGAGTTCACTTGGGGCAGGATTTTTACACTGGATTGTGGTGAGTAAGAAACAGGATATAATTGTTTAATTAAAATTTGAACTACCATATTTAGTGAAAGGTGTAAATCATATTGGCCATTCAACCTTCATCCCAGGATTTTGGTAGGCTGATTGTATCCTTTCACTGTACATAAAGGCAGATATCTATATGGAATAATCAGCTGAGTTTAAAAGTGGTCAGCACTACAGGCAAATCCATGATCCATTGATCTTGCATTCAGAAAAGGTATTATGAATAAAAGCCTAAATTTGCAAAAGGATTGCCTTGGTTCGCCTTGTTCTTTAATCTAAAGAAATATAACTGTAAGCCTCCCTTCCCCTTCCTTCCCTTGCCCTTCCTTCTTCCTCCTCTTCTTTCCCCTCCCTCTCCCTTCCTTCTCTGTCATTCCTGCCCCTCTTCTCCTTTTCCTTCCTTCCCCTTCCATCCTTTTCAGTGGAGCAATCTGAAGTCTACACTTGCCCTCAGGAGGATCCTGAACTCGCATTCTTAACTTTCACACTGGCATAAATCTAGGATATCTCTGCTGTGATGAGACTCACACTGGTGTACTAAGCCTGTAGCTTTCTATAAATCAATAACATGTAAAACAAGGTAGAATTTGACCCTCGGTGCCATATAGAGATTTGGGATAGATTCTGATGTCATTCACAAGCATAAACTGCTTCTGTTAATGAAATGACATATGAATTGCAGTAGTATAGTCAAGTGGGGAGTTCAGCTCATTCTGTTAATAAATTGTGTTCCACAAATCCAATATAATTACTTTTTAATAAAAATAAAAGTTTCTATGATGTTTCGGGTTGATGCAGAAACCAATTCATTCTCTGCAGGGAGAATTGTGCAAAAAAGAAAATAAAATAACTCTTTCCTAGAATTTGTAAAGTGTTCTGGACAATGTGATGCCAGTCTCCTTTGGGGCATTCCTGTCATGCATAGTAATAATTAAAGGAAAAAGGAGTCCATTCTTCTATGTCTTCATGCATAGTGCCTCTGTACTGGACAGTATATCTCTCTCAGAAATTAGTCCTCGTTGCTTAAAGTCCTACTCTGCAATATAGTTCTGCTGTGACCTTAGACAAATCCCTTAATGTCTCTGGGTATGATTCTTACTTATGCTCTGCTCACTTTAGTAAACTGCCCTGAAAGCTGAGACAACTCCTATTTACCATGATGCTATCAGTGATGTGAAGTGGCCTTGGAACAGATGGAAATTGGCTTCCCACATGTAAAATGGGTTTTACGGTATTTTCTTCTGCCTGCTTCTGTCTGCTGAGTCCATTTGGATGATGATGTGTTGGAGAAGGGGCAGTCTGGAACAGTGTGTGTGTGTTGTGTCTACTGCTATGAGACTTATGCCTCAGCTGAGGTCTCTAAGCACCACCGTAATGCAAATAATAACAGCACTGCAGCAGTGTAATAGGGACAAAAGCACAGGGAGAGCCCCAAATCCAAAGGTCTCTGAAGAGCAGAATCCTTGGGCAGGCGGCTTCTAATGTGGTTAAGGACTTTCTCTGCCTCTGAGGTGAGACATTTCTGCCAGTTTTCCTGAGGCAGAGTCATGCAGAATTTTTTTAAAAAGCCTCTGTATGTGGGCCATGAAATTACAGCCTTTAATAACCCCAGTCTGGTCTCGGTCAAACAGATGATATATAATGGCCTCAATCTTCCCCATACCATTTGTGGCGGGGAGGGGGGAGCCGTTTTGGCATGAGCATGAGAAAAGTGGGGTGGCAGAACCCGCCCTGCAGCTCCTCTGCCATCCTTCCAGGGAATGAAGGTGGTGAAGCCAGGCTTCATGCAATTACTAGTGAGTCACGGGTTGAAAATAGTTAAACAGTGCAGCCAGTAGGGGAGACAGCATTGTGGAAGACTTCTTGCAGCACGCAGACTTCCCTCCACCTGGGCCTCTGCCAGGCTGCATACTTACAAGAACTTTCTCTACTGCCTCTAACTCAGCTCGAACACAATGACAATACATAATTTATTGGTATATGTAAAACAGCCCCTTCATCCATAGAAAGTCCTGAAACATTTGGCTTGATTCGTGTTTGCTTTGAGTTTTTAGCTGAAATGATATGAAAGAAAAATGGCTATTTGTATGTCTCAGGGTATGAGAGTTAGTGTAGGTGAATAAAAATATAATAAGAAGGGAGCCCAAAACGGACCCTCAACTTTCTGATCTGCTTGTTTGTAACTATATGTACGTTAACTAAATTTCTCTTCCAATATTTAAGATTACTTTAATTTTCTATCACATTGTGGTTCCTGAAGGCAACAAACTGCTACGTAATAGCATTAAAAGTAAGAATAAATCAAAGCCTACCCATGTTTTACATCCAGGAAAATACTTACAGGGCCAGGTTCAATGCCACTGGAACCTCACTCAGGCCGAGAGGATAAATGTGGCCCGCTACATTTTCCAAACACTGCAGGATAATATACACTAGCTGTCACCATTTCTGTGCAGATAATCCAAGAGAATTTCCATGGCTCTTTGTGTGCAGTAGGTGTCATTAAAAACTCAACATTTGCTGTTCTGCCTTGACTGTAGTACTTTTATGATTAGAGCTCCCAGGCTTAGCATGGTCAGGCAGTGACTTTGTGTGGCATTTTAAAACTGATTTTAAAGCACTAGTTTTCCTTGTGAGAAAAGTCATTTTGGGGGGGCAGAAACCTCAGGCAGCTGTTTCTGTGTGTAACCGCAGTGGTCACCTAGACCTGTAGAACAAGAAGAACAAATATAGTTTCCTGTCATGGTAATTACTCTTAGCAACAGTTAGATACATGACCTGGTGAATCAGGCCCTCACTGAGTCATGGACAACTATTACTCTACTCCTGGTTAGGTACAGATTTTGTTACTTTGTAACTTATGTAACTTTGTAACTCAGTTGCCTGTAAAGGGGATATTATGATGCTAAAATCTCTCAAGAACATGTGTGGTGCTCAGGTATTACAGAGATTAGAAGTATCGAGGTCTCTAAATATGTGCAGGAGCCTCATCAGTTATGGCATAACAGAAGAAAGACCTGAAGGGAGAGGTCAGACCTATCGATCAGGAAAGATATTGCACCAATCTGCCAGTGACGGTTTGAGATGTCAAATGTGACTGGAAAACATATTGTATGAATGTCTTATTCATAGTTCCCTCTCTTTCTACCATCTTTTAACAGTGGGAATGGGGAGGGGGAAGTGAAAGAATGGTAAATGTGCAAAGATCTTATGAGCCAGCATAGGCCAGCCCATGTCTGTTATTTCATTTTTACTTTAAAATGTAACTTTTATAGTTTTCAGGTTGCTTCCAAATCCATCAATCAGGGACCAGAGGAGCTTATACACTGGTTCAAGAAATAGGCTAAAAGACACTGCTATAATAGCTATAGGTCTGAATCAGAAAATTTGAGTAAAATCTGAAATTAAGAAGTAAACAGTGTGGTATGCATTTTTCTCCATATGGCAGACATGAAGCAGTCTCAGACCACAGCAAATTCTAATCATTCTGATCCCTTGTCTCCAAATGCTGTGACTGAGTCTGCTTCTAGCAGTAATATTTGTAAACAAAAGTTTAATCTAGAAGGAATTGAGGTGTAAATTTTTTTTTTTGTAGTTGATGTAGCACTCCAAATTATACATCTTCACCTAAACCCCAGCTATTTAAATAGCTTCTCCATCCTTCCTTGCACTAGCAGTCCTTCCTGTGAGGCATGTCAGCCTCTTGATTTCAATGTTGTCCTTTAAAGTTTTCAGGTGTCAGCATGATGTGCCACCAAGACGTGGCTGGAGATGGATTTTGACTCTTTAATCCTTCACTAATGTCTTGCACTGATCTTTGCAACCAGCAGTCAATAGAGTAATGATTTGCAGTCACTGTGAACCTTGATTAGATTACAGCCGTCAAGCTACTGCCTTCACTGAAGTGAACAGGATCCCTAACCTGGAGCTCAACTCTTTTGTGACTTCTCAGTAGTCTCCAATAGGGGAGCTTTCTGGCTGATCTCTCCTAGTACTTCACAGGTCTATTATATGCATGATGGTTAATTGACTTAGGTTTGATGAGGTGAGATTACAACACTGATCTTGATGAGGTGAGACTGAAAGCAGTGAGAGCTAAAATAGTTTGTGGAAATATTATCTTCCGTCTTCACATACTTGCTGTTTCTAGCTTGAATTAATTTGTTGCTCACCTGTTCTTTCTGTTGAGGGCATGGAGATTCATCTATCCACTAATCAAGTGAGCCTTAGGTGTTCCACTGTTCGTGGCTTGATTCAGTCACAAGGTCTTCATGCGCCTACCTCTATCTTGCACATTTGAGTGGAAAACTGAGAAACTGGGAGCTGACTGTCATGATTGCCACTATTACTTCATTTTGTTAGCATGAAACAAATTATGAGGCCTAAGGAAACATTCTGTGTTTGAAACATTTCCCTGTAAAATATTCTGTCCATTTTAATGAATGTTTCTGGTCTTTTACTAAGGAAAAGCAATCCCCTCTCTCCTGTTTGTTATTTTTCAGCAATTGAAGCATTTAGGACAGAAATATTTATTTCTTTTGGGAGTAAAGAATTATGCAACATAAACAAAAATATGGAATAAATAAAAATATCATTAATATTTTTTACAGGATTACAGCACCATTTTATCACTGCTAATAATTCCAGCTAGTTTCGTAACTCTGCTGAACAAAGAGAAAATCCTTCTCCTAAGTAACATAAGGGTTAAATGTACTACAAAGAGCACAGATGAGACAGATTACAGGACAGAGGAGTCACAAGAAAACAAAATATGTTGACCTCTCCCTTCCCCAAGATCATATAGATAGTGACTGATCAGTTCATTACTTGCTTTGGATGCTAAACCAAGTTTCTGAGACAGAGTCCCATCGGCTGGGTTTAGGCTTTCTTCAGGCTCTCAGTCCTCTTTCTGAAAAATATGTCTTGAGGAATTCATGTACTGATTTTAAATATTCTCTGTAGTTCCCTTTGTGACATTTTTCCCTTCCAGGATTTCCTACTCTAACAATTAGGAGATAAATCATTTCTGGAGAAATCTATTTTTAATCCAGTACATCATGACTGAAATGTATCTCCTTTGCAACAGGATGTTCTTTAGAAAGCAGAACTGCATGAGGCAAGATGAAGAATCTCCACAGGGAATATTTGGCAGACGTGTGACAGCAGAAAAGTCTGTGACAGTCAGGGCAGTTCAGGAAAGAAGAAGGATATCTGCAAAAGTATGAGACAAGTAAAAGGCAGAGTGAAGCAGATCCCCAGAAACATATGTAATGCTATCCCCTGGGAAACTTGCACAAAAAGAGAGAACTTAGACTTGGAAAAGAATAAACACAAATATTGCCTTTTGCATGTTAAATAATGTGCTAAGTCCTATAGCAAAAATATGATAAAAGTATCCTTGGGCGTAAAGGAACTTGTACACCCCAATGCTGCAGAGCAGCGTGGTGTTCAGAGGTTAGCAGGGTCCAAAAGCTATGCTGCTCTGTTAGCTCAAGCACGATGCCATATAAACATGCTGTCCTTCCACTAACTCATGCATTGTGCCACTTTTCTGGGCATGACCCACTTTTTATATTAGCATAAACTCTGCACAGAAAAGATCTCAATGAGTCCTGCAACATAATACCTTCTGTAAAAGTTATCTAGTGTGCAAAGACTTGAATAAGCAGTCATAGTCACCATGAAACCTTCAGGAGGAGAATCTCTGTAAAAGAATCAAGAGCTTCAGTGGTAATCTAGACGTTATTAAACATTAGTCAGTTCAAATATTGGAAACAAGTCTTAAAAGTGTATTGAAAATTTGACCACCTTTTGTTACCGAACACAATATCTGAGATGCCACCTGGGAAAGCAATCAGGAGTGTGCCTTTCTCTGGGTGAATGCAATTCCCTCCACTCAAGTACATGAAAGGGGTACCTTTAGGTGACTCCAAAGCTAGAGTGGTGTCATGAAGTAGTCTTAAAATGGAGCACAGATTCCTCTCTTAATGTATACAGCCAATTGATGTGAAATTTCATGCCAGCTTAGTTTTAATGCCCTCTGACACTTGTTTTGCTGTTTGGATTTTTTTGGGTTTTTTCTTCTCTTAATACTCTTAATACTTTTATAGAGAGTCTTTGAAATTAGACTCTGTGTGAAATTCAACCCTTTTCTGTTTTTTAATTCACTGTTTATATGTACATGTACATACATACATACATACATATATATATATGTATACACATATATATTTTATCTATAAAAAGGATATTATCTATTAAATAGGTTGGAGTCCCGGATGCTAACTTTGTCTGATTTAACAGCTGATTTAAAACTGAAATTAGATTTCCTTCTGTCTCCAGACATTATCCATGGCATGAGTAAGTAACTTTGGGGTTGAGTGCACATTGTCCTTGCCAATTAGAATGGGCATAACTAGAGTTTTCTTTAACCAGTAAGCCCTGGATTTCAAGAACAATGCTTTTCTGCTAGTATTCATGGAGCTGCTGGTCCCAGAACATTGACGTTGAGCTGCTTGGAGATATGTTCTTCAACCTTTCCTCATCCATCTGCATACGCGTCTTATTCCCAGTGATACAAAATCTTGGAAACTGTTGTGCAAAGCCTCTCTGGAGGTTATTAGACTTGTCACAGCACACAGTGTACCCATTTTAGATTTCTAAAATTAAGGTAAAAAAACCAAAACAATTTGCATTCTCCTCTCCTCTGTCACGAGCTAAGAACATGCTTCATCTTTTCTGCTGCTGTTTTATCTTAATGATTGTGCTCTTCATTCTTATCTATGGCCCTTCTGAGAGGATGTCTCTTTTTTCCTCTTTAACCTCTCTTTCTCAGGCACCTGTTTCCAAACTACCATTTCTGAGTACAACACATTTCTGCACCAGAGGCAGCAGTGCTGGAGGAAAAAAAGCAACCTGTTAAAGGCTTTCACATGCAATGATGCAGAGCCAAGGATGCAGTGCAGCATCTGTGGTCCCCAAACAGCCATAAACGTGTTTCAGGTGAGGCACTGCTTAGGGCCAAAGTGGGTGAGTCCCGCTGGTTGCTCTGCTCCAGGCTCCATAACTCTCCTGGAAACAGAAATACTGGGGTTTTAGAGGAGAGTCAGGTGGTTCTGATCAAGCTTATTGTCTCAGTCTCAATGTGGACCTGAGTGGAGCTGGCATAGATGTGGAGAAAATAGCAGCAGCTCTGGGCAGGACATGTGGGGCAGTCTTGGATGAGCTAGGAAGGTAGGTGAGAATGAAGGGATGGTACTCCAGAGTGGGAGCAGGGGGCTTGACCAAGTGAGACATGGAGCACTGTTGGCTTTCTGAGCATAGGCCAGCTACCCATGGTCAGGCTATGGGAGGCCTCTGTGTTAATAGTTGTGGCAGGGGAAGAGAGAATATTGTATGGAAGGTGGTGGCCTGAAGACTTATTTCCTTGATTTTGTGGGTTTGTGCTGGGCATGTTATTTTCTGCCAGTGCTATTTTTTGTCTCAAAAAAATCAGTTTTGAAGACTATAGAGAAATGTTAAAGGTGGTGGTGAAAGCAAGGCAGCTTCTTATTGAGAGTGAGGGATTATGATCTGAGGATGTCTGAGTCATAAAGGCGTGAAACTGCAAGGGTTTCAGTGCTGTGCTTCTCATCCAGCCTCAAAAAAATCACATTGAGATTTAGCAGAGAAATTGCATCCCTCCCTCTTTTAAGGCTAGTCCTAGAGAATGAATTCTATATATCACTGCACTGGAGCCAATGGCAGCATTCACAGGCTTCAAACTTAGCAGATGCTTATACAGTCTGCTGTAGGATACACAGAAGAAGCCACGCTAAGACAAAACCCACTCCCAGGATGAGGTCTACCCATCTAAAATTTCTGATCCAAGTTTTTAAAGCCTAGTATGTGTGTACTCACTAATGCAAAATTCCAGGCTGGCTAAATGGATTTCAGTGGATTTTCTGCTATAAAAGCATTTCACTTTTAACAATAGCTGTCTCTCCCAATATAATACAGAAATAGTTTAGTAATATAGGCCTTAAAACACCAGTCTGATAAATATTTATATTACTTATTTTAAGTTAAAAGCTTCGTTATGAATTGTTTTCATTCCAGCAGTGTAAACATCCTTCTAGAGCATGTACTGTAATGTTGAGACTGAAGTTACTCATCCGATTTGCCTGGTCTTATTTTATCAGTGCAAAAATATTCTTTAGTGGGTGCTGATAAAGGCATGTCACCACTTTTACTGTAGAGATGCTTTTCTTTTCTTTTTTTCAGTACAGAGGTGAAAAATTATGTTATATAGCTATGGAAAACAAATATGTGATCAATAAAAAAGCTTCAATTCTTTATTTGTTATATATTATTCTAGTTTACAGTAATATATTCAAATTTCTATTTAAAGCAGGCCTTCTTTGGAAGGGGCATTGTCCTGGCGATAAATAAATATTGTGTATAGTTTAGTTAATGTTTTATGCTTATTTGTTAAAGAAAACACAGCTCTATAAAATGAGAAACAAAAACTATTTAAGGTATGTGAAGTGAGGTGCCTATAAATACCCTCTATTCTGAACAGACAAGCAGTAATAGATGATAAACAACTGCATATGATTTTGGGACTAGAATCTCAGCCACATTCATGTGGTGAAAAGGAAGGATTTGAATGATGGCAGGAGAATGTAAGCCTCAACAGTATCATCGAAGTTTGGAGTGGCTGTAGAAATTCAGGCGGTCATTTAATAAAAACACCTCTTTGACTATGGAGGCTATAAATTATACAAGCCTGTCAAGTTACAGCTCTGCCTTTGTGCTCAGCATGATTGTAGTGTTCTCAGTCCATAATTTAGAAGAGGATTAAAGTTCTCCAATGCTCTGCTGTTTTTACAATGTTTTGGTGATAATAAGATTACCTCAGTCTCCCTCTCTCATGTGAAAATGCCACTAGAAAGAAGTACCATATATGAAGGTGGGGTTTTCTCACACACATGCATATATATGAGAGAAAGAAAATATATGACAGTGGTGTCTGGCACCACAGTCTTATTGTAGGGCTGAAGATGCCTCATTACTCATGGATGTTGAAGACATGCGGTGACTGTATGGATTTGTTCTATACAGGTGATGATAAGTCTTTTTGGTCATGTCAGTACAGTTTCTGTTTATTAAAAAGAAAGGTTAGGTAAAGTTTCGAAAAAGCTTACAAAGGCTATAGAGCTTTAAAAGGACCTATCACTTGGAAAGTTGAACTTTCTTACTTACCAGGACTCCAAAAATACAGGCTTCAGAAGTAGAAAATCATTACAACTGGCATATATAAGAAAGCTACAACAAAATGCTAAGTTAGATTTTTCTAATCAGAATAAAGACATGCTTTTAAAACAATCCTATTGTCAGTGGATGTTCTGGGGACAGAAGAAAATGATACACTCTTGGCCGGGGAGCCATGAATCACCTATTTTCCATAGTAGGAAGTTCCAATTTCTGTCTTCATTTGCCTTGGCATATCGGGTCTTCAGCCTGCCACTGGCCTTAGTGTGACTATTGTTCATTCTGCAGTTCTGGCTGCTGTAGTTTGCAAGGTGTATTGGTATTTTTTTTCTAAAGAGAATGGAAAAATATTCCCCTGATAAGTTTTATTTTTAAAAGATGGCACTGCGAAGCAACACAGAGATTCGGCAGAATCCTTGAGGAGGACAGGTTAGACAGCGAAAGTGCTAGGAAGTTAGGTAAAGATGTATGAAAGACGAAATTTGTCATATATTGCTGCAGAATTGCTCTGATTATCCCTAGCACATACCAGACATACTTCAGTTTCTATTTTTATAGAAAAAACTTGTGTTAATACCATTTACTTGAATTGTTTAAGAAAAGGAGAGAATTCTACAAGATTTCAAAGCCCTAGTCCTCACTTACGGTGAAGAGAGAGCCTGTAGTACTCAGGAGATATTAAATTCTTCTTATACAGAATGAGGCTACTCCCCTTCAGTAAGCTATTATTGAAGTTATCCCCTGTCCCAGTGACCCCAGAAAGCAACGCTAACAGCCAGGACTGACTGTTGTTCATGAACATCTTGGTCATGCCTCTTTTCCTTCCACCCTTCTGCTGGGAGGAGGAATTAAACAACTCTGCCACCTCTAGCCCACAAGATGCTCCCAAATGTGGACGAAGGGCATCATTCATGTAGTACATTGTACAGTCATTGTGCAGTCCTAGTATGTAATAGTAACTGTGATACCACTGAGCTCTTGTCATATATTACTTAACCTTCAAAGAACACAACCCATTTCTCTGATGCAGAGCAACCAGTTCCCAGAACTATGCAGTTACCTATTTCAGCTGTGCTGCACCTGTAGCCCTTTACAACCTCTTTCTCTGCAGATACGGAAGGAGATCCATCTGCAGCGACAATGAATTCTGCAATGGACCATGATGGAGTTGAACAAGCTAGAAAGTTGTGCCTGCCTCTTGGAAAACTCCTTGGGAGACCTTTGCAAGTTTAAGTAGAAGCTTGAGAAACACTTAAGATACTGCACTTGGGCAAAGACCAATTTTCATTGCTCAGAATACCAGTGTCATTTTCTACAAAAAAATGCTGATGTTAATAGAGCTTGGTCTAGTGTTTGAAAGGCAATCAGTATGTTCCTACAGTAACAATCCTCTAAAATCAGTGGGAGATTTACTGGAATTAGTGTGTCAAAATCTGGTCCTGTCTATCTAGCCTTACATCTGGGATACTGGAGGTGGCTTTAGAAAGGGAGGCCTGGAGACGAATTTGAGATGGACTGTACTAAGCTGAATCTAGCTGCAGGCTTCCATTACCTAAAGAAGGGTTATGGAGAAGACAGGATGAGAGCCTTAGAGGTGCACAGAGAAAGGATAAGAGACAATGGGCATAGGTCGTACCACGAAAAATTCTGATTTTCTGTGAAGAAAATATTCTTCCCTATGAGAGTGGTGAAGCACAGAAAGAGGTACCCAGAGGGGCTACGAGACACCTGCCCTTAGACATAGTCCAGGCTTGACTAGACAATCTCCTGAGAGGTCTCATCTGGCTTTGGAGCTAGCCCTGCTGTGAGCAAGGGGCTGGACTAGAGAACTCCCGAGGTCCCTTCTCACCTGAATTATTCTGTGATTCCAAGTTCATGCCGATTGTTCTAGCTCCACTGGAACAGCTTTCCATCCTGTCTCACTGTTACTGAGGCGGGCTGCTCCGGGGTTGCTTGGTCAATTACAGCCTGCAGCTATTGCTGTACCTGTGTGCATCTCAAAATATCACAGGGAAAAGAAAACCTACCTTATCCCTCTGTTTATTCCTGCCTAAAGGGATGTGAAACCTTAAGTGAGGAAAGCAAAACAAACAAACAAACAAACTCATTTTTGCTTGCTTCCTTATCATTCCCCCCATTTCCCTCAACCAATATTCCTTGAAAACTTTATCCGGTCAGCCTCAAAATTTCCTAAAAGGACGTTCTACACATGCCTGTGAAAGTTCAGGCTGATTATTTTCCATCTAGAGGGAGAGTAAAAATCAGGCTTATAATGGAGGGCTTGTTTCAAATAGCTGTGAAAGAATCTAGCATTTGCAATGCCTGTGGGGTCGCATGGCGTCGAATCACTTGTAAGTGGAGAGAAGCTGGACTCTTCTGCATCAGCGGCTTTGCGAAGGATTCTTCCACTGATGGAGGTTTATTCAAGCCTACCTAAACACATGTACATATTTATTTACTAGAGCAAATCAGACTACAAAAATCAGACCTAAATCCACATTTAAACATCCCTACAATCAGCTCCTCCATGACAACTTCTTTTTTCAGCCCTGTTCAGGAAAAAAACTGGGATAATTTATTTTCCTTAGGTTGTACAACTCATTGTTTTCTACAAAAGCACCCTTCTGCTTTTCCAAAATTAAGGATAATTCTGTGGCGAAAGCACATGACTAGGACTTGGGGTTTTTTTCCCAGCTGTTGCACAGACTTCTTGTGTTTCCTTGAGTAAATCAGGTTAATCTCTGCACAACTCTAAAATGGATGCAATGCTCTTTCCCTCTGTTCATAGGAGTGATGTGAACTTTTAGACTTTTAAAGGATAAAAGGCTAGAAATGGAAAGAAGTATGTATGCCGTTTCTGTGCAAGTGTGTGCACTAATTGAGCAAATGTTTCATCTATAAATAAAAGAAAATTGCCTACCTGAATATATTTGACAGAGCAGCTTATTAATTCTCTAGAAGTTTGGATGCAAAAGTTGTTTCTAGAAGGCTTCTGAGTTTTTTCCCCAAAATGTTGAAGAGGGTAATGTTTGTTTGGGTGAATCTTCATTTCTTTTTCAATGAAAATTAGAAAATTCAAAGTCACTTTTTAATGAAACTGATAAAACCTCATTTTGTCAAATTTTTTCAAGGGAGAAATACCTCTTTGCAATTAGCTATAGCCATATAGGTATAGTTGCATATAGACATAGTGGCAAAATAAATGGCATTCTGACTAAATGCAGGTACTCTCAAAGCTGGGAAGCACCTGAACAAATGAACATGCAGTTCTGGTCCATTATGCTTGCTTATTAGGCAGCTAGTCTGTATTTGCTTTATCCTTGCGCTCAGTGTCCAGCCTGTTCGGATACCATCCACACACTTTCGAATCCTCCTGTGAGGAGAGAATATCACTACCTTCCTGTGCTTGTCTGTTACTCTCAGCATCCTTGTCCTTTCAGTATTTCACAAATATCAGTGGTGAAACTTTCAGGAAAAGGTATCTCCCAACACTTGCATTTTATGGCTGAAGGTTGATTGTACAAAGGTTTGACACCTTTTCACAAAGGTGTCCTTGGATTCATGGTGTCCTCCTAGAGGCAGATCTGACTTGAATTTGAAGAAGTATGTGTGTCAAAAAAGCAATAAAGCATGAATGTATTCAACCCTCTGCTCTTTATGTAAATAGAAGTAGAGCAATTTGTTACAAGTAAGAGTTTCTTAAGTCACTGGTGAACTTCTGTGCCTTGCTTTCAGCTGTTCAAAATGCGATACCTCGGACGGACCAGATTTTCTAAGTATTGCATATTCACAGCTGAAACTAAGTTTCTTCTGAAAGTGAGGCTCCTTCAAATTAATTCAAGAATGGGTTCTGAAAATAGTATCCAAAATTACTACCTGAATGGAAAATTATTAAAATTTTGAAATAAATTTATTTTTTAATTTATACTTTTCCTCCAAGTTCTTTTAAAATAATTTTAACCACTTATCATGTGGTAGAAAACATAAGTCAAAAATGGACTCAGCTCAGTCACATCATGAGATTTAAAAAACAATCTTTTAAAAATAATTTTTGAACATTAGAAATCACTTACGAAATTTTGAGTCTTACGAGTGGTGACTGAATCTCTGTGAAGTAAATTCCCACTGAGTTTGAGAAATCATAATCTGCACCCCATCATTTAAAGTGTAAGCATAAGAAACCTTGCCAGTACCAAAAGTTCAGGCTGCAAATATTTATGGGAGTGGCTGAAAAATGAGATGTAGAAAGTACTTCAAGTTCTGTTCACATTTTTCAGTTTTCATTCATCTCCTGTTACATTTTTTCATTTTCTCATCAAGAATAATAGCTGAAGATTCCCTTAAAAATGCCAGTGAGCTGCTTATGTTACCACAAATCTTCAGGAGCTGGAAATTTAAACAGGACCCCAAATATGAAATCATTGTAAGTCCCATGCATGGGCCAAATTAGTTCCAGTATAATGAGTAGCTAACTCTTGTTTCTAACATCTTAACCTCATCCCGTACATGGGTGATCCTGTCCCTGCTGAGAATAGCTAGAGGCTCACCATTGACTTGTGCAGGAGCAAGATGGGAACATTTCAGGCACAATTTATTCCCCACCAAAATAACCCAACAGAAAAAAATGCCTCATGGGTTAGATGCTAGCCTGAGGCTCAGAAAATCATGGTTCAGAGCTCTGCATTTGCACAGGCTTCTTGTGTGATCTGGAGCAAGCCTTTCAAAGGGAAACTGTCACCCCGTGCCTGCTGCTCCAGGCACTGCTCCATCCTAGTATCAGCGCTGCAAAAATGAGAGGTGCTAACATCCCCTTTGAGATACCAGCATCCCCCTTCAGCCCTGACTGTCCTGGACTACCTGTTAGCTGCACATTAAAACAACTCCTTTCTCCCATTCTCCGCCTCTTCCGTTTCTTCAGACATCCAGGGTCTTTGAGACAGTGCCCTAGCTCCACTGGGGCTGCGCTGAGCCTCTCAGGCATTGCAGCTGGCAGAAATTGTTCAAATAATTGTGGACACGCTCCTTGATTACACTGAAAAAACGCCTTGTGTCCTGTGTCAAGATCCCACATCTGGAGGCTGAATTAGACTATGCCTGGTGGAAAGTCAGCCACCTTCACATAATGTTGCACCCACCTCCTCCATAGGTGAGCTGTTCTAGTGGATAAACCTCCTTGGTGTGGGTATTTCACCCCTGGCCTGAATATACCTATTTTCAGATATCACCTTTAGCTCTTGTTATGCTTTTCACGTGCTAGACTGCAGCTGTGCAGTCTTTCCCTGCAAGCACTAAGAAATCTTTGCCTGGGCACTGCATGGCATCTTCTCAGATAAAATAAACAGATTGAAGTCACCTGAGCATTTTGTAAAGATTGACTCAAGGCATCTTGGTATAGTAAGCAGAACTGAGCTTTGCTACCTTAGCGACGAGTGGTCAGAGGTGGACTTCTCTGCCTAGGACAGGGCAGAAGCAGAGAAAAGGACTAATCCTGGGGCAGAAAGCCAGGAATGATCCACCTCCACTATGTGCCCTGACACAGTGGCACAGCCAGCTGTGGGCAGTGCAGCCCATGCGCTGCCTGGGACTAGCTGCTCTCTCAGGCACTAGCTGTATGCTTTGCCTATGGTGGGAGCCAGCTCGAGGTTTCGTAGGAGGTTTGCTAGACTGTTGCAGCTTCTTTTTGAACTGTTGACAGTTTTTTAATGTCCCCCATGTTAATGACCCCCCAAACAATGATGCCACATTCAGTGACAACAGCTTTCCTGCTCTTCCTTGCTCTTCTTCCACTTATATCTCCTTTACTAATTACTTCAGCACTTGGGGGTCATGCAGCCAACCAAAATCCTGATGAGAAAACCTTTGTGATGCCTTGCTGTATCCCAATTGCATTTGTATTTATGTGTACACTGAGTCATGTGCCTATAACATGAGCTATTCATCAGTCCATTTTAAGCTCAGACCTGCAAAGTGTACCACAAGCTGGTCCCTCACCCTGGGCGGATCCCAGTGAACCAGCCTGGGTACTGTACCATTCTGGTGGCTATTTTTTCTGGGGGGCAGGGTCAAAGGCTTAGTGCAACATTTAGAGCTTTCCTTATTTTGACAGTCAGTACTAGCCAAGCCAATAACCTCTTTCTTTATCAAGCAGACTAATAAAAGGGGCTGTGTTGCTAAATCTGTCTAAAGGGGAGAGAAGTCTTATTTCACATCTTATGATTATATCAGCCTCTCTTAACCCAGCCAAGTATATTTACATAAAATAATGGAATGAGTTTTGCAAATTTCTTTCCCCCCCTTTTTATTATAAGTGACTGTCTAGCCAAGTTCATTTCCTCTCCTGTCTGAGCTCCTTTCTGAAATATATTATCCCACTTGCTAAAAGCCAATAGGGCTGTGCTTTGCTTTGCCTCCACCCTCCCAGAAGAAGGGGCACGCAGGGGATGCTTGGATTAAGCGAGCGGGGCACCCCAGAGCTGGGATTCCTCATGAATGAGCTCATATCCTCTCTCCGTGTGATAAGAGGAATGCTGTTTGCATCAAAGAGCAGGCTGCATAAACATATACAAGCTGGATGGGAGAGCATTTAGCCTGAGCACAAACTGCAACTTTCAAACAGTGACCTGACTGACCAGGAATTGTCTGCCAGCCCTCAGAGTGGGCTGCTGACTTCACTGCCCCAAGATCTGCTTGCTCCACATGAAACCCATCTCTGTGGTGAGGGGGAGAGGGGAGGAAGGGAGGAAGGGAGGAAGGGAGAGAGATGACAGATCCCTGTTTGCGTTCTTCAGAGCAAGCAGCTGCAATTGTCTTACTACAGTATGTCAACATGAAATTATGACAAATCCAGCCGGGATGTGCAAGCAGAGGAAAACAATAAGGAGCAAGCAGAGCAGAGGGAGATTAGGAAGCAGAAACTGTACCTACAACTGCAGAAGTCCTTACTCTTCCTATTGAAAAGGACTCAGAAAATGTAGTAGGAGTGAAGACTGTAGGCATACCTGGACACGACTCAAGGAAGGTATGCTAATTTTTTGGGTTCATTTAAACCTACCTCTAAAAGGTTTATCATACCCCCCACTCTTTTTTTTTTTTTTTTTTTTTTGAAAACTCCATAGGAACCTTTTGAAAAGTAATGCTAGAGAAGCTGGACCTTTTCTGGTGAGCAGGACACACCTGAGATCCCCATGGAGCCAGCTGAGTGCCCTTGTGTTGTGTGTTGTGCCAGGCTCTGACCTCCCCTGGCCTCCATGGTTATATGTGCATGGCCCTGAAGAAAAGAGAAAAGGGATTTCCTACTCTTCCCCCTCCTTTTTTTTTTTTGCATTAAAAATGTTGTTTGACAGTTGAAGGGAGAACTAGCAGGAGAAAGGCCTCAGCTTCTTACTTGCCTCCTCCTTTCTATCTAGCAGAAGTCCTTGAAATGGGATGCAGTGAATATTTCCTTTATTAAAAACGGAGCCTTCTCCAACCCACACAGTTTCACAACACTTGATAGAATGCACATTTTTCCAGTGTCTTTTTTTAACAATGTCCAACAACAACAACAAAGTCCTTGTTAAGTCAGTAGTGGGGCCATACTCAGCGTTAGTGTAATGGGGAGCAGCCTCTCTGATCACAATAGAAGCCATGCTCACTTTCACCAGGGCCAGGTCTGCTAGCCCATGGGTCTCTGATACCTCAGGTGGTTACTGGTCTCTACTAAGGCTGGCTTATAAATTCCCTTGGACTTGTGAGGTTATCGATTTAACACTGACTTCCTCTACAGCTAGGCTGCAAAAGAAAAGAAAAAAGAAAAAAAAAGGCAGTCAGCATGTGTTTTTTATCTAAAAGCTAGCTTTATTTCCCTCCATTCAGGCTCTGCTCCTTCTCCATTTGCTGTAGTTGGCTGGCATCTCCGTGGAAGTTGACACTCACACCTGGCTAGAGTCTGGAGGAAAGAGATGTGCTTGCTCTGGAGGTTGGAGGGGGCATGAAAATACTTTTTGCAGTTTCAGTGTGCATGCCCGTATGGAAAAGTCCTCAATACGTAACAGGTATGAAACCAGGAGGGTCTGCAGAAATGTGTGAGGACAAATTTCAAGGAAATTAGAGCCAAAATCCAAAAACGTTTTCAGGGGAAGGAATATTCCCAATAAGCCTTCAAAAACTGTATTTTTTTTTCTATTAAATTCCATATGAGTTTTCCGTAGGGTTGATTCCAAACTTCACCGTCTCAGACTCTAAGTCTTACATTTTAATGAACTGAAAGAACTTGGCTCTGTGCTCACTTAACGTTGTATTTGCCCTCAGTGGCACTTCTCTAGCTGCCCCGGAGTCACTCTGTTTTTATACTGTGGTCCTGAGACAGTGTGAAGTCCCCAATGTCAGAAGGATATCTGGGTGAAAGAGCTGCCTTTCACCTAATTCAGTCTTTAAAACCTCAAGTAACATGACAAATGTATCCTGTAAGAGCATATCCTTCCTGTTGGGTTTACTTCTGGACATGCAGCGCCCTGATCTAAAACTATACCCTCATTTTACTGTTCCATCCCTCCCACCTACAGCTGTCTCATTTTGGAGATGATGAAGCCAATAGTGCTGGCACAACGAATGGAAAGAGAACTCCTTCCTGACCCATTTTACCCACTGATGGAGAAAGATGCTGGAATGCCAAGCACTACAAAGCATGCAAGGCCAACAGCAGGCTGGAGTTCCCCTGGCTGGAGCTGGGAGAGGTTGATAGGTTTATGACAGAAGACAGAGCTGGCTCCTGGCAGCCCACTGGCAGGTGTAGAGCTGGGAGCCCCCAGAGCTGGTGTGAGGACTCCTGACAGCTGCATGTGACCTCAGCACGTTAAAGCATCACGTGGGCAGAAGGCATCTTCCAAGACAGGGATCTGAGCTGTGATGATCTGGTGGTAGATGTTAGAACTTGTTTCTCACAGGTCCTCTCGTCGTGAAATTTTGCTGCGAATTTCCCATCAGTGAGGAAATCCCCTATGGCCCTATATTAGCCTCTCTCTGCTTTTTTGTCTAGTAATAGCAGAAAGCTATTGTCCATACTCTGTGCTTTCCCCTATGCAACTTTTTTTCTACTCTGACTAGATAGCTTTATTGCATTTCTTTTTATTCCTCCTTTACTCATGGCCTCAGATAATGAAGGTTTATTGTGTTTGTGTTTTTTTTGAGATGGGGAATCTCATGTGAATGTAGACATGTTCTTGCTAATGCAGTGAAGGCTACAGTTCCAGGCTGTGTTCTGGTTCCTTATGTTGCTCTCACCATATCTCAGCAGTTACATTAGTTCAAAGTTTATTCTACAAATCTCACCTCCAAGTCTGTCTGTATGCTTTGTTCTGATGATTAATCTCGTGTTTTAACATAAAAGTACACAAGACTGAAGGCAAAGATTCCCCTATCACCCTGCTGTGTGCCCTAAATCTGGAACTTTGTTCTTCCACGTGCCTTTTTTTCCAGCTTTGGGAATCTTCAGCCTTTGGTGTGAGGGGCCCAGTATTGAGGGAACATTATAGTGCTTTTACTGTGATTTCATGCTGCATATGTGCAGTAAATCTGACGCTCCAGGGAGCGTGCATGCAGAGAACAACCACAGTGCATATGTACTGCGGCCCATCAAATAGCAGAGGGTTTCCTGTGACCATGGGAGACTCCTTGGGCACAGAAAGAGACAAACAGGCAGCTTGGTCACAGAGATCAGAGGCCAAACAGAAGGTAAGACTCAAACCCAACCCCCAAAGTATAGACTTGACACAGTCCAGTCAAGTAGAGTATGGGAACATTGCAATATCACCCTCTCTTGACATCTGGGAACTGAATCACAGATGTACTAAATGACTTGATCACACATAGGAAACCTACAGAGGACCCAGGAACTGCACCCTTGTTTCACAAGTTTCTGTCCAGTGCTTCACCACAAGATCAATGTTCTTCTCACAACAGTTTTTCCAGGGTTTCACAGTCTGTGCTGCTAACTTTTACCGTAATTAAATGGCATTAAAGGGGATGATTTTTATTCTGAAAGTTTGATGGCAGCAGAGGGGAAACCCTGCACATGTGTAGCTGAAGTGAAGAAATTAGAATACCTAACCAGAGGATTAGCAGAAGATGTGTTTTAGCTGCATACTTTCAGTTTTGCTTAATAATACTAAGCCCCTTGATGCATTTTTAAATGGCAGGCAATGAGTGCATCAATGCCTTTTACTTTCATTTTGACTCACAATTAATTTTAATGTGATTGAAATCTAATGAGGCACTTACCCATTTTATTCTACGGCTTTGTGAGCAAGTTCTTAATATCTAATGATACCCCCTTATTCACCTCATTATTCCTTCTCAGATAGGGGCATGTAGTATTATTGTCAGAATGCATGCATATTTCTAGCGATTTATTTCTGAAGTTCCTAGAATAGGGGAAGTCACAAAACAGTCTCAAGATTGCGGAGGTGCATGGTGCATCTTAATATATTTAACGCATAGGAATGAAAACAGAGAAATGTATGAGGGTTTCTTTGAAGTATTACTGCATTTTCAGCAGCAATTGATAATTTAGAAAGAGGAATTACCCTTTCTTCCCAAATAGTAAAGCCAGTGGAATAATAATGTAATGATGGTGATGACGATAATAATAATAATAATAATAATAATAATAATAATAATAATTTTTTGTTAGTCTGCTTGCTGCTAATCTATTGTCTCTGCTTTTGTATGTTATTAGAAATCTGCAATAAGCAGGACAAGTCACTAGAAAGCTATTGAAAGCTACTGAAAGACATTTTATGTAAGAATTTGGATTTCTTCCAGAGTTTACAAATCCTTTCCTGTAGTATCCTTTCACTAAATAAGTCCCATTGGAGCTGTTTGAACAAGCCACATGAGCCAGACCCACTTAGATAAATAAAGCTGTGCAAGGTAAGCGAGTACACTTGCAGGTAGGCTGTTCTTTTTCTTGCTCTCTTCTTGAAATGCTTTCAGGTTCCTTACTATTACAGTCTACTAGATTTTTTTTTGCCTTTGTGAATTTTGGCCTTACAGTAAAAACTGAACCCTCTGAGCTGAAGGCAGACAGTACTGAATGAGAAGACCACATGGTCTCTGGTAGGGCACGCTCTGGAGTTTGACTGTCTCCCACGATACAGCGTTTTAGTGAATTGCATGGTGCACCACAGGTTGTCCCAATAGGCACATGACACAGGGCCCCAGAGAGATGGAGTTACCAATGCTACTTGCTGGTCAGCAGGATACGTCTGAGAAAAACTGAGATTTCCTTTTTGTGCAGCTATTAAAGGTAATCTTAGCCCAGTATCAAAGAGAAGGGTGATCACATTGGAAGTCCCATCCTTTTGTGTCTGATTAGAAAGGCGAAGGACTAACATTTAACTTCATAATTACCTACATATCTTTGGAGAAGTTCCTTAATGCTCTGTGCACTAGTTTCCTCATCTGTAAAATGGGATAAGGATAAATACTCTCCTCTGTGAGACACACTTTACCCTGTTGGTGAACCACTGTCTCAGTTTCCCTTCTCAGACCTCTCTCCTAGCCTCTATCTTCTTCCTCATCCAGTCCTGGCCTCTTTCTCAAGACTTGGTGTCCCAATCCTAAATCAATAGTGGGGCTTGGTAAGGCTCTTTTGAAATTCCACCTCAAAAGTCACCACATAAACATTTTTTTTCTTTGTCAGACATAGTCAAGGCAATCTGTCTTTCCACTCCTCTGTTCTTACTGACAGCAAAACTATTTTGACTAATGTTTAGGGAAAATTAAAAAAGACAACCGCCCCCTCCAAAAAAACAGATAAACCTCAGGATAGCTCTCCCCACTAAAGCCAGAGGTCTTGCACAAGTAAAACTTGAACTTAGTTGTGTGTCAAAGTGATAAACCACTGGGAGCAAGGTCTGATCTACTAGCAGCACTCACAACAGTTGTTTTGTGGTTGGTCAGGGATTTTCAGTTACAGGAAAAGTAGGTATCCTACCTCAGGCTGCCCCTGGATTCTCACTGTGCATGCATCTTTTATGCATGTTTCTACCCGGTGAGATCTCTTCTGGTCACCTAGGTCACACTTCCAAGCCTACGAGTTATCACAGCAGCATAAGGGAATAGTTTCAGGGTTAGCAAAGACTAAGTTAACTGGACTGTACTTGAACTGGAGCTTCAAAAAGCTACGTTCCTGATCTGGATTAGTTTTTAATTCTTTCCAAGCTTCAAAACTCTGAATCATCACTGATGACATAACTTGCACTCAGCTTCCAGTTTTTATTGTCTCTGCGACCACCTGATTATTTGCTCTATCTTGCTTGCAGCTGCTTCTCTACACCTTCTCTGGAGGAAACAGCTGCCACTTGTCTTTTTCTGGACGAGGATGTAAGTACTTTGCTCCTCCGTTTGCTCAGTACTGAAGGCAATTTGCTTGACATACTGAGGTGGGTCCAGTGGAAAAGCTCATCAGCTTTGACAAGAGCAGAACTGGGACTTCCTGATCTTCTTACTTCTTTTTTTTTTTCCTTCTCCCAGCAGGCTGTGGCATTGCTACTAAAAAGAGCAAAAAGGATAAAAAAGAGAATGTGGAAGGAATGTGCTTCAGTAAAAGGAAAGCAAAATTGCTTCTCATTTTCCTGAATGAGTGGCAAAAATACCATATTTCTTCAAAATGACCCCTTTCCAGCCAGAAAGACTCACAATCACTGTTTGTAGTTCAGACATCAGGCCTTTGGGAGAAAGTATTTCTTTTCTTTTTTTTTTTTTTCCTAGTTCAACAGTGCTCCATAATAGATGGAGTTAACTCCATGGAGTTTTGCATGGCCTTCTCTCTAATCATCAGCCCTTTGAGAAATGTGGAGGAGGGGCCAGCCCCTTCTCAGCAGTTATGGGAAATGGAGAATGATTAAATCATAGGCTTTGCCCTGTCAGTAAAAATGTAAAAATGTCAAACATGAAAAAAAAGTATTTCCATATTGGGTGATGTGTTTTTTTTCTCAGCTATAATTGCTCTAGCAGTATAAGAATGCAACACAAGGTTTAGATTAGTCAAGCACATTTTTGTGCTATGTATATAATAACAAAAACGCCAGACCAGCCAACCCACCCCCGAGCCTCAAATTTTTTGTAGTTTTTCTATAAAGTTCGCTCTATAGTCCTTAGGGGAGTCTTCAAGCATGGACCTGTGAAGACATACCTCTTGCACCATTTGCATTTGCATGTCTGGAGCTCCATTGTGGTATCCTCTATCTGAAATTTGTTCCATTAATGTTCCACTCGGTGTGAGCATAGGCAGTCCCAATTACCTGTACCCTGGCGCAGCTCTGCTCCCTTCGGTCAGGGAAGTTTTCCTTATCAGTGGGATTCCACATTAGCAACCTGATCCCGCCATCCTCCCTTGCCAGACAGTGCAAGGGAACCAGTTTTGATCCCCTTAGTGTATTATTACTCATTGGCTTCATTGGTCTCAAACGTCTGAGTTAAGACCCTGAACAGGTCACGATAGTATCTCTCTCCTAACTTTATCCTCTAAAAAATTATAAGCTAAATCTTAATTAGTTTTTCATGCTACTCTACAGGCAAGTGGAAGAGGAGAATGTGGCATCTCTAGATTCAGCCTATCCTAAAATAGGCATTAGAGGTAGGTGAGAGGAACTGACACCTGGAAGGGGAACTCTCTTTGCACTAACTATAGAAGCTGGCTAAACACCTGCTTTGGATGGGTTGTTTAAGTTTTAGGTGGCTAAAGATAGGAGAAAGTAATCTTTTTCACACAGTTGGAGGATGCCAGACCTCGGCAGTGGTAACAGGCTACTCATTAAGCGCAAGCATAGCAGATTTGGGAGTAGAGGAGGGGTGAGGGCAGGCTGGGTTGAAGAGGCTTCAACTAGCTCGACAAGCATTTTCCATATGTCAGCCCAGAGGCTGCCAGCTATGCTCATGCTGAATGCTACCTTTCTCCATGATTAGTCCCATTGATTTTACCAGTTCTGCTCATGGAGAGATAGATCAGAACATGGTGCTGCAGCCCTGGGGAAGGAGCCACACACGGTCGGGCTACCGCTGGGATGGACCTATCTCCTTGCTGCTCTGGGAGGGGGGCAAACTGTGACAGGTCTGTAGCTGGCACAGCACATGCTCCATGCTGCCAGAAGCCTTGGGAAAGGAAAAGAAGGCTCCACCAAGTTCTCCCTTCTTCCCACTTGGGCAAAGGGAAGGGTATGATCTGTGGAGGCACAGGACATGTTATGGCCCCTCACTTCTCACATTAGCATGCTGGCCATGATCTGGCCCAGACTGAGGTACTCCTCTACATGGAGAAGGGGCAGAGCCTGGCTCGCAATGGCCAAGAAGGGTTTATATGGCTCGGAGCATGAGGTCAGCAAAAGCCCTTGACGAAAGGTGCAGTGATAATGCACACAGGGCCTTTACTGCTGAATACAAAAGCCATTTACAAGAAGGGAGAAAAAAAGAAGGAAAAGAGAAAGGCACATGTTTATTCTCAGGGCAGAAGGAGTGAACGTGCCATTGAGCGCTCCCTGAAAAGCAAAGAATTGGTTTGTCACAATGTGCCATTTGCTGGAGGTTTCAGATCCACTATGATATGATGGCTGACGGCTCAGAGACCTGGCCTTGCCTACCAATGTAATTGGCACGGCTGGCTGCTTTTGATTTAGCTTGAGCTGCTCCCCAGCAAATCTGCCAAATGATTTTGGAGGACCTGTGTGTGTGCAAAGCCCCCATATCACTTCCTGACCTGCCCCTCTGGCTTGCTTGTCATGCAATTTACAATAACCAGCACTGTCCTTGTAACATGAAGGTAAGAAGTGAAAATCCTTTCTTTTTCCCCTAATTGTTCTACTGGTTTTACAGTTACCAAGCTGTAAAGCACCTCATCATTCTTGTTAATTCTTTCTTCCCTTTGAGCTGCCAGTTGGTAATCAATTATTACCCTTGTCATTCATGCTGCAGCACAGCAGCTGGTCACAAGAAGCCTCTGTTTCATTGGGCTAGAGCCAATCAAGTCTCTCCAGCTGTCCCTCGCTGGTCTGAATCATAATGTACAGTACTTGTTGCTTTAGAAGTTCCTTTACCAGAATGTTTTTTTTTTAAAGAAAAATGAAATGAAATAAAGTTTTTGCTTCAGATTCTACCCTCACAGCACATCTGGCTGCTAAAGGTTAAGGCAAACTCCTTAATGCTAAATTTTATGAGGGAATAGAAGGAATACTTTATGTTAGCACAACAGATATTTTTGTCATATTCTCCATTTTATGAGATCACTGTGTTGATATGAAGTCTGCTGACAGATCAAAGGTTTTGCTGGTAAAATGATATGAAAGGCAGAGACATCAGCATCCATCAAGGTTCTGTTAGGATTTGCAGAACAGGGGTTCTGGGCCTCCCAAGAAAAACCTAGCAGGAAGGTCTGTGAGGCTGCATAGCAAATGAAAAGAAAACAAGAGAGGGCACACAGAATATTGGAGGAGGTAGTGACCCACAAAATAGTAGCAATTTGAGCTGCAAAGCACCCTGATTAAATTGCAGCAGAGGCAAAGGCTCTCAGGCCTGCTGTTCTTGTTACGGAGAGATGCACAGTTCAGCACTGCACGCTGAGGCATCAGCTAGGCTTTCAGATGACACTAATTCAGAGAGGGAAACAACAGCACCACTGCTTTCCTGATTGTCTTTGTTCCCAGGCCATTGCTGAAATACTGTTTGGCTAAGGGTTGCTGAGATAAGATATTCTGCAAAAATACCCAGCCAAGATGTGAAACATCAGGGGGAAATGGCTGGCTTCGGAGGAACGATGCTATCATCCTGTAGCATATGTTCCTCTCTGTATAATTCAATCAAAAGGAAGAAACAGATTTCACAACCCTGCTACTGATGTGGGTATTTTCATTGGCTTCAGTGGAGCAAATCACAGGAATAAAGGTTTGGGAAACATCTCTCCCAGCTACTTTTTCCCCCCTCTCTGATGTGCCCCAAGGAACCAATTTCATGGGAGTATTAAGAGACAAATTAAAGTGTGGTCTAACCCCACTAATTACATCCTGTTACAAGAATTTGCCCCCCTGGTATTTAGGAACCCAGTTAGTGTTAACCATATGATGGCCACCAGTTACGTTGTCTAAAAGTGGCAAGATTTTATTGCTGCTGCAGCTCACAGAAATAAACCCATCTCTGCTAATGGAGCACTAAACAGTACAAAAGCAAGAGTACTACATACACCATACAGTACATGTTGGATTTATATGGTTTTGGTATAGCTTTCCTGAAAAGGAAAGCTTATTAGCTCAGTGGTTGTAGAGAAGTCAAAAGAAATGAAATGCAATTATCCATACTCCCTCTTACAAGAGCTACGCTCACTGCTCTTTCCTAAACTAAGATTTTAACAGAAGAGAGCCCTACCTGGTGTGGTTATAGCTGCCTAATGTTTTCCACGCAGGGTCTCTGCTTTGATTTGTCAGCTGTTTCTGCCAAAGTGATGGATGGTGCTGGTGTCCCCCTCATCTCATGAAGAGGTCTCAAAGGCCTGGTGGAAGACAGCAATCTGCAGAACTCTCCTGTGGATCCTTTGCAGAAAGCTGAATTCCCCTTCAATCAGTGGATTTTTTCCACAGGAATATTTGGGAATCTGATGCCTTTGAAACTCTGTAGGTGCAGAGCTCATGCAGATTTGTACTGATTGTGGACTTGGAGGGTTTTCTAAGATTTTTGGTCTCCTGACATATTCTCTGAGCCTGTCCTAATAGAATTAGCCCTCAAAGTCCATGAGAAAAAGAATGTGATGAGACAAGACGGAGGGCTGTGTAGTTCCAGCTTCATATAGTCTCTTAGAAGAAGAGCTGATCGGACTCCTTAACCTCCATCATCAGGGACATGACAACTTTGTACCAGGTATTTGATTTACTTTTCTCCTCCCAGTCCCCTGACTAAAAGACTTGTGAAATAGAAAAAAGTCTATGAAAGTTTGGAATTATCCAGACTTTGGGGAATCAAATGTAAGTATTTCTTTCTGATTTTGATTTCTTTAAATTTCAAAAAAAACCCTCCTTTTAAAAGGAAAAACATAGGGTTTGTTCCAATAAAGACATTGTTTGATCTTATTAAAATACTTCTTTTTTTTTTAGATCCGTGTGGGTTTTGGCACTGTAACATTATCAAAATTGACAAGTTCCAGTGACAAATTTAAATTTTGGTGAAATGATATCTTCTGAGGTAAAAATAACCTGTTGGAAAATTGTTGCTAGTTTTGCTTAGAAGCTAGACCTTTGTTTCTGGCTTTGGTATAAATGTCTCGCAGGTCTGTGAGAAGACATTTTCAGGAAAACTGAGAAAAAAATCTATGGCATGGCATTCACCAATGCAAAGAATAAGACTTAAGGGCCTTGATCAGCAAACTGGGATCTGCAAAACCATAGGTAGCCATTTGTATGTGTGTTGATATGTCAGCAATCTCAGCAGGAGATTGGCAGGCCTCAGAGGATAGGTGACCTTTACGGACTTCCTGATAGCACTTAGGCACTTGAAAATCTGAAAGTCCTGTTGTGGAGCTCTGCTACGACTTGCCTATGATGGCTCCTCTCCCATCTTTCTAATTGCCTCTTCTGTTAGAAATGTTACTGAAGAGAGCCAGGGCCACTCTTTACCGTGTTTTTGGAAAGTGCTTCCCACAGAGGAGCTCTCATCTCACTTGAGACCTGGCATTGCCACTCTACCGGTCAGTGATCATATATTTAAAGGTGGAATTCTAATGTATGGCTGACTGTGAATAAGTGTTATATTACCGTGAAACCTTTATTTGGGCATCTTTTGCCGTTTGAGATCTTCCCTTTGTGAATGTGAAATCCTCTCACAAAAAGTTTTCTTTAAAAACAAGTTTAAATTTGCAGTTTTATCTCTGAGTTATATCATGGAAGTTACAGAACAGAAATATATAAGCGTATGAAGTATGGAGAACATCTTCCAGACAGTTCATTGCTTAATTATACTAATTTCACCAAACTGCTCCTGTCAGGAGTGGTACACCCTTCAAGTGAAAAACAAAACTTTCAGAATGTTAACAAATTAATAAGAGCATTGATAAACATTAACAACAGCAACAACAACAACAACAGTGTGCTCACCTACACAGTTGTCCACAATTTCTGCTGCTTGGGGGCATGGCAATTCCTACAAGCTCAGATTTTGCCTGTACCATATACCGAGTATGTACGAGGCAGCCCCAGCCTCAGAGCTGGCTGCAGTGTCAGGGAGGTGCTGAGCACAAGTTGAAGTACTGAACACTGCAAGTTCACACCAAGCCTGGCTACACAGCCTGTGTTCAGCTGGCAGGGAGTGTGGTCAGCATGTCACTGTTTGCCCTGACGGTGTGAATTCATCTGCACGGAAAACCATTTGTTACCAGTAAAGAAGTAAAATGTACTCTGTATTTGTACAGTGTCTATGCAATGGGCCACTGGTATTTGACAGCAGCACTGAAGTCATTTGTGAGATGACGGAGGTTTAAAACTACCTGAAAGGGCAACTGAGATTCCACATTAGCATCCTGCACTGTGTGGAGCAGGGCTTTGCTTCATGAGGGGATTCAGCTGTCCCCATCCAAACTGCAGTCTCACTTGCCCATGTTTCATGTCAAAGTAATGCTTTTGACACTGTCTCCCATCACATCCTCCTAGGGAAACTCAGGAATTGTGGGCTAGATGAGTGGACAGCGAGGTGGATCGAGAACTGGCTGGATGGCTGAGCTCAGAGGGTTGTGGTGAATGGCTCAGAGTCAAGTTGGAGGCCTGTAGCTAGTGGTGTCCCCCAGGGGTCAGTCCTGGCTCCAGTCTTCTTCAATATAATCCTCAATGATCTGGAGGAAGGGACAGAGTGCACCCTCAGCAAGTTGGCTGATGGTACTGGACTGGGGGGAGTGGCTGACACACCAGAAGGCTGTGCTGCCTTTCAGAGGGACCTGGGCAGGCTGGAGAGCTGGGCGGAGAGGACCCTCCTGAAGTTCAACAAAGGCAAGTGCAGGGTCCTGCCCCTAGGCAGGAATAATCCCATGCACCAGTACAGGCTGGGAGCTGACCTGCTGGAAAGCAGCTCTGCCAAGAAGGACCTGGGAGTGCTCGTGGACAACAAGTTAAGCATGAGCCAGCAGTGTGCCCTTGTGGCCCAGAAGGCCAATGGTCTCCTGGGGTGCATTAGGCAGAGTGTTGCCAAGCAGGTCAAGGGAGGTGATCCTGTGCCTCTCCTCAGCCCTGGGGAGGCCTCACCTGGAGTGCTGTGTCCAGTTCTGGGCTCCCCAGTACAAGAGAGACATGGCACTCCTGGAGAGAGTCCAGCAGAGGGCTGCAAAGATGGTGAGGGGACTGGATCATCTCTCCTATGAAGAAAGGCTGCGAGAGCTGGGCCTGTTCAGCCTGGAGAAGAGAAGATTGAGAGGCGATCTCATCAACGTGTACAAGGGGGAGTGTCAAGACGGTGAGGCCAGTCTCTTCTCCGTGGTGTGCAGTGACAGGACAAGAGGCAATGGGCAGAAACTGAACCACAGGAAGTTCCATCTGAACCTGAGAAAAAACTTCTTCACTGTGAGGGTGACAGAGCATTGGAACAGGTGGCTCAGAGAGGTAGTGGAGTCTCTTTCCCTGGAGATATTCAAAAGCCGCCTGGACGTGATCCTGGGCAATATGCTCTAGAGGACCCTGCTGGAGCAGGGAGGTTGGACTAGATGATCTCCAGAGGTCCCTTCCAACCTAAACGATTCTGTGATTCTGTGATTCTGTAACTCCATCAGCTTCAGAAGAGTTACTCCAGATATGCAGTGATAAGAGAGAAAGGAGAGTCAGGCTACAAATGAACAGAACTAAACCACCAGGTAGAAGGATTTATTTATTTGACTTCTCCCTATTGGCAGTAATACTTACTCTACTTCACTCCACAAGTTCTTCCACTGGCATACCTGATGACCATTCCTGTCCTTATAAAGTCACCAGAGTCTTTCTGCTTTGTGTCAGCTACCAGAAATGCAGTTCAAGCCTCTCAGGTACTGGGACTGAACTGGGTCACAACAATTCATTGTCTATCACTCAAGCAATTTAGATCCTGCTCCAACAATGAACAGCCTTACAAGATCCCCCAGGAGGATACATAGCAAGTAGTGTCACAGGCGTTTGGAACTTCTCTTTAGCTTCAAGATGAGGGGATCTTAAGGAAAATTTTCTCCAAAAAGCTGATATTGCTATTATTGCCAGTTAAGTCAACACCAGGGCAAGCTGAACGGGAGATGACTCATTGATGGATCACCCCTTTTAGCCGTCTGCCTATAGGAAAGCCAAAATCATCATTGCAGGAGTTCCATCACCTTGCACTGTACTTAGCATTCGCCCACTGTTGTGTGCATGTGCACATATACATTTGTGTAACAGCTACTTTAGCTGATCAGTTGCGGTGAATTTCATCTTCCTACACAGCATATGAAATTTCATAGCTAAATGTAATAAGTATTATACAAATATAATATAATATTGATCTAAATATATCACATATTCATTTAATACTATATGAATGAACATGCAAGTGTTTACCAGAAAAAAAAAAAAACACTGAATGATACTTGGGTTGTGGGGAAGAGGAGAGGAAAACTTTGTGAGGCGACCCTTACTGGTCAGCTCCTGCACAGACATGGTGGAAAAAATTATGAATTTTACTTGTCTCCTCTGTCCCATAAGAGGAGCTTCAGATCTAGTCCATACCCTTAGCATTCCAGGATCTGCAGCAGACCAGGGCCATTGCATCAGATATTCTGTGCCTCTCTGGTATCTCTCTATCCCAAGCCACATGTCCCTAGCAGAGTTGCAACATTTAACTGAGAAATCTTCCACGAGCCAAGGAAAGATAGACTTGTATAATTCTCTGGAAGTCCAGCCCAGGAATTAGCTGACCTACCTCTAGGTGTCCAGGTGAGATTAAACACCGGAGTTTTAGTTGGCTGAAGGCAACAGTAGAAATGGCAGTCATCTGACTTGTCTGCATCCATCCATCTCTACCTGCGCTAGTTGTGTGGGCTCCCTTCGGAGTCAGTGGAGGGAAACATGGGCTCCCAGAGGGTTTTAGCGCTCTGATCTCTCTTAGATACCTTTTCTGAGAAAGAAAAGTATCTACAGAGGGCATTCCGTTTGTTCAAACATGCACGTCTCTGGCCATAGTTTGACATTACAATGAACCTAGCTTCACAACTTCTAGCACCAGATCACAAGGGCTACTTCCACAGGACGCACAGACAGGCATTCCATCATCTTACCTTGTCTGTTCAAATGTGCTAAAAGTTGCTGGGAGGTTAACTCTGTACCAGCAGGGTTTATACCAGATCAGGTGTGTTGTTGCTGTCTAGTTTTATGCAAGATTATGTAGGTGTGACGAATTCAGGCCCAGACTTGCTTTTAGATTCAGACTAAAGGCAAGAAGCTTCTAAAAGTAGTAACTGGCTAGATGACACCAGAAGTAGCAATACTGAAACTGATGCTACCTTTTTATTATTTTTGGAAATAGGTGGAATGTGTTCTGCCTCTACAGTTCAACTTCTGCTCTTTGTGTGACCTTTAATTTGCTAGTATCAGGAACTCACCATGGGTATGACCTGCCTCAGGAGAGAAAATAATTTCGTAAGAAACTCCTGAAAATAGACTTTCACACCCAAAGTTTTTCCTGTTTAGTGTGATTCATATAGCAGTACCCACTGCTTTCTTCAACTAATACCCACATCATTTTTTTCTAAATCTCAATTTCCAGTAATTTTGCCCTCCCTTCTCTTCCCCCGGAATCAGAGGCTTGTGGTTAATAGCTTCCTGAATACACAAGCTATCTCATAATGCCTTGCAAATTAAAGAGAACATCTCACTGAAATAAAAAGTTAAGTCTAATAAAAATGGAAAACAAACTACAGAATAGGGCAACATCTGGATGTCCGATACGGGAAGGAATTCTCATTTTCTTCATTGGCCTTTGTACTTTGGAAATCAGAGCGCTAAAGGGTGATCATGGGAAAAGTGCTGCTGGCTTTTCTCGTCATAATAAGCTAGTCCTTTCAATATAGTCTGGTCGCTCATTCACTTTATAGCTACAGTTTTCTATTCAGTTTGATCAGCCACTTGGAATTCCCAAGTGTCAGCTGCACAGTTTAAAAACTGCTTTCTGAAGGATAATTATGCAGACCTATTTTTAGATGCTTAAGTACCTGCTTTTAGACACAGAAGTGTGGATTTAGGCATCATCCTAAAAATGTAGCCCACTGTAGAACGCACACTATCCAGATTTCAAACTTGAGCACTCAACTAGAAATATGACACTGTGTATTTGTCCTGTGTCAATGTCTCTCAATGGCTTGTTTATTGCCAAAGAGACAATTGCCAAAGAGTTTATACCCTTCCACAGGAAAATGCCTCCACAACAGCTAGGATGAGGTAATACCAGATCTCAAACTGATGTTAGTGGTTTGGTGAGAAATGAACCCTATTCTCTGCAGCTTTCAGTCTTGCCTTGGGTTTTACTCACCCAGGGTTTGCCTGTGCTTACCATTTTGGTTGGATTTATTAGTTTAATGGAATTAGAAGTACTTGAGGTTTACCAGATCCTCCTACACTAACTGCAAGCCACCTAAACCTAGGAGGAGCTGAGTAAGGCTCATTGTAGGAAACCCGGAAGCCCAGGATTTGATTAGAACTTTGGAGCATTTTGTAACTCCTAAAAGAAAACAAGAAGACTCCGTTTTCAGAGCTTACCTGACGTCAGTCCATGGCATTATCTGTCCTTTAGGGTTTTCTCCAGGCTGGAATGACCACTGAGAACTGTTTCCAGGGTGAGTTCTCATCAAGGCTTTCCTCAGCTGTCAAAATCTACAGGTTTTCCAGGGGCCTCTTATATCTTAAATGCCATATTTCACAGTTAAGTTTTGGGTATCTCCCTGGAGACGACCAATCCTCCCTGAAGTTAAATAAACCTCTTCTATCCCTCTGTTAATTCCCTTGTGCAACTTTTCCTCACCTTCACCTGTTTTTTCTGACTGCCATTCCCAACTCGTGTCATCATTCGACTTGAGGCAGGATGGCTCCTCCTCCATCCTCCTCCATGGGCTTCTATCATTGCATGGCCCTTTTTGTGTTCCCTACTTTGCAAATTCCTTGGAGCTTGCATAGCTTTCTTGCTGTTCACATTTTCAAGACTATTGTAATACTTCACAGTTTTTCTGTAGTGAATTGCATTCAATCCATAACATTCTTTTAAACTCATAAGACCCATCTCTCCAGAGAGACGGGGCATATCCTATTATTTTATATATGGCAGACTTGGTGTTTTGAGCTCTTTAACCAGTTTTGCTCCTTAATCACCCCTCCCTTTGGGGTTATCGATGTGAGTGGCATGGAAGGCATGACTAATCACTACAAGACAAGATAGTGCATGCTCCTTTCAGATGCAGATATTGAATTTTCTAGAGAAGGCTTTCATTTCACTAGTCCTGGGAACATCCTTATCTATAACTTTCCACTTAAAAGCATCCTCATCATTTAACTGGCCTCACTATTGGACCGATGGTCGCCCAGGCAGTGTTTGGTTCAATAGACACTTGAAAGCAGCTAGCACCGCTGCCTAAAGAAGCACTCCCACTCTTGCACTGCTTCTAGCTCTTTCTTTTCTATGGCTTTGTAGTGAGCCGGACTGGGGAACTGATCTGGCTGAAAAACAACCCAGCAACAAAACAAACATCATTGTTCATCTGTTTCAGCTCTCTAAGATATTTCACTGTGTGGTTTTAGAAACAGCTGCGCTGGCAGAAGAGAGAAGTAGTGCAAGAGATCAGATTTGGTACTTTTAGTGCTGTCTTATGCCAACGTAAATTATTTGTTGAACTGCAACTTTAGGGAAAATATCTGTAAAAATATTTCTCACTTCATTACTTCTTTGTACTTCCCTGACTTTCTATTTGCTGCCTCTAGTCCTTTGGATTGAAAGCTCTCTGGGGCAGGAATCATCTTTTTATTGTGTGACTATACAGAGACTAACACAATATCATTGTTCACCGGACTGCTAGATACTAATGCAATAACAATAATCACAGTAATCAAAAGGCTATTCAAGTTGGCAATTAGGCTGTTGAGTTAAAGCAAATTGATCTCTGTGTTATTTCCAGCTCTGTCTCTGCCTTGCTGAGATGCTGTGGAGAAGTCACACCATCTCTCTATGTCTGTATTTGAAGGTCTTTGGGGCAGGGATTGGTTTGTCCCATGTGTAGCGGGTTTACAGCCTTGCTTGGAAAGTGATCTGTTCTGGGATCCAGCAAGTCAAACAGGTCCATGAGCGCCCTTGATCCCAGCTGCTGCTTTGAGTAGGACACTTTTTTTGTTTTTTCCAGACCAGAAGCCTTCTCCAGATGTTTGTACCTGTTGATCACACTGTTCTCATCTGCAGGACTTTGGGGCTGCAGAAATTTATTTCACAGCCAAGAGAATTTTAATGCATGCATGGTAGTTTTTTATGCTGATTTGAGGGGCTCCATGTAACAGTCTTGCTGCTGATGAGTCACATAAAAATAAATCAGACAGATTGTTTCTTTCCTGCCAGAATGGTGATCTCTCTTTCTCTCTCCAAACATGTCTTGATATTCTGGCCTGATAGCATCTACTACTAATAAGAACTTGCTGGAGATTTTCATCTAAAAACAATCATAAAAATCAAAGGAGTACTCATTAAACCCCTATAGCAGTATTCTCTGAGAGAATCATTGCTTCTCTTGGAGGACATTTATCTTGACTCAGAAAATATGGACAACTATTGTCCCTCCAAACTCCAATTGACACTCAGATGATAGCTATAACTGGATGACTTTTACCCTGTCTGGTTGCCTCGTATCCTGTGTTGGTGGAATATCATAATGGTGGAAGATGTGGTCAAAGCATCAATGCACCAGAAGAGCTATTTCTGCACTGGCAGAAACCTGGTGGAGTTCCCACTGCAGTGGCGGGTTTCTGATTCCCTACTGGGAAAGTTTGTACATTGCACAGTTTCTCACATTGCATAGTTATTTTGAGTCTGAAGTTGCTCTGGCGTGTTTTTCATATAGCATCCCCTAATTCGGACACAGTAGAACCAGATGTTTCCTTTTGTGTTGCTACTGATCACAGGAAAAAAAATGAAACTAATGTGCAAAAAATTTGGCAAGTGACAGCTTGAGTGCAGAATTTTGTAATGCTGAGTCTGTGTGCCTCATATTAAACTAGTTCCAAAACAGGATGTTGCAGTGCATGTCTAATATCCCTTTTCTACCACACCCGAGAACTATTTCTGTTGCTATCTGAGCTATGAATTGCATTCAAAAGCAGCAATCATATCACCTAGAGAAAGATCATATCTATTTCAGCAAGAAACAGGCACAGGTTTCATCCATTTTATTGTCAGAGATGGACAAAAACGTGCTCCACTTTGAGATCCTGTGCAGCAAGACCCGCCACCCCAGTTATGTTACTACAGTAACAGACACAATCATCCTGTTTGTTAGTCATATCCAAAACTAGCAGACTTGCACAGCGGATTTAGTGTTTGCTAATTACTGGGCCTATAACCTAAATAGAGCCAGGATAAAAATAATATCTTAATCTGGTCAGTCATATGGTAATTCATGCCATCCTTGATTAGGAACATTTGCTCTCCATGAGTGAAAATGCCACAGTTCATTCTGCAGCAAACTCAGACAGACTCATTTTTGGGATATAGTTATCAGTAAAGTTTTGAAGGATTTATTTTGATTACCTCTTGATCTGTGGGATGCCACAATTTGGGTAGCTTGGGGAAAAGCACTTAAAAAACTCCATAGTTTGCACTTTCTCTAACAGGCTGCTATTTATTATTGGCAGGAACAGAGCATGAGCTTTAGAATTTAAGCAGAAAAGACCTCTGGCAATGAGGAAATGAGCCTAGACATTTTTCATGAATGGGGCAGAGCTGCTTAACTCTGACTGGCTTGTTTTCTTTTCTCCCTATTCACATCACTCAAGTCCCACCTTCCTGCCTTAAAAGGCATCTCGTTCCCTGGCAGCAAGACAAGTATCTGTTTGATGTCAGCACCCTTTTATTTGCTTAAAAGCATCTTTTTTTCAAGCCAGTAAATTGAAAATGACTACCGCGTCGAGAACTAGCCAATTTCCAGCACTCTCTGCAGAACTGGTCTGCTTTCACGTTTGAGAGATATCATTAATTTTCTAATGAATAATGAGATCAGAGAGCTTGCATGCTGTATTATGTGTAGGAAAATGCTTATGTAAATCAGTAAGGCTGTAGTAGCTTCCCAGGGGAACTTTAAAGCTTATCATATCATTAAATCTGATAACAATTCATTTTTTAAAGTAATGCAAGAAAAAATAAAGGTCTATTCACCATCTATTTGTAATAATATGTTTATAATATGAAAGAGAAAGGAAGGCTACTGGATCATATGTGAGAAAATGCAACCAGAAATTCCTTTGGCTTTGCAAGCTGCACCCTGTATTGAGGGGGGAAAAAAAGCAGCCCATATATTTACATAGTTTAACCTTGTAAAATACACTGATGCAAATGAAAACGTTGTCATAGTCCAACGTTAGTGCTGGATGTGGATGTCACTTTTCCAGGCTCACTTCAGCCGCTTCCAAAGCTCTTCTAGTTCACAGCTTTCAGTAACCTTGAAGGCACCCTTGTCATATTCCTCTTCTTTTCCCACTTCATGTTAAATAGTAAGCTCAAAGAAATTAAAGGAAAATGTCCAGCTTCTGATTAACTTGGTTTTCGCATCTTGGTGACAGAGAGGTTTTTGCTTTATACCAGGGCTAAAGACTTCAGGATAACATTTTCCAGTGAAACCAAGATCTGTTCCATGGATTCTAGTCCACTTGTTTACTACCCAGAAAACTTTTAATTAATCTTACAATTTCTTTCTTCCTTGCCTGTGCAAAACACAAAGAGTATTTAATTTGTCTTTACTGTTATCCCTGCAAGTTACAGTATATACTGTTGCAACATTACGTTCAGAAGGTCCCAGTATCGCCTTTCTTTTCTTGGGCTGAACTCTTACAGAAATATGTCTATTTTCATCCCCGACGCTTAGTGGCCTTGAACAGCCCTGCAAGGGGTTCAGGCAACCCTATTTCTCTGGAGCTGCGGGGAGAGATGTCCAATGGGGTGGAAGCCTCGGCTGTCGGTTTGCAGTGAAATGCAGTAATAGGGGTGGTTATGGCTGTTGACAAAATATACTGCTGAAGAAAAACGCTCCTGGAGTTTTTAAGGAGATCTGTAGAGAATGGATATACATCTTCCATGGAACATAGGTGGAAACTGGGTGCTTAGCAGCCCTTTGGGCAATATCCTTCTTTTTATCCCTTTTCTGCAATGTTCAGTCATAAGCTCCCCCACTAACGCAGTGCAGTTGCTCCATCCCCTCCCCTTCTCTAATCCTAAAGCCATAGCTGAGCCTTAAGAGATGAGGCATGTTCTTACCACTGTATCTGTTGAGTAATCAACCATGACTCATTGAATAATGACTAACAATATTTTGCACTTTGAGGCTTTTCGTCCACAGAATCTTACAGCATTTTGCAAAAATGAGTTGCTGCTTCCTAGGAATGCAAAGATGGGTTTACCAGGAGGCACTTTCTCCATTAACACAACCTGAAGCGACACATCCTCTCGGTTCACATAGTGGAGGACTGCAGTGACTTCCACCACTTATCTATGACAAGCCCCAAGTGAGTACCACTGAGCAGAAGGGGTGCATAGGGTATGCAGGTCTGCACTGATAGGAAGGCAAGAGATTCTTCTTTTTAGCCCAGACCATGTGCTCTTCCATGCTAAATATTAGCTACATGGTTTTCCACATTTGTCAGAAAGTAGGGAAGAATTCGTCTTCCTCAGGGATGATGAACTGAAATTGGCCCTGACTCAGGAAAAAACCCATTCATCATTCAGGGCAGCACTTAAACTGAGACATAAGTGCCAGCCTGAATAGGGACAGAATTAAGCCTCGATTTAAATACTTTCCTGAACAGGGGTCATTAGCACTAGCTCTCTTACTGAACAATGGATTATTACTAATGGAAGCAGCTAGCATTTAGATAGGCATCCAAACTTTTTGGTGCTTTCTTTAACTTAACTGTTTTCTGCTGCTACATACAAGCCAGTTGGCTGCTGCACACTTACAGATCCCAAGAAGAGAAGGCTCCCAACAGTCTACCAAGAGAGCCATCCCAACAGTCTACCAAGAGAGCCATTCAAATCTGAAGTACTGATCTGGAGGGCAACGGCATGAAGTGGTGGATCAAAAGTGGTATGAGGAAGGTGGGGACTCCCTTTAGACTCAAGGAGTAATGAACAGCTTTTGCTATTGAAAGCCTGGCCAAGTGATGATCAAGTAGTAATACTGGAAAACAAAACAAAACAATACAAATAAATGTTTTGGCAGATTTCAAAATAAATCTGATTTTTCAAAGTCTTATCAGAAAACTAAGGAGTATTCATTTTGTGACCAGCATAAATATTTGCATATCACTTGTCAAACTGGAAATAAAATGGATATATCCATAAAAATATTAAGTTTCACAAAACATTCTAATTCACTGAAAGCTCTTTTCAATCACATTTCCCCTCCCCAATATATAATTTTAGGTGTATTCTCCATTCAGAAAGGAAATTCTCTCTTTATTTGCCACTGATCAGCCACAGACATCTTAAGTAATCTTTAGTTATATTTGCTGTCTGACCTTTTTTGCTCTCCAGTTTAATATCTGAGGTAATGCAGGAGCAGAAGGAAAATGATTACCAGTAAGAGATCAACTGCAGATATCAAATAAGAAATCAGAAGCACAAAGTCTGATCTAAAATATCAATCCAAATTTCTCAGTTGAGATATGACAATGACAACAGAAGGGTTGGTAAATGATTCATAAATCAAAGTGGAGTCAGTATTCCCAAGGAACTTGAAGGCATTTAGCAGAGAGGCTATGCATGTATATAGGCATGTATGTGTCTTCTCTTATGACTTCCATCATCGCAGCACCATGCATGATCAAAAATAGTAATAATGACACCACTCTTCTCTTCCCCAGCAGTCACTTATGAAGCTTGTTAAAGTATGAGAAACCTTGGACTAAAGGAATTTGTTGTATAGTTAGCAAGGTTTTTTCATCTGGAAGTTCTGGCATAGCTCATGAAACTTGGTATTGCACACCAATTTTACTATTTCAGCTAAATCTGCTAAATCTAACTGTCATGGGAGAGTGTGGCCTTGAGGAAGGAGAGGAAAGTAGGGACAGTGCCAGGCAGGGCTTTGAACACCTGAAGTCAGGGTCTTTGTCCAGTGCAGAGAGTGGTGGGACGAGGTGATGTGTCTGGAAATGTGCATGGCTCCTTAACTTTGTGAGTAACCTGGAGCTTTCTCAGTGCCTTTATTTGGCATACAGGGTCAAGCTGGTTAGGCTACTTTGACCAGCCCTGAGCCTCACTACTGAGCTGTGCCAGCATTAGAAGTGAAGTGTAGTGAGGCAGCATCAACACTGTCCGTTACAGTGCTCCTTTGGTCATTGTTTGTCTGTACCTTGTCCGAAAGCAGCAGCATGTGGGACAAATCATGCTCTTTGTCTTTTCTTTCCTTGAAAGAGCTCCTTTTGGAACACATTTCTGGGCTATGAAGGGGAATAATGTGTTTGGGAATGGTCAGCATAGATTTACCAAGGTAAATCATGCTCAAAACACCTGACCTTGTACGATAAAAGGACTAGACTTGTGGATGAGGGAAAAGCAGTGCATGTCATCTACCTCCTCTTTAGCAAGGCTTTTGACACTATCTTCCACAGTATTCTTCTATCCAAGTTAGAACATTATGATGCGGATGGGTGGACAACTAGATGGGTAAAAATCTGATTGGATGATTGGGCTCAGAGGTAGTGGCTAATGGATCATATTCTACCTGCAGGTCCATAACAGACCCCATAGGGGTCTTTATGGGATCCTACCCTGTTTACTATCTTTATCAATGCCCTGGAGGAGGTGATAGAGTGCTTAGAATTTTGCAGATCACATCAAATTGGGGGGGATAGGGCAGGGTTGCCATCCAGAAAATGGACAGCCTAGAGGAATGGGCCAACAGGAACCTTATGAACCTTATGATTTATCAGTGCCATAAAATCACATCTTGTATGGGTTTGCAAGACTATTAAGTTATGCAGCATTTAAGTTCTACAGTGCAATTTTGTGAGTGAATGCTTGTTTCCATTGGTGAAATCAAATAATGATTATGGGATTATAATGGTGTTCTTTCTGATACTCTTAATATTTCAAAGAATGTCTAGTTCCAAATCACATTATATGCCCAAGATATAGTCATGAGTTTCACCCAAGTGTCTGAATAGCTAAAAATGTTACATCCTTAACATTCCACTTAGATAGCATTACAAACCAGCTGATGTTCATACGGAAGCGAGCTCTAATTACTGGGGGATGACAAGAAAGCACTGGCATTTAATTTCTGTGAGCATTTCCACATTGAACAAATGACATCAGCTTCAGCAGACTGCTTGTGAATCAACCAAATGCTGGCACTATTCATTCATAATGCTGGATAGTTATGTACTCCCTCACGAGCAGGAACATGGCTGAGAAATTTTGACAAGGACATGCTACAAAAATAACCACCTAATCTTATGTGGTGCTGCCTTCAAAGCACAGGGAATGTACCTGCTGTGTTGGTATATACTGATGGAAAGAATGCAGAATGAACCATGTGTTTTGCATGTAGTCTCTGATGAAGTCAGGTGTACATTCCCTTTTCAAAAATATTTAGAGGTACTTGATTATTATTTACATATTTGTGTATATTTTATAATTATTTGAAGTCTTTACACTTTTTTAAGATGCATTTTTTGCTTTGATGAAGAATGAACATAAGGGATGAGTCTGGCAGTTTTTTACTAGGTCAGCAGAAGGCACCTGGATTCCTCCAGTATCTGTTAGGGAGGTCTGATCCGCAAAGAAAAGAGGTGAGGTGGGTGGAAAATTAGAGAACTGCCACTGAACAGGAACGGAGAATTGCATCTACCGCGTCCAGTGGAAATATTCCAATGGCCAGAGCAGAGTCTCTCTCACTGTCTTCTTTCTTGAATTGTTCTAGTTCTTTGCACAGATAGCTGAGTATTTGTTGGGCCAGAAAATGAGAGAGAATTTTTCTGGTCCATAGCGCAGGCCACTCACCTTATTGCTAAGGTCAGGCTTTCCCTTTCTTGTTTTCTTGACTCAAATGCATTTCCTTGGAGATATTTGGTTTTCATGAAGTGGTTACTTTTACTGATGAATTCTCAGCTAGCTCCAGGCATCTGTCGATGGGAAGTGCACGCGAGCTGAAGCAGTACGCTGGAGGCAGCAGTCTGTGAGCTGGCTGTGTGGGAAGGCTGAAGAGCAGTGAGCTGGGGAAGCAGGAAGCAGCAGTGGAGGGCCTTGAAAGCCAGATGGGCCCTCCCTGCTGCTGGCGAGGGACCAGCAGTAGCCAGAGCAGAACAACACAGGGCCCTGGCCTGCAGGCGAGAAACTGGGGTGGAAGTATCCCAATAGCATGCCTATTTTATAACTCTTGTCTGGGCTGTCTGTAGGGGCTGGGCTAGGAAAGGTGATTTTGTTCCTTCTCTATAACTATTAGAGAGGGTGTGCCTAGGGTGTCTGCAGCATTTTGTTCCGGCTTCTCTAGCAAAGCCACCCTTTGTTAATTCATTGAAAATTGTGAGTGTTTATGTAAGCCCAGTGAAGGCTACAGCCTATGAAGACCAGCACACTGGGAAATCACAGCATTTGCACCTGAATTTCAGACGTCTCTCCAAAAATTGCCCTGGGTGACAAGGGAATGGTATTGCACAATACATACAGCAACACCTTCTAGAAGGGTAGACTGCATTAATAACCTTCTAAGTGCACAGGAAAGGTTGTATGTGCACTGCTTCCAGATTTCGGGGACCTCTCCCAAACCCCACTCTCCTCTAATTTTGAGTTCTATTTCCTTCTTACTCTTTGAGCTAGTAGTGTTCACTTAGTTCATGTTTACAAGCATTTCTCTGCATTTGTGGGACAATAACATACTTTTTTTTTAATGTGGGAGCTGAGATTATCACTGTAATACAGGACTTCAGGAGCTCAAGACTGGGTTTCAGTAAACGGTACTATGAGACATGCAAGAACATGATGAGAAGCAGTGGTATGTATCTTCATACCCTGGATGTAAATGAGGGGTCTCTCCATACAGGTGTGATGTTGATGCTACCCTGCACGTATGCCTTTCTGCTCCCATGAAAATAGATAGAAACTGAAGACATCTATCATTTCATAAGAGGCACTCGGCACGTTCTAGTAGCAAGTGCCAAATTTTCTTCTGCTGCAACCTGCTTTTTCCTTCTACTGCAAACAGCTTCATCATATATTTAGGTACTTAGCTCTCTGGTAGCAGCTGATTAAATGATTGTTTAACATTTTGATTTTACAAAGGACTTAATTAGGCCATATCCCAGGGTTGCTAAGGATTGTAGCAAGCTGCTTTTAAGATGTAGTTGTCCAAAACGCCACCCCTCGGGAGGCTGCCTACCCAGGAGTAACAAACTCCTGCCCAGTAATTCTAGGGCTTTCCAGTTAAAAGCATTTAGTACTCAAGGGCATGATCATTGTCCATGCTGTCTCATTCTGGGATTTTCCAGAATAAATGGGCAGGCTGTATCACTGTTGTTTGTCCATAATGCTACATTTGGAACAATCATTACGCAGCTGTCTGGAGTGACAGGTTAAGAACAAGGAGATGGTGGCTGGAAATAAAACTTTAATTTGCCCTGTGCAAGAAACAGGAGAAATAGCTAATCCTAGTTCTGTCTACCCCCACAGCAACTCCACTGACACAAATGGATGTGGGGTATTACATTAAAGCATTACATCATCAGGGCAAATCCTAATTGGTTTATTTATGGCCAAAGCAAAGCTAGACAGAGCTAGATTCTGATCTCTGCTTCTCTGATGTAAATTGGGAGTAACTGCAGCAAGCAGTGGAGGTCCTCAAGATTTAAGCTGACATAACCAAGGTTAGAGTCTGGCCTCTTTGTTTGTAGCTGGTTTTGGAAGCAGCTGGCTTTTAGAAATAAAGAACATCACATAAATCACTGGTAACAAAGTGGTTCTGGACTTCAGCCTCCAGCAGCTTCTGACCGTCTATCTCTGTAAAACTGATGGTTCTCCATGCAGCTGTTTTGTATCCAGAGGCTTTCAGCCGAATGGAATGGACAATCCTGCATCTCCTACAGCCTCAAGGAAGCAATGATATTTGTGCAGCACAGAAAACCAGACAGAAGCAGTTTGTGAAATACCAGCTGATCAGAGATGGGACTGTAATAATGGCAATTTGCTAAACGCGAAGTGCTCGTATCTCATCTGCTTAGCTGTAGAGTGAAAATGGTGTTGGGCAGTATGTAGCCCTGATAACAAAGTAGATCTTTCAGTGAGATAGTGCCTGTTCATGACTATGGGCACAATTTACTAAACAGAGCCATAGCATTATATAGTATGTGCACATGTGTGAATAAATACATCTCACCCATACTCATGCACCTTGAAAGGAGATATGTAGAGGGATTTGTCGCTCTTAAATTAAATATGGATTTTATTTAAAAGTCTCACAGCATTCTATGTACAAAATAATCTGAGGCTGCATTGATTTTGGATGTGTGCCCCATGATGTTGATGATTATGGGGTTTTTCCCTCTCCTTTTTTGATAGAAGCCTTGGGGAAAACATATTTGGCTAAACAGTTAGTGTCCTGTCTCTGGAAAAATAGAAGGATATGAAGCTATTTAGACTCATGCTGTATGGTGCAGAGTCCTTTTTTAAACCGAGATTCTGCTGCTATGGGTTAGCTACTCCAAGGCCAACACAGGTTTAATTTCTGGGTAGTATGTTTAAGGAATAGTTTAACTGATATGTTATTCTGTTAGAATTACTGTAAGATTATGCCTACTACAGGACACAACATTTTCTATTACTAAAAATTGCTGTAGACCCACCGGCATCGCTTTGCAATGGTTGAAGATCTTACTCACACCTCCGTTGATGTTAAATTGGAGACAGTTCCAATTTACTGTCAGTGGACTGCTGGTTTTGTCTCCTTCGGTATATTACTTGCATATAGCTTTTGTCCCCTTCTCTGTAACCTTGGATAGGATTTTACTAAGGGGTCTAGATTCAGCTAATCATCAATCCAGTCCACATTATAATTCCTGGTATATATTGCAATGTTTATACTTGAGAAGATCCAGTCTGGTTTATCCAAAAGAAAATTAAGAGACAACTTGATCACGGTTAGTAATACCTGTGCAGGGAAAGAGATCTGACAGTTAAACAAAAAACATCAAACAAACCCCTAAACCTCCCAGAATTGTAATATGCAGCTGAGCTGACACAAGCTCAGATTAGATACAAATGTTTAACCTGGAGGCTAATCAACCTCTGAAAATCTTTACCCCAGATGTGGTTTATTCTCTATCACTTGAAGGCTTGGTATTGGGATTGGTTGCCTTTTTTTTTTTAAGGACCTGTTCCTGCTCTCAGGGAAGCTGTGCTCTGGCTGTGTAGATTACTGGGCAAGGCGAAAGGTCTGTGTGTTATGCAGGAGGCCAAGACTGATGATTACAAGGGGGTAAGCTGAATTTCTGCCAAATTAGGTGAGATTGTCGTCCTCACTTCAATACTTAAGTGAATGCTTCAGTTTGACTGAAGATAGGCTGACAAGTTTTTCTTTAGGCCTTATGCAAAAAATCACCAGGTGCATAGTTTTGATTGTTTCCTTTGATGCTTTTTTATATATTCCCAGTGTCCAGAGATGCCTGTTACTTTTCTTCTGTTTTGGGAAGCTATTTTTCCTGTATGTAAAGCATTTCATTTGAATGCAGGTTGCAAAGCTAAAATCTACTGGCACTAGCAATGAACGTCTAACATGGTAGCTTGAGAGGCTATGTGATGATGTCCTAATTTGCACAAATAAAAGCTAAAATTCTGAGTATGTGAGGTAATCAACAGTGCATTTTTATAGGCTGCAAAAAGGATCTCTGTTCCCCTAGCTAGAGAATGGATCAAACACAGATTTGGAAAGAACTTTTGATTTGTAAATACAGTTTCCTGCACTTGTCTGTTTTCTTTGGAAGTATCTCTCTCAACTGTTGGGAGATCCTGCTATTGCTCTGTTCATGAGCTAACTAGAGCCACACAGGAGGTTAGGCAGCTACTCTGCCTAAAGCTTATTTAAAGCTTTTGGTCACGAGCGAGTACCTGGCAGGTTTTGCAAAGGACCATAAACAAAATACAATTCCTTCCTAGTGCGGGAGCAGCAGGAGCCAGGCACATGGGAAAAGGCAGTACTACTGCAACACAGCGAAGGAGCTGCTCACATCCAAAGAAACTAGAGAGGGTGTGATAGGAAAGAAAAATACTTTGAAAAATTTTGTTTGTGAGTTGGGGCTGAGTGGCTGTTAGAAAACCAGGGCATTAAACATTGTTCCTTTTCTCTAAGAAAATCCTTTCCAAAGGGTGGAGCTGTAAAATACCTCAATATTATAGTTAGCATTTCAGTAAAATATTGTTGTAGGACAGAGGTCTCTGCACATGAAATCGCTCTTGACTCCCTATCTCTCATGGAAATTCTGGCACTTCGTCATTAAAGGAATGAAAATTCAGCCTAGACGCCAGCTGTAGCATGAGCTTTTAAATACTTCAAGTTTTATGTGAGAGAGTTGCAGTTTCTCTAAAGGGGAAAGGAACCATGAAATGTCCCGTGGAGAGCAGGAAAAGCGCTTGAAGGAGCCCTGTGTCTCCCCTACATAAGAGCAGTTATGGAAAGGATATGTTATCTGCCCAGAAATTGTTTGGGGGTTGGTGCTGCTTGTCCCCATCCTGGAGGGGTGCGGGCTGCGTGTGGTGGCGGGATGCTCCTACCACGGCATGCCCATGCAGGGTGCACTAAGTGGAAATGCATGGAGGGGATCCCTTTCTAGAAAAAGGGGTGCTGCATGGGCACTTGTGAGAGGGAGGGCTGAGGAAACCCGAGACCCTGCCTGGGCAAGGGCAAGCTCCCAAAGTGGGCTCCAGTTTGTGTCCCTACCATGAGCTTGCTGCCTCTGTGGTCTCTGCTTTTCTTCTGCTGTCCGCTTCAAGTCTCCAGCTGCAAAAAGAACTGTGGAACTGGAAGGTCTTCAGGGCAGGGTCTGTGTCTCATTATATATCTGGCACTGGGAAACCCTCTATTTGCGGGGCCTTTGGGCATTACTGTAATACAGATAGTAAATAAGAGTATTGACACGATTATTTTTTAAAGCAGCAGCTTGGCAGAGTGCTGAAGAAATATGCACAGATAAAGTGACCTTGTGATTTTGAAAGTAAGCCCCATTATTTGTTTTGAAATACATTGCTTCAGTGACCCTGCTCATTCTGCAGACAAGTCCTGCCTGGAAATGCCAAAACAGGTTGTACACTGTATTTTTAACCAAGTTAAGGTTTTGTGAAAAAAAGAATATCAGTCAAAGGCTGTTAGGCCAGAAGGCCACATTCCTTTAGCTGTTGCTGATTCCACCAGTACCTTTTGTCTGCATGGCTTTGCTGACAGGGTATCAGAGGAGAGCTCCTGGGGTGAGCAAGGATGAGTGAGGGGAGCCATATGTATCTGTGTCCCTGTCAGATGGGTGTCATCGGGGTCAGGTTCTCAAGCTCCAGAGAGGACCCTCCAGTGCCCAGTGATTAGTCAAGGGGAGAGCCAGACACCCTTCACAGCACAGCAATAACATTATGCAGAGCATGACAAGGAGACGCGCAACATAATACATGGGGTTGTGCGAGGGAGCTGCTGTTCGTGGCTCCAATGAAACAGCAGGGGACACAACTGTGCCGCTTCTCAAGAGTCTCCCTGTCATTGCAGGAAATGGTCTGAACAAGATTTGTAAGTGGAAACTCTCCAAGTGCATGTGCTTGTCGTGGTGAATTGCAGCTTTTTGGGCTGAGGCTGGGTGTGTTTTGAATGACGATTCAAGCCCACCTGAAATCCTAGCTCCTATGCAGGTAGTAAAATACAGCTGGATGATTTTTCTTTTTTTCTTTTTTCTTTTTTGGTAAACAGGAATTTTGCTGAAAAATGCAGTTTTGACTGAACAGATTGCACTTTTGATTTGAGCTGTTCACAAATTTGAATTGTATTTACTGAAAAGTTAGCTGAAAAAATTCTTGCATACACATTGACAAAATTGAAAGAAGAAAATATGTCCCCCTCTATTTGATTACATCTAGGATGTGGGAGAAATAAGTTCAATCCCCTCCTTTCCCTGAGAGGATTTACTCCTAAATCACTTTCCACAGAAATGTTATAACGGGGTTTCTTTTGGTTTGGGATGTTCATGAATGCTTCTATGGGAGCTGTTCTGCTTTGTCAGAAATACATAAATATTTACCAACCTGGGGCTAGGGACAGAGAAGGGCAATGAGGGGGTAAGTAGAAGTGATTGCCTGCCTGCTCACTAGGACACCAAGGAGAGGGAGCATCTGAGTCACAGGCTCAGATCTCTTGCATATTGGTTTGGGCAAAGAGGACTACCATCAGCCACAGAGACGGAGAGCTGCTCTCACTCCTCCTCTCCCTGTGAAAGTCCTGAGGTGACGAAGACACTGCTCTAAGAAGTGGGAGAGGTTAATTTGAGTCTCCTAGTGCAGAGGGAAGGATCTAAGCCTCAGGCTCTCACAGCTTTGTCCAGCAGCCTACTCACCTAATACTGGGAAAAGGGGAACACAACCACCTTCTCCCTCTAGTCAATACTTTTAGTCATTCATTTAGCCTATTTTTACTGACTTTTAACTGGAAAGGGAGAACCTCTTGTTTTAAACCTTGAGTTTTTATTCTACGAAAGCTGAAATGTTTTGTTAAAGAGTGGAGAAAAAGAATTAACAAAATCATTATCTGAAATAAAATCATTCCCACTCCTTGCCTGGGAGGGGTGGAAGGAATTTAAAGTTGCAGTTTGCCAGGAGATCACATGGGGCCCTCAGCCTGAACATATCTGTAGAGGTGTTTTGGTACAATTTGAGAAGGATGTGGGTGGCTCTGGAGAAGAGGCTTTGCCATAAAAAGATGTAATTTTTATGATTCCCTGGGAGGGGAATGGGAGTTCACAAGCACTGTGATAGGGTTCTCCCTGCTTCATTTCCATGGGGTGCTGTTCAGCAAGGCATCCTTCCTGTCCAGCTTCCTAGGACATCAGGAGAGCTCTAGCAAAGGGATAGGAAAGAATTCAGACAGGAGTGAGAGTTGAATGAATTGGTTCATGTAATAATTTAGTGGCAGTTCAACATAAAATTTTCATGGGGAATTTGGACATGTCTTTAACTTAGAACCAAGGAAATCAGTGACTGAAATTTTTTTTTCAGAGAAATTCCTAAGTTTTTCTAGTTAGGAATATACATGTAAAGGCAGTATTTCAAACTGAAATAAAATGATTTAGTTTGAAAACAACAAGAAAAATGCTTTGAGTTGATGTTTTGAAATGGAAACTCTGATTTTGTTTTGGAATCTTGATATGTAATAAGGGCTTTCATATCTGGCCTCTCTGAAAAGTCAAGTTTTCTCATAAAATTTGAAAGTGGTCAAACACTTTAATAATCATTTCTATTGCAACTTTTATGGACAAATCAAGTGAGTATACAAAGTATGTAAATGTCATTAACTACTGCTGGCTGGGGAAGTTTTCTAGTATTTCAGAACTTCAGATTCAACATTTTTCTTCCATTATGATGGGTGAAAGCAAGATCTTTCCAATTCTATAAGCACATAGACTCATCCTGAAGAGCCAGTAGCCCTGAAATGAGGGAAGTCCCACTCAGAATACCCAAGAGGAAGTTCCAGCTCTTCCACTAAAGCAGGAACAGTAGACCCCCCCTCCCCAGTACTTATATCCCACGTGTATGCTGTAAACCCTGCATGCTCTGACCACTGTTGCCTTTAGATCTGTCCTGCTGCAATGCAGACAAGGCTCAGAATCCATTTGGGACCCTAGAAGCCATTCCCAAGCTTTTGTCAGAACTGATGCATTTCTACAAACACTTTTGGTTTTGAGCACATTTTGATTTTTAATAAGTCCTAGAGAGCATTAGCATTTTTCACATTTCTAATTTAAAACAGAAAATGAAGATGGGAAGCTTTTAAAAAATGTCTGATGTTGCAGACCAGTCAATACTAGAGGCATGAACACAAGCCAATGTCAGCTATATCCTGTTTTGATGTGCTGCACAATGGGCCATCTTCAAGGAAGCAATCTTGTTTTAGCAGCTGAAAAGCTCTTCATTTTGTGAATTTTTATCTCTGCAATTATCCATGGCTTTTCACATTTCATTGTTACTCATAGGGTTGTGCAGATGTGGCATGTTAAAGCACTTTCATGAAGCACTTTTTCATACAAACCACACGAAGTGATTGAGACTGGAGGAATTCAGAAAAGCCCTGATGTAGTGTTTGCCTTCTCTATTGCCGCAAATAATGAAAGGGATGAAGCTCCTTGGTCCTCACTTGAAGAAAAAAGAGGATAAATAAAAGTAGCATAGGTAGAATCTGGAATACTGGTCCATAGCAGAGACCTCTTGGGCTTGGTTTTGGTTTCTGGGTATGGTCTCCCAGATATCTGCACTGATTTTGCAGGAATTTCTGCTGGCTTAGACCATAATAAGCAAGACCAGAAATAGCACCTGGATAATAACCCTACAGCACGTCTCTGTCTTTCTCCCCCTTGGATTTGGCCTATTATGTTTGCTTGCTGTTGGGTGCTACAAGACAATGTACAAAGTTTACTGAGTTTTTGTGTTTTTGCCTTTTTCACTGTGCCCCTTTTCCTGACCTTGATTAAAAAAAAGAAAAAGCCTTTGCTGTCAATACTTTCCGTTTGTTAAATATCTTGAGAAGTCATGTCATAAAGGAAGGGCCCCTGTGGTATCCTCCCTCACCCCTGGCCTGTGATCCTTGAGAGGAGCTGTAGAGCCTGTATGTGCAGAGCTCAGGATGTACAGAAAGTAGCTGAGGCAGAGGGGGAGGCAAATCAGTGATGTCCCCTCCATGACATTTTCCCTGGGGGTGGTCTCTGCTCTCTTTTTGAGCCCTTGGTATTGTCTCCTTTCCTTGGACGTTCCATCTCCTCCCCGGCTCTGGTGCTGCCTCCCTGGCAGCTTAGTGATTTAAGGGTTGTTGCCTCAACTGTGCTGACTCTGTGCATGCCCTTGGCCTATGGTAAATGTGAAGTAAACCAGGTTACATTAAACCTCAGACGAAAGTGGCAGAAGTTAAACACTTTTCACCTTATGTTAGCCAGGGGGTAAAAATGTATACACATACTCAGCTACCTTGGCTCAGCTGGTGTACTTTAATCTGCTGAGTTGTGGTAACCAGTGTTGTTTGAGCTCTCTAGTCCAGTCATGGAATAGGTTAAAAAAATCCTCACACAACCCTAATGAACACTGCCAGTTACATTGTGTCTTTCACATCAAGGTTAACATTTCTAAAGCATGCAATTGACTTATGAGACCAAATTCTATTTATGATCAGACTTTGTGGCTCCTAACTGCTTTAATTATTTTGGGAAATTAGATTTTGGGCCAAGTTTTAAAAAAACATCAGAAATGCTTAGCATGAAAAACAATGGAATACAGGCTTCCGAGCTACTCCAGTGGCTTTAAAAGTGTTGCTAATTTATTTTCTTCTTTGAAGGAATAAGAAAGAATGATAAATCTGTTGCCCAGAGAAAGTTTCCATTGCAGGCCATGTCCTACAGTGCGGGTTATAGAATAAGATACTGTAAAGCATGAGTGGCCCTTAACAGAAGGGCTAGTGATGCACTTGATTAAAGGGTGCTCTCCCGATCTGTCTCTTCTTCAGTTAGTACTCTCAGGAAGTCAGAATGAACTTACCTGAAAGTGGTGAGAAACAGTACAAGAGATGCATAAATCCTTGAGCTCGGTCACTGCTGGTCCTCTCCCCATGGCAGCACCCTCTGTTAAGGGAGTGTTGTTGAAAGGTTTAAAAGCACTTGACTCCTCAGAGGTGGAAACAGCACAGGTAGGCTGTGATAATCAATGGGATAATCTGGAAGACTATTTGCAAGAACAGCAATGGAAATAGGCTTCCATGACCTGCTTCTTCTTTATTCCTCTGCCTTCTGCCCGATCTGGATGCAGGACTCCTGTAATGGTATTGCTAGGGACATTTTACTTGGCTTGGCAGATGGCCCGGGACTTGAAGGGAAGGGGGAGGTTTTGGGCTACTGCTTATAGTGGCAAATAAGCTTCAGAAGGGGAGGCAATGTCTTCTCCAGCCTGGCACCTCCATTTTTCTCTTTCTTCCCCAGTATTTTTCACACAGATAAAGGATAGAAAACTGAGAAGAAGGAAAAAAAGAGGTGGGTTAAAGAACAGGGGTGTGGAGATCACCTCCTGTCAGACAATCAGAATACCTCTTTGAGCTTCCCCATCCCTCCAGGTCTCTTGCCTTCAAAGGCTGGAAATCGGAGGAGGATGAAAGCTCCCTTAGGCAACCACAGCAGATATCAGCTGGAAGTCTCGTGACCACCCAACACACAGGTGCCTGATTTTCAAGCATCATCCTGGTAGGGTGTCAAAATCACAGGACTGTTTCCTCTGCAGTGCATAGACATGAGCTGGCTTGTAAGGGACATAGTTCAGTAGGAGGTACCCTGTACAGCCTTAACATCAAAACAAACAACACTCATGTAGGACCACTCCGATTATGCCCTTCACCCACACACTTCATAACGATCACCCATTTTACTTCTCACTGCAGTTCTTAATGACTGAAACAAAAGGCAAGGGAGATACTGCTAATGAGGTGCAGAGAGATGGACTCTATTCCATGTTGCACATATGTAACCAGCAGGCTTTGCAGAGCTCCAGAAGAAAACATATGCCATTACATTAGTCAGCTCTAAAAAATGCCTGAACTTCTCAAAAAATGTTGTTCCTTGTGAATACTGTGGTATGTTGTCCCCCCACCCCTCCACTTGGAAGTGAGCTGTGGCTGAGAGATACTTGAAGGAGATTGCAGTTTATATTACAGCTGCTAAGATAACCAGGAGCTTTCAAAAAGAATCTCTGCTAGTGAAGCTTGTTTTACAATACCAAACTCCAAGGAGAAGAGGGGGAAAAGTAAGTTTGTTTTCCACGCTGCCCCTTTATCTTGATGTCAAATATATCCCCTGGGAAAGGAAAACATTTAACCAGCAGATCCCATGGACACACACACAAATGCGCGCACGCGCACGCTTGCGCGCGCGCACACACACACACATACACACACACACACACACACACACGCATAGAATTTTTTTCTCCCATTAAGCTACTGCAGTGACCAGCGAGTGGCACTGTTCTAGTGCCTCTAGCTCTAGGAGAGCTAGAGGTCTGACAGGCAGGGAAAAGCCCAGCAATAGGGTGCTTTGGGTGCAATACTTACAATCCTAGGTGCTGTGAAGTGATCTGGGATCATGAAAGACACAAGCTGTACACTGCAGGTGAAGTGGTGATTTGATTACAGTTGAGAACACCTTCATGCAGGGGATAATTGCTGCAAGAGAAAACCACTTAATTATGTAGCCCAAAGCACAACAAAATCCAGTCATTGGAAAGCTCCCTGGATATCTCACATGTAAAATAAGATGCACATATTTAACAAGGGGGGGCAAGCACAGCTTCTTGAGGGAGGCTGAGGTGGTCTTCACCGCCTCACTAGATTTTCCTAAATGATTTAATCTAACTCAGCCAGAAGCTATGGCCTTAATACGAACATTATTGCCTGTATTCTGTAGTCTTATATGATCCTAATGAAACCTCCTGGCCTGAAAAAATGATGATAACCCTTCTCTTATTATTCTCCAGCCTGACTGACAAGGAGTTATGTTTCCTGAGGTCTGAATTCGAGCTCTGCTCATGGCCATGATGTTCATGTGGGCAGAAGCATGGTGCAAATGCTTATCATGTCACTTCTGTGGCCACCAGAGCATCATGCTTTTAGCTGAATTGGTACAAAGCTTATCACAAGGTAGATATAAATGCTGTAGCTGATAACATGGCAGCAAAATTTGCTTGCTGGTGGATGAGGAGGCTCAGAATTAGTGTGCCTAAAAACAAGAACAGGCTTGCAGAGGCAACTTCTAACACACACACATGCACACACACACACACATATACACACAAAGAAAACTCTTTCCTGAGGTAGGATCAGAGGAGAAATAGCAAAGCTATTTATATAAACACACACTGTTTTCTGGTGCTACGTAACTAGAAAATGATTCCAAAATGAAATTTGGAGCTGAATGAACATATCCATGCTTTGGAAGAACAAATCTATGTCCAAGTTTCGCAGAAAGTGAAGCTGAAGTAAATTTCCAATGTAATTCTTCAACTACGAAGTTTGTTGTAAATTAAAGCATGTATCTACAACTAGACTTTGTGGGTTTGAGCCGTCACTGTGTAGACCACATCTTTATGCTGAGTCTCTACTGTTGTCCTATTTTCTGAGTGGGAAAGATTGAATGTAAAAGGCTTAGTTACTCTCTCACTTGTACATGTTTTACATTAATGTGACTCCACACATTTCTATGGAGCTGTGCTCAATAGTTCCAGTAATAGGAAGGAAGTCAAGTTCACAGCTTAAGAAATGTGGAGGACTGATCTTTTGAAGAGCTTTCTGGCTTCCTGGAAAGAAGGAGCCACTCAGATTGCATCTATTCAAAGGGAGAATACCAGCCCTATGGCAGAGAGTTGGAAGCGATGCCCAGTAACAGAGTACTTACCATGGTGTCATTCATCCCTTTTCTCTGTGGACTCTTTGTGATCCCAGATCAACTTCTGCCTTGTCTTCGGTGCTCTTAAAAGTTTGCAAAGCAGTCTGGAAGGATTGCATACCTTTCCTGGCTATCTGTCTCCCCACTCTTTCTCCCCTTGTTCCCACTGAGAGCTTCATGTTGAGTGTAGAGAGATTCTAAGTATTCTTCTCAGATGAGGTCTCCTCTGAGATACCTTCTGAGATTCAGTGATTTCAAAAGGAGCTTTCAGGAGCCGTTGAATCAGTTTCTGACAGGCATGACTATGACCCTCATGAGTGAGGAAACCACGTGAGGGTGCATCTCCCAGCAATTGGGCTAAAAAAAATCTTGTGGTCATGGTTTAAGGTCAGAAAAGACCATTGTGGTCATCTGCATAGTCCAGGCTTTAGAGCTTTATCTGTTCTGTAGAAAGCCCCTAAACTTCAGATGACTGAAAGCAAACCTCTCAGAAAAACATCCAGTCTTGACTTAAATACCTGTGATGTTGGAGTCTATACCTGGTCTGTTAGCAGATGGTTCCCATGATTAGCCTTGCTATTAATTCTTATTTTTTAAGTTGGTTTTGCTTCCTGTTCCACCTATTGGATGTCACCATGATGCTGAGTAAAGATGAGCCTACTTTTGCAGCTCTTCTCCTCATCATGTCTCTCCCTCTCTCTCAAGGTCTTTTTCTTCATGTTGGTTTCCAGCCATCTTGTCTCTTTTAAGTATTTCAACCTTTTTCTCCCCAGTAACGTAATCAGCCAAAATAAAACATGGAAAGTATTTAATTAAAGAAAATATGTTTCTAAGCCAAATCATATTATTTCCTACCTATTTTTAAAGGCATTGTTTCTTTTGAATATTTTCTTCCCTCCTCAGTTGCTGTTCATCCCTTCTGCTCCTAATGTAGTGAAACTCACAGCTCATACCTGAAATGCAGATCAGATCAAACCATATCAATGCATTAGACTTCTGCCCAGCTCAGAAAATTTCTGTGTTGGAACTTTCTCTAGAAGTAGGACTGGTACCTTAGCAGATGTAAATTGGCATCAGTTTTTTACAGCCAAATGGTTTACAGTGACAGCAACTGCAGATATAACCTCAGCGTGTTTTAACTGGTTTTCTGTCTATGCAAGATGATCCAAATTCCAGTAAACTTGAAGAACTTTTGAGTTTTTAATTTCATTAGAAAAACATATGATGAATTGCAGTCCAAATATATCTCCCACACCCTCTCATCTACTGATTTTGTAATTTCATCAGACTACTTGCCATCTGAAGTCTATGGTGTCATTATGTGCTGCCTGTCTGTTGAGGTTTGACGTGCCTATCGCCAGCAACAGATGTTTCATACATGCTCACAAGTGCCAGGAGTTCTCTTTCCTGCCATTTACCAACAGTTTATACTCACAGGATATTCCTTCATTTATAGAGAAATCAGGCTCTGTATTTTGGAGCTGTTGATGCATTTTAAAAGGAGTTCACTGTTGCTTATTTTTAACTCAACAATAACTTTCCTCCTCCCTATCTCATTTGCTAATGGATTTTGTTCCTCCCTAGTGGTTAGTCGTCTGTGAATGCCTGAATTAACTTGAAGGTCTTCTCTATAGCTGGTTGTTGGGAATCTTTGGCAATGAACATTATAATAGAGATGAATATGAACTTTATTTTTGCTGCTATTATTATGGATAATGCTTGTATTGGAGCAATGACGAGGGACCTCAGCTAGGTTGGGGTCCCCTCTATGCAACTAGTGCACACTGTCGCATAGAACTTGCAACCTTTAAGAAGAGACACACTCATGCACAAGAGAAATAAATGACTTCAGGGGGGGTCCAGGTAGGTACCAAAAATATCGAGATAGTTTAATATATTGAGTGTATGAGTGATTTTTAATACCTTCTGTATTCCCCTGATCTCTATCAGAATTAGCTTGTTGTGATATATATATTTTCCCCTTTAAATACCTCTGAGTTAGAACTGGTCAAATAAGACATCCATTGAATCAGAACTACTTTTTGCAGATATATATGATCCCTGGCTTTAGAAGCATTTGCTACTTCAAAGGACTTTGTAATGTCAATGTGAATCACAGATTTTCTCACCTCTTATCACAAATAACTGCTTGTTCAGAAGTTTCTAAATGAAGTTTGCAATTTATTTTCCCAGTTATCTAGTTACAGAAGGGAATTAATCCCAAGTCCTATAGATGGCTAGCTGTGACTGCTCCGTGAGAACGTGTATGTGCATGTTGACTATGTGAACAAAACAGTTCATGAACAGAGTGTAGGCTGAAAGTTGTAAATTGTATATTGTATATTTTCTTTCTCTTTGTGTGTTTGTTATAACTTTAGGCTGAAAAAAACCCGGCAATTTTTGAGAAGTGGTTTTTCATGTCTTTCGATTTTTCAGGCGGGGAATAATTACCATATTCTGATTTGGTTGTAATGATGACCTCTTAGTGAGGTCATCATTTACCTGCTGTCTGCCTAGCTTATGGACTGTCTGATGCTCTTTTTGTGAAACCAAAAGGAATTTAAAGTCCAGTACAAACGCTACGTTGTTCATTCAGCTGCAGAAAGACATCTAATCCTAATCACTTTGGAGAGCTACAGCAGCTCCAGAGAACACACAGATACTCCTCAAATACAAGTTAAAACCATCTCTGTGGGAATTATCACATGGTATCAGGTCGGATATCTGTCTAGTAGTTTTTCTTTAAAAGGATTTCGTAACGTACTTTATAATGGACCACACTGCACCAACGAACTTGTGAGGGAAGTTTCTTCCTTGCCACTGACAGTTAATGGATCTTGTGTCCATTTTTCTCTTTATTATTAGATTCTACTATTTAAAATCTCTAATCATTCCTTCACTTCTGAAACTCAGTAAATCACTGTGGAAATGAGTATTCAGGAGAGGTCATGTAACACTTGAATTTTGGCATTAGTACCTTAATTTTGGAAAACAGCTGCTCAGTGAGAACTATATTTAAAATTCTTCTATAACAGGATTTAAACACTTTATCTGTATTTTAACATAGGCAGGTAGCTTAAAAATGATATTTTTATGAGTTACTTTGGCAAAATGTTTATCTGGAGGCACTGGCCTTGTGGTGATTTATCTGCTCTAGCTATTTGTACTGGATTTAAAAGGGAGCGCCTAGTTCTTAAACTAATTGCCAGGTATTTATTCCAGAGGAAATACTTTTATAAGGATAAGGGGCTAAAGGCCATCTTTTCAAAGGTATGTAGGCGCCTAAAGATACAGATAGGCACTATGCAGCTTTTATAAAAGTGCCGAGGCAGCTGAAGTGTTCTTGAAAATCCTGTGGGTGTTTGGCTGTGCCTCTAGGTGCCCGTGTACCTTTGACAGCCCATTCCTGAGACTTTTTCCTCTGGCCAAAGGAGAGGTCTACAGAGCAGCACTAACTTGGAGACTCCCTGAGATAAGCACGGGGAGCATAGGAGCTGCTTTGTGCTCGCCTACTGTGATCCCAGGGTCTTAAACTGAGCTGGATGGGAAATCTGAGAGAGCATCAGAAATGTCATTTGTAGGTAATATAACTTGAATCTTGTCATTTCTCAGTGCCTCTGGCTGCTTGAAATGACATCTGAGCACAGCTGCTGCTCTGCCAGGAATAGTTCTGTGAGTTGCATGACAGTATCATATACCTGTGGCATATCCAGAATTGCAATGAACGTGGAGGTATAAAGTCTGGTAGTTCAATCCCCACCCCACCGGAGACACCGTCCCTCAGAGAGGCTCCTCAGCTGAGCCATGAGATTACTTGTGTGCTAGCTCCCTGCACCCAAGTTTGCAATGTGAACATCTGTGCCCATCACCACCAGCAGGGTGTGAAACCTAATGCTCCCCACTAAATGCAAAGCTATTGTTTACAATGAAAATCAAACGCTTCTGCTTTTTGGTGGGAACAACAGAAAATGTCAATGTTTATACATGACATCCTGCAATCTATGATAGTGATAAGCAAAACAATTGTTACATTTTTAAAGGAAGACTTAATAAATATTTATTCTTGGTAGCAGAGTGCAAATCATTTACATGGCTAGGCTGTGACTCCAGCTATGTTTGAGACATCTCCTTTAGAGCTACTGCCTCCTTTCAACACATACATTAGTTTAACAAACCTCACACCAACAGGAGAAGCTCTTTCCTTAGCACTCTTGTAAGGTAATGATTCATTTTCATTTAAGGGCTTCAACAGCCTCCAGGAAACATACAAATGCCTGGAAATTCTCTTCTCCATGCATACCACATATACTCAGTTATTATCTTCCTACGGCAGAGGAACTTGGTGGTAAGTCAATAAGATCCTCAGATGGTTTAAAGTGTCATGATAATTAGCAGACACATACTAATTTGCAACACATGAAAGTCTAGTTGATATTACACAATCAAAGGGCCACTTATTCATTGCAGTACAGTTTTTTTAGTATAAATCCTTAAATTATATTACAATAGTAAAGAAGTATAAAGTCAGAGGAGAATTAAGAGAGGAGGAAAAGGCACAGTAAACATATGAGACGGGTAAAAGAAAATCTTTCAGATTCCTGCATAGATCTTCTGATGCCACAGAAGTGAAATGGATCGTTTAATGGATCATTTATCTATATTTTATATAGGTATCAGACCATATGAAGACTGCAGAAAGGGCAGAACAGGAGCTTAGTATCATCCTTGGGCTAATCATAGTGGTTGACTTCCTCTCATTTTGTTTTCCCAGCTGTGCATTGGAGGTTGCACTGACCTTAGCTGTAGCATGTTTTGAGAGCTCTGGATGAGAAGCGCTAGATCAAAAAACCTCCCAGATTTTAGTTACTAAAACCTGTGATTTCTTGGAGACAGTGTTGGGGGTTTGCTGTGATCAAACTTAATTTTTTCTCTGACAAGTTAGGGTTAAGGAATAGGTGACATTCTGAGGCTTGTAATAGGGCCAGCTTGGATGGTATGATGGCCTTATCTGTCCTCAAAATGTATAATGCTATAACTAGACGATGGTAAGTTTTCTTTTATTGCTTTCTTGTCCGGTAAAAGGATGTCTTAGAGCTACTATGAAATCCTTAAAAAGCACAGGAAATTGTAGAAAGTATTTCAAAATTTTCTCCAAAGAGGAGAAATTCTCTGATTATATCTTCTGCATGTGTGTGACTATGGGACATGTCTTTCTGAGTTTATGGGTGCCAGGATACGAAGAGTAGTCAAATGTCTTCAGCCACAAACAAACCAAATACTTGCCTTTGCATGCACAAGAATATGCACACACACTTCTGCTTGTGTTGATTATGGATTCTTTTAGGGGAACGAATAAAATTTTCAATAGTTCCTACCTGACACGCTTTTATAAAGCCTGCTAATGCCCATCTTTGCTTTTAAGCATCTACAAACCTGAAATATCTGACTTAAACAATCACAGCCAACACGTTTACCGTTAAGTTCCTTTGCAATGTAAGGATGACAATGATTGAATAAAATGTATTGTATACAGGGAGAATAGAATTTCTAGATGTGAATCATGTTTCTTGAAAGGACTGAAAGTGGGGAAAAAAGCGCCCAGATCTCATTGACTTTTTTTTAGAATTTAAACCCTTTGTATTTTAATTTAGCAGTTTTTGAAAATGTCTGTGTATGTGCAGGAGGGTTTCTGAGAAATATTCTCTTGCTTCAGATCTTGATCCTTAATCACCAGAAGATGAAGCAAAGCTCCATCCTTCCCTAGCTTTGAGCACAACTGTGAAGCTTGCCAACATTAGTAAACTTTCAGCCTTATTTTTATCAGCCTGAACTTCCAAGACTGTTTTACAGAAGTTGCATCTAGTTAGTAAAAGGAGTTGCATCTAGTTAGTAAAAGGAGTATTTATAAATGATTCTTCAGTTAATGCCTGAGAGGTAATCTGCAGTTCTGAAGGTTGTAATGGAAAGACTGTACTGGCTGATTTGGTGGCAGGAAGTCTAAATTCTGACTTGACAAAGCCTTCTGCTTGTGCTTAACCCTATGGGCACAGGAAACTACATAGTCTTCAATGAAAACTTTTTGTAAGTAAAGTTAAGCATCGAACTCTACTGAATGATATGTGAAGGTTGTCCTAAGAGGAGATTGAGCTGTTTATTTGTACTAGCAAATCATTTTCTGAGATAATGTTAACTTTGGTGTGCTTTTGGCGTATGTCATAGTATTCACTCTAACGTGATTATGATGAAGGATGAGTCTTCTGTTGCTCACTTTAGTAATGTGTCTCTGTGTTCTTAATATTAGATTGCTTTTTCAAAAGCTTACCAGCAAATCCAGGAAATCCATCTTAAACTATTCTTGGTCACTTAAACTTGCAATGAAGTGACATAGATTGAATACATGTAGGGAACCTATTGTATTATTAATATATACTACCTGTAATTTCTCACTTGTTTCCTGCCTCCCCACTCCAGAAAAAGAATTCTTGTCCTGGACACGTTTCTCTTTGGTTTCTCTCTTGTTTCTGTGTGGATTCCCTTCTTTTCCTGCATGGATCCTTCTTTCCTTGTTTCATCCTAAGTCTTTTACAGGTCCTGCTTTCCCTCTTCTCCCTCAGTTATTGGACTCACTGTGCACACTGTTGCTGCACAGAGTCTTACTTTCCTCACTTTGGCCTTCATATCATTTTTCATTTCTGTGCTCCTTCCTATGCTCCTTCCCACCCCCCGCAACTTTCCCCAGGTTCCCCTAGCTTTTTCCTCTTTTTTTTCTCCCCTCCCCAACTCTGCCTCTCTTTAAAAATTTAATTGGCATGCTTTCTTCTAGCTCTCTTAGAAAGCTTTATTTTTTTTCTTCTCTCTTTTCAACTTCTTCCCTGAATTGCAGTCACACCAGTTCTGCTTTCCTGACTGCAGAGTCATAGCAGCAATGGTGCAGAAAAGTATCTGAAAAGAAAATACTAATAGGGTTTTTTTGTATACTGTAAAAAGCTGATAAAAAAAAAGCTACACCTTAAATGCAAACTGTAACTTAGACTATTACTTCTTGAGAACTTCTTTCTAGAGTATATAGTAAGGAAGCAGACCATGTAACCTCATGTGTAAGCTACCTGCCTCTTAAAGCTACAGGTAATGCTTGAATTAGTATGTTTCCTCACAAAGGAACAAAGAAGCTAATGTGTTTGTGTAACGACATTTATGCTGTGCCTGATAACAAAACCATAATTATTGAGTAAGGCCATTTTACAGAGGTCCTACAGATGTGTTAAGTAGTGATTTTAAGACAGAACAGATGCACAAACATCTCATCAAATACTTTTAGATAAAACTGAAACAAATTCTGCAAATATTTCTCCATGAGTATTCATTAAAATCTATACATGAATTTGCTTCAGCCATACTACTATTCCACTTATTTCAGCTTATTTATCCCGACTAACCAGTGAAGGCAGATTTCAACCTTGTATTTCCATATATGTCAGTATTTCCATATACGAACATTTATGTCGATGGAGATAGCATGGCTACCCATCTAGGGAAAAGAAACAAGTCCTATAGACTCAGCTGACCAGTTACAACAAAGCAGCTTATTTCCTTTAGCAAACATATACAAATCTGTTTACAATCATGCAATAGAATGCAAAATATTCAAAAATCTCCTTAGTCCCGAATATTTTTGTACCGTGTGGTTAATAGGACCATTTGCTTACCATTCACTCACAGATACTCTATAAGCAGAAACATACAAGTAAATGGTAAAGTAAATGGCAAATAAATGGTTTCTCTAAAATTCCTTATCCATAGGCCTACTTTAAAAAGATTTTGTTTGTTCTTATGAAAAATGTTGATATAACAAAAATGAGAAGTTTTAGATAGATTTTTTCTGTTAGTTCTTCTGTTTTTTGAAAGAAGATCTAAAGATCATGAATCGAGTTGTTTTTTTCTTTAGCAACTGAAGATGTCTAATCTCTTTGCTCTCTTTGCTGTAGCTCTTTTGCTACAGAAAATAGGCAATTTTTTTCCAAGAAGGAAAATTTTCAGAAAAATATATTTCATAGGAAAAAATGCTCTTTAGAAAATATTTTATGCAGTACAATACCAAACAATTCTGTTTATCACCTAAAAGCTTAGCTCTTAATTATTTCCTCCGTTTTGATCCCTGTTTGAAAAAAAAAAAAGAAAGAAAGAAATTTTAACCATGTCTTCTAGGACACAACTGAAGTTTTGTCTGTCACCTACCCTACCCTGTCCCAAGGTCTTTTGTGCACACAATGAGCTTAACCTGCTTTCCTTGCACCCTCAGAGCTCCTTGAGTTTGGAGGGATTTTGTGGGCTGAGGCCAAGCTATAGAAAGGGGGGGTTGCTGGGAGCTGGGAGACTTGAATCTCATTGAAGATCGAGTAGTCAAGGAAGGGAGTTGTGGTGGCCTTATCTGTGAAATGGGCCATACATTCAGCGTGGAACAACACCTCTCTTTACGGAGCGTGCTGAGAGGCTGAGGTGAAAAGTGCTATAATCGAATTCTTGCAGGAGTAGTTTTTGCTGGCTCAGTGGGAGCTGTTTGCACACAGACGCTGCGGAATAAGTTGCTAGGTGTTTATTAACTCAGCCTGGAAAAGGAAAGGAATGGAATGGAAAAGTCACTGAAGGGAAAATGCTACTTAAAAAGGCAGAATATTCCCCTTTTCACTAAAGCTGGGGGAACTGGGGCTAAACAAGACCCTTACAACCTGCCTAATAAGTTTTAAAGGATGTTTTCCCTCTCTAACTGGTTTGTGTGTGTTACGAAACAGTGATTAAAAAATTGAGTTGAGGGCTTAACCCTTGACTGTGTCTCCATGTCGGCCCTCTTTTAACGGAAAGCACTGGGATGGAGGGCACGTGGGACCCAGTGGAGTCCCCACTGGACACCTTTCCCAGCCCGAGCTGCAGCCTGCTGCGGGATTAGGTGGCGTGGAACGCAGGAGAGCACTGGTGATGAATAGAGCCTTTGGCCAGTCGCTGAGGCCGTCCAGCCACTCTCTAAGTTCTTTGTCAGGGCCAAACAAGCTCCATATCATTACGCTGGCATTCGCTTGCCCAGTCTCATTATTAGGTGCATTAGCTGTGGGAACTAAATCCATGACAAAAAAAAAGGGAGGGGGGGTGGAATTGGCACACACAGAAAAAAGGCTTTCCCAGCTCAGGCTAACAACTTGCACCTATTAACTGAAAACGATCATTAGAAAATTCCTCCACAGACTTAAAGCTTCAGCAAAAGCTTGTTTCACGTATGCACTTGCCCTGTTATATGAACACACAACCAGCCTTAAAGATACATACCCTCTAACGCTAGGACAGGCACCAGGCAAGGGGCTTGTGGGGAAGTACTCCTTTATCTTTAATTGAAAAATTTTCTTTCTCTTCTTCCTTTAATAATAACGCTTAAAAAATGCTATGCCATCTAAAAAAAAAATACTTGCATAACCTTAAAAAGGGAAGGATATCAGAAGACAACCATGTCAGGCTGAGCCTGCCAATAAACAAGAAAAGACGTGGTTATGTGATAGATTTTTTTTTAACTGTTATTGTTATCCTTTGTATAGGTCAAACAAGCAAAAAATTCCTTGAGGGGCAGATTTTCATAACAAAAGGTCTTCCTAAATACCAGTATACTGACTTTATGAACATCCATGAAATCTTTCCTGAAATATATCTTTACCATAATTGCAACAAAATATGAGGCAATGAGCGAATCCTTGGAGGTGCCTCAGCTGCTTAGGAGCCCATGTCACATTTTCATAGAGATGGGACTGTACAGACATGCTTACTCAGATAACTTTCTAGTTCTTGTGACTGTCAGTGGTCCTTGCATGTTTGGTGAGCTGGGCTCTTCCGTTGGTCTCTGGAACATGTTGGCTGTTTTTTTTGGGCCTCATGTTGGTAGCTTACAGACTGCCTGTGATCCATGCAGGATTAACAAACATTGCCCAGCTTAACACAGAAACTGCTACTGGATCAGTAGCTCAGTTCATAGGCTTCTGATCTTTCCTCAGAAGAGATTTTTTTTCTTTCTTAATATTTCCTAATGCTGAGATCTTTTTAAAGTTGTATTATGATCTCCCTAGGAAGTGATGAAAATTCCAGTCCCTTGGTCATACGAACATGAGCAGGACACATCTCTGGAGGATACATTGCAGGGAATAATACATTATTGATAGAAAAGACAAATGAACAAGTCTTTTCCTCCCTCCCTTAGTGCATATGCAGTGATTCACTTCTGGTTACCATGCATCAAAAACAGGTCGCTAAAGCCAGTGACTTTAAGCCAATGTAAAATGAGAGGGAAGTAAATGAGGTTCAGTCATTCTCTGTCATGAGTTCCTACCATTCGCTGGTGCTGTGAACCGTGCACCTACAGCAAAAAGGCTGGGAGTGTCAGGGAGCAGCAGGAGTGGGCTGCTCCCTGAGGGAAGGTGATCTGGGAGCCAAGGGTGACAGCAAGGCAAGCAGGATAGAATGTCACTGATGTGGGTGCAGGCCTGCAGTACCTGAACATAAAGGGCAGTGCAGGCATGCCAATGATGATCACGGTCAGCCAACATTTCAATACTTGCCTGAAAAATCTGGAATGATGAGGCAATTTTGAAGGCAAGCCAAGGTCTGGATCAGTGAGGTACATAGCCAGGAACAGGGATAGCAGCAATGTAGCTCAACCAAGAACCAAGCTTCAAGGCTTGCATTTAGATGCAGCTCCTGAGGGAAGTGGAGATGCTCCCAGTGAGGCTTCTTACAGCACTTTCCCAGCAGTCTGATCTGAAGTTACACAGCTGTACCATAGCAGTTCTGGCCTCTGGAACAGGCAGCCAAACCCTGCAGGTTGCATTTGGGGTCCTAGCAAAGAGCTGAGTGGGGACAAGGGTAGTACTTCTGCTTCCATAAACCTGCATGGGAAACAGTGGGAGGCACATAAATGTGCTACTCTGGACACCAATCAGCGCCGACACAGCTGTGGTGATGGGCACGCTTGCTGAAAGTTTGTCTTTTCAGGCTGAGTCTATATGGTGGAAACTGTTATTCCTGTGGACTCCACTGGTTCAGTAAGCCTTCAGTCTCCTGCGCTGGTATCCTCTTCTGGTGCTCCATTTGTCCGCCCAGGCATCTAAGATGAATCTCCCTCATAGAGATACCCTGTCCATATGGGAGCCTCAGGTTGTGCTTGGGTGTGGCTGTGCAATCAAATCTGCAGATAGCAAAAATGAACTCTGTGACCTGGTTTTCGTTGGCTTGCCCTTAGCCCCTGTGGAAACTGAACACAATGTGACCTGGAATAAATGCAAATTTAGGCAATATGCTCTTCAAGCAATACTCTTGTATATGTCTAATTCGAATACTTGTCAGCGGTTTTACTCTAATCTCACTTTTCTTCAGCTCTCCTGAATGTTGTCCACAATGCCAGTGTGTGAGTGAGCACACTCTTGGCAGAAGGCTTATCTCTCAGCATTTTCCCCTGAGGGCACGTTTCTTACAGATAAAAGTGTGTTTTGATCTGGCAGGCTGAAACGAAGAACACTTACAGTACTCTGACTCCTAACCGAGCAGATGGCAAAGGGAGAGCAGATCTTAGTGTAGGATCAACACATTAGCGGACCAGGATATTTAAGCAACTTCCCTCTGTTAGAGAAGTGCTTATGAAATAGTAGATTACAAGCAACAAATTTTTCTCTCTCCTCCTGTCAAGCAGTAGTGCTGAACCCCTGCTCATACAAATGCTAGATTTTGAGAGAAGTTAATGAGCAAGTTCTCACGCATGTTTTTTCAAACAGCCCAGGTGATCCAACATAGGGGTGTTTGATTAGTTACAGGCCATATAGTTAGGTTAGCTTTCATAAAAGCAGTAAACCAATGTCTGACACCGACAAAACAAGACAATATCAATAACTGGTCAGAACTCCAGAGACAAAGTGATATGATGGACTTCAAGCAGCACTGCTCCCTTTCTGTCTCACCACACCAGTAGCTTGTGTTTTCTCCAAGACAGAATTAAGATTTTGGGGAAAAAAATAGCGAGACTAGGATATGTATGCTATGAAGCCTTTCTCATGTTGCAACAAAAATTAACCTGTGGAGATTAAAAATAAATAAGTAAATAAAATCTGGTATACTGAACTGAGATTTTTTTTTTCACCCTAAGTTTAGCAAGCAGCTTTTGGGTCTTCTGTCACTAAGAACTGCAAAGTGATGTGCTAAAACATGTTGATTTCAGATGTTTATAGCCTTCCAAAATGTTCTCTTTTGGGGAGGATATTTTCGTGTCTCAGACTGGTAAAAGGTGAAGTTTTCTGAGAAGTTTTGAATGACAAACATGCTGTTCTCTTAAAATTTTAAGTTTCTGAAGAAAAAAATGCTTCTTATTAAAAAGAAATGATGACTTGATTTTGCTTTGGGAATAATAAAAACTAGTCAAGATTTATAATTTGCCATAACAAATACATTCTCATTAATGTTTCATTCTTTTTACTAATGTGCTAAAGTCCTGAGGGTGGAGAAATATCACCTCCTGCACAAAGCGAATGTGCAGATAGACCACATCTGTGAGGCTGGATTTTGCTTTCTTACCAATGTAATTCTGAAGGTGCACTGAGGATTTTACAGAGCAGAATGAATCCTTTGTATTTAAGCTGCATTAGCTAACAGAGGTGTAGTATCCACAAACGTGTTCGCAGGTTATGCGAGAACTGAACAAAAGTGGAAGTCATTAGATTTGTCCACAGTCTTCCTTCAGAACTTGTTTCTGATTAAGCACATGCTGCTTTTGAAGAGTCTTTACTTCCTGGGAAAATAAAAAAGCCAATTTGTTTAAAATTTCAGTTGTTGCCCCTTTTTTGGCTGGAAATTTTGACTTCTTATCATCATTGACTGAGGAAAATGAAGGTGCTCTTATTTTTGTCAAATTTCAGTAGTCCTAACATTTCTTGACTAGTAATATGTTAGTACCTCAGAATTTTACTACAGCAAGCACTTTATATGCTGGGCCAATGTATTAAGTCTCATTAAGTATTAGCCAGAGGCATGGGTTTACTGTAGGTGTTATAAAAAGCTTTGTGCCTCCCTCCCTCTGAGCACTTACCCATTCATTAGGTACTCTTACATCACGTGATGTTGTTGCTGCCATCTCCTTTTTTAGCCTGTGTTGGCCCCAGGGTACAAAAAGTGTGTGGAGTTTCCAAATCAAGCTGCTTTTAAATTTTTTTTTTCATTTTATAAACACAAACTAGAAAATGAAATAACTGTTTTTGTTTTTGAAAAGGGACTTATTGTAAAAATACTCTTTAGCTACCTCAATCTTTTTCATGTCCTGACTTCACAGGAGGCTGTTCATACATGTATTTCAGCCTAAGAAACCTCCTTCCAGAATGTGATTCAACAAACATGATTTGAATACTGTGTCCAATAACAGAAGATTAACAGAGGTAGAAAAAAAATTTGATGCATTTGCATTCTCTTAATCTGAAAGTTGAGATCATACATTTGTGCAGAATTTCAGCTTCTGTTGGGAAATAAAAATTTCATTGATTTGTAATGTGTTTTTTTGGATGGTGTGATTTTGTCTTCAGTCTCAGCAAAAATGCTTTTCTATTCTAATATTGAACTACCAGATGTGATTAATGCAACTCTGTATTGTGCACCATCAGGCCTTAAGCTTCCAAAGGAGAGGTATGTTTTTTGAACACATCAGAAAATATTCCATTAGATTTTTGCGTGACATGTTATTGTGTGCGCCAAAATCACAATTTATATTTTAATGTTTTTGCATTTTTGAAACAAACCAGTCTTAATGCCTGGATTTAACTTCGATATTTCTGAGTGTATTAAAACAGTTCAGCAGAGTGTTTCGAAAAGTTTCGCCTCTGACTTCTCTTTAGAAACCAAAATGTTTTGAAATTCCAGAAATTGCTTTGGAAGGGCATTCTTGTTTTCTCCCTAGCTCTATAAATTGTCTCATCGACTTTCTTAAAATTAACCTGTATCAGTGTAATGATCCATAATTCAATTATCAACATAAATATTTTGCTGCAAATATTTGAATATCATAGTCAATGTTCCTGTTCCCTGATGAATATATGTTTTGCAATTAGATTTCTAAAGCAAATCATGAATGTGTATTACAACCACTTTATGGAACTATTCTTCAGTATTTATTTAGGATTTGCACCGCAATAGAAAAATATTTTCAGAAAAAGTTCACTGCATTGATTACTATGAAGACAAAGCATGAGGGAGATGCAGAATTCAAAGTGCTGTACTGAAAATGGTGAATGAAAATTTGCTGAAAAATTACCATGTTTATACTCAACACAGCGGTCTGCCTCTTAGGTAGAGGTAAATCAGTCTTACCTCATGAATGCCAATTGATCTGGCTATGGGTCAATAAATAATAGTGACAATAATTGTTACTACCAGTGTGCCTGTTGTAATTGCACAGGTTTTGCTTTTTTTTTTTTTCATAGTGTGAGCCTCTTTATTTTGCTTTCAATTCAAAACTTGATCTAATTCCAGGAATGTCTAAAAACATTTGCTGTATCTTTTCTACTGGGAAAAAAAATCTCTCAACTTACTGTTAGCTCCCTGGTCCAAAAATAAAATGTACAGTACATAACAAATTTGGTCTGACAGCATTTTCCCAGCTGGAAAGATGGAACTTTTTAATTGGTATATAAATAAATAGATATTTGATCCTGCTTTTATTTAAAAAAAAAAGCCCTTGCTTCTAGTAGACATCTAGCCTAGTAGGCAGATCTTCCTTTCTAATGTAAAAAGTGAAAAATAAAGCATTTAACATAATTTAAAAGTTAAGCTGAAACACAAAAATAAATGGAAGTCCTGCTGCTTCTGTTGAGTAAGGCCCATAAAGTTCCCTGTTTCTATACCATTTTAGTTCATATCTCATCATTTCAAATCGCTTTAAAGTTTGCATGAAAACCTTAACTGTTGATGAATCATCAACTAAATATCTACTTAGCAAACCAAAACTGTTATGAATTTAAGTTTACCTTGTGTTTTCAGGTTAGAGAAAGTGATAGTTTAGATTGAGAATTTACCAAGAATAATAGTGTGGTATTCACCTTTGTTACCTGAAAATAAATTTGGAATAAAACACAGATGCTAGTCTGAAAATCCAGAAACTGGGAAAAGAAAGTGCACTTTTGGCCAAACCCACAAAACGTGTTCGGAAACCGAGCCATGAATTTGGTCTTGGAGTCCAACATTAGGCACCCTGAGACTCTGAAATGCTGACTTTTCTTACTGCACCTTAGTCCTCCAGGGGCATGGCCTGGTAACATCTCCTGGGCACTGAGGTTTCTGCAGAAAGGGTCCTAAAGCTGCCAGTGTACCCATTGTCCTTTCTGGCACAGACGCCCAGGGTAAGCATCACCCTGCCTGTCCCACCTCTAAGCCCAGCCGAGGAAGGGTGCTCAGAAAAGCCAACACCAGGAGAAGCCCAGTGGATAAAAGTTTCTGGAATGTGTCTTCTTTGCACTAATAGCAAAGTTATGCACTCCTCTGAAGAAGGGAGAAGAAGATCTGATTGTATATCTTTACTATTCGGGAAACAGTGGGAGGAATCAAACCCACATCTTCCATCTCCTGGAAGAGGACCCCCTAACAAGAAGTGCTAAGCGAACCTCTTGCTTTTTGGTCCCATTCATATCTAGCAGAAAGCCAAATGGCTCTGAAAGGCTGTCCTCTGCAGAATATGTGATAACCAAGTTTTTAGGGAGCTCCCTCACTTCTATTTCTTGGGTGCTAGCACACCTTTTATCAAAATATTTCAGTTTAAAGCAATACGCTGGTCTGGGCACGTAACATTTGCATGGAGCTTAGCACGGTAGGGCCCTGTCATAACTTTTATATCTCCCCCAGTGTGCAAAGTTGGATCAGAAATTTCATTTGAATGAGCTTACTCATGAGATATCTGTTAATTCTTATTTCTGGTTATGCTGTAAATAGTATGAGAACTGCCTTTCTAGTAGTTTTAGGGAATTTGGCTCCCAGCCATTGCTAGAAAGGCCCAGGCTGTGATATAAATGAAAAATAAGGGGGAAATAAAAACTCTCCAGACCTCCAGAAAGCTCATTTCTCCAGAAGCTTGCGGAGGTACTCTTTTGTTCTACCCAGGTGAATTGGCTGTGTTGTCAGTTATTGCAGACATGTTCTTGTGAGGTTGGGTGCCTCGCCCAAGGCACTCCCATCTGTAGGCAGTTACTTAAATGAAAGTGCCATGATAGAGTTGTTCTACGGCATCATTGAGGTACAGAGGCATATACCTAAAACTGTAAGGAGAGCTCAGGACTCCAGCAACAGCCCTTCAGTGGAGGGAAGCCCAGTCCTGCTGATCTTTTCCTTTCTGTCTCCCTCCAAGGTGCCTGGCTGATGCCTGTTCTCAGGCTACCTAGCCTGTTTCATGTGTCTAGCTTTTAGTAACGTGTACAGGAGCCTTTAAGTGTGGTCTTTGGGCCCACTGTAATGCAAATATTGCCTTGAAAAGAAGCTGGGCATTGGCAGGCAGGTGGCTTTTTTACTTTCAAGAAATCCCACAGCCTCTCTGAAAGTCATTCCAGGGTATTACCCTACCTCTAAAACTAAATGAGAAAGTCATGTGCTGAGTTCTGTGCTCTGCAGGCCCCAACTTGAACACTGGATCCTATCTCATATGCAAATTATACTTAGCCCTGTTATCAGAAATACAAGTGAGTACATTTCTGTAAATACCCTTCAGCATTATTTACAGTTAATATGCCTGTGAGGATGGGTTGGGTTACCTAACTTATTGACTGGGGAAAGTGTGCTAATGAGAGCTCCTTAGACTGAAAAGATCATGTGAAAGCTATTACATATATCAAATGAAACAGTAATAAAACATTTAAGGTATGGCCTTGCTTGCAGTGGTACTAGTCAAGACATTGTATTTTCATAATGGCGCTAATGTCACTTCCAAATCATTTTTAACAGTCATCAGAAGTATGATAGGTGACTAAAAACACCAAAAAGAGATGGGCCACTTCAATAAGGAGTTGAGTAAGTAAATAGTAATTACCACAGAAAATACTTTGTTGAAAGAATGCCTCACACTCAAAATGTGGGAAATGTCAGAATCAAGGTTACAGACGCAATTCTGTTCCTTCCTTACCCCTGCCCCATGAATATGAATTATGATATAGTTTATAATTGCATGACCATACGTTATTTTTCCATAAAACCCTTGACTTACTCAGAATGCAAGACAATTAGACTATTAGATATCTAATCCTCTGCCCTCTGATTCTCTAATTTCTCTGTTTTCAGAGGAAGCCCGCCTTCACTTCCAGAGGAGTCAAAGATGCCAGGTAGTTGGGTGCTGGACTCCAGTGGTGGAGGGAGGAAGGTTTGATGTAAATATTTCCCCTCAGCTACAGAACAGAGCTTGGGGATTGCTGGGTGAAATTCAGAAAGCTGGTCACAGAACATGGCCAAGGATGACTGCCAAAGAGGACATAAGCAGTGGAACACCAAAAGATCAGAGCTGTATAGATTCTGGGGAAACTTGAGCCCTGAGCACAGAGGCTGGAAGTACCTGGTGCTCCCTGCAGAGATGGTTCTAGTGAGGCATGCTGTCTCAGAAGAACTGAAGTTAGTTTCTGAGACACAAGGCATATGTTCTGTGGCTTAGCAGTTTCTCTTTTTGATGCATAGTGGTAGGACTTTACAATAGCTTCCGGAAAGCCCTCCTACTCTAACAGCTCCTCAGTAAAATGCTATGCTATTTTACTCAGTAAAATGCTATGAAAAAGAAACTTGAGTGTGACTATCACACAAGAATGCCCCATGACTCGTAGGCATCAAATACTGATTCTACAGCTGTATCTGGTTCAACAAGCATTGATCTGTCTTCCAGTTTTTGCCCCTGCTACTTTGCAATTTCTGTTTTGCAGTTGTAGTTTACATCACTTTGATTCTGATTGGATGATGATGCTAAAGTCAACTGTTGTTCTCTCATTTACTTTATACGTCTGTGAATCTTAATGTTGTGCCCCTCTTTCACCTGATACAGCGTCCAATAAGCTGATCCTTTAGTGTAGCTTAGTGTCTAATTGTCAATGATTTCAATAGGATTTAGGTACCTATATGCTTTGGGACTGACTCAGTCATCTTCTAAACTCTGAGTAGATAAGCCACTGTGCCAATAAGATAGTTGAAGAGCCTCATGCAGCCAGAAGGGTCTGAGCATATGGGACTTTAGACTGATTGTATAGGAGTCTATGCAAGATAAGGACTTTTAAGGGCTTTTGACAGAGTTTGTTGAGAACACCTCTGGAAACTGCTATACATATGACACACTAACTCCTAATGATTTTCCAGTGCTTTGTTTTACAGAACATCATGCCTAAATTTCTCACTGTATTTACTTTCTTGTTCTTCATGTCATAGCAAAGCATATATATAGAAGAAAAAAAGATCTTTGTAAACATTTGTGGGAACAGCGGGAATTTGCATGCAAATAAGTAGCCACAATAAATTCTTCATAAACAGCCTAGAAGTTGAAATGCATTTTCATAAAACCTTTGTCAAACAGTAAAAATGTTATCAGATCCTGAAGCTCCCAAAATGGCTGATGACCAAATACTATATTTTGTCATATGGACAGTTCCGATGCGGGCAGAACACCCCGTAAAGCAGCTGAGGACGAGGGGCTGTTCCTCTTCCCTTGCAAATAGTTCTGTTGGTAGCAGACAAGAGAAACAGCAGCGAGAGTCTTCTGAGAAACAAGCGTGACAGAATCTGGCAATTACGTTTATTTGCATGCATACCATCAGATACCATGCAGGTACAGGAACTGCTTATTTATTTCCATTACTGCACCATCCAAGCATCTGAAACATTTATGTATTGCTCCTTCCTTAAGCCCCATGTAACAGGGAAGCATCTACTGATCCCATTTTACAGGTCCAGCACTTGAACACAGCCATGACAGTTCATAATGTTAAGGCTAGGCAAGTGCATGAAGGGGCAGAGGGACATCTAGTGGGATTTCCACTCTCTGTGCGTTTGCAGGCCATCAGAAATCTTCCCAGAGCTCTCAGCTGACATGTGACTTACCACACCAGGAAAAGTTACCACAGCTTTTAAGAGCTCCCTGCAAGTATGAGGTGAAATGTTGTATCTCAAGTTTCTGTGGAGGAGGTTTAAAAGAGCATGCTTTTTCTTAGAGCTCAGCTGATGTCCAGTAACTTGTTTGGCTGTGATAACAACCTCTGCGTGACAGCCTGAAGTGACTTGTGCAAGGTCATGCTTGCGGTCCGTAACACCCAAGTCCCTGAGCCATTTTCTTCTGGTGAGGTTGTACAGTCTGACCTCTGACTCGGAAATTGTATGTGAACCTTGTGTTTGTGACCTTCTGAAGATTTGTGAGAAGGGGTAAGAGGAGCTGTAACTAACCATATTTCTGCAAGAAATCTCACCTTGACAGACTTTCAGCTGGAGTGAATTTGAAGGCATTTTGAAGGTTATCTTCATAAAAAGGACTGGAAACTTGCTTTGGAAAAAAAAGTCTGATTAGCAACTTATTTCCTGACATGACTGATGACTGATTATAATACATTATACTGCCCTTCTCATCTTGCATAAAGCAACACAGTTTTGTCCACTGAAGTCAATAGACTATGACAACTCATACCAGTCAAGGGTCTGGGACTAAACTACTGTGCCAGATAACCAGTTTGCAAGCTCTTCATTTTCTGTAGATACTCTCAACTTCTTTGTCTTAGTAGAGCAGAACTTCTCTGCTGGCCCATATTCAAATTCCTTCTAGTCCCTGACTCGGTCTCTAGGTGAGGCATCATGGAAAAATGAACAGGATTTTGCTAGGGACACAAAAATGCACTAGAAGGTAAGTTTCTTTCTAGACTAACATCTTTTACAAGGAGCTTATATCCTAGCTGTATGCTTTGTGAAGAAATTTCTTTCTCTGTAAAATGGGATGTGCTAACCTCACAAAGACCCTTAATTAAAAGCACTGCTTTGGCATTTTCACCTGAGAGATTCTTTGCTATCACAAGTCCTGGCCATGATAGCATTTACTTTTACATCTCTCACATAGCAGGCTTTCGGCATTATTGGGTGTACTCTTCTTAGAGTAGATGTGAATTTTCTAGGACAAGGGAGGTGGTGGAAATGGTTCAGTACACTTTTAACAACACAAACCTCAAGATATTTCCTGACCCCTACTAGTCAGGGACACACAGATAACCACTTCAAAATGTGGATGAGAGGGGAAGAAGAGGAGGAATCTAACAGCTGTAGCCGTCTAACAGACTATACAAGCAGGTGCTGTGCAACCAGCATTAATATGGGACAGAGTCATCAGGAAATGTCACTGGTAATGGTGTTTGTGATTGCAAGATAGGATTTGATACATGAGTTGCTCACTTCCAAACCCATCTTCCTAAGAAGATAGATATGACCATAGTGAGTAGTGTGAGAAGTTTTCCCTGCATGGCTCTCATACACATGGAGATATCTTCTCTCTCTTCAATGGGCACATGTCTGTCTGTGACTAATACTTCAGGTTAAAGAAAATTAAAGCCTTCAGCACTAAATGTTCATCTGTGGACAGCCACACTGTTGAGGAATCATTGATAGATAATGCAGGCTTTCAGCTTGCAGATGCAGTGCAGAATGGCTCTGAACATCTGGCAAGTGTTTACTATAGCACAGGGACAATGATTTATTTACATGGCACTAGTGCTTAGGTCCACAAGGACGGATAAGACCTATGTTACTCCAGGCTCTATAAGAAAAAAGTGAGCCCTTGATCTGCCATTTGTACTCATGCTGCACATAGTACTTGACCTCTCATGTATTCCCAGGGAACTCAGCTGATGAAGGCCTAGGCTGTAACAGCCTTTGACGGGGCAGTAAAGCGGCACAAAGATTTCCAGTGCTCCTGCCCAATCCAGTGCCAATAGCTCTTCCACAGCAGTAAGTTGTGTAAAGCTTATTGGATGCTCCCCATATAAATTAATGAAGGGGAGTGGAAAGTACTTTGCCTTGATTTTGCTCTGACTTTGCTGCCTCTTATTTGGTGACTAAAGAACCTGACTGGATACAGAGGAGAGGTTTGGTTGCTCTCTATATATGGTACGGTAATGTACCTCTGGTAAAGGGGAAGGATTCTGACTCACCACTTTTCCTGGTCTGTTCATGGCATGCTGTATCAAAACTGTCCTGTGCTCTGTGCTGCAGGATGCTACCACGGAGCAGGCTGTGTGCCTGTAATGAAGAAGGGACATTCTTTGACACAAGTAAACACACAACATCAGAGATTTGTAGTCTTTTATTCTGGGAATACATTTAGAATGCCAGGAGCTAATTCTGTCCTTATGATTTCACTGGAAAAGGGCTGGTACAGGTGTGAAACCTGTAGTTATACCTAAGATAACGGGAGGTAGCTTTTTGGTAGTTACACAGATCCTGCATTTTCTTAGTCTGACTGGTCTCATGGAAATCAACTGCAAATCTACTATTTCCAGTGAATGTAAGATAAAGCCAAGTGCATGGGATCCTAGTCAAGCTAACAGGCAGCGTATTTGAGGACAGGGTAGTCAAATGGGTGAATGCCTGCAGGACTGGTTCTTTAGTTTCCTTTCTCCAGGGGTCATAGTCAGTACTTGCATTTGTCTTCTGAATCTATTTTGACTCTATTTCTACACATGACATTTGATTTGGGCAAAGATGACGTAGAATTCGGTAAGGGAGAGCCATATTTCAGAAAGCGTAGATTCCTTATTGAGGATTCTCCTTATTAAAATTGACTTGCAAGGAAAATTGATCATTCTTTGCTTTGCATTAGGTTTAATTGAACAGTTGAATCAAATTTACTAAAATTTAGATGTATTTTCCTTTCAGTCGGATTATCCTTTGAAACTGTGAACAAACCCTGCCTGACAACACAAAGGAATTTTCCCATGGATCAGCTAAAGCTGACTCACATGAAAGACTTGCCCAAAGTGGTCATGCCCTCTGAGCAAATACCACAGGCATGAGGATCTCTGCTCTTGGCCTAACAGCAGTGTTGGGATTCCAGAGACCCAGCCTAAGAAGGGAGATTTTATTGGAGGAGGGGAGGTCGCGTACCTATGACCCAGCCAATCTGCTCCTCTATTTATCCATGTTGCTAACTTGCAGAGGCGGTGAATGTTTTGTGCTGTTACTGCATGTTGCGAGAAATTTCCTGTTCTGCCCCTGAAATACACCAAATAGCACTGGCTGTTTGCTTAAGCAGGTAAAACACACAACAAAAGTCACTTCTATGACTCAAAGGGGAAAGAAAATCATCTGATCATTAAAGCTTTCAACACTGAGTTTTAGTGCTGTAGTGAAAACTCAGCGGAAGCTATGCACCCTTCTAAGATAAATATTTCCTCGGCTGGAATTGCTGAGTATATAGCAGATCAACAGCAGCAGGGCTTGCTTACTCATCCTTGCCACGTATTTCTAGAGTGGTTTTCCTTTCTTTTAACAATATTTGGGAATAGATCTCTCTGGATGTCCTTGCTTATTAGAAAGACATGCACATGCTATGCAAAGTGACAGACTAAACTACAAGACAATTATGCAAATAGAGCCAGAATTTTGGAGTAAGACTTCCAGCAAAAAAAATAAATGCAAATGAATTTCCCTTTATCAGAGACATGCATACAGAGTTAAAACTCCTGGCAGGTGTGCAGCTGATAACTTACAGTTAAAAACATTTTGAACTAACCTTTGCTTTCTCCTCTGTGCTTTTTGTTTACTTTCTGCACTTTTGCTCAGTGAAAATAAAATAGTTAGGACAACTTCACTTTCTGTTTGCAGCTTGCTTCTGCTTTGTTTCTATACTCCTGTTAAAAAGTCTTGTGATAGAACTGCCTACATTTCAGGAAGTCATTTTATTGACTGGATATCTGTCCCTCACTTTCCATTTTCTCTTCTATGATTACTCTTAAAGAACAATTATATAAAGCGTATATTAGACCCATTTATAGAATAGGTCTAATTTATTTGATATTTTCCTGTTATAACTCATTAGGTTCATTACTGGGCTTGAATTTGGTTCACAGTAAGATCACATGGGATTTATGGCAAGATGGAGCTGAAGTCTATGTCCACATTCCTAAAATGTGCAGAACTGGGGGCAGCAGACTCAAAATTATGTGCCAGCTTCATTCAAGCAGAAAAAGTCCTTTAAACAGAAAAAGTCACTTCCCTCGACCTACACTCTTCCTAATGCAGCCCATGATACCATTGGCCTTCTTGGCCACAAGGGCACATTGCTGGCTCATGCTTAACTTGTTGTCCACGAGCACTCCCAGGTCCTTCTCGGCAGAGCTGCTTTCCAGCAGGTCAACCCCCAGCCTGTACTGGCGCATGGGATTATTCCTCCCTAGGGGCAGGACCCTGCACTTGCCTTTGCTGAGTTTCATGAGGTTCCTCTCTGTCCATCTCTCCAGCCTGTCAAGGTCCCTCTGAATGGCAGCACAGTCTTCTGGTGTGTTAGCCCCTCCCCCCAGTTTAGTATCATCAGCAAACTTGCTGAGGGTGCACTCTGTCCCTTCCTCCAGGTCATTGAGGAATACATTGAACAAGACACAGGACTGAGCCCTGGGGGACACCGCGAGCTACAGGCCTCCAACTTGACTCTGCGCTATTCACCACAACCCTCTGAGCTCGGCCATCCAGCCAGTTCTTAATCCACCTCACTCTCCGTTCGTCTAGCCGTACATCATGAGCTTGCCTATGAGGATGTGATGGGAGACAGTGTCGAAAGGCTTGCTGAAGTCCAGGCAGACAACATCCACTGCTCTCCCTTCACCTACCCAGCCAGTCATTCCCTCACAGAAGGCTTATCAGGCTGGTTAAGCACGATATTTCCCCTTTGGTGAATCCATGCTGACTACTCCTGGTCACCTTCTTGTCCTCCATATGCTTAGAGATGACCTCCAGGATGAGCTGTTCCATCACCTTTCCGGGGATGGAGGGGAGGCTGACAAGCCTGTAGTTCTCTTGGTCCTCCTTCTTGCCCTTTGGGAAGACTGGAGTGACATTGACTTTCTTCCAGTCCTCAGGCACCTCTCCTGATCTCCATGTCCTTTCAAAAATGATGGAGAGTGGCCTAGCAATGATGTCCACCAGCTCCCTCTGCACTCGTGGGTGCATCCTGTCAGGGCCCATGGACTTGTGGGTGTCAGGTTTTTCTAAATGATCTTTAACCCGATCCTCTTTGACCAAGGGAAAATCTTGCTTTCTCCAGACTTCATCTGTGGTCTACAGGGTCTGGGTTTCCTGAGGGCTGATCTTAATGACAAAGACTGAGGCAAAGGCGGCATTCAGCACCTCAGCCTTTTCTATGATGTCCTTTGTCACCAGGACCCCTGCACCATTCAGCAGCAGGTCCACGTTTCCCCCAGTCTTCCTTTTGTTACTGAAGTATTTGAAGAAGCCCTTCTTGTTGTCCTTGATATCCTTTGCCGGATTTAACTCTAAATGGGTCTTGGTTTTCCAGCCCCATCCCTGTACACTCTAACAATATTCCTATGTTCCTAAGTGGCCTATCCTTGCTTCCACCTTCTGTATTATTCTTTCTTCTGTTGGAGCTTTGCCAGGAGCTCCTTGTTCCTCCATGCAGGTCTCTTGCCCACATTACTGGACAGAATTCTTGCTCTTGCACCATCCTTGAGCTTGGAGGAAGTGATGCTTGAATATTAACCAGCTTTCTTGGACACCTCTTCCTTCTAGGGCCCTACCCTATGAGATTCCCCTAAGTAGGTCCCTCAAGAGGCCAAAGGTGGCTCTCCTGAAGTCCAGGGTTGTGATCCTACTTACTGCCCTGCTCCCTCCTCGTAGGATCCTGAACGCCACCATCCCATGGTCGCTGCAGCCAAGGCTGCCCCCAGCCTTCACCTCTCCAACCAGACCTTCTTTGTTTGTTAGTACAAGATCCAGCAGCACACCTCTCCTCTTTGGCTTCTCCACCACCTGTGTCAGAAAGTTATCCTCAACGCTCTGCAGGAACCTCCTGGATTGTTTGTGCCTGGCTGTGCTGCCTTCCCAGCAGATGTCAGGGTGGTTTAAGCTCCCCATGAGAACCAGGGCCTCTGACTGTGAAGCTACTTCCAGCTGTCTGTAAAAGGCCTCATCTACTTCCTCTACCTGATCAGGTGGCCTGTAGCAAACACCTACAAGAGCGTCACCCATGTTAGCCTGCCCTTTAATCCTTACCCATAAGCTCATCATCCACCCCTAGGCAGAGCTCCATACGTTCCAGCTGCTCTTTCACATAAAAGGCCATTCCTTCTCCTTGCCTTCCTGGCCTATCTTTCCTAAAAAGTGTGTAGCCATCCATGACAGCCTTCCAGTCATGTGAGCTATCCCACTATGTCTCTGTAATTGCAATGAGATCATGGCTTTGTGACCGCACACAGATCTCTAATTCTTCCTGTTTGTTCCCCATGCTGCATGCATTGGTGTACAGGCATTTCAGGCACTTCAGAGAGGTATTTGAGCATGCTGATTTCCCAGGAGGGGTGCAAGAGGATTCCACATAGTCTTATCTTGTAAGTACTTCCTTGGCTGCATGCAATTGCTGGAGGTATCCCCACTTGAGCCCTGTTTTGCTGCCTGTGTCATCTCTATAGCTCTCCCTTTCTCCCGTCTTTTCTAGTTCAAAGCCAAAGTAATCATCAAACCTCACAGGATAAGCAAGATCTACATTAAGAAATACTTCTTTTCAGAGCTCCATAGATCTTCAAGATGTGTTTAGTTTTTAAGGCACAGGCCCAGTTTTTGGGCTTACCTTTTATACTGAAGCAGAGGATGTTGCATGTTGCCGTGTTGGCTGACTTGCACTTTGTTTTCTGGCAAGCTGACCAGTGCAGTCCAACAGGCCCTAGCGCTCTAACACTTCTCTGGAAGGATGATTGGTTAGTTGTAGCTAGGAGACCCCATTGAGACCACTGCCCTATGTGCTGTAGGAAGAGGAAAAGGCTGGAGGTATTTCTAAGCTGGCAGAGTTACAGCTGTGATAAACTAAGATGATAAGTGAAGCAACGGGTTTAAAGTGACAGTTTCTGCTGCTAGATATCCTGATATCACTGGAAAAACATAAAAGCTGTCAATCACCCAAGCCCTCTTCTATATCCCAGGGTAGACACTGGATAAAACCCTTTGAAGGGCTTTTTCTGTGGAAAGCTATATTACCCCATATGGTGACAAATCCATGAGCTTATAGCAGTGCTCATCCAGCTATTCTCTAGCCTTTGGTACGTTTTTTTTTTTTTGATTTAGCTTTTTTTAGTGGAGCAGTGATAAGGGAGACTGTGAGAGAAACTGCCTTCACTGAAACCAGGCTAGCAAGTGATGGAGGAGGAGGAATCAGTGGCAATCACATTCGGTAGAAATAGTTTCTTTCTTCGTCTTCTCTTTCTTCTGAAAAGAGCCTGGTCCTTCTTCTATCTGGAGAATATTTTCTTTCTACATGCCTGATTTCTTATGGGTTCAATGATGAGAGCTGGCCAGATATGGGAACCAGCACTGGGGTGGAACTGGGGGCAGTGTCTGAGTGAGAGAATATTATTTGTTGGAAAACTATTGGAAATACTCATCTCCTGGTTCGTTTGGATGACGCTGCTTGCCACACTCAGCCCAGGCTGTGGGCAGTCACTCTGGCTGGAGGACGCATCCCTGCCTCCTCTTTGTTTTTCCCCTGTTGTGATTTATTGGGTTGGGTTCTGCAGCTGCTTCTTGGCTGAGTGCAGCTAAGGTATGTAAATTACTTTTTAACAGCTAATACGCACCCACACATACAGTTACTTTAAAACAGCAAAACAAAACAATATCGTCAGCAGTGAGTTATAGGAGATCAAGAGAACATAAAGAGGTGAAAGTCACCCGCTGGCTGGCCAAGTCCTGCATGTGGTTAAGGCTCTGCTCAGAATAAACTGAATGGACAGCAAGTCTGATAGCTTCAAACTAGGATTTTAAAGGAGGAGTCTGTCTCTGTGGATATAATGCATACTTTGTGATCGAGACTTTTCCAGTTACATTTACTCGTCACAGAATTTTTTAAAATAAAAGCATAGTGTTTCAACATCTTGCTACTTGTCCCAACTTGATCGATTTTAAGCATGATCTGCTTTTTCTTTCTGATGGTGTGTGACTTTTTCCAATCAGAGAAAGGAAAATCACAGGAGAAAAAATTATTATAGATGTCTAGCTTCTCAATTTCTCAAGGCACCAGAAAGAACAGCATGGGAGTTTTAAAGCATTATCTGCATTTTATTTGCCTTCCAGTGGTCAGTGTGAGGAGATTTATTCTAGAAGCTGTAATTGGGCTTGCCCCTTACTATGCTTGGTGTTCCTGGTTTCCAGGATGCTTTTTACCACCCATTCTAGTCACAATTTTGGAAGAAAACCATAGCTCTTTACAGTTCAGTTCTGCAGATTAAGTTTTCTTCCCCTTTCCCAAGGGGAAAGTTTTAATTTCTCTGTGTCTCCAGCTGGTCTGTGCTGCTAGGCTGATACTGAGGTTAATCTGATTTAAAGCAGAATGTTAGAAAAGTAGAGATTAAAACAAACAAACAAATGAACAAACAAACAAACAAAAAACAAAAAAGCCTTGACTAAACACAAAGTCACCTGTGTGAAAACTTTCAAGTGGTACTTGGTTTTCTGCCAAAACTGGCACTGTTGAACTACATTGCCTGGCTTCGCTGCCTGGAAATCCCTTTTAGAGGCAAGAGAGAGCATGACCTGCAGGTCTGTCTGGAGTCACCTCTCCTTTTTACAAGAGGTGTCTGGTTATATACAAAATGGTGACTTCTATCCTTCTTTTATGAGCACTGAAACCAAAGACATGCTGTATGCATATTCCGGCATGAACATGTGCTAAACAAAGTATTTCCGTACCTCAGGCATGCAAGTCTAATATTCTCTCACAGAGACCTATTGGTTCCTGTCTGTCATTCCCCATCTGTCATTCCTACCCCAAACACCTTGCTTGCACCTCTAAGGGAGTGAGCCAGGCACTTATGGAGTTAAAGGCCTCAAGCAGCATTGTTAGAAAGCTTTGTAATGGAAGCAACTTTGGATGATCCCAAGCAGGGATTCATACTTTTTCCCTTCCTTTTTTTCTCTTTCTCCCTTTTCCAACACTCTACCCTGCACTCTCTCACCGCACCCCAGATATCTTCTACAAGGCAGCAAACTCCAAGACTCTGTTCAGGAAAGACAGGTTCATTTATGTCTTTGAGGTAGTGGTGCAATTCTGAGGGGGAGACTTGTGGTTTCCAATCCAAAGAGATTTGCTACTTCAGTGCCCACAGCTGCTAATATTTACACAGCAAATATAATCCATATCAGTCTGCCACGGTGTGAAATGATACAGTCCATGGAGAAAGGAAAAGAAAGGAGTCCCAGCAGGTTGGTTCAGAGTTGGAGGTGCAAGAAAGTGCATTTACCTCAACTGTACTACCTGCTGCATTTGCTTTTATCATTTCAGCTTAGGCATTGGTTGTCTGCTACTCCTTTTTTTTTTTGCAGCGTAAACCGTTGTGGCAGGCTTATGACTCAGAGGCACACGCTTATCAGCTCCCTCTGCACCTATCTGCTCTGGCCAAGAGCGGTAGCAGGTGGGAGTTGCTGCTATTGCCACGCTCTGCACTGTGAAGCTCATGGCTTCTGAGGCCAAGCAGTAGCATTGGTAGGAAATGGCTGGGCTGCAGAAAGCCAGCAAAACTGGCCTGATTGTCTTAGACTCAGGCCCACAAAAATCAGCGTGATGGGAGTAGCAGGCAGCTCGTTCAGAGCATGCTGAGGTATAGCGCCTATTCTGTTAGGCACAAGTCAAAGCAGACTTATGTCAGCTCTTGAGTGCAAAAAATAAAGTGTTGCACAATGGTGCTCAGGCCTGTTCTTGCTGAAAACCATTCTTCAAACCCTCTTCCCTCTCTCTTCTTGCTCTTTTTACCTTCTTGCTTCTCATTTTTTCTCTATTTCTTCTGCATCCCTTCTACATCCCTTTCTCATCCTCCCTACCTCCAGTAACATCTCAATCAGAAATTATTTTTCTAGTATAAATCTGTCAAATCTCAACTTTCTGAAATAGAAAAAAAGAGAGATGCAGGTTTATAAAAGTCATCCGTTATCTAGATGTATACCTTGGCACTGCAGCAATCTTCCATGAAAGTTAAATACCCAACACGGTTAGTACATTTGTGTTGTGCGTTTGAATTGTGCATTTTTTTTTTCAATGCCTGATGCATTTGAGCATCTAAATGCTTCTGGAAGGCCATGGTTAATATGGTTAACTTTACTCTTCTTCTCATGGCTCTGCTTGTACACTGTATTCTGTTCCTGCAACTTGTAACTCTCGATTTAGAGTAAAAGTTCTTCAGGGCTGGAACTGCATCCTCCGGTGAGTTTGTACAGGCCCCAGAGCTTTTTCTGGACACCAGCACATTACAAATAAACATGTCTAGTAATCCCAGTCCTAGTTTTAACTTTCAACCATCAACTCCAAAAGTCTTCTGTTAAGGGAATGTAAAATAAAAGGCAAACAAATTTAGATAATCATGCTGTTGGCTAATGTGTTATTGAAAATGACTGATGACAAACCTCAAAGTTGGACGATTCATCCAAGCACCCAAGCATCCAAGCACCCAAGAAACTACATGTTTAATAATGATAGAAGTTGGGGACAGTTTCATATTGTCTATATATGTAAATATATACATTTAAGAAACCAACCCTTGTCCTCTCAAGGTAGATAATAAATGCTGTGTTGTTATCGAAAGAAGGCCATGCCTTGCTTAGAAGAACGAACTCCTCCTCTTTGGCTCTTGCTCCTACTTATTTATTCTTTGCACAGTACCTAGTACAATATCTGGACAGGCAGCAAAAAAATGAATAGCACAGATTGAAATGTGGATGGCCAGAATTGCCTCCTGCGTATGCTGATTTTAGTGTGGTGACATTTCATGTGGGTGACTTCAACTGTGCTAGGCACATGAGAGCAAAGCTGACCCTGGGTTCCTAGCTGGAATTCAGTCATAAAATCCAGATTTGTGTGATGGGAATCGGAGGAGAGGGCCTGAGAGCCTCTGCTGAGTTTCAAGTAATGCCCCCTCGAGGGAGAAAGGATGCAGTGACCCCATCTCACGTGGCATGGTGTGAACCGTGGCTTTGAAACATTAAGATGTTCTTACTTAATTTACTTCGATGGGGGGAAAATTATGTCTAAATTTAAATGACCCTGACTAGAGCTGTAAGCCATATAAAGCTGTAAGCCATTCACAGGAAACTCCAGTTTCAGTTATTTCAGCAAAATTTCAGTGCCTGTGTACCTTTGAAGAGCTGGAACAAAGCAAATGGGTTTCAGCTTTCACAGTTTACCAAACGTGGCATAGATGGTCAACCGTATGGTGATGTAAAGACAGAGCTATATTTGTTTAAAAAACCTTCATGCAGAATTTCCAGCATTATGAGTGCTGGGAGAGAGGAAAGGGGGAAGCTCTGAGGAAAACAAATGTTTCCTGAACTTTGAGTTTCTTTGCTTTGATATATTACCAGATTTTTCTGCGATGTGATCAGTTCTCCTTTATAAACTTCGCTTTATCTCAGTGACAATTTGTGTCTAGAAAATGATTAAGCTGTCATATTTGGGCACTGGAAAGAGCAAAGGGCTGAAAAAGTTTGTTCTACCTGTCAAGTTACAGCTGAGTCCCTTTACAGACATGCATTTCATTGACATATGCATGTACCATGTGCTGGCCCTTGCCTGCTTCTTGCACAATAGGATTCATAGATATAAAAATCTATATTTGTAGTATACATGTATAAAAAATATATAACCTGATCAGGAGGACTATGGGACTCAGCAAAGTTCCCTATTACTTATTAGCCAGCCAGTGGTCTGGCCTGTCTGTCTCTGTCCTTGGCAATAAAACAAAGATGAAAGGTAACCGCTTATTTGGAGGTAGACTTGAAAGTACAGTAGCTATCTCAGGCTCTAGCCTTATCAAAGGCTGGGACAGCAATAACAGTACTAGATGGAGCAACAAGGACGTAGTGGGCTAGGCTGTCAAACAGTTACACCTTGTGCGCAAACAGCAGTTTCACATCCCAGCAGGCACTAAAACGCAGTTGGCACCTGAAGGTAGGTTTCAGCAAATGGTGCCTAATTGTGGTACTCCTTCTCCAGGCCTGAACAGAGGTGCATGGCTGGGTAGGGCATCACCTCCTGGGGGATAGGACTTTTCCTATAGCAAGCTAGCAAAGTTCAAGGCTCCTGGGCAGACCTCATGGCCCAGAGTGTTAATGAAAGCTCAGCTGCCAGAAACCTGGATCTGCAAAACTGGGAGATTCATTTTACACAGGCTTTCTCCCCTGAGATTTGCACAGATCTGGTTCCAGTGAGGCTGAAAGCAAAGGGTGGCAAGAGGAGCCTTCTCTATGGATGTTAAAACTGCCATCTCAAATTCCAGCAGGATAGTGGGGCATGGGTACTGTTACACTGATATTTTAGGGGCAGTGGATACACTCTTTTAGAGATGACTATTAGAGTTACCTTCTTCTCTCAGCATCTTCAAGCACCATGTTAAAGCCATAAGTACTCTAGCTGATTCTGGTGGAGAACTCGGGTGCTTAACATTGACTCAGATCAATGACTTGAACACAACCGTGGGACCTCTGTCAAGAAGAAATAAGCTGAGAGAGAGATTGGATACTCCTTGCAGATTTTATTTGCCTCTTAAAATGAATTTTCTTCAGCTAATTAAATTCACCCATTCATTTCTATAATGCATTATAGTTAGATGTACCTGAAAAATTGTGTCCTGCACAATACAGCCAGTAAACGTGGCAGAAATGGTAGAAAAGTGCTTCATACAGCAGTATAACTCTGGGAGATTCTCAGGAAAATGTCTTGACCCACGAGGACCGGCTAAGGAACCTAGACCCATGGGACTGAAATTCAGCGGTGAGATTTCAACAGTAAAGGTAAGAAACATGCATTAACAGGATATCACACAGAAAGCTGATGTGGTAGAAGGTGAACTGAAGACTGCTTCAAAATTACTGGGTAACCTGGGTCCAAATGTTGCAATGCATGGTACTAATTACCAGCTCTTTGTGGACCATAAGTTCATGCTTCGGTTCTTATTCTTTATCTTGAAAGTACCAACAAGCAACAAGTCAGAAAGCTAATTCTTATTGATTGATAAATCTTCAAATAATTGGAGTTGGAAGTGCTGCAATACAATATGGGGGTTGGAGTCTGAATGTCTCTTATTCCCATTCCCCTTTGCAGACCAGATTTCCCTCTAGAGAAAGGAAGCAGGAAAGAATCACAGAGAAGCTGGCCAAGGCACAACATATACAACAGAAGGCATCAAAATAACAATAGTAGCATAAAAATATGTTTGCCTTGGGTCACAAGGACTTAATCTGGAAAGGAGACAATAGCTTAACGTAATTTCTTCAGAAGACTAGTGAGTTTTCCTGGCAGACAGTACCAACAGTGGCAGGTGTGAGACTATCTCAGATAATAAGTTCAGTGTCAGATATTTTGATCCACTTGAGAATAATGGTGAGGTGCTGGGTGAATGTACAAAGATCTGGTAATAGTGTCTTGATAAGTTTTAAGGAGCTGTTAATAAAACAGTATCATATAAAATGCCTCAGGAATAAGTTTCAGAGTCTCTCAGCAATGCTTCAGGTAGCATGAACTGGGAGTAGTGGGTTGCAAAAGAGCTTCCAGGAAAATCTCCAAATACACTTGCTAAAAGGATGAATCAGCCTTGCTTAAAAGCCCATCTGTATGATACAGCTGATGTTTCTGGCAACACCATAAATGCTGCTGGACCCAGGCTACCCACAATTGCGTAAAGTTGTTCATTTCATTTCATTCCTGATAAGAGGATTCTTGGAATTGCTTTAGGAGCAGTAACTATGGTCCTGATTTGTTTCATTTTGCTAGAATGAAATAGGATCCTGAAGATGGCAAACGTGGTGGGAGACAGGATGGCTAGTGAGATATCCTTCAAACTATGTGTTTTTTCATTCCCAGGTTGCTGAAAACTTAAGCTAGAAGCATTTTTTTTCTACTCCGATCTGTCATTCTAGTGCTTAGTATTAATTTTAAATACCAAAGTGTTTAATCATTATTTAATTTGAAAATATCTGGAGCAGCAAGAAGAGAGGAGGAACATAGACAATAGGTGTGGAAATGCCATCCAAAGTTGGTGAGTCCTATTTCCTAATGCCACAAGAAACAGCTTGGTATAATTCCTTTGATACATTGATCCATTGACCCTCTCACCAGTCTCAGCAGGAAATGCCACTCTTGATACAGCCTAGGATCACTTTTACCTTTCGTCAAGGTGGCTCAGCTTGGTAATCTTGCATCTGAACAGTGCATCCAACTGTTTCTTTACCTCTGTTCTTTGCAGCCAATGAGCTCCCAGTTTAAGGTAAAGATTCTATAAATACATGTCTTGGCACTTTGTACTGAATTATTACATAGGAGTTCCTGAAGTGTTTTGGGGTAGAGATTAGCTGTTGCTGCCAGTTTCAGTGCACTGGAGCTCCTTGAATTTTGCTTTCACCATGGATAGTAGCTCCCATGGAGGTGTACTATGCAGTCCCTCCCATTTGCCACACTGGCTTTGCACCCCCATGCTCAACATTACCCAGGCTGAGGAGAGCTGCAAAGAAAGTGTTCAGATTTTAGACCATGTCTAGAAGGTGCCTAATCTCTGCCTCATGTTCTCCTTCTCTATACAGCAACATCTGCTATTTGTTTCAATTTTCTTTCATGCCTTAACTCAGCTCAGCTTGGAGAAAAATTCTCACTTAAATTCATCAAATATTTTGATCTCAAAGACATAACTATCTCTGCTGATCAGTCTATTTTCACAGTCCTAGTATCTTACTTCGAGTTCATTATTCATTCAGGGAGGTATGAGGGAGTTTGGGGGATAGCACAGCAAACAATAAAGGTAAGGGCAATACAAGCTGGTCCTGTATTAACCTCACCTCCTTATTCTCTATGGGCAAATTTTACACAGGGATGCTTGACTGCATTTCCCATGAAGTCAGTGGCAAGTGTATCTGTAATTCTGAAAACAGTTTTGCCCCTAGTGAGCACCTTTATGATGAAAAAAATAAATAAATTCTCTCAAGGATTTTCTTCTTCCTATCTTCAGCAGCAAAAGCCTAGAGACTTTCCACTGAAGTTACTGGAATTGCTAGTTAAAACTGAAAGTGGAGCCTAGCCACCAGTCATAAGTGGTGCTTTAGATGGATAATTAGTCAGGTAACAATTCCCATGTTGAAAGATCTGTGAGGCTGGGACCAAACCAACTTAGTGCTGCAGGCAACTGTCATGAGATAAAAAGATAAGATGCATGAGTTTATATTTGCATTGCACCGGGAATGCACAGAGTCCAATGTACGTGTAAAATATTATTACCAAGTACATGAGTACTCTGTTGTGATGAAATTTCAGGCACAAGCGACTGAATGGATAAACTCCAGAGACCTGGATGGGTCATGAAAACAAATCATGTCAATAAAACAGCACCCTTTCCTGGGCTACACCCTACTCTCCAGTAATAATGTCACCTGGGCAAGATTTATACCTGCACACAGTGCCCATAGTAACGGGAATGATTACAAATGCAAGACCTCACTTGTGCTGTGCAGGTGAAACCCAGAGAAGGGGATCTCTAGATTTCTCTCACAGGGGAAACTGCTGATACCGGTGTTTGATCTTTCTGTCAGTGCCAGCTAAAGGCTTTGGGTTGTGGAATGCCCAGTATAAAGGGGATTTAGCAGTCAGTGAGATAAGGCTGATGCTAAACCCGCTGGAACTCAGGCACGGTTGATATTCAGTTGCACAGCAGAAAGGTAGTATGCCTAATGCATCAGACTGGACTGCACCTGTGTCCACCAAACCATTTCAGAGGCCTTGAGCACCTAAATTCAAGTGTTGCATAGTGACCAGCTGACCAGGTCAGGGAATCCCTACCCTCCTCAGCCACTTCCATGGGACAAGTACTTTACAGTTAAGTTCTGCAAGATGAGGAATGGCATCAGGATCTGGCCCTTGGGATAGACACTTCCCAGGTCCTGAGCATGAATAGGCTGCCTGTTTCTGCACTACTCACATGGTGCTGCCCCACCCCTCTTACGGTTGTCCTGCTCTGGTAGGCAGTATGGGGCAGGTATGGAGCAGAGGGAGCAGATCCATGGGCGTTAATGAACCAGTCTCCTTGGAGGCTAAATGTCTTCAGAGTTGGATCTGTAGGCAGTTACCATGCTTGCAGCATATTAAGCCAAATGCATTGCTGGCTGAGTCTCTGTGTATAAACTTTCCCATGGGCAAGTTTTCCTATTCCCTCAAGCACAAAGCTTGTAAATGGGACCAGTGCCACTAAGACAAATTTTTGTGGGTAGAAAGCAACAGATATGCTCAAGTGACTTATTTATACTTACCATTAAGATTGTCTGTTCTAACAGTCAGGGAATCATTAAAGAATCTCTCCTAGTGTGCAGTTATTTTAACCAATGTTTCAGACATGTACCAGCAAAAGCAAGTGGATTACTTATGGATGATCTCAGGATCAATCACATATCCAAGGTACAATTGCGGAGTGAGCCTTACTAAGGTTGTTCTGGTACATTGTGCTTTTATTGCACTCTTGCTTTTCCTTTGTTATTTTGTAGCACAGAAAACTCTCACCGGGAAATTTGACGTCTTTTGCATTTCTTTCCAAATGTACAGAGAAAAAGGAAGGCTAGCCAGGAGCTACCATAAAACAGTGTTCCTGAAAGGCAGCAGGGCATTTGCTGCCTGCTATCGACACCAGGAAGGCCCCTTTGTAACCTTTTGGCATACCATACTGCTGCAGTGCTGCAAAGAGCCTTGCTGCAAATGAGTATCAGGCTAATTGAGAACACAGGCCTAAAAATAGAGGTGGCTGGGAAGTGATGATTTTCCCACAGAAACATCAGGTTTTCATAAAAAAATTGAAAAGCCGGTAGTTTTAAACGTAACACAGAAAGGTTTGAGTTACTGAGTTTAGACTTCACATCCTTTTTTCTTACCAAAGCCTGAATTTTTTTGTTGAAAATAATTTTTTTTTAAAAATTGTTGGTTTTCTAAAGAAGACCGCAGATACTGATAAAATAATTAAAAAGTCATAAGAATTTTAGGTTCAATTTATATTTTTTTCTTGCTTTTCTTGTCTTCTTTTTTTTTCTATCTTCTTTCCTCTCCTTCTCATGTTCAAGCCATTGCTGGTACTTATTTGGTAACAAGATCTACTAAGGAAAACTAGCACTTCCTCTTCCTTCTCAACTCGCTTCTTCCCCTACCACTTTTTCTCTTTGTTCATATTTGTTACTGTTCTTTTCCTTTTCATTTGTCTTGAAGAAAAATTGTTGTCTTTCCTCTTCATGTTTCTCACTTCCCTTTATTATCCAGCACTTAAATATCACTAATAATCTTTGTTCCCTCCTGACTCTATCTTTTATTCTTTTTGGCATCTTTAATATTTATGCTTACCTTTCCTTGTCTTCTCCCTTGATATTATTGACTGTTGGCAATCTTTCCCACCTGTGTCTATGAATGGGACGTATTCCACAGGACTTTAAAAAGGATAATTAATTTATCACAAGGTCATTTTCAGTCAGTCCTGTGGTCAGTCTGTTAAACTGCACTGCTCCTTCTACTGCTACAATATTCTCTTTTAAATTTTTCTGGAAGCACTTTGATACTAGATTACTGCAAGCTTCAGCCCTACTTTATACTCTGTCTTCCATCTCTTGGCCCATAAACTCTTTATCCTCTAAACTGACAGCTAGCAGGAGAAGCAGATTGCCAGAGGACTGCTGGGTAAGAAAGCACAGCCTTCAGCATTTGAGGTCACTACATGTGGTCATACAGTGTGATGAGATGTGCAACCAAATAGCTGTGAAGATCAATGAATTCAAACCAAACTGTCATTCCAGCAGAAACTTTGGATATGGTGGGATGCTGGGTTTTTGTTAGAATAGGCAGTTTAACACTAAGAGGATAAACAAGAATGGGTTAACAGACATGCAGCCTGTTCATCTGGATTGCTTAGGCTGAGTTTCAGATTCACTAACACAGGTATTTTTCACATGGGTTTGAGTTTCAGAATGAAAGCTTGCATAATGATTACATGCCTTGTGAGACTAGAGAAGGAACTTGCCCCTGCTTCAGGCTGTGAAGGGTTAGTACTTGAAGACTGCAAATTACTTACATGTGCACGACGTGAGTGAGTGGAAGAATTTTTTTTTTTTTTAATCTTAAAACCGAAGTATGCATCGGGGTCCAGTGTGTTGGATATGCAGCTACTCCATATTTTAAAAGTTTCTTCTCTTGCATGCTGCAGAAGAGAGAAATCTGATAAACCTTGGCATGCATATCCAAGCAAAACTTTCTAACTTTGAGAGGCCATGGTGATTCTATTTCGAGTTAGGGCCACACATTAAAAATAGAGCTTCTGTTTCTAGTGCCTCTCTTCTTGCCACCCCAAGTGAGTTCAGTATATCAAGGAAAAGAGGTAGACTAAGCTCAGTTCATATCAAACATTCTATGGGTTTTGCGCCTTCCCTCATCATTTCTGGGAGGCTTAGGCATTTCCAGTGGAGGGAGATGGAAGACAGATGCATTCCATACAGAACTGAATCTTTCCCTTGCATGGCATGAGCTTGGACTCAGCAGTCTATTCAATACAACCCTCATGCAGACGATGTTTATGGAAAGGCTGAAGAGTGGAGATGAAAATCTACAGTGTGCTGTACCTTCCTGAGATGAATATGGTGTTTAGTCCAGAAATCAAGGAGCAAACCTCAGAAATAGCAACATTAGTCTGGGTTGCCTTGACACACTGGCATTCACAAGGTCTTCATTCTATGCCACCCCTCTTACTTTGGGCCATGCTCTTGTTAGTTCCTGTGTTAGCTAAGTGTGTTTGGGCTTAAGTGGATAACCAGCAGAGAGAGCCCAGTGCTGGAGGAAGCAACGCTGGTGACTCAGTAGGTAGCATTATTCCCTCTGAGTCAGCATTGAACCAAATACCCACATGTGGTAGTAAGGAGGGCTGTTCTGCTAGAGATGCTGAATTTGGACAAGACTGAGAAACCAAGCTCCTAACCACTTATGGCTTTTGAAATCTCCATGGTCTTTTCTCAGTAGTAATGGCATTTATCCGAATGTCTCGGTCACATTCCAGGGTGGAAAATGCAATTCACTCATCTACAACTCCCCCTGTTACTTCAATGAAATACTTTATTCTTCGTTACCACAGCACAATGCATTAGTAAGGATATGCTGTATGCCGTGCTGCCTTTTGGTTTTGAAGCTGGTTAAAATGGTTTGCACACACATAACAAAACTCTTTTTCATATGCAAACCCTAGGTCTCAAGAGATATCCTGGATGTCCTGCCCATACACGCACAGTACTCCCACAAATGTTCATCAGAGATCTGCATAGGTGAAAAGAATAGCATATTCCTGAAAGCTCAGTTTATCTCAGGGCAAATAATGGCAGGGGATAGCCCTTGACTTTCTCTTGCAAAGTCCTATTACCTCCCTCAGTTCACAGTGAATGCTAAAATCGCCTAGTGTCCTAGAGGAAGCAGCAGTCTTCAGTGTTTGGTGTTAAGGGAGCACATACAACTTCTTATGAGTCAGCACGCCTTGTTTGAATAGGTTGAAATTCTCCTCTTTGTCCTGCTGCTAGTTACCATTCATGGCAAAAGTGATCATCAAAGGCTACCAACTCCAAAAAGTTGTGCTTGAGCCCACTTTGTACCTGCTTTGCTCACTTGTTGCAGCTGACATGTCTCACTATAGTGATGGAGGAAGAGGCCTTGTATGCTAGCATCAAAACACACGTGCTGCCTGATGCTTGCTTTGTTTGGTATGTGATGACAGCTCTTTATAAGTGTCTGAGAAAAACAAATGAATGGAGAAGCAGTTCCTGGTGGCCTCTGCCAGTTGTTGACAATACCCAATACTTTGCTTTTCCTGAAACAGACCTGATGCTTCTTGTGGATGGTATGGTGCGTAGGTGTTGTGCCAATCAGCAAAAATTAAAAGTTGCTGAAGGGCAGGAACAGCAGCTGTGAGATTTCTTACCGCTTTTTGTTCACAGGGAAATAGTATCAGAATGTGTTCGGTGGCTTATGTGATTTACTGTCATATTTATCTCACATGGCTCGTCAAGGACTTTCACAAGCAGTTTAGTCTTAGTCCTCAGCTCTTAAGGGTGTAAGACAAATGATTCATTCATAAAAAAAAAAAACATTTCTGTGAAGCCTTTTTTAGGCATCTAAGCGTTTATCCTGCTTTGTAAAAACTGCTAAGCAGTTTGCTCTGTGGGAGCTTTTTTATTGTTCAATTCATGTCATTCTTCCTGATTATGCAATTTTGCTTAGAAAACACACGACTTAATAATTTTGAAGTTCACTAGCATACAGAATAAGAGGTGAATGGGCGAATGACTTAATTTCCCTTGTATCATAGGCAACTGCAAATCAAGCTCCATCTTAAAGGTAGGTAGAGTTCCTACCATTGCTACTTTGTTCAGAATCTTTTTGTTCTGATGACTGTGCACTTTCATATGCTTTAAACAGTGTTTGAGTGGATTCTCTAAACACCAACGGGCTAGAAGCCAATTTCTGTAGTGGAAAGGCTCAGATGTGCATGTGAAGTATTTTTTCCAACAGCTTCAGTAAAGCTTGCTATCATGGACTTGTGGCCTTGTGATGTACAAAAGCCCAGGCTGCATGGAAACCCTTCTCCTGAAGCAATGTGTTTGTATTTTAAGAGCAGTTCTAGCTCCCTGCTTCGGCCAGAATACTCCTTCTTTTTTCACATCAACAACTCCTTCCTTTAAGCAACAAGCACTGGGAGACTTGGAATGAATGATGGGAAATGGCAAGGCTAATGCTGGAGGTGGCCAGCAGCTTTGGAATTCAAACCTAGTTACTTGGTACCTCAGTGGCTATTAACTATGTGAGGTTAGGAAGTAATATCTACAGTCCGAATATCATTGCTGGTATCTGGAATTCAGCGATTTCCTCTGCAACATCTGGTATTGATCCCCATAGAAGTGGGAAGCAGCACACATCATTGATTAAGTATGGTATGCCCGAAGTTACTGTACGATAATAGCTCTTAGCAAATGTCTACCATGATAAGCAAGAAGGGAGAGAGTAATGCAATGTTCCCCTCCTGCAATACTCCCATGTCAAATATATCAGCAGCCCTTGTATATGAAAACAACGAAATAGCTATATTTAGCCATTCATAAGATAGAAGAGAAAGTTCCTCTTCTGTTTGAGACAGCTTTGCCATAAGATCTGGTTAAACTATTTCTGTTGAAATTGTTTTTCAGCAAGAAGAGACATTTTAAACAGAGTGGATCTAATAGAAAAGTGGATTTAGGCAAAACATGTCTTCATGCTGTACAGTATTCAGATATTGCACTGAAAAACTGAAATAATTCTGAAAAAATGAAAAGTTTTATACAGCATATTGTCCTAATGCAACACATCAGAAATTCTGCTGTAGAGCCCTAGAGGTGATAGATCAAGTTTTCTAGGATTGCGCTGTTGCATGTCTTTGCAATAACTTCTCTAAAACCTCCATGTACCTCTAATTTAATGGTGATCCGTTGCCAGTAGAGAAGAATGGGAGGACGAAGCACCCACAATTATACCTGTCATCAGGTGGCATACTCATCTCATTTAATACTTCATTTTCTGTGGCAAGGTAGTTGATGTTTTGGCTTTCAGTCAGGAACCAAAATTTTCCCCATAGAAGAAATGGTGTGGAATCAAAGAAACCCCTCAAAATGACCAAAACCATCTCCCAAGCACCATTTTCATCTATTCATATTTTAAAGAAACAAACGTGGTTTTAATACAAGGAATAACTGTACACTAGCCCTGGGGTTATGAACTGGATAAGCTATTAGGAATTTTCCATTTCTAACTGATTGTGATCTCACATCACTGTAACTCTGCTCACTTTAATGGAATTACTTCAGAATTACTCTGATGTGAAAGCAGAACAAGGTCCTGTGATTCTATAACTATTTGTACTAAGCTGATCATGTATGCCTCCAAGAGGAGCAGCTTTTAAGAAAATATAGTGGAATTTAGAGCTGATATTTCATCGGTTCAGCTAATCAGTTTACTCTGGTCTACTGATCACTTCTGCTGCTTTGCATGTGATTGTCCTTATAAGTGAGGTCAGGTTTGCAGGGAAAGGAGTGGATCTTTTATAAAAACAGGTGATATTGTTAGAAGAAAACAAGCAAATTTCAAACACTCTAGTGGCTAAAAAATTTTTTTCAAACCTTTGTAAAGACAAAGTTTTACCTGCAGTTAAACATTTATTGCTGTATATTTTCCAAGTAAAGATGAGTTGTACTTATGAGTACAACTTCACCTCTGTGAAGCTGGATCCTAATTATATCTGTGCCTGTCAAGAGGAAGTTAATGCCTACCTGCCTGTCAGGAAAATTCATTCATTAAGTTTTATAAAAATATTCAGAGGTCCTCAATTACAAGATGACACATGCTTTTCATCCAACTAAATACATAAGCCTGTGCTTAGCTTTAAGCATGTGAATATTCCCATTGAGGCAGTGCATGTATGCTTATGAGCTCTGAGGCGCTGTGGTTTTGTTGTGCATACTCTTTTTACAGCACCCCTGAAAGCATCAAGAGTGCTATTCTACTCTTCCCTTTTGCTCCAGCCTTATCCCAAAAGAAACTTCCAAAACATTGTTCTCAGGCTAAGAAATAAGTAGTCCTGAACAGTTCCTTGGTTACATTGTGAGAATAGCAGGATAGAGCAGAAGGGGATGGAAAGGCTGAAGTTCCTTCTGACCAACTCCTTCCTGCACAATATATCTACCATTTGAATGGCAGGATGTGGGCCACACAATCACAGAATAATTTAGGTCAGAAGAGACCTCTGAAGTCCAATACCCCACTTAGAGTAGGGCTAACTTCAATGCTAGAAAAGGTCATTCGGGATCTTCTCCAGTCAAGTTCTGAATATTTCCATTGATGAAGATCAATGCAATAAGTGTTAGACTGATTATCTATATTGGGACAAAACAGAGATGGGCTTGTGAGTCAGGTTTGGAATCAGATTTAAAATAGACTTAGGCTTCAGGGATTTAATATAGCTGCTTTGGCCTTTTTATTTAAGATGAAACTTACCTTAGAAGATGAGAGGTGATCTCATCAATGTGTACAAGTATCTGAAGGGAGGGTGTCAAGAGGATGGGGACAGACTCTTCTCCGTGGTGCTCAGTGACAGGACAAGAGGCAACGGGCAGAAACTGAACCACAGGAAGTTCCACCTAAGCCTGAGAAAAAACTTCTTTCCTGTGAGGGTGACAGAGCACTGGAACAGGTTGCCCAGAGAGGTAGTGGAGTCTCCTTCGCTGGAGATATTCAAAAGCCGCCTGGATGTGATCCTGGGCAATATGCTCCAGAGGACCCTGCTTGAGCAGGGGAATTGGACTAGATGATCTCCAGAGGTCCCTTCCAACCTCAGCGATTCTGTGATTCTGTACCTTAGATGGAAGGAAACCGTTTAACCAACATAGTTTTGGTGGGGCTGAATCCAGCATATAACAATATTCACAGAGGAAAAGAAGCAGCTTCTGCAATCTCTTGATTAACCAAGCATAAAGTGAGCCCCCCCCTCCCCTTTTTGTTTTAATTAGGTAAGAATGAACCAGTTCAAACCAATAAAAATTGACTCCTGACTCCCCAGTATGTACATTAACCACTACCTCAGAAAATCAATTTTCCTAGAACAAGAATGGCATTTAGAAGTCCTCCCATCACATTTCTTTATCACAGAACTTTCTTATACACTGCTCTGTAAATGGCAGGAGGACCAACAGCCCTTGATACCAGTTAGTGCTAGCCAAGCACTGGTAAATCTAGATGCAAGTGAAATCAGGCTTGCACTGAAAGGCTTTGTACTTCCTTCTTGTGCCTCTGTGGGAGATACCACAGGAGAAAATAGTCTTCCTCCACAGAAGACACTTGCTTGCTTCTAAAGTTGGAAGGGCCTCTGGCCCAATGGACTGGGCATCCAAAGCAGGATTTACATGTTGGAGGCAAAGCTGAATTTTGTGGCTAGTTCATAAATGACTGCCTAAAGAAGACCTTTGCAAGTTGCTTGCCACCCTGTAGGCCGTGAAGTTTTGCAGTGAGTAGTGGACATGGACATAAGTTGATGCTTTGTGTGGGCATCACTGCCCTCTGCTGGGTCAATCACACCCGCTCCAGGGCCTCTGCTGGGAACCATCTTCTCTAGTGGCTGGCTTGTAAATGGCACAAACCCTGCTACCTTTGCTGTGATGCTTGCTGAGCTTTGACTAGGGTCTTTGCAAGCCAAACGCAGGAGATTTGCATCTCAGCACCCACCTGCAGAGACTTTGTGTGCTTTTAGTCAAGGCCCAGGACAGACCAGAGCAGGGAAGAGTATGGATTCTTCAGGTGTGAAAATAGTTACTGCAGGGAGAGGATCAAGTGAGAACTTCTAGTGCATCAGCTGTAACTGCCTGTGTCCAGACTTTTACCCCAGCATTTCTTCTGGGATGGCTATGCTGCATTGCCTCTCTTTCATTGACTAAAGCATGCGTATGTGCGTTTGCTACATAGTTACTGACATACTGCAAATTTATCTATCCCACTATAACTTGTTCCTGTATTCATGCCTTAAATGTTTGTTTCAGATAAATTCTGACTTTCATACATTTGCCGTAAGTACCTCAAGCTAGTATTCCTAGAGATACTTTTGTAGAGGTTTAAATATTTGTTTGGTAAGACCTGATGCATCCATCTTGGCTTTGGAAGATGTGTTCTGGAATCATGTCCTAAATCAGCTCATCTGACAAGACCTGTCATGCAGAAGGAATAGAGAAGTTAGAAGAGGGGATACTGAAAGCAAATGATGTGGCAAACATCTTGAGAAGAATCTGAAGACAAGTTTCCATAAAATCATCTTGAAGTTTCATCTCCAACAGTGTTCATCTCCAACAGAAAATGTATGAAAAATTAGTGTACCCCCAGGATGTTGTCTGCACCAGAAAGATGAAGTATTTAAGAACTACACAGGGACAGTGAGGTAATTCACTTCTCCTTGGACAGGGGCAGTTGTGTTGGAGTGAAACTTCTTTGCATTTGTAATAGAGATTACCCTGTGGAGAAGGATATTTATTGAGATGTTAAGCATCTTTGTAGAGATTTCGCCATGCTTGACAGTGCAAATCTATTTTTATTTTAAAGCAATCACACCCTAATCCAGAGAGGTAAAGAGCAGCCTGATGGAAAAAGGAGCAGGTGTCTCATAAATGATGTGATGCCTGTAACCAGTTCAGCTCTGTCACAAAGGCCTTGACTTCCATTCCATATAAGTTAGTAGGGAGACCCCATTTAGACCCTCACTCCTTAAGACAGTGAGATCAAGGGCTAGCAGCTACTTTGGGGAAGCTGATTAAGAGTCTGTTAAGGGCAAGCTGATCATGGGATGTTCTCATTAAATAGTGAGCTTTGCAAAGGGAGGAGTGCAAATGGCTTTGCCTTAGTACATGCAGAATGACTGTAACAGTGGAAGGGATAGGAGAGCAGTAGATAAAGACAGCTGTCAGAGTGCTTGGCAGGCAAAAAGTTAATTCCTGATGTTCTGGTCTAAGTAAGCAGCCAGATTCAGTCTCTTGTGGCCATGTCACTTGTCTGGTTCAACTTCTGTGTAAATTGTTGCTGGATCCTTTTTATAGTCAAATGAAAGATGCTCTGTATCACTCACTCACTGTACTGACATTTGCAAGTCCCCTTTACAGCACACAGACAGTACAGGGCCCAGTTGGGCTGTGCCAGACACCTATGGGGAAATAGGAGATACTCTGCTCCAGGAAAAGTAGGGAAGTTGGGGGCAGAGACCTGGTCCCTACAGCCCATATCAACTTTCCCCTAAGCTACCTCAATTGCAAGAGCTGCCAGCTGGTCAGCACTGAACTAAGGGCTTGACCCCTGCCCTCCAGTACTCAGGCATGCAATCATTTTGCAGCTCATGAAATGAGCCATGGTGCCTGACATACATTCACATACGGAAAAGGAGAATTGACCTCTGAGCGTTGCTTCAAGGAAATGGTGCAGACTGCTCCTTTCTGAAAACCTCTTGAGTTTTGACCTTCCATTGTATCAAGGCCAGGACGCTGCGGAGCTCTAGCATGCTTTGCGTCACTGCCTGTTCCAGTGACAACATATAGTCTTAAAACCATTCCCAGTGCATTTTGGCTAGGTGTAGAATGCTCTATACAGACTTATTTCTGCTTTCACAAATTCCAAAGAAAGTCTCACCCAAATGAAAGCTTTAAAAGCATGTGAAACTCATGTAATTAAGGCACAGTTTAAAAATTCATGATCTTTTAGATAAACCTTTCTAAGCCTGTCACCTAATTAGTGGACAAAGATGCAGGAGAGACTTTAAAAGGAGTTTGTGTCATGAACGCTTAATGTGAAATCTAAATTCAGCCTGGCTGGGTAGTTAGATACGTATAAGGAACTGAAAATTGCTATGCAAAGGGTAGTATTTAGAGTGTACTGGAGTCTGATGGGGTTGTAAAGGGGGCTGCTGCTAATATTGATTGTATCTGTAAAGGAGTGCTATGGTGATGCCTCTTACAGCGTGGAATGGATATGAGAAGAGAGCTTGAGTGACTGAGATGTCTTCTGCAAGTAAAATTTTGGCAGATTCTACAAGTGCACAGTGTTGGGAATGGACAGGCAGCACAGTGGGAGCTAAAAGTACAGTTAGTAGATAAGAAGCTTCTCAAACATCCGGGGGAAAATATTCAAAAACCTAACTATTCAGCAGGAGGGTAGAATTTGGAAAGCAAGTAATGCTGAGAGCAAAATAGACATGAGTTTTTACTGTGATAGGCAGGAGAAGGAAATGAATGCAATGTGGGCTTTATATGATGAGGCAGAGAGCCGGACTAAGTGGTGAGTCTGCACACTGTTCTTTGTCTCTTGTGTTTGTGACCACAGCTGAGCCTGGCTCTGCATCGCTAGTGAGAAGGAAATGGGCATAGATCTCTGAAAAGCAGAGGAATACTGAATTATAATAAGATTTTGAGCAGCCATATGTTCCTTATTAAGCAAAAAAACTCAAGTATATCATAACCTTGAGCTCTTGAGACTTCAGGGGACTTGGGGCACATAGGAAAGGAATAGGATTTTGCAGGTGAACGTGTTTAGGTACAAGCAGGTAACAGGAATACCTTTAAAAATCTACCCCAAGAGTTGCATTCCTGATGAGGAAAAGGTATATATGTATTCTTTAAGTTAAATATCAGTCAGGACTCCAGCAATGACAAGAACTTCTTTGTGACAGACAGAACAATCAAAGTGCTGTTGTTTAATATCTGCTTAGGAGAAGGAAGGCTTGCTGATCTAGGGTTTTTCAGTTTTTGCACCAGAATGATTTCCCGGAAGTCCCTGGGAAGGCAGCGCTCTACCTGTGAGAAGTGTGGGTCTTTGCGAGCCCATGCAATGAGAGGCAGTTTGTGTTTCTGTGTCAGCCTTTAGAAGAGTCTCAAGCTGTGCCCTGGTATTAAACCACAGAATTTACAGTACTGGCATGAGATACCTTGTTTCTTAGTTCACTAGGAGGTTAAATAAGATGTGGAAAGGTTAAGTGATTTGCTTTATGTTGCACAAGTCTGAGGACCTGTCAGGAATGGAAATACCGCTTGACCCCTTTATTCTTAAGAGCACCAAGCCAAGGAAACCTCTGCAAGGTCTCCAAGGATTTCCTCCTACGGCAAAAGCTTTCAGCCTCAGTCCAATTCTAGTAAACCAGGGAGGCTGGGGAGAAATAACCAGAGAAATGCCATGCATTATTCGCATGCTTGCAAACAGTGTGGAATGTGAGGGCTGAGATGCAGGAGGTAGCTGTGCCTGCCCAGGAAAATGCCTGAGCGGTTCAGGTGGCTGGCTGGCAGGGATCCACAGAGCAAGTGAAGGGTGACTCAACAACACGAGGGGGGATTCAGCAACACTCTGCTGTGCCTCCTGTCTTGCAACAGGCTGGCCTGGGCAGTGTAGATTAATGCTGTGTACCAAGGTCACCTCCACCAAGCAGCAATTATGAGTGAAGTGGAGGCAGTATGGCTTCAGTGCTAAACCTCCTCAAATATATGGCAGAAAACCTGAGCCCCCGCTCAGCAAACCATTTAATTTTGCACTTAAGCTAAGCCATATGTAAAGATATATCTGCAAACACTAAAATCCTGCTATAGTTTTGGGCTCTGCCAGACAGAGGAGGCATGGGGGACAGAAAAGTCTGAGTTGTCTAATTAAGATGGTGCTTTACAAGTTTTGGAAAGGAATTTTAGGACATGATTGGCTGGGACTGCAATGATCAGACTTAAGTACCCAAGAGATCCCTACCTGTCTTACATCTTTTATGTGTCCTACAGCAGTCGTTTAATCCTCCTAGGTGTCAATTTCCTTAAGTATGAAATGTGAGTAATGTCCATTCTCCAGGTGCTGGTACTGGATAATGATACAGCTCTTTGAATGGAATATGTCATGAAAACATATTCTATGACTATTATTATTTTAATTAATAGGTATATATTCCTTCTTAATGGTGAATCTCATGTAATTGCTTTTGTGGATCAAAGCCTAAGGAAGAGAGAAGCCAATTTCTGCTGATATATTTGAATCACTGTTAAAGAACAACTGCCTGAATAAAGCACTTGGTGTTTGAATAATTTGGGTCCATATTTTTAGCAGCAGTTAGGTGCTCAGGCATCCTATTGAAACTGATGGGATGAAGTACCTAAACACAACAGCAAATGTGGCCCCATAGCTTTTCTCATGCCCCTGGAATACCTGTGGACAAGGTAGGTGACTGGGTAAGTCACATTTTTGTGTTCTTCTGACTCCTGCAGACCAGGAATTTGAAAAATGCTTACTGTTGGCTTACCTCGGCTCTTTCTGCTGTCAATGTTAATTTGAGTCCTGTGAGAGCTGCATTAGAGTGGAGGACTACGGAAAGGTGCCATGCCAGTGGTCTCAGCTGAATTTAGACTCCTAAGTGGGTTTTAAAAACTGGGCAAAAATAGGTGGATTCTTAATGCATGCACTTTTCCATGACCCCAGAGTCTTGCCTAAGTGTTTTTGAAACTGATAAACACTGGAGAAAGCAAAATCTGGTCTCTGGGATGTTCATTGAGAAGTAAATAGAATGTTCACTGAAAGTAAACCCTTTTGGAGAGCTAAAGCTCTCCAAAATGTGTTAACATTTTTTTCCAGTAAATATTGTAAAAACTTATTTATCCTTATCATTGCAAAAAAGCTCCTAGAAGTTCAAAGGCACAACTGCCCCAAATAAGCTTTGAATCTAGGAATCACTTGGTTCCTGTCAATCATAAAATCATATGCATGTTCTGAAGACATTTCAACTCTTTTTCTCTCATTATTTAATAATAGAATTTAATGTGTCTAGTTAAAAAATGGATAATAGAGAATGAGACAGTCATTCCGGATCTGTTGCAGCAACACTGACTACTGGTCAGCCTCCAGGGGCCAAAAATAACAAGTATAAATATGGCATATTACTGTAAGTATTATTCTGACTGTGATAGCAATCAGCTGATGCAACTACTGAATGTTAGTGGCTGATTGATTATTACTTCATTTTCACTGTGGTAGTATCAGAGAGCCATCTCAGAATATGACCCTCACTGTATTAGATACTGTACCTAGACAATGCAAGATGATTCCTGCTCTGAAGGACCAGCAGTCTGAACCATCCTTCCTTGCTAATTGCTTTACACCATTTCCTCATTTCTCTTGTGTCTTCTCTTCCTAAGCTATTCATGCCATCCCCTGATAGTTAACTGAGGCTTGAGCTATTTTCAGTTTCAATGTGTTTATTCTTTTTTCTCCTTTTCTTTTTTTGGTAAGTCATCATTTTGTTTTTTTCTCATTCTCTCACATTGAACCCATCTCTTCCTCTTGAAGTCCTCCTCTTCCTTGTTCCTTGTCTAACAGTATCCACCTTTGCTTCATTGAGGTCAGATTTTCAATGGACCTGAATCAGTGGTTTCCGTGATGTTAAAAAAAGGATGCCAGCTTACCTCTGCTAAGTTTGGCCTCCTGTTTTTTCTCTTTGATCTCAACAGTATTTTACCACCTCCCACCTCCATCATACAATACTTAGCATTGCATAACATTGTACAGATGTTATCCAATGAAACATCACAGTGATGGGATAAGGTAGATAAATATTATGCTTATTGCACAGATAAGTAAACATAGGCAAAAATGTAACTAGGGCCAAGGTCACAGGAGTCAATGTACAAGTCGATGTACAAGTTTATATTAATCCAGAAATCCTTTGTTCTCAGCTCTCTGGTACGTCAGCTACATCTCATGCTAACGCACTGCTGATCTTTGAGGCCAACGGCCAGCATGGCTTCTTAGTAGAGCAGCCAGCCGTCAGCAGTGGGGAAACTGCTCGCAGTGATCCTAATGTTTGTGGAAACAATTCTGTCTTGTGCTATCTCCAGTATTCAGTACCATTCAGTACCATCATACTCAGTAGATTCATGAGCTGCCTTCTCATCACAGTCCAGCGGTTCCAGCATTTCCAAAGACAGAGTAGTTCTACTGATGATTTCTATGTTTCTATGTAGTGGAATTCAGTTTTATTTCTGTATAGAGTTATCCTTAACATTCACACAGTCTCTAAAAGACAAGGTAGCCCACAGTGACATGCTCCGGCAGGTGTTTGAACAGCAAGCAGAAATCTAGAGGGAATCCTGCAAATCCACAGGATTGCTGCCAACTGTACACGTGGGCTGTGGTTTCGTTAAAGCCACTCCCTGGGCTGCCACAGGGAAAATTAAGTAAACAATTGCACTGACCGACCTCTCTTCCACCCCCGCCTCCCCCAGTCTTGGATCCCTTTCTAAAAAGCTCATTTGCAATTAAGTAGCTAGTTTCATAAGGGTTCATGATGTAGTGGGTTATGGAGCACTGGGATGAGTTCCTGGGGTCTTTCCACATGTGCTCTTACATGGCAGGAAAGCTTTCTGTGGGAAGAACCAAGGACATCTCCCTGAGTGGAGAATCTTGAAATGATAAGAGACAAAACATTGCAGTGAATCTGGGAATCTGATTCCTCTTGGAGCAAATTGCACAGGTACCTTGGAGAGAGAGACGTGCATTAGGGAGATGTGGTAATAGCTCCCAGCTTGGGAGAAAAGGGTAAGTTAGTGAAGAAACGGACAGAAAGACCACTGAAGCCAGGGGGAGGATATCCTTGTTGACTTCCAGGGGTGTAAACCTCAGCTGATTAATGATAGGGGTTGATGTGAGCAAGTATTTTAGAGGGCAAACGACCTTTCAGAAACTATTTTGAATTGTGAAGAGCATGACTATATATGATTCAACTAATTAAGCAATGGAAGTGTTAAGTAAAGTACCAGGGAATGCTTCCTAATAGTGAGGTCTGTTAGACTGGAACTTGTTCTCAAGGGAGAAGTGAAAGCCAAACCTCCTGGGTGAGTGAGAAGTAAATGTTCCTTTCCTGCCCTCTTCCGGAGGCTGTAGAGTTTGTCTAATTGATCTACAGAAGCCTTTCCATCCCTGATTTCCTCTTATTTTGTTTGAATAAGCTATCTGGTTTAGTTATATAAAACTCAAGAGCACAAGTGCAGGAAGGGTTGATAAAATCGAGAACAGCTTTAATGAGGCTAGAAAAGGGGTAAAAATGGCATCAGCTCAAGAGATCTCTGAGGTGAGTGAGCGAGACTGATCAGGAGAGACAGACCACCATCTGTCTCGCAGAGGAACGACTGAGAGCATGTTTCTAAACACAAGTTTGGCAAAGACCACCAACAACGACCAGGGATTGGTCAGAAACACAAGTTTTTACAAAAAGTACCAGTTTTCTACAGTCAATTCTATTGGCTTGTTAGTTGAAATTAAATTTGTGGGAAGATGGGAAAGGATGAGAATTTTATCTAATGTAAAGAATGTACATTAATACCCAAGTTATTCCTCAGAAGAAGAAAGAGAAGGGTATCATTGCCTACTCCACTGAAATTTTGAAATGTCTTTATGTACACAGCGGTCCTAAGGGCACTTGACAGAACTCTAGGGCCTGAGTGAGCTCTGGTGCTGTTCCAGTCTGCTTCATCCATGGAAGGTAGAAAGTCTAGAGCTTCATCTAACAATCAGGCTTCGGCCAGGGGCTTCTTTTGATGCCTATACATGCTTCAAAAGACAGCACAGCATGAACACTTTGGAAATGTGACCACAATTGTATGGCTACAGATGCTGAATTAGAAGGGTAGATGTGTCTAAATGATGGAGACTCAAAGAAATGCAAGGAAGGTGTTGACTGAGAAATTACTTGAGCAGAGCTAAGAGAAAAATAAAGAGAAACTGCTGTGGGCTTTGGATATGCAGAAACCCCCAGGACAGGAGAAGGAACACTTAGGTGGCTGCATTCAATTTCAAGCACAAGATAATACAATCAGGGGCACTAGAGATACCCCCACGCCTAACAGGCAAGCAGCACAACCAAACATGTCATCACCACAGCTGCTCCAAAATTATGGGGAAGATAATTTTACGATATCAGCATCAGAAACCTAATCAGCAGAGAAGCCGCCTGGAAGCTGTTTTTCCTGACAATGTTACAATCAATCTACCATGGGGCACTTGGATTCACTCTGCAATTGCAGTGAGCAGGAGGCCTGAAGTACTATATCAGGAGATAACAGTATCTGGGAAATTAAGAAACAGTAGATCTGATTCTGCTTTTAGTTATACAATCACACACCAGGAGTAGGTGATGAACTAAGCCACTCTGAAGCTTGTCTGTGATCAAATTAAGTTCCTGTAGGCTGATTCACTGATTGGTACTTCCTGCCCTTCTGCCTGGCTTTATGCTCCAACAGAAGAATCCATGAAGATCTAGTTGTCTGTGTGGACTAGGTTGTGGGAAACAGGGTGACTAATGGCTATTACTGTCAGTTGAAGGATGAGTGCACAAGGTATCAAATCAGGGCTCAGAAGAATGCTGTCCCCCATTTCTAAGTCACTGATTCCTTTAAAAAGATGTATTCGGCATTCAGTGCACAGTCATTTCTGGGCAGACTTCATTAGCTGTGGAAACAAAGAATGGGATCTCATAAACATGAGATACTTCTCGGTTCAGAACTTGTTTTCCCATTACATTAGAGCGCAGACCTTCCCATGAGGGTGTTCTATGAGGCACCTCAAGCACAGGCAAAGCAGGCAGTTACATTGGACTACAAGCTCGGATGTCCAGAGTGTGTGCGGAGCAGGTATAGCCTAGCTCTCTGCTTTACCAATATGAAAGAGCACTGGAAAGCCAGGATGGTCTCTGGTGCTATTATTCTTGAGGGAAAGGACAGGGTTGTAGCTATTGCTGGCAGGGAGGCTGGTCTTATGTCACTCACGTTGTCCGTTCTGCCTTCCCACTGCTCCTCTCCTTCTAGTGTGAGAAGTAGCTTGACTGAGGCCCAGTCCAAGACCTTCATCCTTAGGGCAGCAAGATGAAACTTGGTATATACAGCTGAGAGGTTCTGGTGTCTCCTCCACCTCCCCCTCCTATGGGGGCCAGGAATTACCCAGGCTAGATTCATGTGTACCTTATCCAAGAGGATTCACTGTGACCAGGCTGCTGGTGGGAAGTGGAGAATTATTTATGTTCCAGATCATTCAAGAAGCTTCATAATGCTTAAAAGTTCTTGCATCCTATTTATTACATTATTCATTAGTAATATATGTTTTATACATCCCATCTATATACATAGATATTATTTTAGCCTGAATGTCTCCCTGAAGTCTAGCTGTAATTCTCAGTCAATTTTTAACTTATGGTAAGAAAACCTAGCTCCTTTTCTGCAGAGAGAAATGCTGCACTCCGCATTTTGGATGTGTCCACAGTGCATTACTCCACTGTTGCCATACGCTGTTAGCTACTTGTAACCCAGGATAAGTAGCTAAAGCAGTGGACTAGGAGTCTGTACTCCTGGTATGGTTTGGTGGATTCGTTTCTCCCTCCAGAATTCACTTTCTGGGGTCAAGTCTGTGCCCCTTTTTCTCCCTGGGTAAAATGGGAATAATTTGTGGAGAGGGCTACAGAGAGAAAACATGTCATTCCTGCATTTTTCTCAGCTATTTCAATTTGTCTAAATTATTGTTGCAGCTTAAACCTCACAGGTGAGCTATTGCTATTCCCAGCCAGAATAAACAAAAATAAGAAAAAAGAAAGTAAAGATTTATAACTAATGCCTTTACAGAATATCAGGGTGAGCATCTGTTTCAGAAACAAGCACAGTGTTTAATTAAGTAGGGGCACATGGAAATGCTGTTTTTTTAATCACTGCCAAAATAGATGTTAAACAAAGGTTTTCCTCACCCATATTTTCTCTTTGACTAGAAAATCAGAAGAGGATAATATCCATATAATAAACCACAGTTATCACAATTTTATGCTGTGTGAAAGATTTGCAGCTGGAAAATTAATTTAATTTTTCCTCTACTCAGCAGCAAAAATATTTGTGATCAGATTTTTTTCTGCCCTGATTAAAAATATTTCTATAAATCTAAGAAAGGTCTCACTTAATGGTGTTCACTGCCATTCTGCAGAACGGGCCAGGTGTAACCTTTTTATTATTATTTCAGGTCTAAGACTGTCTTCATAAAAGAGCAGCCAAAGTATTTGGAGATATTAATGAAGCGTAGGGAAAAAGGAAAACATTTGGTTCACTTTGCTGTTAGTGACAATAATCACTGTCCAGACAAGCATGGATTCAAAAATGTGTCATAAAACCACTTTATGTTTTAAACAGACCATGAGAGACATTCAAATTCTTCATATGGACAAAAAAAAAAGAGGGGAGGAGGGAGATTTCCTTCTACCACTCAGTGAGAGATCACTTCACACTTTCCTTCAGTGTGCTAGGTGCCCAATTGTAAAGCCATGTCATGCGAACAGATGGAAGCAAAGGATCTCAGCTTTCACTGGGAATAGATTGAAGATCTGGTGCCTGGGACCATGGGCTGGGTAGGTCCCAGCAGTGGGGGCTTTCTGTCCCATGACAGCAAGACATGCCCGAGGCCTGCTGGGGTGGCAAGGATCCTTGCAGCAGCACCTCAGCAGATTCTCAGCAGACCAGCACCAGCTAAGCCTCCACTCCATGTTTAAAGCATGTCTAATCCATCATCAGGAGATTGGAAGCTATCTGCATACCTCCCATATTGCGTATTCTTCCAGGCTTGAAAGCAATCTTCTCCTCATCAGCCTTCCCTCTTGTCTTTCTATCAGTCTGTGTAAGCAGTGGCACCCCCCCCTCCCCTTGGGCGCACAATGCTAATCCTATTTACTCAGCCCATTAATTTAATAGCTCTAAATCTTTGTGTCGGTTAGATGGATGCAGCTGAAATGTTAGCAGCATCGTCTGGCCAGCAAGAGAGGGTGCGAGCAGTGTGGTGAACAGTGGGAGGCAACCTTCCCACGCTGGCAAAAGCAGAAAAAAAAGTCACTCAAAATGCTGAAGGCTCAGATAAATCACAGACACCCACCCACCCACCCACCCACCCACACAGAGTAAAGTGTACTACACGTGTGTAACTCATTGCACATAACAGCACAATTTCCCTCCCAATAATACCTGTTTCTGTTAGCCATTTCTCTCAGGCCATAGTCTCAGATTTTTACAAAACTCTTAGCCTTGCTTTATGTGGGTTCATGAGCATGCCTACATGCTGAGGTCGATGCTATCTGGTCCTATCCTCTGTATTGTCATTGGTATTGGTGTGAGTGGTGTGGTTTAAATGGGATGTAGCTCCTGCTTATGTTAGCATGGTCATATGATCCCACACCTTCCCTGTTTCCTTCTCATGCTTAAGCTGGAAAGCATGTGTGGAAGGATTTAAGTGAGAACAAACTCAGAGGGTGCCAAACACCCCTTAAAGAGAACACTGACCACCTGCAGGTCCTCCCCAAGGGCAAACGTATATGCAGGTTGCAAAAGGAGAGGCTAACCCAAGGGGGCTTTTACTGAAAACAGTCCTCAGCATAGCAGTTATACATCGTGTGCTCTGGCTATCAAGGCCTTCTACAAAGAGACCAAAAGAAACTAAGGAAGATGTAGGTGCTCCCAACCTCTTGTCACTGCTTCAGATGATCCTGGGCTTCAGAAAGAACCAGCATCAGCCACTGAAAACACAATGGAGACGGCAAGGAGTTTTTATTTGCCCATCCTCCAGCACTGGAGGCCTTGTGCATTTCACTAACCACTTTACTCCTGGAGTGGAACAGACCTTGGCTTGTGGTTTAACTCACTTGCATGAGTGACACCTAACTACTTCTCTTTATCCACTGGAGGTTAAACAGAATTGGAGTGGCCCTTGTCTCCTAGGGTATCGCAGTCTTTGCTGTGCAAAGGGCATATATTTATCAGCCATTTTGACATGGCATATTTGTTACAGCTAATCTATTTTTTTCTTTTCTAGCTGGTTCAGGAACTCTTAAAAATGTTTTTTGACTTGTTACTTGTGCTAGTGGAGGTAATATTTGCTAACAAAAATCTCAAGAGATTTCAAGCACTGGCTGGCTCCAAACTTAGGGATCATCTTTGAAGATCCAAAATGGGTCTCTGCCGTGATGGCAGAATTCCGTCATTTTGAACTGAGACTTAAGGCTGAGATGGAATGAGAAGAAGAGTTGCAATGGATGTCCTGTTCCCTCATTCTGCTTCTCAAGAACTAAGGATACTTCTACAAAGAGATTGCAGTGCTTTGATGTAATGTACAACACCATTTTTCCCAGGCTGAGAGCACTCTGGGCAAAAACTATGCAGTGACTTTATGATTCAAGAGGGGTATTCAAGTCTTGCACCAATAGTGTTGCAGAATAAGTCAGATCAAATGAAGGTCCTTTATTCGTCTGATTGCAATAGGAGGTTTTGGCAAAGGATAACATTCAAAGTGTGCACTTTTCAGCTGCTGGCATGCTGCAAGCCTGACATGCCCTGAGGAATCCAGAAAGAATTCTTCAAGCATGAGAATTATTTTTCCTCCAACAGCTCTGCCTCCCTTTCTCCTCCAGGGGCCAGGGCATGCAAATAAGATCCAAGAGGATCTGAAAGCTTTGTCATTCCTTCTGTTGACTTCATGGGGCTTTGGATCCGGCCTTGAATTTTCAAAGGCAACTAACTTTTAAAACTGCTTGGAGAATGAGAAGGCCAAAACCTCCCACTTGCTGTTTAGGGCTACATATTGGTTTCTCTGTTGTGCTTATCAGAAGGTTATGTGCTTCAGTAGGTATTGATGGAGACACAGGTATTGTTTTATTGCGGTAGATCAGGGTCTAGCTCAATATCCTTCTTCTGCAATCTCATTTTTCTCTGTTTCATTTCTTGGCCTTAATTGCCCATACTGTCCTGTACCTTGCTACAATAGGACCAAATGTTCTCCTGTCCTAGAAGACTGGGGAGGTACTTGGTAGAGAACAGCAGAAATCCTAGCCAGTGTAGCTTTAATTAAATGTGTCAGCAGTGGTGATATTCAACTGTCAGGGAGTAACTTGCTGGGAAAAGAATGAGAGGAACTGCACAGCTGAGGATGCTACAGGTCATCTGCATGGGGATAAGGTCTGGGTGGGAAGGCAGAAGATCAAAACTGAGGGGAGAGTGAGACACCTAGAGAGGCTGGATGGGACATGATAGACAGGAATATATGGAGAGTGGAAACAGGATTCAGGACTCAGAGTGAAGACGATGGCAAGGATGGGACGTTTGCAATCAAGGTAGAACAGCTTTCAGCTAGGAGGCCATTTAAAAGTGGCCTTTTCCTTGGCACTGTCTACTTGTTCTTGCTGCCCTCTGTGGTACCTCTGTGAGATCTCAAGCTGTGATAGGGTCAGCTGAATGAGGTGACTAACCTGGCTGAAAATGAATCTTTCCCCCTCTCCCGCCTGCATTTAGCTGTCAGTGGATCAATTCCCAGATTTGACTCCCACGTAGATCTTCAAGCAATGACAGTGGCACAAGGAGGGGATGGGAAAGCGCAGCCAGGGGCCATCATCAGCCAGAGCGGGGACAGGGAGAGCCACGTTCCCATATTCCACACACTACTTCTTTTGAAAGTATAAGGCTAACAGCTAACACAGCTAGCAGATTAGCAATAGCCCACCCTGGTGCTTATGCTTAAAGAGATTATGTGAAGAAGTAAGAAATACTTTACAGGCTGAGCAGGCCTGGGCAAAAATTAGCAATCATTTAACAACCACAAGCCATTGCTGTTCATAGGCTCTAGGCCGCACAAGTCATTACACAGCATGTGAGGAATCCATGCAGGCAGCTTGGCGTTCCCAGGCAAAGCCTGATCAAAAAGAGCTGCAAAAGGCAGTTCACAGGGCCTTGCCGGGTAAGCTTTGCTCTCAACTTCAGCAGCCTACACCCTCTAGCAGCATCCCTACCAGGGAGCAGCACCAGTGTAAACATATGTATCTCTAAGTGGATAGAATTAAAGTGGTCAGAAAAAAAAAAAAAGGAAAGATTATGGTTAGACCAACTTTAGATGGAAGCAGCAAAAGACAGAGCTATATCCCGGGAGGTGAGATTAGCAAAGCAGATAGGTAGATTAGAGGCAAGACAGAAATTTCACCCTAATAGGGGGAACTCCTCAGGACATATTTTTCCAAATAAAGGTTATACGGCTTTACCACCGTATTGAATGGTACCACAGGAGGTGGGCCAAATCCCCACCTGGAGTAAAACTGGAAAGCCCTCCTGCCAGGAGGGCTGAGGTTTTATCTCAGTTGCGAATTGACTCTGTGTGCTATGGCAACAGTCAGTTTCCACACGTCTTGTATGTGCTGCTGCTTCTGTTGGAGTCTGTGATCACCCCCTAAGGAGGGAGAGGCCAAGGAGTCATGCACCTTGAAGACTACGCAATGATTTAATAGGAAGTCCACCCCCAAGAACTCTTTGCTAAGCAGTGGTCAGTTACCCCTGCCTTGGTCAGTTGCCTTTTGTGAAAAGTGCTCGGTTGCCACAGGACAGGTGCTGTGAAGCTGTTGAATCGCCCTTCCTTATTCTTGGGATGCCATTTTTCTTACGAGCTTAGGTAAGGGCTACATGTCCCACACCCACCCGACCACCCATCGCTGCTGCAGTGTGGTTTAGCACCTCAGCACTTCAAGCATGGTTCATCTCCTCTTCACTCCCACTTCCTCCCTGCCTCGGGCTTTGCTATCAGCCGTGAGCTTAACTGGAGCTAGATCACACACATCACTAGACTCCTTCCCTGAAAAGAGAAACCAGAGTGACCCTGGTTAGCCGCAGGAGAAGAGACACAAGCTACAAATCCCGATGATGGCGGTGGTTCTGCCTGCTGCTGTGAGCCAGCACAAGCAAGCAAATTCCAAGAAGATGCAGTCATCCGCAGCTCTGTGAAGACAGGAAAGTGGTTACAAATGCTTTCTGCCTCAGAAAGAGAGAGAGACAAAACCACAGTCTGACTGCAACCCCACCTCGTGCTTTTTGATAATCTGCTGTTCAGAAACATTTGCTGAGGCACTATGGTACCCGTGGCTAGGTAGATGTGAAAACAAACAAGTCAATGGATGCAAAGGCGCTGGTTTATCTCTGGCCAACTCAAACACAGCCTACTTACAGCATGCATACAATAGCACTTGTGTGCAAAAGGGGAACAGAAAGAAACATTTCTTCCGTAGAGCTGCCTACACATTGTGTTTTGGGATAGAAAAATCTGCTTGAACATGCAGTGTAACCGTCCATTTTCAGTCAATGCAGGACTGTTTTGCCACAGCACAGGCTCTAGGGCCCTGGTGACTCAAATACTGCATCTTCTTCGTGCTCTGAGGTTATTAGGCAGGCAAATGAATTTCATCATTCAAAAGCTTTCCTCTAGCCTTCTGCTTAAATTTTCTCCATCTTAATAACCACCTTGTGCTCATTTGCATCTCTTCTTCTGAAGAGGAGGGAGCAAGTATTTGCACGTATTCCTACCCTGACAGTAAGTGGTAGACTAAACAATGAGCCTAACTCTCCTTGAACATTACTCTCCAGCTGAAAGTTTCCTGAAATGTTTAATTAGCAGTTTAGGGGCCAGATTCTCCACCCAGCCCAACCTACATGTATTGCCCAACTGGAAATGATACGGACTGGGGGAAAGAAGAGAAGAAAATAGCACTGATGTCTTCCTAGCCAATTTTAGCAGTCCCTCAGGAGCTGTGTCATCAGCTGAGGTTACATGTTCCCATCACATCTCTCTACTGCCCTGGTATGCCCCTTGCTTTGGGCACTGTAGGAGAAAGCATGTCTCAGTGCTGGTCCCCCGGACCCACACAATTACTACAAAGCTCCATGACTCCTTTTCTGCCCCAATCTCAAAAGGCCACAACAGATCCCAGAATCTGCCCTCCATTATCAATATCTGAGATTTCATAGTTTCATTGTTAACCAGTTTTACTGAAGCCTGGAATTTGGCACAGTGGGTGTCCTTTCAAAATCTGCCAAGGTTGCTTTAGAAAAAACAGATAACATTACCTTGGTATTTGCAGTATTCCTTGTGCTGCTCCTCCCACTTCAGTGGAAGACTGCTTAGGATGTGTCCCGGACTGTTTAGAGACAGGCTAAAATAAATGTTCTTCAACTTCAAAAAAAAAAAAAAAATAGAGGCTAATGTGCAGCTTGCATTATTCATGTTCATACTGAATTCCAGTTTGGATTTACAGAGAGCTGCCCCAGAGTTATTAAGCTTGTCACTCCAAAATCCAGTAGGATCGAGGGGGCGCAGTCATGCATAAAGGCTGATCTTGTCCATGGGGCATACATAGCTTTGCACACAGTACTCTAAAATGAGAACAGGCTTCATCTGAAGCCTGCACTGGCAAGAGCTGCTCCACTTCCCACCTTTCCTCATGTTGGTCTCCATAGTGCCCTGGGACCATTACACTACCTCCTAGAGATATGTGCGATGGGTTTGCCATTGCTCTTGGGGTGGGCTTGAAAACTGGCAATGCTGCTGCACCTGGAGTGCAGGCGGCCAGGACGACACAAAATGCGGCTCCTGTTGGGGCTGTTCTGCACAGCTGTAGGAGGTGGGTCTGCTGACTTTCTCCCACATGAGCACACTCAGTCTAGAAGATAGACACTAATGTTCTTAATCAAGTCCATACATACTATCTTGAGCTGTCTCTCCACCCAGGCACAGTTCCTGCAAAAGCACCTCATACATAAACTCACAGAGAAACAGAGACTCTACTGGAATTTGAGGTAGAAGTGAGGGCATATGTGCTTTTATGTGTGCATGCAGATAAAGAAGTTTCCAATGTAAAGCCTCTGTTTTGAGATGGGAACATGTTGCCAGCACTCAGCAAATAATAAATAATAATAACAGTACAAGAATCATTCCACAGAGTAATTCATCAACCACAAAAATTACCATAAATATTCACTAGCCTCTGGTCTGGCAGGGCAAAAGCCAGAAGCTTAACATGCTGTATAAGGGGAAAAGAGAAATTCTCCAGGGCAGTCCCCTAGTGATCAGAATGTATCACTATTTTCCTGCTCTGAGGTATATGCAACACAAAGAATAATGTTCACAGCCAACCCAACTGATTATTCAGGCCCAATGTTTGAAAAGACCAGATACTGAAACCTTGGTCATGTTGTTCTGTCTCCTATGTGTTTGTGCGAACTGCTATATTGGTTGCATCAAGAGATGATGAGTATAATATATAATCCTAGCATAAACCACATGAGGTGCAACAGATTAGAGGAACAAGACTAAGGCAAACAATCGCTAGTTCAAGCCAAAATTTGATGGAGTAGGTCACTATTTCATAGTTAAATGAACAGACAACACATAAACTGCTCTTATTCCTTAAGAACATGGAATATAATCTGTTCTATGGCCTGACCATGCAGCTCCCAAGAGACATGATCAGGTGCCCCATGTACCCCACTCACACTAACAGGGCCTCTAAGAAGCAACTGATTTAAAACACTCATCCATACAATTGGGAGCAAAACAAAGAAGAAACAGCTGCAGAATTCTGGCAGCATCTCTGCAAAACACAACTGTACAAAACTGATTGCATTTGATCTCTTTCTAAGAAGACATTATCTTAGAAACATCTCCATGAATAAGGCGCTAAGCTTACTACTCATTCAGTGCATGGAGGACTGAGTTACCGAAGATTTCATCACAAACTTCATCACTGTTAGCTTTGAGATGTGGTATTTTTCTCTGTTGTCAAATCTAAAAATTTGGGTTTAGTTTCAGAGTGGCTGTTATTGCTACTGCAATGTTAACTGCGGTCCTGTAGAGAAAGCAAGGGACAGCAGCATTTGCTGTGGTGCCTCAGCTCCATAGGACGAGATACTGGCCTGGTTCTCCTCTCACTTACATGGATGTCACTCCACTGGCCTCAGTGGTATAAAACTGTGAGCTCAAAATCAGGTCTGCTGACCTTGGGGCATATGTCTTCAGAACACAGCACTGCTGCTACTGTCGTTATCATTACAGGATCAAGGAATGACTGCCTGTATCTGTGTTTCACTTTGACATGGTGGATCTTTAAAATCTACATGAAGGAAGTTTTTGAGATGGAAAAGTCTTTTGTATCCTGAGGAATCTCACTAAAATTGAGCTGAAACAGAAATTGCTTTAAAAAAATCCCTGTCTTTTCCTATTGGAAAATCTTGGAATCTCCCACAGTATCACTGAACATGAATGCTCGAGAGAGAGCATTTATGCTTCATTTCAGAGCAGTATTCCTTTGGGAATATCCTTTAGCTTCTTACGTGGAGAGCTAGCCTTGATTTTCCACCTTGGTCCTACTGCTAGACCGAGCACATGGTATGCAGAAAACATTCCTATGCTTCTAGGATTGAAGCATATTTCTGCTGATACTGAATGTAGACGTTCCTGCAGAAGGAGCCATGGAAATCTGCACTGCAGTCCCAGATATTCAGGGTATAAATCTTTTTTCTAATGAAACTGATAGGTAGGATTCTGACATAGCAGAATTTATAAAGTTTTCTTTCTAAATGATTCTAAGGGAATTACCTGCAAAACCAATCTTACTGAAGTAGCATCACCAAGTGCCTGAAAGAAAGGAAGTGACAGATTCTGATTGTCCAGACAACGTTAATTCTACTTGCTCGTACGCATGAAAGAGGGAGCAATATTTGACAGCAAGATTTATGCTGGGATCTCAGCCTCATCAAGACCGCAGCTGGGGAGAACAGGGAGGCAGAATGTGGGTTTCACCCCTGGGGAACTGCAAGACTATGAGTTTCTGCGTTTTGTGTGCTTGCTTTGGAAGTAGTGGAAATGGGGGGAAAGGGAGGGCAGGAGAGCTCATCTGTTTCTAGATGAGGTAGAGTTTACTCCCTTTTCTGCTGAGCGCATGGGCCTGGCCACCTCTTCTTTACAGCCAGACCACAGTGTTATAGGTAATCGCAATGTAAATGATGTTCTTTCAGTACCGTTTTTGTGTATGTTTTCAGTAGGATGTAGAGTCTGCTTGTGAAATCAGATTCTGTCATACCAGGTGCTGAAAAAAATACATGTTAAGAGACAGTACGTGTTCTCAGGCTTGCAGACTAAATAAAACTAGATCAAAGGTGGGAGAAGGGAAGCTGAAGCCTGGATGAGGGACCTGCCCCACAGCAAAATCAATGGCTAAAATGGGAACTGAATCCAAATATCTCCTACTTGGCTCATAACCATTACTATGGGTCTGCTTTCCAAACATCTTTGTATTGATTATTTGGTTATGATTTTCCTGCTTGTTGCTATAACATAGAATCTGGTTTGTAAGATATATAAAAATTATGGGTTCATTAATACTATGATCAAATTTCTACATGCTGGCCATCTGGTCTCTTTTGTATATTCAGGATTATCAGTACAGATCCCTGATGACCTAAGGAGAATTACACACACTCATTTTGCTCCACTTCTGAAGTCCTGGAAGTATTTATCCCTAACCACAGCTCTTTCCCCAACCTTGCCCCTGCCTTCAGCCCTGACCTTATCCTAGACTGGCAGAATAAAAGTTTAAAAAAAAAAATGTGGCCAGATTTTTTAAGATACATCTTTATAGTCTTAATGTATGGAGCACAGAGCTTTCAAATATCACAAAGTGCTGTGATTGCATGTGTCCGCTCTGCATGCTTTTGTACTAAAGTCTATACAACCATCAAAACATAAGGGAAAAGAGGGGGCTATCTTCCATTTACAGAGTGAATATGGTAAAAACTCAGGCAGGCTAATATTTCTGCATAGCCATCAGAAATAGGGTAACCAACGTTGAGAGAATAATAAAATACGTCAATATGCCTGCTGCTGTTATTTACTGTAATGGCTGCTTTGCATGTTCTTAATTGGTGGTACAGTGCCCATAGGAACTACTATACAGTCATGGTTGTGGTAGGTGTTACGCAAATCCTTGACAAGTTCAGGGTGAGAAGAAGGAAAAGGAGTAAAGAGGTGAAACGAGATACATATTGTCCCATAAGCTTGCCTACAGCCAGACAGCCTTTAGTGAGGGACAGATGTTAGAACCTTTCAGAAGTAGCTAATTTACCTTGCAGCTGAAATACCAATTCCAAATGTTCCTTGGGTTTTTAGGAGCCTCCATCCCATGGACTTCATAGGGATTAAGCCTGTTTAGAAGTGAAAAAAAAGGCAGTTTTGCTCTTGACTTTAAAAGGAAGAGGATCTGGCCCTACCTGCAATCAGTTGCAAGGATGCTGATAGAGCAGAGGCACACCACAGTGTTTTACTTACCTTATATTCTAGGGATGCGTTGCCTAACCCTCGGGTATAAAGTACTATACGCGTAAGATGGCAATTGCAGCTGATTATGATGATCCCCCACGTTATGGCTACGTTAGTAATTTCAAAGTGGAAAAGTGAAATTAAAACCATAACTAAATAAGCATTCCAGCATACGCTTGCAGCTGGAAATCTGAAAAGAAATATGCTTGTTGCTGACACCTGAACAGGAAGAACAGCAGCCCTGAGTTACCTGAAGGACTCAGAAACACAGAAGCCAGGGCAGTGACTGGTTTCATCAGCAGCCTACGGAGTGTGACAAGGGGGCAAGACTCTGGGTGGCTGTCTTTATGACCACTGATGTCTGCAACAGGAGGACAAGGTGGTAGAGCAAGTAGTCTTGGTGCTACAGGACTAGGACTGACAGCCTAGTGCTGGCTCATTCGGGTCTCTCCGAGTCGCTGGCTTACTTTTCCTCTCAGGTAGTTTTGCTTCAGGCCTGAGCTTTGCATTTGCAGGTGGGAAGCTGCTGTTCATGAGGACGTGGCTGGGGGACGTGGGGATTGATTTGTTGGTATTCCCAAGCTTGTGAGAGAGAGTTGGGAAAAGGGGTTTTAAGGGTGACTCAGTTACCGTTTTCTGCACTGTATTCATATTGTGTCAGTCTCATGCTTCATGCCTGTGCTGGCTGCCTGAAGACTAGGAAGAAATCCTCTGCACACATGCTATGATTTATCACCTGCATTGCAGAGTTTAGTTTCACTTTTGAAGCACTGGATTTGCCCCGGCTAGAAAAAGGAGACTGCACAAGCATGCTTATGCTTGTAGTGGTATTGGAAAATTTCTCAAGTACCTGTAGGCAGGTGTGGCTCACATACTTGGGTTAAACCAATCGCCAGATCTAGGGTCAGGAAGGAATTTCACCCTAGGTCGCACTGGCAGGGACAGTTGTATTGTTTTCTTTTTCCTTGCTTTGCAGTATGGGTTGTGGTTGGCTTCATTAATTATCTAGTGCCATCTTAAGACATGACAAAAACTCAGGCCTGAGTTCCAGATCCTTAGATCTGGAAAGGCAGATCTAACCCTGAAGGTTGGACCTGCCTCCTATAATCAAACAGCCACTCTTTGTGCAGAGACTCCAGGCTCAGGAGTATTCAAGGTCTCCTCAAAGCCTTCAGCATCTTTCTGATGGTCTTGGTGTCATCTGGGCATCTCCACCTAATAAAATCCCAGCAAGTGTGCATTTTGGAAATTTGATCCTGTTGTAAATCTCTAGTTATTTCCCTGTGGCACAGTGCAGGTTTGGTGGCAAAGGTTTTCAGATTATTTTGGATGATGGGATATTTGTAGCGTATGCAGAGCGGGAGGGGGGAATGGACAGGGAATGGATACTCCATGGATTTTTTCAGCTTACAGGATGCTTCTGACTGTGATGCCCTGGACCTGCTGACATAAGTGATCTTGTCTGAGTGTCAGATAGCTGTCATTTGGTTTCCTGCGTTGCTGGGGTGGAGCTGAGTTGGTACTGTTCACTTTTTCAGCAGGATCGTGTAGAAATTACTAGGAGGATGACCTTTCACAATAGTTGTTCTTGTACCTCTTGTGCAGGGTGACTGGAGTCTCATTAGGAGCATCACTTCATGATCCAGGCAAGCTGGAATGAGACAGTATTACTTTGGAGAGATGGCAGTTTCACAAGCAGGCATCCTTTTTCCTCTGTTAATCAAAACACTCCAGGCCTAATTGCGCTATTAATTCTTTTCAAATATGTTGCTGCATCTGAATTTCCTAACTACCCAGTGATTAAAACAACATGCTTGTTAGAAGTCTGTTGGGGAGTGGCTTGTGCGATGGTGGTATTAATAGGATGAAAATAATCAGAAAGCTAGGAGGCATTCTTTTGAGATGTTGAATACCCTTAATGAGGCCCTTAGTTATGCAATAATTTCTTTGCAAGCAAACACATGCCCATTATCATTATTATTGTGCCAATTGTTGATATCCCACTGACATGAACAATTTAGAGAATTCCAAGTATTATGCAGCTCTCCTGCCAGCTCAGAATAGGCTGACACAGCCACAGCTACCTATTTAAGAAGATTAGCTGGATTTTATTTGCATAAGAATTTAAAGCGACAAAACCACTTACCACACCCAGGAAACAATCATTAAAAATGAATTACTGCACATTCTTTTATTAGCTGTGTGGTTAACTTCTGAATGCTACAGTAAACGCCAAATCCAAAGAGATGACCTGAAATATTTTCCCTCAGGTCTTCCAGGTTTTTGGAAGTGCAGAGCATAGGTCTCATTATCCATACTGGCAAAAAGAGATCATGTGTACAATATACGTAAGTATCCTTAAGCAGGCATTCCATAACCGGAATGACAAGTAAATCCTTGCATGCCTTGTGTTACTTACGTGCAATCCTAGCAGCTTTGCAAGTCTATGGCGGCCTATACATAATGCCAGTGAGTACCCTGAGACATCAGACTGAAACAGTCACACAGCACTGGGCCTCGCTCTCTGTTAAAGTACCCCTCGAGTCCCTCTGGCAGCAAAAAGGAGCTCTTCAGGAAAGGTAAGCTGCTTTATGCTGCGGTCTTCTGCTAGAGTAGCGTAATGGGAGGTTGGCTACAGAAGGGAATCAGTCTCAGCAGCTCAGGTCTCAGCAGGCACGAGAAAGCAGAGAAGGAAGGAGTGAAAGAAGAGATGCAAACGAGAACACAGAAACCCTGTCTCTTTAAAAAGTCTCAGTCTCATGCCCCTCCTCATTGTTATTTTTTTTCATGCCACAACGGTAGTCAGAGGCCCCTGCTGAGGTCAGGGCTCTGCTGTGCTAGTAGTAAGATTCAGACAGGATAATTCGATTCTCTTTTTCGGTTGAGACCTCCCATTACATGCCCAAAGATAAAGAGCAGATTGACCTCATAGCTGAAACTGCCGGATGCCAGGGTGTACTTTAAAGGGTGAATATCCATCTCTATCTGGAAACTGTCGCACTATCCTGACACTGTTAAATACCTCAGTGCTTTTGCTAAGAATAACGAACAGAGATGTTAATGAAAGTGCTGGATTCCTAAAACACACCTCGGCGGGAACAAAGCGCGTTTCATGGCGAGGCAGAAGCGACAGAGGCTTTAAATAGCGCCAATCCCAGGCCGAGCGTGCCCTCTGCAGGCGGTCCAGAGTCCTACCGCCCTGCTTGGCCCGTTGAAGGTCTGGGTCCTCCGTGTTCCTGGGAACGGTGGAGCCCGATTTCCCAGGGAGCTGTCTGTCGGACAGAACCCTCTCCTGCTTCGGCACCCAGCTGGGTGGCTAGGTCCTCAAAAGAACTTAGCTCCTGGCGGAAGCTGCTGGAGAGATAAAAGTACTGCTGGGCCAATTTAAAAATATTAACCTCATTTCAGAATGTCAAGAACTGACTTTTTCTTTTCCTTTTTTTCTAAGATTTTACTCGAGCTATTTTAATGTCAAAGCACTATTTAAATTATTACTAATAATTTCATTTTGAAGCTTTCAAAATTTTAAAAGCCTCTTGAGTAAATCATTTGGAAAATGTTTGCAGTTACTATAAGAAAGGACGCCTAAAACAGATTTCCCTCCTGACCAATGGAAGGAGAGCAACATTTCAGCCCCATTCCTAGCAATCAGAGAGAAGTGAATGGAATGCAAAATGCCCACTAAGAGACAGTAACATCGGTGAGAACGCCTTATTTCCAGTGCTTCAATTCTGTATGACATTTACGTAGCCCTGTCCGACCTATCAGAGATGCTGGGTGCTGAACAGTGCCTAGAAAGGAAATTGTAACTGATTCAGTGCTGATCACAATTAAGTCACTATCTAGCCATACTTCTCATACATGCATATATCTCTGTGGTGAATTGTGACCCAGCAGTTTCCAGCCTTCGTGACGAGGAACTGCATACCAAAATCTGCATGTGAACAAAAACAGCGTGACAGCTTTGGATAGCCAGGGGACAAAGTGCCCTGGGATGAGTTCAGCCACTAGAGGTACTAGATTCCTGAGCTCCCCATGCTCCACCACAGGCTGAGGCAGGCCAGGGCCTGTGGCTTCCTCCAAAAGTGACCTTAGGAAAGTGCTTTCACCTCTCCCATCTCGCTTCCTCCTAGAGCTAGAGGTTCAGACTGCTCAGCCATGTCTGTGTAATTATAGCCCAGCTGCAGGGAAGCCATGTACTTTGCTCGTGCTCTGCAATCCCAGTCAATGACCCTGATGGCTGTGGCTCTTCCACAGTCTGGTTCCCAGGATCCTGGCAAGTATGTCATCAAACTGTCAGTGCCTTCAACATCTTTTCTTGCCAGTCTCATGGCAGTTAAGAGACCAAAGAGGAATTAGGTCTGGCCCAAACTGATTTCCAGGGGAAGCTGAGCACCAGAATCTGCTAGAGTTCTTCAAAAATCCATGCTTGAATGGCCACGAAAAGTAAAATCATATCTTGGTACAGGGAAAGTTTTCCCCCAAGCTCAGGAACTGCGCTTGCAACTCAGGTTCATGCGAGAAGAGTCTGCATTTCTGTTCCCATGTCTATACCTCTTGTGTGGCTAGAAGTTTGTTTCCAAGGCTATCACCCGCCAAGCTTTCTTTCTATCTTCCTTTTTTCCATCTGTGGAATGAGAACAGGAATGCTCTGCACAGTTAGAACGAATGACACTAGAAGACCATGGTGGGCTGAGTCCTGTTATCTCTGGAGCCCATGGTGAAGTGCTTTTGTGTTCAGGGACACTGGTGCAGGGCCCATATAAAGAGGGATGCACTTGTGCTGTTACGAGCCAGGACTGGTATTTAGGAATTTGCGACTCCATACTTAGTCTTGCCAGAATGTTCTGCCATGAATACAGGTGAGCTGCTTAACATGAAATCTTGTTCTCACAGTGTTTGATGGGAATCTTGCCGCTAAATTAACTCCTTTAAGAAATAGAAGTAAAAAATATGTCCTTTGGGGCATAGGCTGTCTCTTGCTCTGGTCAGTGGGTCTTTAGTACATCAATTACATAAGGAATAAGAGCTATAACACTGAAGGTGGAACACAGGGAGAAAATTTAAGGCTGTGATTAAAGAAAAAGAAAAAAACTTTGCAAAGACAACAGGTACACACCTTCAACTCAGAGTTTTCATAGATCATGAGTCGAGAGAGAAAAATAGAAGAGCAGATCCCTGCAACCCAGAGAGCCAGATTGGGCAGACTGATTTAATGTTACAAGAAGGTCAAAACAGAAACGTTAGCATCAAAGAAAGGAAGAGTGCTGCGAAAGCCCAGTGCTCACAAGTAGCACTTACCAGAGGTATCATATAAACTTAACCCTGCTGTTCTTATTTCTACTGGAAAGAAATGAGGTGAAGGCCATGACCTGTGAAGCAGAGGTCAGATGTTACAGGCCATCAGACAAAGGAAGTGACAATGGGGACAGGTTCTTCTTTGAGGCGTTACCAGATGGTAGCTAATCTCGGTCAGAGGAAAAGGCATGGACACCAAATCTTCACAGGCTCCCTGAACCTAACACTCGGACATTATCAAGGGAAAAGACTATTTTTCCAACTGTCACAAGGGAGACCATGCAGTTAATCAGAGTGCTGACTTGGGACAGAAATTGTCAAGATCAGAAATATAACCTTCATTTGCTGGTTAATGGCTTCTGCATAAGCGTTGGAATTGGAAATGGCCTAGGACTGTTTCTGCCTCATCTGAAATTTTTCCTCCTGACACCACTGCTGATTTGTGCAAATGACTTTGTTTTTTGATTTCAAGGTAAGCTCAGACAGTCAGATCAAAGGCTGATATGAACTGGCAAAGCTAGGTGATCAGCATTGGGTCTGCCCTATGACTTTTTGTGGTAGTAGTGGCAGAAGTTCTGCTGTCCTTGCATTTGGCTGGGAACGTATTGACAGCCTTGCTGGGAATTCCTGCAAGCTGGACTCAGGTGAGATGCCAGCATATTTCCCTATCTGCAGTAGAGACAGGGACACACAAATGGGCATCTGGGTAGAGATGAGGTTAGTAGTCACAAAGTGACATATATTTGAGGCAGTAGGGCATAGTCCTGAGGATGGAAACCTAAATGCTTTTTGTGGGGTTCATCACTATTTGAATTGTGTTGAATCTTGGCTGAGTTGTTTATGGTTTCAGCACACATCACTTTTTCTGTCTGGGAGAGAGGGAATGCAGTTCTTCTTGTTCTAGGAAGCTGCCCCAAAAGCCACATGGAGAATGCAGAGCTGGAATATTGTTGTGCGTGGCCAGAATTCTGCGTGGCAAGGACTGTGATCAGCCTGAGGTCTCTCCCATTAACTTGTTCTGTGGCAGCAGTGGGTTCGCTAGGACTGCAGGCTAAGTGCTTTTACTCTTCATCTTTTAGAAACTTCAGTGGCATGATTTGAGTTCCTCAGTTTGGCAGAGCACTCAAAAGGCTTAAAAAAACCCAAGGCACAGAAAATAATGGCAGTTAAAGATGTTCATGAAATTCAATGTGTGCTTAAGTGCTAAATCAGTTTATTCACTGCTGCAGCAGTTAGATCTCCTCAGCATTATGCCCACAAGCAGTATCACACACACATCTGCATGCCTTTTTCCGCAGTGAGGAAAAGCCATGAAGATGTCATACCTTACTGTAATGCTTAGCCGCTTATTGCTATAATACCTTGAACTGTTATGATCTGATTTAAGGTACAATGCTTGTGTATCTGTAAGTAGTATCATTTTGCGTGTCCACAAGGTGGGCAGCCAGTTCTGAACCCTAGAGGTGAGAGTGGCAACACAGGCTGTGGGAGGTGCAGGGCTAGGATTTTAAAACTGTATTTGAAACAAAACTGTCCCAGGCCCACTGGGGTATATCCTCAGTGACGCTGCTACATGCTGGTAGATACCTTCCTAGTCCATTTTGGAGACACCTCAGCCACCCCGTAACAAAGAAGGGTTATGAACAGAGGAGAACAATAAACTTTAACCATGATTCAGGCTGTAAAACCTGTAAAACATCTTTTGCGGCATTTTGCTGTTGTTGCCTCCTGAGAAGTTCTGCATCATCTTTTCAGTGTTGTTAATGACTGTATTTTAAAATATACTTCCTGTGCTAAATGTATAGCTAACACAGGGAACAAAATACATATTGCTTGTATACAGCCTTTCTCTGCCTTTTCACAGAATTTAGCAATCTTGAAATTCCCTTCAAAATTTGGTTCTGCTAAATTGGGGTGTCTTTCTGGTTTCTTTTAGAGATCTTACTGTTATCATGTGGGATGGACTCTGAAGGACAGGCAATCCTTTTAAAGCAAATGGACTGTTTTCCCCCGAACTGGCAGCTGTTTATTGGGAAAAGGCTGTGAAGTTACACTATTTTAGAATTGCAGCAGTAGAGTACTGCTGTTTTGAACTGCCATCAAAAGAAACACGCATAATTCCTAGAAATGCTTTGTGTCAGTGTTAAAGATCCTGCTGGGAATGCGGCTTACGCTCTGACCAACACTTTGCCTTTGCAAAGACAGTAACTGATGTCTTTTTTTTTTTTTTTAAGTCTTCAGCAGCACTTAGTATCTATGTTTTCTTGCACTATAATGCCTCCAAGTTCAATCAGCAAGTTCAATTTAAATGCAGTAGGTGACTAGGCATGTTCACAGGTTGCTTTAATATGACCCTGAGACAAAATGTGGCCTCATCGATATCACTGAAAGCTTTGCTTGAGTTCTCCATTGCTCTGTGAAGGTTGGAGTGGGAAGTAAGTCAATACTTACCATTCTGGTAGAAAATACACTGGGAAGCAGAGAAACTAACAAAAAAAAATCCCTCAAAAGCCCCGTCCTAGAGCCTTCCCTAAGTCTAAAGAAAATTCTTTCTCCTCCCACTGCCACTACAAGTATTTGGAGCTCTGTTTCCAGAATTTTGCTGTTGTAAATTGTTATAGACTTGAGAAAAAAATTGTTTAATACTAACCTACAATAGTTAAACACTGTTATTACATAGAACTTTAAATGCTAACCAGCATCTAGTGTACATAGAAAGAAACAAACTTTAAAAACTTTAATTTTCTGACAATGGTCAAATCTAATGTTTAACTTCAGCCAGTGAATATTTCTGTTCAAGCTCTAATGTATTTGTGACGTGTTTCTTGTGGTGACAATGACACTTTTAATACCAGGTGGAAAAACCTGTCTCTTCCTTTCACTGAATTCATCACTTTTCTGAAAAACTCAATGAACTAGAAAAAAAAAAAAAGTTGTTTTAAAAATTGGCAAGAAACAAGCATGTCTCTGAAATTGTTTAAACTTTATAAAAGAAGATTTTTTTTTCTTTTTTTATCCTGGCATTATACACACCAGTGTCATCATTTCCTTGCTGCTATTGAATCAGATAGTTAGACTGGAAAGCCTAAATCTTTATCCAGTTTCTCTTTGCTGAACTCTTACAGTCTTTTCTTGTAATTCTGTTTAATTTTTCAGTGAGGGAAGTCCTGGCACTGTCTGGTGAGATATTTGTTGTTGAGATCAGTAAGGTTAGGATTTCAGTCCTTGCATCTACAAACATTCCAAATATTCCCAGTTTGACCAGTGCGGCTCATTTTTTTGCCTGTGTGAATGTGAAATAGATTTATTTTGCTCTAATGAGACTCAGAAAAAAATTCATATTGGTTTCAAATGAGTAATCTGAAACAGTTTCCTATGTGCATCTCATTTGGGTTGAGATTTGAATTCCCAAGACCTCGGCAATTCCCTGTAGTTTTAGGTCCTGCTCGGTTTAATGAGGCGAGCTTTTTAACCCTCTGGGGTCACATCCGGAGATGCTCTTGGTCCAGGGTGGCTGCTCCTTGCTGTTTCCTGACTCACTGCTGCCCTCGTGCTGCCTCTCAGACTAAGCATGCAGATTCAAAAATGGTGTTTTTCACATCTTTCCTCCCTTACAGAACCTACCTGGCTGTTGTGCGTCTGGCACACAAGGACTGTTGGTAAGGCAGGCACAGGCTTAGCTTTTGGGATGTAGGCAGGTCCACTGATGTCTGTGCAACCACCCATGTTTGTGAAGTGGGTGCCTGGTCCAAGCTCTGCACAAATACCTGTTGCACGTGAGCATCAAATGCACCTTGTTGCAGTTTCTAAACAAGTGCCTAGTGTTTAAAGACAGCAACTGCTTCTGAGGCTTTCCTGAGAGGAAGACAAATCCCAGACAATTAAAAAATCTTCTGTACAGTTTGGTGCTGAGGCTAAAAAGATTAAGATAGCGATGGTATTGATTAGCTTTACAGTAGCCACACAAGGACCCAGATAAGACTTGAGCCCTATAGTCTAAGTCCAGTATAAACAGATTTTTAACTGCCCAGGAGGTCACAGAGCTTGAATGAAAAAGATAAACAAAGACTGGGATGGAAAATAAGAGTAAAAAAAAAAGTAAAGAAAGATAGAAGCATTTCCTTAAGCTTGCATTGCAAAGCAGAGTTGTCACAGGAAACTGATACAGGTCTGGGGTACTCTGACTGAACAAACTCTTTTCCTGTAGATTTCTGACTAAGAGTTTGAAAAGTAAAGAACCATAGGGATAGGGAGCCACAGCAGCAAAGAAATTTTTCTTTTTTAACCATTTGAATCTAAAATATCAACTTTGCAACTGGAAATCATTGTACTCATTAAATTCACAAGCTTGTAGGGAATGTAAACTTATGAGAATGTGTTTTATACCATACCATCTAAGTTTGTTTAATAATGCTCACATTTTTAGGAAAATAACAAATATTTAGTTTGAAAAGTGCATACAAGCCTATGCATAATTCATATGGAATTGTAAAAGCTTGGGCTCCCAAAACTTAAAAAATATTTTTTAATAATTTGAAAATGTTATACTAGATATGTTTCTCTCTATTGTATGGTTTGAAATAAATTAATAGATACTTAAATCCTAATGATAGGTGGTCCAGAAATTAAAACTTAAATCTCAACACCTGTTATATTCAGAGAACTATTCCCCATTTGAATCCCCTTATTTATAAAAGATACAGTGATTTTGTTTTCCTGCAGATGCAAAGTGAAATTATTCCCCCTTGTGGTTCAAACGAAGTTTTTCAAGTGACATAGTGAAAACGCCAAAATGAAGTGAATCCAATGAGGTGTCTGTACTTTGAGTGACAGAAACTTTCTACCATAAATAATCAGAGCTTGAGTCTGTCTGATGCTCTGCACTGACTTGAACACCAGTGATTGCTAATCCCTGCAGCCTGTTGCCATTTTGTTGCCAACTTCAGGAACTTTGAGAATGAGGCATAATAGTTGTGTGGTTGAAAAGGCATATGAGTGTCACTTCTGGAGCTGATTCTCATTTTTGATGCAAGTGTGTACCCAGATTTGGAATTCTATGCTAAATTTAAATTGTGAAACTGGGCATTTCACATCCAAACTTTGCCTTCTTGCTGATTTCGACAATATTTCTAGTGTTACTCTGGCAAATTTTGAAGCACCAAATAGCTTGATAACAGTTGACAAAATTCAGCACTAATAATTTGAAACAGACAACACACCTACCTATATTCAGATTCATGAACTGTAAATAGTTCTGTTAAAGTGGACAATGATGGCATGTGCTGGCCATCAAGAAAATGCTCTGACATGCAATTTGTGGAACCGCTTCATCAGTGCACTCTGGGCCCCTGCTCAGTGCCTCCTCCAGCCTTGCCTTCAATGCACTGTGGAGCACATTGTGCTGAGGAGTCTGCTGGCCTGAGGCAGATGGAGTGGTGATGTCATCGGGCTTTGCCATTTCTACTTCCTATGAACATTGGCCTTATTCTTACATCCCAGCTCTTTCTTGACATGTTTTATACTAGAAACATTTTTCTTTGAGGAGGGGGGGAGGCGGGACAGAAAAGAAATCTTTTCCTTTTGATTTCAGCAAGGATTTGGCAAGTGAATTATTGCTGCTAGTCAAAAAAAAGCCTTAAAAAAACTAACACAGAATCCGTGTTTAGCAAAGTGATTTGCATAAGCTGTACACTTGGTTCTTAGAGTTGGAACAGTTCTAACCTATGACAAATTCCTCTGTCTGGGCTGTCTTCCAAAACCATTTTCATCTACCCTGGCAAAAGAACTGAAGTCTGCGTTCTGCACTAATTAACGGTCTTCAGGAGAAGGGCCCCAGTAGAAACGCTGACACACTTTGTACACGCTTTATTTGTGAAATGGGACACTGAGCCCATTTGATGGCACCTCCTGCTCCATCCCGCCACGCGAAATTTTAAGTGGGGAAACAAAATGGGTATAGTTATTTCTCCCTAAGGATCTTAGTTACTAAAATACTGCAATCTTCCCTGTTAACAAAGCACTATATTGGGAATGTATCATCTTTGAGTAACATAAATAAGCAGCAAAAAGACTAAAGCCATGGCAGATCCTCAGTGAACGTGAAGTGACATTCACAACTTTAATGAAGCATTATGGCTTAATGTGACGTAGACTCTATCTTACTGAATGTCTTCCTTTTGGAAGCAGCAGAATATAGACCTAATGTCTCTTTTACAAACTGGAAACTGCTAAGAAGGGAGGAACAGCTGTCCTGATAACTCTGTGGAGCTGTTCCAGCAGGTCTACCCAGGCCCATGAAAAAGCTTTCTGTGCTAGATCCATAAAAGGATTCATAGCTTTTAGGCATTCAAAGTGTCTAATGGAATTTAGAGTCCTTGATTAAGTGAGATGACCAGAAAACAATACATGTGAAGAGTCAGGCATCTCAAAGCAGAGCATCCCCAAAAAACCAAATGGGGAGATACTTCAATAGTCACTAGTAAATGGGACATGGCATAATTTAGGATCTTACAGGAAAGCATCCATCACTGTTTGGGATTACCACCTGTGAACCCTCTTCTGGACCTTCTTGTTTGAACTAAGACCACTCCTGTTTACAAAATACAGCCTTATTCACGAGGAACAGCCTGTGCCAGGATCAGATGCAGTTCCCTCTCTTTTTGCTGATCATCCCATCACTGAGCTATTTGTGGGAAGGAGGTTGTCTTAGTCTCTCCTTTTAAAAATGGTCACCTGAGTATTCACTATCTGCTTTAGAAACGTGAATGCGCAACTGCTCAGGCTGAAGAGGGATTTGAGCCTGGCTCTTGATCACTTCATGAAAGTGCCCAGCACTGAAGTAAGGAAAGAAACTTCTTTTTGGGCTTCTGTGTATGAAGCCTCACTTAGGAGGTGTGCTCTGAAAATATAGATTAGACTCAACCCTACAGCTGAACTAGAGTGAGAGTGCCTGTACAGACTAATAGAGCTTAATGAGGTTTCAGTGCATTCACCTTGGTCAGGTTATGGAGGGATGTATGTTTTTCTAGCAGGAGATGTTCAGGTTTTTAGTGAATTGTATGGGGAAAAAAGGGCATTTAGACACACATATGGTGTTTGAACAATGTAAGGAATCCTATTCTAGCTTTTCTCTGTGCTCTTTTACCATGAGTGTAGAAAGGAAAAAATGGAAGAACAGGAGGGTTTCTCTCATAGACATTCCTGCAGCATTTCTTCCCCAGACTTTGCCCTACTTGCCTGCTGCAACCTTCAGTAAACCATGGCATTGTGAAGCAGAACTGCACTGATACTGTAGCCACTGAGACAGAGTCAAGATTTTTCCCTAGCAAAGAAAGTAAAAAAACATAACCAAAAATCTCTGTAAGAAACACTCGTTGCCTTAGGAGGAGAAATTTCAAGTCAATCTTCTATGAACCCTAAATGTGAAGATTCTGCAAGCACAAATGCGCGAATATTTTTCCTTCTTCTTGGGTACAGAGGACAATTTAGTCTTATTTTTGTTAAACATTAGGCATATGCTTTCAAAAGAAAAACACCATGCAAATGCGCGAATATTTTTCCTTCTTCTTGGGTACAGAGGACAATTTAGTCTTATTTTTGTTAAACATTAGGCATATGCTTTCAAAAGAAAAACACCATGAATGTATTATCAGCCACGTGCTCCATCACTGGGAGACAAATAGTCCACTGAAATGTGGCTGGCCTGGATGTTCTACATACCAAGCAGATGCAAGCAGAATGCCATAGCGAAATAAGAAACACGCTGTATGTGATTTAAAAGGCTTACAGCTATGGAATATCCTTCTGAAAGCCTAATGAATATCTCCTATATGTACGCCATCAAAGTATGCTGTGCACCAGAATATAAAACCACAGAACTGGAGATAAACTCTAAAGAGACCCACAGAGTAAATCTGCTGACAGTAGCATCTATAATCATAAAGCAGCAGCATTTGGCTTGTCAAAATGTCTCCAATCTCAGGATTTTCTGTGGAGACGAAACAGTCCATAGCGATTCTTCCTTAATTTTATACCTTCTGTTTGCCACTCAAATAAGCTTGTGCATTGGGTTTGGGGGTTTTCTTTGTTTTTCATTTGTTTGTTTGTTCGTTTGTTTAATGCTAATACATTACAAACGGACTTAGACAAAATTGCTGATTATAAATGTAATGTCCTTATCTCAGAGCTGAAAAAGAATCATTTAAAAAGGCATTTGCTCAAGTGACTAAAAATACAGGCTTTGACTTTGTGAATGTTGAATCGATTTGTCTTTCTGGGCATACCTTATGTTTAGATTCAGTGAAGAGAATATTTAGGAAAAGGGAGGAGAGAGAGGGAAAAATCTCTCAGGACTAGTCTTGTAAAGATGTTTCTCGGCATAGTTATCCAGAATGTGAACTCTTGGAAGTTCTGCCCCTGCAGAGGTCCCACCAAAAGTTGAAGCAGTGAAGGTGGCAAATGCAAGGAGGAAGAGGTTAAGAAGATAATTTTATCCCTTGTTCTCAAAGTGAAATACAATTTGGAATTAATTTATTCTACAAATGTGTTAATTTCTCAGTTTTCCCTGTTGCTATAATAGGTGGAAAGAAGGCTGGAGTTATGGCTATATTGAGAGGTAGGCAGCAGGGTTAAGTAGGCCAAGCTCAGGGACTTTCTATCTATACTGCTGGTTGTAGCAAGGACTCAAAGTGTCTACCCTGTGTTTAAGCAAGCTGAACTCAAGATATATGAATAGTATGGGTTGTATTGTTTCATCTTACCTCATCTGCCTTACGTAAAGGAGCTAGAACCTATTCAAATGAGCAGAAAGCATTCAGGCTCTCCTCCTCCAGGAAGTGCTAAAAGCTTCTGAGGATGCTTGAAAAGTGGTGGACAAGTTTGGCCTTGAGAACAGGCTCAGCCCTGCACATACAGTGTACCAAGTATATTGAGGTATTGGAGCAAAAGCAGACGGAATTTCAGATCCAGCATTGATCTGCAAATCCCAGGAAATGCCTCAGCTTCGGGGACAAAAGTTCAGGGAAAAAGCATGGGAAGACAGCAATCACCCAATAATCATGCAAAGACTCTGCCTACCCATCTCTGACTTGGTACTGTACGAGCAGATATCAAGGTTGCTAGGAACAAAATATGTACTGTCACACACAAAGAGAGTAAGAGAAGAGACAGATATAACAGGCAGGGACTAGGCTGAGATGAAGTTGAGAAACTAAAGCACTTCTGTGTCTGCCAATGACTTTGGGAAAGTCATTTGGCTTCTCTTTTCATGCACACTCAGATTATAAACTCCTCAGGATGGGAATTGTTCTCTTGCTGCGCATTTAAATTGCACAATGAAAACACAGTCTTAGTTTGGTCTGTTGGTGCTGCTGCAATCCAAATAATACTATATAAAAACATATTATAATAAACAAGCAAATAAACAAATGGAGATGTGCAGATGGGAGTGGAAAGAGATATGGGTGAAAGAATGTGAAAGAGCAGGAAGGATAGGGAGAAATAGAGGCCTGAAAGGAAAAAGCGAAATGAGAGTAAACATATAAGAGAAGAGCTGGTGCACGCAGTTTCCATTCTGCCCTTGTCAAAAATCAGAGAGACTTGGAAAAAGGACCCAAATAGAGAAAGGGGCGAACAGGCTAAGCAAAACTTTCGCTTGATCCCCGTATGAGCATTAGCGCTAGTACCATCCTGCTCTTCAGCAACTCTCTGCCAACTCTGGCTCTCTGTTCGTGAAATCTTAAATAGCAATTTAGTAATTTGAATGTGTAAGTTACAGGAAGATTAAAGCCAGTGGAATCTCTCTTTAGAGATCCATCACAGTTGTAATCCCAGCATACTACTATGCCATCATTTATTAGTCCTTGAAGGTCATCTTTGACCTATGCTAACATAATCCTTCTAAAACCTTCTAGTGTCTGGGGCTTGATTCTCTTCCAATAATACACTGGTGTCAAATATTTATGGCCTGAGATAAAATTGAAATATAATTTACAGGCATTTTTAGAGAAGTCTTTAGCTTCAGTTATGCCTCAGTAATAGATGAAAAGGTCACAAGTGACAACTAAATGGCTTTGAATACTGTGATAGAGCATGAACCCTGAGGAGACAGCTCAACCTAATGCTTTTCAAAGTTGATGGAAAGATTTCCCTGTCTCTCAGAGAGTGCTGAACTGATCTCCAAGAGACTAGATGAAATCTAATTGAGACCCATAGTTACTAGAATTTGCTACCAACCAGTGGCTATTCAGTGAGTTATATTAGGTGAAAAGATGGTTGCAGTAACGTGCTTAATGACCAATGGCTGCAGATACAATATACTTGTTATTCTTGAGAGTGGTCTGCAGTCAGAAGCCCAGGAAGGAAAGATTACCCAGGAAGGAAATTGCCCAGGAGGCAATAAGGAACTTACCAGTCCAAGTGTGGCCCCCACCAAGGGAGCCTGAGGAACAGTTAAATAAGTGTAGATCTGATTCTATTTTACCTAAGAAGTTTGGTCCAGAGGTCTCCAGGCTGAAGTCAGTGAGTCTGTCAGGCTGACTCTCCTTTCTTCACCAGTAAATTGCTGCTTTTAAGATAAAAATCCAAGAATTGACCTACAAATACTACACTACCAAGTACAGCTGAGATTTTTTAGAATCTGCTCTCACTAAGTCTCTCATGTGAAATGTTTCCTAAGATGCCTTTCTGTGGCTATTAGCCACTGTATTTGCTGCACAGTCACAAGTTTTATAATGGCAAGTGAAAGTGTTTCCTTGAGATCTCTTCTGAAATCCTCTTTAGTTACAGACCATTCTCAAGCTAAATCTGAAAAAAAAAAAAAGATGTAATAATGAGACTGTTAAGGTAATATTTCTTCCATTCACACTGAAAATTACCTAGAAGCATGTCTTTAAGGGGGCATAAATTTCAGATGAACCTGAAGGAGAACCCTAGAATGAAAACTGATTCAGATGAAGGACCAAAGTGGAGATTATTCAGCCACTTCAAGTCTTTCAGGGAGAGATAAACAAAAGACTTTCTATTCCTATGGGTGGTTAATAGAACAGGATGGAATACATTGCCTACAGACATCATAAAATTTTCAGCTCTGGAGACTTCTAAGCAAAGATCAGGCAAGTGTTTGCTGCAGCACTACGTGTAGTGACAAGCCAAATGGTGATCCTGTGGTGGCACAGTGGAAAAGATCAGGAGATCTACGGAGGTCTCCTGTAAATGCATCCTCTATGATTTTGTGCCTACAAACAGAAAGGACTGTCAGCCAAAAACATGCTAAATTTGGGAAGGTGTGTAGTAATGATTTAAATTGATTTGTGTACAAACTGAAGATTAATAAAATATACATATAAGGAGCTGCAAATAAAAGAGGACAAAAAAATAACACATATGCATTTGAAATATGGGCTTAAAACAAAACAGGATTCAGCTTGAAATATGCATGCTAACATATTTGGGGAAATGTAAACTAAAACAATATCCTCAATGGGAAAAAGAAATCTGGAAATCATTTATGTTGCAAAAGAGTCCTATGGCTGATTTGAAGACAGCAAATTAGATTGATGTGTTTAGAGTTCCATTCTAATGGATGGAGCTCAGCTGTGACTTTCAAACTCAAGTTTGCTGCTGCCATAACTGAGACCCATCAAAAAATCCCTCAATACTCAGGTGACCTTCTACAAGCTGATTTTATAGTTCCTTTGAAAATTTGTCTGGAAGTGTTTATAAATTCATGGTATTTTTCAGAGCAAAATTAAACTGATCCCCTGCCCTGGGAAATAGCTGTGATGTTGAGTCCATGACACTTCACCTAGAGACCAACAGTCAGCTCTAGTGATATGGTCTGCTGAAGATCTAGTTGAACAGCTTTCCTATGGAGTGAATAAGGCAAACAGGCACTCTGCCTCTCCACCATACAATTTATGTATAGTAAAGAAGTCTGAGCAAAAAGAGTCCAGATTCACTGACATTAGTAGATATTGAAATTCCTCCTGTTACCTTCTCTTGACACAGAATTGTACAAGAAAGGTGTTTCAAAATTTCTAAGATGATCTGGAAGAAAAAATGGGCAACTAGGTAGGGAAGAATTCAGATGATGAAATAAATCACAAAAAAACAGCAAGAAGAACTCATAAAAAATAACAACTACAGAAACTGACAAATGCTTGCTTTTTCCATTTTAACAAATTATTAGACATAGTCTCTTTCTTCTGCCTTGGCTACCTGATGCAGCTACCTTACCTACCTATATGTCTAAAGGGGGATCTAAAGCCATCTAGGAAAATTTGTCTCAACGTAACAGGGCAATCAATTTCAACTCCAGACCTTTGTTTGCACCAGAAGCTTTAAAATGTAGGTAGTCAGGACAGACAGAAATACTACACCCCAACCTGTGTACTGTTTATTTATAGAGAAAAATGACATGTTAATTTCAGAGACTTTTATTTCCTTGACGTCCAGGAGCAATAATTTTATATGTTTTCTTTAACACAAAGTTTCCCATTCTGTTAGCAGTGCATTCAGCAGCTTCTGCCATAAACACAAGTCCAAGCATATTTTACTATTTTATGAAAGAATTTGCATCAGCTGATGGTAGTAAACGGGAATGTCTACGTTTGTTTACTGTGTGTGAGATCTACAGACTCCTGCAGTAAACCTATTCGTACTTACATGCAGGAGTAAGATGTCCCATTAGCAGATAAAAAATGAGCTTGTTTCTCTCTGCCTCCAATACTCACTTTGTGACTGTCTTTTCCTTTCTATCTATTCCAATTGGATGTTCCCACTGGCTCTTGACAGCTCTTACTTGTCCATTTGGTAGGAAACTGAAGCTAATGTTTCTGAAAAAAGCAACCTACAGTCTGAGGAGTCTGTCTCCTAGCTCTGTTGAGATGATAGCCACAGAGTAAACCAATCCTTCCACTTCTCCCCACTGTTGATATTATTTCCCTATCCAAAGCAAGCTTTAATGAGACCTCCCTGTTTTAACTACATCATGCACTCAAATGAGATCACTGGCTATACTCTGGCAAATGAGGCTGATCTGTGTGGTCCTCCAGCTGTGCAGAGTGTTTTTCCTCATGAGATTTTTCCTGCTCACTATGAAAGCAATTTTGTTACCTGAGGTGTTTTTCTTCTGTGATTGTATCTTATGAACACAGGGAAAAAAATTGATGGAGGGCTGCACCAGCATAAACACAGAGAAGCCATGCTGGACAATTGGGTTCTGTTGGCAGGATCTTCTTTGAGGGCCTCCAGTGGTGGAAAACACAGCAGCACTACTGGCATGAGCCATGCCAGTCTCCTGCTGTGAAATACTGGATTGGCAAAATCTGCCCAGGCAGGGAGCTGAGCCATCTGGGAAGTTATAGCCCAGGTCACTGGACTTGACTCATAGTACCTCCCCACTACAGTCCTACTTCTATCACAAATGCCCTTTAAGATACAGAGAACCATTTGGTTTACTGAATTCAGCGGAGTCATTCCAGATTTACACTACTGCAAACAAGATCAAACTTGGGCATTTAATGCATTCAAAATCCATTCAATAGGCTGCAAGGATCAGAAGGGTATGCTGAGTACTCAATTCACTGACCTTTGTAACATTAATGCATACATACTCACTGTATAAGTGTTCATAAAGTAACACAAATGACTGGCCAATATCAGCTGTCAAGTGCACAGGTATAAATCTTGATGAGGGCTAATGATGATTACTTAGGGGTAATTGCTTTACCTCTGTTATCTTAGTTATGCCTCCTTGTACATTTCTAAATATATTCCTTTCTTGCTGTAATATTTACAGATCTCTTGCACATGCAGACTTTATGTGATATGTCCATTCAGTCATCTTGTAAACCATGTAGATATATTTAATTATTTTAAAAAATCACATTTATAGCCCATTAGTCACTTTGTGTCTTCTAAATTCACTCCATTGTTTCCGTATTTTTCTGTTAAAGCAGTTTCTTGGAGCAGATTTGTTAGTCAAGGAGCAATCTTGTAGAAGCGTACAACTGAGGACACTTGTACCCTTGCACCTTATTAAGTCAGGTCTTAACAACAGTCTCTTTACCTCTGAATAATACTGCATGTTGAAAACACATTTCACTTATTCTTCACTGACATTCCTAGGTCTCTTTCAGTGCTGTTTTCCTGGCTTTCCACTGCATATTTGTGTTTCAGATTATTTTTCTGCTCTGCTCTGTATTTTTCTAAATTAAGTCTCTCCTGATATTTTTTACCCATGTTTATGATTTTTCTGGGTCATAGTCTATACCCTCAGTGGCAATATTTGTCTTTTTCTAATTAACGTTATCTGGAAATTTCAATAGCATACTATTCTCTCCTTTTTCCATGTTATATAAAATCACTCTCAATCTCCAGTCCCAAAGTTTATGTCACAACATGCTTTCCCTGGATCCCTCTGATTTTTCTGATGTAACTTGCAGTGAAGCAGAGTAAATTTATATGGAAATTCTCGCAGTCATCTGATGGCTGTACGGGTTTCTGAAGAACAGACTATGCACTATAGAACATCAAACTTGGTTTTGTACATGCTTAGAAAAGAATCTCACACTTGCACATGCTTTGTGATACTGAGCTAACTTTGAGGAATGCTAAAACTATAGTGCTTGCTGGGAAACAGGGATTGAACAGATTGCATGGCTGATAGGCTTGTTTGTTACGATCTCTGAGTCACTCCAGAAAGCAAGGAGTTGGCTCTTCCTTGGATGTTCCCACTTTCTCTTTCCATTCATAGGCAGTTGTCCTATAAATGGAGAAAGAAGCAAGCTGTATCGTGTTCAATGTTTTGCAGGGGAGACTCAAACCTGGTAACCACTCTGTATCTATCAGACTTGACTGCAGGCATGTTTAAAACTCTGGGTAAAGAACTTAGGTCCCTCTGTACCAGGCCAAACTCCGCCTCAAGAAAGATACTCAGGAAGGACAGGAACTCTGTGGTGGAGGCAGCCACAACTTTGCTTTGTGGAGGCAGGTAAAAGGGAGTTTACGACCAAAATTTTTCAGACAGATTTCCTGAGGTACTTCGTATGCTTTTTTTAATTCATATGCTTGCTCAGCAGGGGTAGTACAATTAATATCAGCTCCTCCAAATCATGGGTGAATTCACGAGTCTGAAATGATGGTGTTCTGCTAGGTGCTTGGCTGGTATCAAAAATCTGTGCTTGGCCGGCCAGCATCATGCTGCTGGGGAGGACATGAGAGACAACGGCTCTGCTCACAGGTTATTAAGCAGCCAGTCCAGGACTGGCAACCTATCAGCATTCCCCAGAGCCTCACCAGACTGCCTTTCCTTCTCATATTTCAGCATTGCTTGTATAATTTCTCCAACTTTGTATCCCTTCTCCACTGCTATTGATGATAGTTTCTGAAGCTGTGGAAAAACAGAAACACAATAAAATACAAGTGTGATATACCAGAAGTCCTGCTAAGGTTGATTATTTTTAAGATGAACTGAAGAGGAGTGTGCTGTGTGCATGTGTGTGTGGGGAGGTGGGGGGATGGTGATGTAGAAGGTGCATCTCAGTCACATTCTCTTTTTGGAGGCTTATACTCTCTATGGCAGGACTCTTAAAAATCTGCCACACTAGAAACAATTAGAGCAGGTGAAGATCTGCGGTTTGCTAGGTCATCAGTAAAGGGGAAATGACTCCAAACACAACTCAGGATGCTCTTCATTGTTCAAGTTGAAAAAAAATATACATATAGAAAGAGAGAATATAGAGTGAAAAGTAATTTTTGGATTCTGAATTATTTTGATATTCAGAATTCATAGCAATTCAGTAACACAGGCAAAAACGTTTGTGAACAATTCATAATGTTTATAATATTAGTATTTCTTTATTAAATGGTATTGCTATTAAAACAGTTATGAATGTAAACATCTTTATGGAATAAATGTTGAAAGGAAATGTATTTGTTACCTTTAAAATTAGACCCATCAGATTAGTGGAAAAAGTAGCTTATAATTTTGAACTACCTTTGTACTGAATTAGATGTACATATATTTTTTTACATCTCTAATTCCTAAAAGTTGACTACCTTGTAACAAGAGAGTAGCATTAACTTTACCACATTGCTACTCCAGGCACTCACTTAAAAAGAGAAATATCTAGAAAAGATTTTCTTGAGAAAAAGCTTTTTCTTCCCTGAAAGACTGTAAGATTTGAGGTTGGGAGAATGAACCTGACAACTGAGTCCAATCCCATTCCAATTTCTGTCCTACTTACCTTATCCAGGAACTCCTCATCATCATCCAAGAAGTACAGCACAGGCATGTCTGTCTGAGAGGCAACCATCCACTGCAAGAGTGCTCGGACCTGTTTGTTATATATGTTTTCAGAAGGATTCTGATTAATCACTACTACCCTGTGACCTGATGTCGTTTCTTCACTGGACCCAACTACAGAGTCAGCAGTTCCCGTGCCTTTAGAGCCTACTGATCCTGTGACATCTTCCCTGTTCCCTCTCTCTGCCGGAGATGACTCAGGGTTGCTGTATTTAGCTACCATAAGACTCAGCTTTGTCACTGTATCCACCAGATTGTCAATAAATTGTGCACTGCTCCTCTCTTTTCCACTTAGGTCAAGCTGATCAGTAAATATTTTAGTCAGTCCAGACATGGCCTCTTCACAGGACTGCTCAACATCTGAAAGGCTAATATGTCCCTCAGCACTTTTGACAGAATTCTGGTTCATATCATCCATGACTGGATTTCCAGGCTGACCTTCTATTTTGCATACAGTTTCATTTATTAACTTCTGGACGAGCATTAACATAGCACTGGACATGCCACTTTCAGGCTTCTGCCTTTCAGCGTCAGACTTCTGTGAATCTGACTCTTCAGCTTCATTCGATGAATCCTGACTTTTTTCTGAAGATTGTTGGAAGGTAGGACCATAGGACTCCTCTAACAAGAGCCCAAAGGCAGTGGGACCTGATTTGCTAGTATGGTTACCTTCTGTTGCTTTCTTGTCAGCATTCTCCTGCTGGATTAGATGATACTGTAACAGCAATAATGCAGTCACAATCAAGCGTTCTGCCCATGAATCTGCTGACCTGTCTTCAACATCCTGAATTTCTGAACTCCAGGGCACGTTGTCTGGCGATCTTGTTCTGACTTCCCTTCCTGATTGTGATTTTGAGCACTGACTGCACTGTTTTTGGTTTTCATGCCAGAGGGTAAGCCCTTGCTTAATGATGTGGTTACCCACTACTTCTGCACAGGTCATTTCTTTTTCTTTTGGCAATGTTTCAGCTTTTGTTGCTGCAAACCTCAAATTCTGAGCCCTTGCATCTGCTGTTCTTAAACCTGTTTTCATAGATGCATATGATAGACTTTGAGACTGAGATCTATCTCCTCCAGGTTTTTGCGCCATTAAGCTAGAATGCAAATGATTCAACATTGCTTGTACAATTTCTGCAGTCTTGCGACTTCCTACGGTGAATAGAGTCTGCTTCACTGAAGAAGCAAAATCTGAATTAGTCAAGAGTTTGCCTGTTACATCATGTAAGTTTTTCATACAGGAGTCAATGAAGTCTGAAACTATTGCCTTAGAGTGTTTCAGTAACACATTTTTCAGCACAACGCAAGCTATATTTGACTCATTTGCCTGACCTTTCATGGTTTTCATAACTGAGACCATCATGTCTGAAACCACATTATTGGCATAATTTAGTATTCCTTTGCTTAAAGTATTTGTAAATTCATCTTGGCCAAACCGTTTTGTGTGATTGCATTTTTTGTTTTCCTGGATAGGCTCATTTCTATTGGAAGACTGTCTTATTTCTTCATAAAAAAATGCTTTCTTGGAAGGTGGATTCTCTTCATATTTAGTTTCTTTCATATTGACATGAGTAGCATTCTCTGATGGATTACTTTTATCTTCATTTGTACCTACTCCAACAGATTTGTGACCAGGTTCTCCAAGAACAGCGAAACGTGTCTTGTGTATACACGAGTCAGGATTATCTAACTTTTCACTAATCTCTTTATGTGCCATTGCAATGACAAGGTTAGAGAGTTTGTCAGCATAAAAGGAAACCTCATCTAACCCTTGGTTGCCTTCTATAGTAGTAGCCTGATCATCTGTGTCCTTTGGCTCCTTTGAAGTGGTTTTCACCTCAAAGTGAAAATCTGGTGACCCAGTGTTGGATCTGACATCCACACTAATATGTTCACCATACACACTGACTCCTCCTGGTGATACACTACGCTGTTGGAAGCTCTGCCCCCCAGTAGATGTTTCTCTTGAGTTTCCATCACCCTTTTGTTGCTCAGCAGTCTTCAGTACATCCTGAATGCTGAGTGCACATCTTTCAAGATCTTTTCGAAGCCAGCTCAAGATTTTGAGTGGATCAGATGTAATTTGTTTGAAAACTTTTGCTGAATCTGTCTGAGGAATAAAACAAAAAGTAAATGCATAATGATTCATTACTCAGTCTATGTGACCCTTGGTACAAAGGCTCTTCCCATGTCAAGGAATTATGTGTGAGTACCTGATGAAATTCTGACCGGTCTTAATGATTACAGAAGAATCAGTATGTGTATTGGCATCAGTAGTATGATATCAATGATACAAACTAGCTCCACAAGTGACGGAAACTATGTAAATACTAATATAGACAAAGCCTTGGTGTTTTTGCCATCATGCTGCTAAAGCTTTTCTTATTGTTTCTGTTGAGGGCTACTGTTGCTCTATGAGTGATGGCTACAGCTATCTCACAGGCCTTGTTGGGGACCCATTATTGTGGATACTTCTAATTTTATGTTAGATTAAAAACATAGACTCTGACCCCCTACCCCTCTGTGCTGTTGTTGCTCCTTACAATCAATGTACAGTCAGCCAACTGTTCCTCCTGTATATCTTTCTACAGCAAAAGTGGAGGATTAACATGTTTCAATAGAAAAGAGTGACAGAAAAAGCCCAGAACAGTGAGAGAATTTAGGGACAGTTTCTCAGTATTTTTATTTTCTGAACATGTAGAACATGTAACTGCAGAATGGCAGGGATGATTTAATGGCGGTCTCCTTGATTTAAGGAACTCCCAGCCACCTAGAATTCAGCATAGAGAGCTGGCCGCAATATCAGACGTGTGACGCTTACAGCTGTGCTACTCCTTACAGCCTGAAAGCGTCAGTTTCTTCAGACTGGCATTAAACCATACCTGGGTCCTTCTACCTGGTCTTAATGGCCTACTCCTGCTACCTGGGACGGTCTGCATGTATGACATATCCTTCAGTGGACAGTTGTGTGTTCAGCTAGGAACCTCCCACGCTGTGGCTGTGCCAGAAATGATTACCTTCCTCCTTATGTTTCTGTGTTATAAGGTATGGATTTGTGTGTCTACCAGACTGTTTGAATATTGTACAGATTTTTGATTTACCCTGGCATACACTGGTGAACAAAGGGTAAAGAACTGCACTCCTCTACAGCTTTCCATTTTATCTTCTCATCTCTGCTCTTCTAGTGACTCCTCTGAATATAGCTATCTCCTTCCTCCTACTTTCTCAGACCGTCTCCCTTCACTCTGTCTTCTTTTCCATCTTTTGTAAAAGGTATAAATACTGCAAGCTGAAACCTGAGCCTAACATAAAGATTCAGTGGAAACAAAATTATTTTGTCTGTGGCCCCTTCTTTTTATTTCTACTTCTTTTTCTTCTCACCTATTCTTTCTTCTTTAATTTCTACTCAGAAATGAAATTTTCCAGTTATACCGTATCTAGTTTCACTCTAAAGCCATTGCAAACAATCTACAATACAGAGCATTGTAAAACAGGAGGTTCCTGCAGAGGACTGATGATAATTTCTTGACCCAGGTGGTGGAGACGCCAACGAGGAGAGTTGCGCTGCTAGACCTTGTACTAATAAACAAAGAAGGTCTAGTTGGAGAGGTGAAGGTTGGGGGCAGCCTTGGCTGCAGGGACCGTGAGATGGTGGAGTTCAGGATCCTGTGAGGAAGGAGCAGGGCAATGAGTAGGATTGCAACGCTGGACTTCGGGAGGGCTAACTTTGGCCTCTTCAGGGACCTACTTAGAGGAATCTCACGGGGTAGGGCCCTAGAAGGAAGAGGGGTCCAAGAAAGCTGGTTCATATTCAAGCGTCACCTCCTCCAGGCTCAAGATCGGTGCATCCCTCTGAGGAAGAAGTCTGGCAAAGTGGGCAGGAGACCTGCATGGATGAGCAAGGAACTCCTGACAAAACTCCAACAGAAGAAGGAAGTACACAGAATGCGGCAAAGGGGACAGGCCACTTGGGAGGAATATAGGAATATATTGTCAGAATGTGCAGGGATGCGACAAGGAAGGCTAAGGCCCAGTTGGAATTAAATCTGGCAAGAGATGTCAAGGACAACAAGAAGGGCTTCTTCAAACACATCAGTAGCAAAAGGAAGACTAGGGAAAACGTGGGCCCGCTGCTGAATGGGGCGGGTGCCCTGGTAACAAAGGATATAGAGAAGGCAGAGTTATTGAATGCTGCCTTTGCTTCAGTCTTCACTGCTAAGGCCAGTCCTCAGGAAACCCAGACCCTGGGGACAAGAGAGGAAGTCTGGAGAAAGGAAGACTTTCCCTTGGCCAAGGAGGATCAGGTTAGAGATCTTTTGGCCAAACTTGACATCCACAAATCCATGGGCCCTGACAGGATGCACCCACAAGTGCTGAGGGAGATGGCAGATGTTATTGCTAGGCCACCTCTCCATCCTCTTGGAAAGGTCCTGGAGAACAGGAGAGGTGCCTGAGGACTGGAAGAGCGCTAACGTCACGCCAGTCTTCAAAAAGGGCAAGAAGGAGGAGCCAGGAAACTCCAGGCCTGTCAGCCTCCCCTCCATCCCGGGAAAGGTGATGCAACAGAGCTCCTCCTGGAGGTCCTCACTAAGCATGTGGAGGACAAGAAGGTGATCAGGAGGAGTCAGCATGGATTCACCAAAGGGAAATCATGCTGGACCAATCTGATAGCCTTCTCAGATGGAATGACTGGCTGGGTAGATGAGGGGAGAGCAGCGGATGTTGTCTGCCTGGACTTCAGCAAGCCTTTCAACACTGTCTCCCATCACATCCTCATAGGTAAGCTCGTGATGTACGGCTAGATGAATGGAGAGTGAGGTGGATTGAGAACTGGCTGGATGACAGAGCTCAGAGAGTTGTGGTCAGTGGCACAAAGTCTAGTTGGAGGCCTGTAGCTAGTGGTGTCCCCCAGGGGTCAGTCCTGGGTCCAGTCTTGTTCAATATAATCCTCAATGACCTGGAGGAAGGGTCAGAGCGCACTCTCAGCAAGTTGGCTGAGGATACTAAACTGGGGGGAGCGGCTGACACACCAGAAGACTGTGCTGCCATTCAGAGGGATCTGGGCAGGCTGGAGAGCTGGGCAGAGGGGAACCTCCTGAAGTTCAACAAAGGCAAGTGCAGGGTCCTGCCCCTAGGCAGGAATAATCCCATGCACCAGGACAGGCTGGGGGTTGACCTGCTGGAAAGCAGCTCTGCAGAGAAGGACCTGGGAGTCCTGGTGGACAAGTTAACCATGAGTCAGCAAAGTGCCCTTATGGCCAAGAAGGCCAATGGCATCCTGGGGTGCATTAGGCAGAGTGTTGCCAGCAGGTCGAGGGAGGTGATCCTGTGCCTCTACTCAGCCCTGGGGAGGCCTCTCCTGGAGTGCTGTGTCCAGTTCTGGGCTCCCCAGTCCAAGAGAGACATGGCCCTACTGGAGGGAGTCCAGCGGAGGGCTACAAAGATGGTGAGGGGACTGGAGCACCTCTCCTATGCAGAAAGACTGCAAGAGCTGGGCCTGTTCAGCCTGGAGAAGAGAAGATTGAGAGGCGATCTCATCAACGTGTACAAGTATCTGCAGGGGGAGTGTCAAGAGGATGAGGCCAGCCTCTTCTCCGTGGTGCCCAGCAACAGGACAAGAGGCAATGGGCAGAAACTGAACCACGGGAAGTCCCACCTAAACCTGGGGAAAAACTTCTTCACTGTGAGGGTGACAGATCATTGGGACAGGTGGCCCACAGAGGTAGTGGAGTCTCTTTCCCTGGAGATATTCAAAAGCCGCCTGGACATGATCCTGGGCAATATGCTCTAGAGGTCCCTGCTTGAGCAGGGAGGTTGGCCGAGATGATCTCCAGAGGTCCCTTCCAACCTCAACCATTCTGTGATTCTGTGATTTTGCAAATTTTTGTATCTATCTTTGTATCAGTATTTGGAAGTTAAGCAAACCTCAGATTTTTTGATAATCTCAGGGTATGCGGCTGCATGAATCTGAAGAAATAGAAAATTGGCACTGTCAAAGCAAAACCCCAAAAAAGTGTTCAGTAAAGATGCGGATTATGCCACAGCTGCACAGAGAACACAAACTGAAGTATGCATGCTTCTGAAAGTAGTCCCTTTTGACATCCAAGCCCTCACATACAGGAAATAAACCTTTATAGTTACCCCAGTAAGAATCTAGATGACTTTGTTTGGTTTTACACACTAAAAATTAATGCAAAAACTCCTAGCTTGTGCCACGGATAACAAGAAGCGCTGAACAACCCCTTTACGGTCTGGAAAAGCATGCAGTGGTTAACTTTGGCTGATTAGATAACATGCATACATCAGATGAGGAATTCTAAGTCTCAGGTCTCTGCATGTGCTTACCCAATTTACAGTAGAAGAAACTGACAATTTTTACTTTCCCTTATTTAGACAACAAACTCCGTATTGCAAGGCAGTACCAACTATCATACGTGACAGAGACCTTCCTACATTCAAGGGAGGACAGAACTTGAATAAAGCAATGAGAAGGATCAAAAGTTGTTACACACATGCAAACATTTGATACTGTATTTCGTATTTCAGTGCAGAGTGTTCAGTTTTTTTAGCAAATGTACCGATGAAAAAGTGTGACTTTCTTAAAAATATTTAAACAGACCGGCTCTTCTTTTCCTATTTTCTTGGGTAACTTTTCTACATGCAAATGTATATGCAAAATAATTTAAAAAGTCACATTTCTTACTGTCCAGTTGTGTTCTTTCTCGCCTCCAGGAGTAAAACGATCCATTTTACAGAGCTCTCTCTGGCTCTGCAACCAGTCAATATTTTCAGACATCTGTGAGTAAAAAAATAAAAATCTTAGAAAGGCACAGATATAGAAGAAAAAGAAGGGTTTATAGTGTGTGGTGAATTATGGAAATAAGTTTTCAAATTTTCACTGGAGAAGTCAGGATTTCATCTGATAATGTTATCCTTTGTTTGCATTTATGGAACAATAGGTTTGGATAGATGGGACAGACTCAAACTGAAACTGGGATCTTACAGGGAAAATGAAGGTCTTCTAATAATTTCTGTCTGAATAAAAATACAAGTATCAAAAATAAAGGATGCTTTTGTAGGGTAAGCCTGCAAATTTTGAAAATTCATGAAGCTGAGTATATTACACATTGATTTTGAAAGGAGTAGAAAGTTATAATTTAATGTCTTAACTCTAGAAAATGTTCCCTGCTTCTTTTGGAGGTGAGCTGTAATTAAAGTAAGTTTTTGAAATAACTTACCTTTTCCTAGGATACCTGTGAAAGTCTGAAAGGTTGTGATATTCCTCACAATTTCCAAGAATAACTCCTGTAGGCAGCCATATAAAATCAGAGTCTAAAATGGAGAAAAATTGTTTCGTGAAATGGCAATGCTAGCACTCTACTTTTGCTACACTTTAATTTACTAAGAATGTCACAATGTATCTGAGAACAATATAAATAAAATGTAGCAACATTATCAGACCTTCTAAATCTCCTTAGATGCTAAAATTATAACTTAGGATTGTCAAAAAGAGAAAGTGAGCAAAATAAGAACCTGTCAATTCTCGCCAAATACCAACTGCCTTTCATTCTGTGTAAAATACCTTTGCCCCAATACCATATGCCCGTCTTTCTCCAGAGAATGTCTCTGTTCTCTGTATTTTCCATAGAAGCAACTCTGTAATAGGAAGAATAGAGGAAGGATGGGGAACACATAAACAAAGAAGAATGGGGAAGCATAAACCAAAATCAGAATATGATTAACTGAATAGACATTATATCACTACTAATAGTAATTAACGTTGAGAAAGAGGTCGACTCCAAAGTTAAGCAGTGAGCAACCCCTTTACGGTCTGGAAAAGCATGCAGTGGTTAACTTTGGCTGATTAGATAACATGCATACATCAGATGAGGAATTCTAAGTCTCAGGTCTCTGCATGTGCTTACCCAATTTACAGTAGAAGAAACTGACAATTTTTACTTTCCCTTATTTAGACAACAAACTCCGTATTGCAAGGCAGTACCAACTATCATACGTGACAGAGACCTTCCTACATTCAAGGGAGGACAGAACTTGAATAAAGCAATGAGAAGGATCAAAAGTTGTTACACACATGCAAACATTTGATACTGTATTTCGTATTTCAGTGCAGAGTGTTCAGTTTTTTTAGCAAATGTACCGATGAAAAAGTGTGACTTTCTTAAAAATATTTAAACAGACCGGCTCTTCTTTTCCTATTTTCTTGGGTAACTTTTCTACATGCAAATGTATATGCAAAATAATTTAAAAAGTCACATTTCTTACTGTCCAGTTGTGTTCTTTCTCGCCTCCAGGAGTAAAACGATCCATTTTACAGAGCTCTCTCTGGCTCTGCAACCAGTCAATCTCCGTAACGGGAAGAATGGGGAAAGGATGGGGAACGCATAAACAAAGAATGGGGAAGCACAAACCAAAATCAGAAAATAATTAACTGGATAGACATTATATCACTAGTATTATTCATTAATGTTGAGAAAGAGCTGGAGTCCAAAGTTCTTTATGCTCCAAATTCTGCAAAGTTATGCAGAAGGTTAATATTACAATTTGTGAATTTTTCCTTTGATTTCAATGGGCCTATTCACCAAGTGCACTTCAGTAAATGTTTAGGTTTGAAAGAGCATCCAATAAAACACACGCTGTCTTATCCTGCTGCATTCATTAAATTTCAGCTTTTAAAAGCATCCAAAAATGCCACCCAATTTCCAGTCTGCACCACTACTACTGCAGAAATTGCGTTAATTTTGCTAAAAAGGTTTAGCTACGGTTTTAGAGGAAGGTTGTGCACTACTTGGTTGTTCTCTTGTCCACAAATGTTTTTCATTTATATAATGGTACAAAAACATCTAAGATTACTAATCATAGTCACAAGGGGAATTTGAATTGTCTATGATATACTTTGTGCTTTTGACATATATTTTTATGACTTTTTCAATGTTTTCTTCTTGTCTACTTTCCTTCTTTTTTGGGGTGTTCCATATTGCTAGAGATGGGAGAAAATGCTTACAATTCAGATTAAAAAACCATTAGGAAGACTCAAGAACAGATATGGTACCTATAATTCTTTTTTTTCACTTGCTTTGCAAACGACCAAGTTTCAAGTTGATTGTGTCCCTTTAAATTAGAAGGAAAACAGCTCAATTCATTACACCCAGTACATAGTGAAACGAAGCCTGCCTTGCTAGAGAGCAAAGGGGATGGAGAAAAACAATTCTATCAGTGCAATTCAGCAAAAGGATAGATGAGAATGGGAAGCCCCAGGGATGTCTTGCTGGGTGAGACCAATTAATGAACCCTCTACAGTGGAAAAAAGGCTCTGAAGAGATATGCAAGGACTATGTGCTCATGAAGCTCAGGGAAGAATGTATGGAGCAACTGACCAGTGCTGTTGCAAATAAAGCTGCGGGGGACCAAATGGTGGCCTTTGTTCCAGACAAAAGGCTGTATTAGCTGAGTGAATCAAACAGCTGTATAACTGTTCATCCCTTAGTTAATCAAAAGAGTGCAAATGTGTGAGTTAGCCAGACCAACATGTGGAGGGTAAATATGTGTCTCAGCCTAAAATAGAGTATAGAAATCAAATAAAGAGTAAAAAGAACTTTGAAGAGAAGAACAGGCTGGAGCTGTTTTCAACACTTCCCAATGATTAGGACACCAAGAGTCATGATGGGGAGACCCATAATGAGAAACACATTTGTATCATGATTCAGCTGTATACTCCAATTACTATACTCTGCTAAGTGTAATTTCTACCTGTATTATAACTTAAGTATGTTGCTGTATCACTCTGCTAAGTCAAAATCCCAAATAACATCAAATAACTTCAAATAAGGAAATCTAGTACTGAATATTAAACCCTCTGACTGTGGAATATCTAAAAGTACCTGGTCAGAGGGTAGTGGACTTGGACACTGGGTCAGATGTGCTGAGTGGGGTCCAGGACAGCACAGGTTTCAACTACCAGGACTGGTAGTTCTGGCAGGAGAGATGCCATAGGTGTGCACTGCTTTGCCTGCAGTTACCATTGGAGCAAAGTAGCCACAAAATCACATCTAGGGTCTAAGGATGTTGTGGGTATCTCAGATTGCTTCTGTACTTTGCACTGAGTTCCAGGAGATGTGCTTGTGGTACACCCTCAGCTTCCTCTTGCCATGGCACTTTCAGTCTCAGTGTTCTATATCTATCGACATTTTCAGCTGAAGCTGCATTTAGCTGGCTCTAGCTTTTAGTTTATCTTTATTTTAGTCAGTGCTAAAATATTAGGTTTATGTGGCTCTTATGCAAGTAGTTACATTGTTTTTTCTCACTTATTTACTGTTGTATATTACAAGAAAGATAATTCTTAAGGAAACTAGGATAAATTAGGTTACCATTCTTACAAGACTAAAGGAAACAGTAACACCATCCTAGTAATAACAAAAAATTAAGAAAAAAAATCAAAATAGGTATTATAAAAGTTAGAATTCTATATAAATAGAGGAAGGTGTAGGATTGGGATTTTAACTTAAAAAATATGCTACCTATTGGAAGTAAAGCTAACCAATAACAATAAAATCAATACATTGGTCTAATATAGTGCTTTTCATTATCAAATTTCAAAGTGTTTCACAAATGAGGTATCATTATTCCTCTTTATAGATGGGGAAGCGGAGACATGAGAAGGTGACGTGACTTCCAGAAGTCACAGAGCTGACCAGCAGCAGAACTGAGAAGGCATCCCAGGTCTCCTGAGTTCCAGCTCTGTGCTTGATCCACTGACAATTTTGTCACCCCATCTGCCATCTACAGTAAATAGCCAAGCTTAATCTAAGTCAAGTTTATAAGTAGCATCACAGGAAAAACCCTGTCACACAAAGATCTCAACAGCGTGCATCTGTTTTCCTGCGCTCAGAAAGGCCTTCATTCTGATTTTTGAGATGCTTTAATTGCAGCATACTTTGGGAAAGTTACATGACATCTTACAACTCAAACACTTTAAATTTATAGGCATTAACAAATGAAATAGATGCAACACAGCATGTACATAGCGGAGGTACTTCCTGTCTTCCTCCATAATGACTGCCTTCCTCCTGACTGCCAGACTAAGCCATCCAAACACTTCAGCAGAGAAACCCATCAGAAGAGGCAGGTAGAATTGCAAAGGAAGGGGAATAATCTGCCTGCAGTTCTTCAAAGGAAGGAGAGTGTCTGCCTGCTGTTCTTCACATGCTCTTTCACAAAAGCCAGATTAGGAACAAGGGAGACTATATGGGGAAGGAAAGATTCAGAAGCAAATAATCTAAAACTATTTCACAGGGGTTTCTTAAGCTGCAGAGCCACCCAGACAAATTCAAAAGATGGTGAAACCAGATGGCAAATGGACTCTTGAGTCAGTAATTCATGGTCTCATTTTTCTCTCACATGCATAAAGCAATCTGTGATTCACCTGGCTTTGAGTGGGCCCATAAGAAAGCTTTGTCTGTGTCACCTTTTAAGCCTTGCACGGTCAGCATTTGTAAAACAAATAATTGATTGGACTTTCCTACCTCAGCGGCATAGGTGCGTTGGGCCCAGAGAGCTTTTAAAGAATGGTTTTATAACCAAGTTGTTAAGTTTTTCTCAACAGAGAGACTCTGTGATCTCCCTCTTATTCTGCTCCAGCTAGAAAGCAGTGACATCACAATGCGTCTGGGGACACCAGTGTTTCCACGGCAACAGCAAGGCCACCAGGAGACCAAGGGTGCAGGGGCCCGTGGAAACTGAGGCATGCCGTTTGTTAAAGCTAGCATTTGCAACTAGCCTGCCTTTTGCCTGAAGTGGGAGAGCTGAGAGAGGCCAGAAACACCCACGTAGCTTTTAGCAAATCCTCACACATTTCAGGTGTTCAGTAGCCCTGAGGCTGCTTTTAGATGTTTGGCTCTAATTTCTCCGGGTTTCAAATTCAGCAAGATAGCCACTAATCAGCACTTTAGTGTTCTAAATTGTTTTAAAATCAAATCCAGCTTTCTGTAAATTGCTCATTTAATCTAGTTAACTGGTAGTTGGAGCTGTAACAAGTTGGATGTATCCATTACCTACTTTATGACTGCATCACTGAGCATCTCTGGTCAGCTAGTACATATTATTCCCAGAACAGCACCGTTGAAATAGCAAAGTGTTCTTTTAGAAATAAAGAATGGAAACCACAGAATTCTGAATCATCTCTCCTAAAATTACAGCCAAAGTTGGTGGCAAACCTGGAACAGAAGACACATCTCCTGATTTATAGACTATTGCCTTAGCCTAAATCTATTCTCCTTCTAGCCCAATCTTACAATTTGTTGCATATTCCCTTCCCATGGATATGTATGGCACTGTACAAAATAAATGAGGGCCAAGTCTCTGCAGTAAGAGGTTCTGACTCAGGTTACATCAAGAACAAAACAGCCATGAGAGATACAGGAATTAGATATTAACTTTTAAGTAGGTCTTCACCATTTCTGAAAAGAGGATGGGTATCCAGTTCCGCTTGTTAACTTCCCACTCCTTTTCATGAGTACTCATCATATTTGTAGATCTTGAAAGCTTTTTTGCAGCATATCTAAAGAAAGCAGTACTGACAAGATTTGCTGAAGGGGTGGGGCAGGTTGTTTTACTCAGAAGAGCTGTGGTGAGATTGTCAGGCATGATGAAGGTGAAGTGAAAAACGGTGCAAAGGTAGTTTGGGGTCAGGAGGTGGAAGGAGCCTGCTCCTGTGATTCCTAGGAACCAGCAAAAGAGATGATAACATCTCGGTTGCTGTGCATCTGTCTTACAAGCCAAAGAAAAAAAGTGTGTTGTGGCTGGGAACTGGAGCTGGCCAGTGTTCACAGCAAATCTAGATTTTTGCCCACATCCATGAGTCACCTGTTATGCCACAGCTCTGGCTTTATGCCACACAGAACTTAAGACTTGTGTCGGCAGTTGAGCTAAAATCGAACAAGTGTTTTAGAATTTGCACCAAATTGGCTTTAGTATCAGAAATATTCTCTGTTCTACCTCTTATTGTGTTCACATTTTGGAAATATTTTGGTGAATACAAGCACTGGCTACAGTGGCGTAATCCAGGTTACAAAAGAATGGCTATTTGTATTCAATGTAGACTAAAAGGCAAAGGGAATCCATGGGAAAAACGAGGCTGTAGTAGTGCAAGTGGTAGATTTAAAGCATCCTGTGTGTGTGTGTGGTTACGATGCAACATTAACAGCAGCACTTGCTGAGGGGAATAAAAAAACTCACTGAAATGCTGAAGACCTAGGATGACAGAAGGAGTGAAGAATTTTAGAGCGGACGGATATCTGTAGAAGATAGGCAATATAACAAATTAACATAATTGTTTAATCCCCATTTAAGGCTAATTTAATGAGGCCAGATAATTCAAGGCATAAATAATGAAAATGTTTTAAAATTTAAGTCCAGCTCAGCAGTGGCCAAAAGTTACTGTCATTTAATTGTTGGACTTGTCTCATTTCCCACTGGACTGGCATTCAGATGCTGGTACAAGCACCTGAAAAACAGCAGTTCCTCTAGAGAGATGAATAACTGCACCAGCAGGAGCTGGGGGTCACACTCGCACTGAAATTAATCTCTCTTGGGTCCTTCTAAAACCCTCCCTTCTCCAGAGCTGTGAGTCTAAACCCACCTGTCCTTCATAAATCCGGCCTGAACCACTCACTACAGGCACCCTGTCAGGCGGCGCCAAAGCGGGCAGAGGCGCAAGGCAGCGGGCGGTGCTAACAGCCGCACCGCAGAGGAGAGGGCGGGCCTGCGCCCAACCGTCGAGTCCGGGCGGCACGTTCCGCGGCTGCCACTTTGTGCCCATGCGCAGTGCCGATACGGACCCTGGGATTCTGCACAGGCCTGTTCCTGGCAGACGCCTCTCCCCCCGCCACCTTTCCCGCCGAGCAGATTTCTCCTGCGCATGCGTGTTCGGGCAGGTTTGGCCCTGCCTGCATTCCGTCCGGCGTGAGGGCTTGTGGGTAAGGCAAGATGGCGGTTGCAGTGCGCTGCTGCCGACCTCCCCGTAGCCTGTTGTTGTTGCCAAGGGCAGGTGAGTGTCACCGCCGCTGAGAGCGGTTCGCGGGATGCCGCGTCTCGTTCCTAGTCGCTGTGCCTCTTCTGCTTGCGGTAGCACTGGGAGCCAGGTTGCCCTTACGCTTTCCCGCCTCGGCGGCCCGGGACAGGCCAGGACAGGCCGGTGGGCGCTGCCTAAAATGTTTGGTGGCGGCCCCGGGGCGCGCTGCCCCGCTTGCCACCGCGCGGGGGTGTTTGACAGCTCCGTGTCTGCCCGCCTCTGTGTGTTATGCTTCGCTTTGGGAGAAAGCAGGGCGCACTAGGCTGCACGGTGCAGTGTCAGCCTATGCCCGTGGGCCGCTTTTGTCTGACTGCACCCCCTTCCGGGTAGAGCAGGATGAGGGAGCTCACGGAGTTGCGTTTGGACAGCAACTGGCTGAAATGGTGCGTTGTGGCAGAAGCCATCTGTTTTTTGCCTTACTTCTCTTTGGGGAGCTGTAGTTCATAGCTCAAGAGTGAAACATGGAATTTGCTCAAGCTATAAGTTTATTTGCAAAATCTCTATGTATGAAATGTTGTCCTGCATGTTTAAGGTCTGAATTCTTTTCATGATTCTGTAGGTAACCGTGGCAGTTTGGCCTAGGTCTGTAAGCATGCTCAGGTGCCACGTTTATATTGTAACCCTGGATTTGGGCCTTTACCGCCAAAGCATAACCCATTTTTAATTACATAGGTACAGCACATACTCTTCTGTTATGAAAAATAGAGTTGGCAACAGGAATTTTTTTGGGTGGCAAAGGTACAGAACACGCTCTTAGTTGCAGCAGTGCTTCTTTCCAAGAGGATGATGATCTTGGTGGACTGTGGACTTTTAAGGTTTTATTCACATCAGTGTTCATAACCTGCTTCAAATAAGGATTGTAAAAGTAAATATCCAGTGACAAATAGACTCTAGTCAGTAAGGAAGATAGAATCGTACCATTCCAGGGCAAAAATCCCTGGGCAAATCTATGTTGCATGTGAATATAGGGCAAAAAGCTTTAAGCAGTGCTGCTCAGTCTGGAAACACTAATACAGGTTGTGAAAGCTGTAGGGCTCTATGAAGCTATGTTATCTGGATTTACTAAGCCTTGCGTTTTGGTAGGACTCCACGCCATATAGATGGACTTTTCCTGATTGTGAAATTGGTGGCAGGATTTCTCGAGCTTGCTTTTGTTGGATGTTGTGGTTATCCTTAAAACTACAGAGCAGAAAAGCTGAACTTTTCACTTAGTCATTGCTTCTTCATCTTTGTTGTTATTCGTATTGCAGTGGTAATTGCAGATTTAGTTAGATTGTGATATATTGTGAAGCTCCTGGACAGTTATGAAACAAAAAAGATGTACACCCCTAAAGAGCTTACGATGTAAGACAAATAACAGCAGGTGTATAGACACAGGTAGAAAAAACAAGACAGTAGTTGGATGTTATTTGTTAATGTGATGGTGATAGCAACAGAAAGAGTCTATCATCAACAATTTTTGTAGAAATAGAAAAATCTTAAAGCTGTTGAAAGATAGGTGTACAAATTTTTCGGACTAACTTTCTTGTGTTTCTTACATAGGCTGATCGGTTTAATAATGAGTTTTTTTAATATGTGCTCACGGTGAACTAAAGTCTTATTGCTTTTGGGCATCATATTGTAAGGACTGAAATGTTCCCATCTGTCAATAATGGAGGTAGTGGTAATTAATTCTGTAAATATGCGTATTGTGCACATTTTCTTCAAACCTCGAGAAAGAGAAATATATGAGAACAAAGCATTGGAAAGGACTGTGGGTCACCGAGCTTTGTCTTTCACCATCTCAAATAAGCTGCTGAAAAGCAGCTATTTTGTGGGCATGAAGGAATCCTGCTAATTATGAAGAACCAAATAATTTTCTTTGAGTGACTCTAACAGTCCTAAAACAAAATTAAATAGTAAAAACATTGTTATTAGAACACTACAGGAATGAAGGTAGCAATTTCATCCAACTGTCTGCCATATTACCCTTTACAGAATCACAGAATAGTAGGATTTGAAAGGGACCTCTGGAGATCATCTGATCCAACCCCTTTGCTATCCAGAGGGTTCTGTGTTCAAGTGTAATTTCCTGAGTTTCGTTTTGTGCTTGTTGCCTCTTGTCCTATCACTGGGCATCACTGCATATACACATTGATAAGAACCCCCCTCAATCTTCTCTTCTCCGGGCTAAACAGGGCCAGCTCTCTCAGCTTTTCCTCATATGAGGGGTGCTCTAGTTCCTTTATCTTTGTGGCCCTTCCCTGGACCCTCTCCAGTAGCTCCATATCTCTCTTGTACTGGGGAGCCCAGAACTGGACACAGCACTCCAGATGTGGCCTCCCCAGGGCTGAGTAGAGAGGGAGGATCACCTCCTTCAACCTGCTGGCAGCGCTCTTCCTAATGCAGCTCTGGATGCTGTTGGCTTTCTCTGCCATGAGGGCACATTGCTGGCTTATGTTCAACTTGTCCAGCAAGGACCCCCAGGCCCTTCTCTGCAAAACTGCTCTCCAGCTGGTCAGCTGCTAACACTTAGCTTACTTGATCTCTGCTATCTGGGAACCCAGTGCATTGCCAGGCTTTATTCTTTACTGAGTATTTGGTATATAGTCCTGATTTCATTTGCAACTTTTGTTCTTTAATGGTTTTTTTTCTTTTTTATCTAAACACAAAAAGCCCAAGTAAACAGGATTCTGACAATGAAAAATTTTGATAATTTTTTCAGTTGGGAGTTCAACATGTTTTCCTGGCAAAACCAGAATGATTGTGTGATATTCACTCACAAGAAAATATGCTTCATAACATCCAGTCTCATTAATATCTAAAAGGAGAAAGCATTTTTTGTTAAGTGAACAGAGGTACTTCTATCAAACTCCAGCAGATTTTTGGCAAACTTTGTTTTTGAATGGATGCCTCTTTTTCTTCATAATTAATCTTAAGGCCTTCACTTCAGCAGTGGAGAGGCTCTGCCTATCTGTCACTGAAACGGACACCATGCCCAATCTCATTGTTCTTGAGCTTAGTTCCTTTTCATAGGAGAGCTGCGTTTTAGGAAGTCATATACCTACTGGATGTTAGTGCAGGTAATGTCTTATGCCAATTGGCCAACGGAAACAGGACAAAATGTAGTTTTCAAGCATATATGAGATTATTTTGATGAAAGTCTAAATGTGTATCTGTTATTGCTTTGTTTGGTTAGGTGAATGTCAAACTGCCTTCTTGGGGGAAGAAGAGAGGAGGATAGACAAGCATTTGAGCCCAGATACTCCTCCTTCAAGCACTGAAATCTTACTGGTTGATTTTTCTGGTTTCAGTTGTATCAGCTGATCTAATAAAATGTATCTTATGTCCAGACATACCCTGCCCATTTTATCTCCTTAGAAAGTCATGGCGATAACATCAGTGCTGCGCCCAACCTGGCAATACCTAACCATACCTGGATCATCCTTCATTGTGCAAGTAGGATTTTTTTTTCGTCTAATCCCCTAATGCATCTGTCATTCCAATATCAAATACTAGTCATGTTGTTTTCTCTGTGATTCTTGTCACTTTGGTGGTAGGGTGAAGGTGGAACTTGTTTATCCTTATCCAGAAAATGCTTTGTTTGAAGCTTGAATGTTAGTTACTGGTTTTCTGTTACATCCTCAAGCTGATTTTGTATTAACATCTCTTATGGTTTGATCTGGTCAACTACAGTATGTCTGTCGTGTGTTTGTGCACTCTACACCTCATCTATTCCTTGCATTTTCACCTCCTTGGAAAGTAAGAACATGGACATGCAGTAACATTAAAAACTTCTAATTTTAAAAATCTCTTAAAAGGAGTTTATTTTTTCTTTTTGTGTAGCTTGAATTGGAAAGGAAGTAAATTTTTTCTCTTCAGACTCCCTATTCAGGCTCTCTTGTCAATTTATATCACTGTCATAGCAGTGCCTTGTTTCAGTGGCTTTCAACTTTTCACAACTTGGTCTTCCTTGAGAAAATAGGCAATATTTCATACTACATGGGTCTGACTCTTCGCATCTCTTCACTCCCGTCGCTCCAGATGTGTCAGATTGGAGACCTGCTGCCCCCTCCAACCTTTGAGACTGCTATCTTTAGACTGGGGTAAAAAGTCTGCTTAACTGCGTCTGGAGCCGTTCTGATGTCTTTGTGCCACAGTTCCCAGGTCTAGGAGCATGGTGTGGACATACTCAGGTGGGCCCTGCCTATAGCCAGCATGGTTTTGGTAGTCCTTATTTGTTTATGCTTTTTGCCACAAGTCATACGTCATGTGCTACTGCTAGCCAGTTAAGCTTTATGTGCTGTTTAGGAATCAATGGTCTTAGCTCCTTCTGTGGCTTAGTTTGATCTTTGATTTTTATCCACAGCTCCCTCAATCTCATTGTCCTCTGACTTATCTAGATTTCTTTGAAGTAGCCTGACAGGAACCTTGGTATGGGAAATTTTACTGAGGCAAGTTGGACAGTGGTACCCCTTGACAGTGGTAACCCTTAAATCATGTCACATGCTCACTCCCATTTTGTATTGTAGGCTCTGGCATTTCTGCATTAGCTGCATTGCCACCTAGTTTGCAGCAGCACTGCCAAGTTCATCATGCGTTAATCCCTCATGGAAGAAGCGGACGATCCTCTGTTAGTGGCATCGTGGCCACTGTCTTTGGGGCTACAGGTTTCCTGGGACGATATGTTGTCAATCGTTTAGGTAAGACTTCCCAGGAATGCCAATTAAAAGTTCATATGCTTAACCAAACGCTGGTTGCCTTCGGGTTACAGAATAGCCATAGAAATCTCTTGCATTTTGGATCTTAAAAATTGAGCAGTGCAGTTGTGTTCTGTGTGATACCTGTGTGATAAGTAGTGGAAACTGTATAGTTGTAATGCAAGAAAATGCAGAAGCCTTTGGAGGTTACTCAAATCATAATGATTATTCATTCTCTTTCAGTTAGGTGTTTAGTGGATTGTTGTTTTTTGTTTCTTTGTTGTTTTTTAGCTCATGAGATGCAATTCTAACAAGAAGTTCTTCTGTTCTCAGCCATGTTAGGACATTTTGCTAAAATGTTTGCAGCAATCTGGAATTTGATCAGAATTCTTTAGGATTGCCCTTATGAATTTGATTTAAAAAAAAAAAAAAGAAGAAGCAGTTGTTTCCCTATTTTTCCTTCTTCCTTTCTCTGTCCAGCTTTTAAAAATGCAAATAAAATCTATGCACGTGATTATCCTTAGATGCGACGCACTTTTAGGTATTGCAGTATGTTTATAATTTGTACTAATTGAAAAGTTTTTTTGTTTAATAAGCTTATTTGATTATTAATTTGCCTAACTATTCAAGTATGAATTCCTGCTTACGAATTCCTATGATACTGTAAGTTTAGGAACTTCTATGCTACTTTTAGTTTTGCAGATGAGTATTCAAGTTATCTATGTTTATTGTTATGTTTTAATGCCAGTGAAAAAAAGGAAATGACATACATTCAGAAGATGATCTACTTAAAGTTATGTAGTAGTTTAATATAACTGAAGAATTCTTTGAACACTTAGGTCGCATAGGATCTCAAGTGATCATCCCCTATCGCTGTGATCGGTATGACCTTATGTATCTCCGACCGATGGGTGACCTGGGGCAGCTTCTGTTCTTAGTAAGTCTTTTGCTTTGGAGTTAGATCAAATATAATACCATTTCTATACAAGGAAGTCTGGTAATCATTCTGAAAGTCAGAACTTCAGCTATTGTTTAGCCTCTAAATGGAAGTGGTCTGAAAGAGCTTTTTTTGATTATGGCTGTTTGCATATTATCTCATCTCTCCTGTTTGATTCTCTGGTTACAGGAATGGGACTGTAAGGACAAAGACTCTATCCGAAGAGCCGTGGAACACAGCAATGTGGTCATTAATCTTGTTGGAAAGGAGTGGGAAACAAAGTAATTTCCCTTTTCCCCCCCCCTCCCCCATGGCTAGATTTGCAACATGTATTAGACATTGTAGCAGCATTTTACAGCATGTTTATAGTACACAGTGACACTGATATTTCACGCGCCTTCCATGAAGAGACAAGATTGAACTTTTGTGCATAAAAGTGCGTCCATTTCTTTGAATGGTTAACTGGAATTTTGGTTATGATCTGTTCTTAGAAAGTACATTCTTTCCGTAACTGTCTAATGCACAACTCCTGCTCTGTCAGACAGTTTAAATTTACTGCTTTCGTACACCTTGCTGATGTTTGGTGGGTGGCTTCTTGTAGGTGATAGGGGTTTACAAATCTCTGGGCTCATATTTATGGTGTTACAGAAGTGGGCTTTTGTCCTATCACTTTGGTGTACTGGTGAATTATAACCTAGTATAATAAGCTGCAGTCCAGTTTTTCTCATTCTCTGTTAAATGTTAATAAATGGGAATAGCTAGTGGAGTGTTCCTACAGGTATGATTAATAATGTCATTCCTCGATAGAATTTTGGCATAGATACTATTAGCATCTTAAGCAGTTTTCTTGTACTGATAACTCGCTGATCTTGATATTTATTTTAGATTGAAAATATGTGTAGTAATCTTTTTTTTTTTTTTGCATGCAAATAAGTCTGCTTTATTTAAAGCCCTGTTAGTGCAGAACTGCCAGAGAAGTACTCATTATTTGTATGATTTACCTTTATTAGGTGTATAATTTTCCTATTGTAGCAGACAGAAACCAATGTAAATCTCAGTTTAATCTATGTTTATAAGCTTAATGTCTCTGTTACCTGTTTTTGTGGACGCTCATTTGGTGTTGTAGTCTCAAATTCTAAAATTAATTTTCCTAAAATAATATGTCTGCTGGCAAGCAACCATTTCAACTTATTCTTGCCTAGTCAAGTATCATATGTAACTTTTGGGAGACACTTTGATTTGGCATTCAAATTTGTAGAGGCACTTTTTTCTGATATGTCGTTTAGTTCCTTATCCCACTGCTGGAGTTTATAGCGTAGTTTAATTGGGGGGTAGGAAGACCACAACTCATCTTAACTTTGACTTTGTACATCTGACAAAGTACTTGATTCTTTTTCTCTTTTTCAGACTTTAGGATGTAGGTAATGACATACAAACCAACCTGCCAAGATTAGTGCATGCTGTTACTGGAATACAAATACAAAACTTAAAACTCCTTTTGCTCTCAGAATAGAAGTGAATAATTTCTTTGCAGCATGTGAGTGAGGGAAGAAAAGAAAATCTGTTTAGTTGCCCCAAGGACAACATAATCTCCGTTTATCATTCAGATATGTTTTTCACATGCTTTTTTTTCCTCCAGATTTCTGGACTCATGTGAAATATGTGGTTTATGTAAGGGACGGCTCCTTGTTTATTGAAATACAGCCTTCTAGAAGTGCAACTACAACAAAAAAACAAATATTCATTGAAGTTTAAAAAAAAAAAAAAAAGTAAAAACCAAGTCAAAAAACCCAAACCTAGTCACTGTGATCTTTCAACAATGCCAAAAACAGTGAGAGGTCTTGGTACATGTTAAGGACTTTTAGTTTTTACAGTTGTTACTACTATATTGCCCAGAAACCCTTATCATATATATTAACTGCCATGTTGATATCAGTGGTGATGCTGGAACCCTGCCATATAATTCTGTGGCCAGTTAAATATGAGGTAAGACTAACCGTTGTAAAATGCCAAAATGTATGAGCAACATAAGCAGGAAAAGAAAAGTAAGATTAGAAATGTAAATGAGTAAAAAAAAAAAAAGTAAAGTCTGCCATTAAATACTTTCTTCCTCGCCTAGTACTAATATACAGTTTCATCTGTGTATATTATGTTGTTTGAGAGCTCCATAGCTACAAGAGGGATGTTGTTCATTCTTGTGTGTTTCTAAAATCTATTTTCATGAGTAGAACAGGAGTAATGGTTCCCAGGATCAGATTAGCTATTGATGGGTCTAAAATAACTTTTTAAGGCTTTCTTTAGACTCTGAAGGGATCTGAAGAGATGTGGGAGTAGATAAGGACAGAGATAGGCATTTGAACAAAGTGTCTGTTCCTCAAAAGCAGATGTAAAAGATTGCGCAGGATGCTTACAAGGACAGTATTGAAACATGAGAAGTCAGTTGTGCCCTTTTTATTTATTTATTTTTTGCTCCCCTCTCTCCTCAGTCTTGGGGTAGTTGGAAGGAATTTGGGGGTTGTTGCCAGGCTATAGAGTCAATTTTACTTGGAGACTGAGCCTCTGTATTATTTCTGATCTAATGCTAAACTAGATTACAGTTGAATCCCCTAATTTAGGCCCCTTGAATGCTATAAACTTAATATTCTTCTGCACGCTTTTCCTTGAAGTCCCTTACAGTTGCTATGAGACTGTTGTAACTGCTCCATCTATGTAAAATTTTCCATTTATATAAGTACCTGTGAGTTCTTTGGTTTGTTTTTGTCCAGTTTCCCAATTCCAGCATCTGTTTTATCTCTGAGAGTGTTCAGGATTTTTAAGCTCCTCTGTAATTGAGGGCAGATTTTGAACAGGTATTGTGGAAACAGACAGCTTTACTCAGATTTCAAAAAGCAGCACTTTTTTTTTTTTTAAAATGTTTTCAGTTGGGAAGAGTTTCTATTTGTCAACAGAGAAATGGGCAAGAGTTTTTCAAACCAATTTAATCTTCACAGGAAAAAACAGGTGATACTATGGCTATATTTGCAGCTTTCTGTTGTATTTGATTTGCATTGTGTTTTTATTTTATGAAGAGTCCCGTGGTAAAGGAACTTATTAACAAAGGGTATCAAAATAGGTTTATGAAGTATGTTCAGGTGATAACTGAACAATGAGCGCATTGCTAGTTGCTGTTGGTTGGTTGGCAACCAGCGTTGCTCTTAAATTAAAACCTGTGTTTATCTTGTTTTAGAAACTTCAGTTTTGAAGATGAATTTGTAAATATTCCTAGAAGTATTGCCCAGGTAACTAGGGAAGCTGGTGTGGAAACATTTGTGCATATATCTCACCTGAATGCTAACATGAAGAGTCCTTCCAAATACCTTAGAAGTAAAGTAAGTATAGAATTCTTTTGAATATACTTTTAGAGAGCTCTCATTTTTTCTTTTTTCTTTCTTTCTTTCTTTCTTTCTTTCTTTTTTTTTTAAACTGAATCTGTTTGAAGGAAATCTGTGTATGAATTTTCTCTACTAAAGAGTCTTTTCCTCAGCTGAAAGTACTTTAACTGTGTTGTGGACTTAGACTATGTGCTTCCTGGAGCTACAAAGCCTGCTTAGTACTTCATCTGCTTTGAAGGGAAGTGATTGTATTCCTTAAAATCCTTCCTTCCTTCCTTCTATCCTTGAATATGCCCTGCCTATACCATTGCTGTCATTATGAAAGAGGAGCTAGTCTGATGATGGACTGGGATCTGAAATCAGTCCTAACATCTAACACTGGAATGACTTAGCAGATGTAAATAAGTAGTTGATGCCAAAATGACTGCTGCAAGGACAGATTAGTGTCACGATTATAGGTCTTTATAGTGGGACTATTACCTGTTTCTGTACAAATATATATACATATATATACATACACATATTTTTTTGATCTCCCTCCCTCCTTCCTTCTCTCTCTCTCTCAAATGGCTGCTTTCCCAGTTTCAGACTTTTTTTTTTACGCCCACTATATTCTGCTGTTTTGCTTTATAGTATGAACACAATTTTCAAACCAGGGTTAAAATTTGGTATCTGTCAACGTGCAATGATTCTATAGTATAGTCAGGCTTTATTGTGTTGACCAGCCCCATGTGGAAAGCAGATAGCTGCCACTGAATTTTAAGTTGTATGTAAGCTGTTCTTGGAGTGTTCCAGTACTATAAAAGGGATCTGTAAACTTTCTGTTTTCTTCCAAACTCTGGTCTGACTTATGCTGGAGAAGTACTTAAAGGTGCTGACAGGCCAGAGAAGTACCTAGTAGTTTCTTTGCTTTTTGAGCTTCACTTTAAATGTGTAACACTTCACTGATGAGACTGTATTGGATCTCAGATACAAATTATCTGCATGCTTATGGGACTTCTAGGGCTTACTGTGAGACCTGCTTCTTACCATAACATCGCAAGCTGAAATGCGTCAAGTAGAAATAGTTTTGTGCTACTGCCAGTATTATGTTATTGAGTGCTGTAGTCAGGATGCACTAAGTTCTGAAAGGATATCCTATTCTGGCCTGTTCAGAATGAGTCTAATTCACAAGTGTTTCATATGTTTATCTTAATTTAATGATAGGCTGTTGGAGAGAAAACGGTGAGAGAAGAATTTCCAGATGCTATAATTATGAAGCCCTCCGAGATGTTTGGGAGAGAGGACCGCTTTCTCAATCATTATGCAAGTATGTATTCTTGAAATAAAACTGTCTGGTTTGTATACCTTTTATCTAGAGGAGAAAGGGGAAAAGGCGGTATTTTCTTTTCAAAAAGCAGGAAGGTGTATTTTTATCAGAAATAGACTACATTTTATAAGCTGTACACTGTGTGTTTACATTACACTGTGTGTAATGAAAATATAATACATTTTCACCTCATGATTAAGTGGTAGCTTCTGAATTCTTTTTGAATCCAATTAGACTAAGTGACTGTTTGATGATTTTGTGTATTATTGCTGCTTATTTAGATTGTTCTGAGCTAACATCTGAAATCTTACCTCTGAAATTAGTTTTTCAAATTGGCAATACTGGAAAGTAAAAATTGACTTGAGTTATTCTGGGCTCGTACAGAAGCAACAGTAATGACTAATATATCAGCAGCAAAATTGCTAGACGACATAGAGCAGGATTTGTTTCTGTCTCACAAAGTTGAGAGATCTCTGAACCACTCTGAGTAAACAGTAAACACAGTTGTCCAGTGGTTGTTGATAAGAAAACTGAATGTCAGTTGAAAACAAAACAAAGTACTGAATTGGGATGGTAGGGTTTTTTTTTTTTTTTAATAAGTCATTGTTCAAGAAATATCCACAGCATAGGTGCACTCTGGATTTGTTTTGCTCTAGTGCAGTATGTCAGTTATTTGCCTATTGAAAAGATTCAGCAATTTTATTGTTAAGTTATTTATGTGTCTCTATTCAGACATGCGCTGGTTTGGTGGTGTGCCTCTTATTTCTCTGGGCAAAAAAACAGTGAAGCAACCAATATATGTAAGTTTTACTGAAAAACAAGACAATTCCAAACCTGGGGTGTGAGAAAAGAGATTCTTCTCCTCCCCAGTCCCTTCTGGAAGAAGGGTGTGCCTGTACATTCATGTTTTCTAAAGGTAAAGGTAATTTTCTCAATATGTTTCTCACAGGTGGTTGATGTTGCAAAGGCAATTATTAATGCAATTAAGGATCCCGATGCTAAAGGAAAAACATATGCCTTGGCTGGGTAGGTTGTTACTTTTCTGATTCTAATTAATCAAAGTACTTCTTTTTAGTGTCATTTTTTTGGCATGCTGCACAGTACATTTAATTTCTCCATCCATGCACACAGTTTGAGCTGCAATAAATTCCACCTCCTTTTTGGGAGGAAAAATGACTCAAGCTGTTATTGCAAATACACTGATAAACCTAGTTGGGGCCCCATTGCATTTAATGTTATGTGTATTCACACAAAGAAATAAGCAGTCTTGGAAAAGTTGCTAGGCAAGATAGATAGGTGGAAGAGAGGGATTCAGCTTGTGGGCAAATAGTTTGAGTTCACCCTGTCTGATGTTCCGGGATAGGTATCTGTTGGACATGATATAAAACTTGTTTTCTAGAATGCTTATGAAAAACTGATACTTATTTTACAGAACTGAGAAATAAAATCCATATGTATAGTCAGTATCATGTAAAAGAATTGAGAGAGTAAACAAAACTTAACAAAACTTTCCAGAAATTAAAAGCAGTGCCCGATGCACACATCTACTAATAGAGAAAGCTATAGCTTTGGAGAAAATTCTGCTTAAAATGTGTGGAAAATGACTTGTAATAAGAACAGATAGAGGCAGTGGATCCTTTTGAATAGTCTGTATACAAAAAGTCCAAGGCAGAGTATGTCATTGGCTCTAAGAAAAAACAGCATGCTAAAGGCTAAGGTTCATGTTTCAATATTGTAATGTAGCATTGGAGTTAATCTTTGTGCAATATATGGCAAAAGGAGCATTACATATGCTGAAGAAGATAACAATTGCTAATTAGCCAAGTTGCAAATGATGCTGAACCCCCCTCCCTTTTATATTGTATGCTTATCTTTCTGTCTTACCCCCTCTTACACTGGAAGTATGCTTAGTATGTGGACTTTGCAAAAGAGATGTCAGTGACATCATTGTTTTTCCATATTCATTTTCTGACGCTCTTACAGTGGCAGCTCTTTACTCCTGTAGTGCAGAGATTGTTGCTGGTTAGTCTTTCATTTCTTCAGTACTGTTACTAAGCTATTGAAGAAGATATCCTAGCAGCCAGGCTAGTTATGCTGTGTGCTGGTGTACTGGAAAAGGCTGCAGGTCTTCAGATTCTTGTGGGTCATGCTTAAGAGCTTTTACTCAAAAACTGGCAAAGTAAGATGAGGAAGCTAGCAAGGGTCTGAAAGAACTAATAGCCATGACAGGTTATTAAGTAACCTGAAGCTGCTTACAAATCACTTGAATGATGTTAAGTGCCACCTTAAGCAGCAAGTGGAAACCAATGCTAGGCAATGAATGGTTATTCAGAAAGACTTTTTATTGAAGAAAACAGATATAAATGTATCAGATGAGCACAATCAATGTCAAAATGCACCCGATTTGGATGTCTTTCCAGCAAAACCAGATGTATTGGAATTAACCCTTTACATGACTACTTTATTTGCTGGGTGCAAACTTGAATATGAGTAAACATGTTCTCAAAGTACTTTTACCAGACAAGGAAAGAGAGATGCTTTTGGCTTCCTCCCTTTGGCTCAGCAGAAGCAACTGCTCCAACTGCAGGAGAAAGTAAGGATTGCTTACTAAATAGAACACTGTGTTTGCAGCCAAATGCAAGGGCAATTGACTAAACTTTGAATGTGTTCTTACAGTTTCAAAGTCTCATTTTTTGGCAGTTTGCAGAAGGCCAGGAGTTCAATGCCCAGGTTTCAGAGGCAGAAATTCAAGGAAGGATGCCAGACTTTCAGTGCAAGGAATTCAGAGTTTCAGGCACCTAGCAGTGACTGAAAAGACTTTGAATAAATGATGGTCTAAATTGAAAGTTCAAATCAAATCTGCAGAGACCGTTGAATAAAGCTTTATGAGGCTTTTTTTCCAGCAGTTAGCAGTTTGAAATTTAAAATACTGATCTTGTAAAAGAATATTGTTCTACTCTGTGATAGAATCCAATTTTAGCCATTACAGTTGGTCGTGTCATTGCCATTTCTGAATGACTGAGGAGTCTGTACATTTTTCATTCTTCCCGTCTTCCCCTTGGCATTGGTTTTGCTTCATCCACTTGTTCAATCTTGCATCTTGAATGCTAATGCTCTGTAGAGCTTACAATCTGCTTGTATGGTGGTTAACATAAGAAGTCTCCAATGTAATTATTTTCTTGATGATGTTGTATTGTTACTATTCAGTAATTTGTAGAGGAACAAACAATATTTTTCTTTATTCTCACATATTTAAGTATGGCTATGCTATGCTGCCCCGAGTATTCCTGTCTATTAGGATAGAACTGAAATTGGCTTTTGTTAGCTTTAGATAAATAAGCATGAGAACGTTAAGATGTAAAGGCAGAAAATGTGGTAAAAATCACTAATGAATGTTTCAGTTCCTTTTTTCTCAGCTGAGTAAGTAAATTAATGTTACCCATTTTTTACTCTCTTTCTCTTGGAAGCTTAATGAAAAGAGGAAAACTAGTATCTTGTTTTTGATGAAACTCCTTTAATGCAACTTCATAAATTCACATCTCACAGGTTCTATAATGTAAACGCCCAGATCAAGTTGGAAAGGATGTGCGAGTGTTGAATTCTTTTCCATTCTCCTGAATATGTTCACCTAGCTTTAAGTATGTGCATTAGAATGTGTTGCCACTATTTAGCCTTTAAAAACTGAAGAAGAAGAAAAAGGTGATTTGGGGTTTTTGTCCCTTTTCTAGCATCAGCCAGCCAACTTTATTTGTGCTTACGCACGTTGCTGTTTTTCTCTGAAGAGCAAGTCTACTGAAGCCTCAGTTTGGATGCCTGGAACCTCAGACCTTGAAATCTGATCTTTGGTTTTATCAAACTTGAAATTCATGTTATTTGCATCACGGCTTTGGATGTCTGGACTGTTTGAATAGTTTTGCATCTTTAAACTGTCTACTGTAGTGTGGTTTCGTTCTTCTGGGATTTGAGATCTGACAGTAATTCAGTGTTTATTATTTAAAAAAAAAAATTGAAGATGGAAAGAGGTACAGTCTTATGTTTAGGAAGTGGTCAATCACAAGGGCATTATTATCTCTTTGAGGACTTTGGCTCTGCTGAGAAGTGATAGCAAATTATCAACAGAAAAACACTTCTGGTGTGCTTATTGCTTTTTGATTATGATCAGCAGGATGGAATTTTGAAGGTTGAACCAAGTGACACGTCAGAGTTCAGCAACGTGTTCTGGGGTGTCATCATGAAGATTTTTCAGAATGTTTTAAAATACCAGCAAATTGTCTTGAAAGCCAAGGAAGATTTTTCTGTCAGTCTAAGCCATCCCTAAAGCCAGAATATTAAAATGTCAAAGCAAAGCCAGAACAGGAAAGGAATGGGAGCTCCCAATGGTATATGTTTCTCTTAATCTACTGCAAGCGTGCAGGAAACTTGATTGCTTCCTTTCTTCCATTTTTGGGATGATAAATGTGTTCCTTTGGGGGGAATTTATCTTAGTTTCTTCCTCTTGCTCTTGGAGAGAACACCGTGTTCTTAGTCAAGTGAATTGATTTCCCTGCTGTCATTTCTTACCAAAGATGGGCTGTTTTGTTAACAAACCGTATTAAATTCATTGTTTGTTTTCTGCCTTCCTTCTATTTCAAGCTGCTGAATGGGCTTCTGCAAATTCAGTCCTGTCACAGTGCTGAAAATCTTGTATTTGGAATTTGAGTCAGTCCTAACATGGAGGAAGCACTTCAAAATTGTGCTTTAGAAGTGTTCAGAATAAACTTCATTGTCTGATGAAACAGTTTTGCAATTTATGAAGTATATTGTTACCATCACTGGAGTCTGATGATATGTTTTTCTAACTTAATCTCTCTCTGTTTCAAACAGTATAGAATCTTTAGTGCAGAATTTGCTCCCCTTTTGTGAGGAAAATGACAAAGCATTTAGAATGAAGAAAACAGGACATTCATAGGTATATTTAATTATTTGCAGCGACAAAAAATTGAACAGCACTACCCCTCAAAAAAAGAAGAAAAAAGCCGCAGCCTAACTTACCTATATTTGTTTGTTTATTTATTTATTTATTTATTTATTTTCATCTAGACCGAATCGATACCTCCTTCATGACTTGGTAGAATACATCTATGCTGTTTCCTTCCGAACCTTTTTTCCATATCCACTTCCACGTCCTCTTTATCAGTAAGTGGAATCCTTCACTAAGAATTTATGATCCATCGAGTAGCATAGAAATATAAGTAACTATTGCATTAGTCATTTAATATTAAATTGACAGTGTTATTAAATAAATAATGTAGGATTGAGAAGACTGGCTTTCCCTAAGTACTTGTTAGTTAACTTTGAGTCTTCTGCTCAGCAACAAGTCTGCCCATTATGAAGTAGTGTATTAAATGTGTACTTGTAAAAGACTTAACAAAACTATTTATTACAGAGTTATTGAATGGCCTTGCTTTTGCTGAATCAAGAAGTAAATGGTCCTAAGTATAGACTATTAGTAGCAAATTAAGTGAACTTTTAATCATACCACAGAGAAAAATCTGTGTGTCTACTTTTGACTGTAGGTTCTGACAGATTTTTCTACAGCTGCTTAATATGTTCTTAGTGTCAGCTCTCCTTCTGGTCTGTTGAACACTGCCATCCTGGAAGCAGAATTGGTATAAAGATGTGTATGTGTGTATCTTGACTGTTCTAGTTTAGTCCTTTGATTTGAACCCGTGGTGGAGGTAAGTTTATATTGAGATGCTGGCCTGGGAATTTGAGCAGTGCAGTTGTGAACACACATTTCTTTGTCATCTGTGAAATGAGGGTAGTAACATCTTTAGAAGATAGTAATAAATGGGGAGGCAGTAAGAGAAAGGTGTAGTACCACTTCAGATGACTATAATAGATGTGTTGTGAAGATTGAGTTTGCATGCACTGAACTTTGTCTGCAGTTGTACATCTTACCCTCTTGGGGCACTGGGATGGTAAATGAGAGGAGAGACTGATCTGCTAAATCATGACGACTGAGTAACAGTGCATGAAAAGGTGCAGTATAAATCTGAGTCTGGGCTTAGTCCTTAAGGTATAATCAGATATCCTTTTGGAGAGCTACCTTGAGCACTAAACACCATTTCAAAAGTTACCCTTGGCACTGTTGAGATGTGTTGATGGTGTTGGGTGCTGGTCCTCCTCTGTGTTAGTACAATGTAAGTTACCTAGCTAAAAAAGTTACCAATGTTAGAACTCTCCAACCACTCTTCTAATGGGTCTCCACACTGCATTCGTGTAACTGATGATGAATGATACTAGAACAACATCTTAAACTGTTGTGACTGTCCTGAAGAAATTGGCCATAGACACATCAGTAGCTTAACATGGCTCAGGTGACCCAGGAGAGCTTGTTGAAAAGTAGCTATGTGGCTGCTTACCCTTCTTATTAGTCTACATTCTCTTCAGGCCAATTTAAGCCTTTTTCTTTGTAGGCTAAACTAAGTGATATTTCATATTTTTGAGGAAAGATGTATCTAAGGCTGACAGGCCTATCTCTCTTTATGTGCAGTAACTTAATTGTCTGAGCTCCTAGCCTGCTAGGTGAGCGCTTCAGTAAGAGATTCTACCTTGAATACTGTTGGTCCTGAGACACTGAAGAAAAATTGTTATATTATTTTCTTTTCTCTGCCAGATTTACTTACTTTGAAGGGAAATTTCATTTCTGGAAACTGCAAGTACTCTGATCCTCATCCTTTTTATAGATGCAAATTGCTCCAGATGCCATCATCTTGTTTATATGGCTGTTAAATCATTTAGTTGTCAGCAAGTATGCTTTCCCATGGAGGCAGTGAATCAAAGTTTGTGACTAACTGGATTACTGCCTACACTACTAGGGAGCAGAGTTTGGAGGAGAGGCAGGGGCAAGACAGAACCCGATGGTGTGTGGGAAACTGAAAGGGGAGGTTTACTTTACCTAACCGCTAAGTTTTACTTCCAGATCTCTGTTCCTCCATTCCCTTCAGAAGTGGAAGAATAGGGCATTGAAGAATTTGGAAGCAAAGTTAGAGTTACCAGAAATGCGGCTGAGAACTTGCTGACTTCCTTGTTCACTGCTTAAATGAATTCTTAGCCTAGAAGAGCAGCTACAAAATGGGTTCTTGCTCACTCACTGGGCAAATTGAGTCTGAAATGCTCTTACCATTTCTTATTTTCTTGTGTGAGTCTGGATAATAACTATACTTCTACAATACTCTTTCTGGTTACAGTTTAATTGCAAGATGCTTTGAGATTAATCCATTTGAACCATGGTTAACGCGAGACAAAGTGGATCGGGTAAGCGTAGGACATTCCTAAAGTTGTTCTTTGAAATGTTTTGCTGTGTGCTTGTAACTTCCACTTGTAACTTTGCAATTCAAGGAGTGCTGAAATGTGTGCACATTATGTGTTATAGTATTTCAGTCAATTCACTGGCTACAGTAAAGAATTGCTTTCCAACTGTGTGGGCATTTTGCAACAAGTTACTTGCAGCTACTCTTCTGCAATCTCACAATTATCTGTCCAGGCCTGCTACACTGCAAAGGGGATGCACTGTCAAAGCAGTCTGGAAATTCCTCTGGTCTGGTTTTGCAAAGACTTAGCAGGGGATACAGACTAACTTTTTTTTTTTTTTTTTAAGGTATCATTAGGATGTAGTCTTTGTTGCTAGCATTGGTGGAGGAAGAGGAGTTAATAACTTTCTCTTAATATATTTAAGAAAGGTTGAAACAACTGGTGAGAAGGTTATATAGCAAGAAGTCATGTGTCAGGAGAGGACCCATCCTTCCAGATGTTAAAAGTGGTCAAGGCTGCTTGCTTTTTCGAAAAGAAACAAACAAAAAAGCAATATTCAAAACAGAGAAGCCAAAGTAGAGATCCAATGTGCAGCTAACTGATTTTTTTTTTTCTTTCTCTCCCTTCTTGGGGATGGTTGCTCCCCACTTTAGGTAACTAGTGAGTTTATGTACCTCTAGCTGTATTCAAATCGGTAGCATTGTGCTTATACTATCCAGATAATGGAATTTTTAACAACTCAAGTTGAACTAACTGCACTGGTTACCACCAAAATTCATGCTTAATGTTAGACTCCATAACTAAAGAAGAAGTTGCAGCTCCATATTTATTCCTGACTTCTCAGAGTATGTGAGTAGTGGAGTATGTGAACAAGTAAGTTGCAAAAAACATACTGCAAGTAAAGAAAAGGTGGATCTAATAAGTGTCAATGCCAGAACTATTGGCCTCTATGCAGGTTAGCAAAGGTAAAGTTGTGCCCTCTGACACCTACACGCTATGCGTGATATTCTCTGAAATTTGCAGGTACTCCCCCAGGTATTTTGCAAAGTTGAAGTTTTGATTGAAGAATTTTTTTTGTAGAGGTGCAGAACATCTCTACCTCCTACTGAAGTAGATTAGGCACTTAATATCTCTGAAAATTGGGCCATAGTTCTTTAGGGCCATATTGCTTTTTCTTGGGAGGAAGGAAATATTCAAACACCCAAAAATCATGGTCAGGGGTTTGGGGTTGATAAATAGTCAGCTGAGCCCACACTTGTGGTTGAATAGTTCTTCAGATGTAGTACAAGATATAGCAGTGTGTTATATTTTAAGGTTCTTTCTTGGGAGAAACATCTTACCTCAGCAACCTTTATTAAAAGGAGTGTTTCAAATGAAAATCTAAGTACTTGCAGTTGAATCTCCCAGGACCTGCCATTTGTAGAAAATTGTTTTGAGGTATATTAAAATGTTTCTAGTACTAGTGATTTGTGCTAGTTTGTTTCCATAAAAGAAAGGTGAACTCAGGTGTAAGTACATAGTATTTTGTAGTAAGTGCATAATTACATTGACTGTAACGCTGTTCATTTGCTCAAGAAACATCCCCTCTCTCTCTCTGTTTTTTTTTTTTTTTTTTAAAGTTTCACACAACTGACATGACATTTCCTGATCTTCCTGGTCTGGAGGACCTGGATATTCAACCAACACCTCTGGAACAAAAAGCAATTGAAGTTCTGCGCCGTCACCGCAGATACCGCTGGTTGGAGGCTGAGCTGGAGGAAGCAAAGCCAGCAAAGACATATCCCATGTAACAATTGCCAAGGCAGTTACTCATGCTTGTTAAACTGCCTTTCTATGACCTAGTTTGGAGAACTGTGTACATACTGAGTAAAATCTGTTAATCACGTAAACTGTATTTCACTAGTGTTATTGTCTCGGTTTTAATTATGGCAGAATTTCAGTGATGTGTAATACTTCTCTTTAAAAGGTCTTAAAGCAAATTTGCATATTGTTCCTTAGTTTGTGAGCATTAAAATATTGAGGTGAGGGACAATATGTCATAACTCTCGGTCAGTTTCTCCCTATGCTCTCAGAGCAAGCCTTTCACTGGGTTTTAGTAAGTGCTCTCTTTAAATGATTTGAAAAAAGTTACAGTTGAAAACTATGTGGACTGGAATATGTCTTTTCCGATAGGCAGAGCCAGTTCTGCCACCTATTCAGATTATCAGGCATGAAATAAAACCATTTTCTTAGTTGCTCTTGACTTTTTGAGCTTTGTTTTCCATCTTCCCTGAGCTGAATTATTATTAAAAAAAAAAAAAAAATCAACCAAAACAGTGTATGATGTTTCTAAGATCAAGGAAGGTGGATTAGATAAGCAAACAAGTTACATACAAACTGCATATCAGCTGGTCTCTTGTGATAATTCTGTGTGCTGTGGCTCATAAGCATGAGGAAATGTGTAATTTCCCCCATTTTTGAATCTGAGAATCTCATTATTTTGAGATGCTCAAAGCTTTTGTGTGTTGGGGCATTGCCTTGATTTTTGGCAAGGGAGATGAGCTTTGTTTCAAAGTTGAATAATTATTGTTATTATTAAAGATCAAAGAAAGAAACCTGCCTGACTTTGACCAAATACTATTTATTTATCCAAAGGCAAGTTGGAGGCTTTTGGTTAAATTTTGACAGTGGCACCATTAGGTATGCTAGAGGACAGAGTAAGATTTGTGCACTGGACTGAGCAGAGGTCTGGGTCTTCTGTTTTTAGTGCAATCTTCTGATGGCTCCAAGAAAAGTGAAAGAAGAAATTTCTTGAACCAAGGAGGGAGCTGCTAGTTCTGGGAGAAGGCAAGTTGCATTAACTAGGATGAGCTGAGATTGGTGGGAAATCTGGTTTTAATTGGGGCTGGGAGAGAGAGGATGCAGCGAGTGACAGAACATCTTGTGTTTTCACTATCACGTTTCCTACTGTTTGCCTCTGTTGGATGTGACGTCAGGAGAGGAGGAACTGGGATAAGATGGACAAATGATCAGGGTATCAAAGGTGGAGATAATGGTGGTGGAGAAACCTGAAATGGAGACTGGGGCTGAGTAAGTGATTAAAATGGAGCATGGTAGGGGGGGAGAGGAGCAGATGAGCAGATTGAAAAGAATAAGGGCAAAGAGGTTAGGGGAAGGAGCACAGAAGTCTCTCCATTGCATCAGTCATTGATGAAGCCACAGATCAGAATCTCGGTTTCTCTGCTGTCAGTGAACTACCCTAAAACCATAGGCAAAATGTTTATTTAATTTCAGCGGTGCCCCATGCTGCTCTTGGTCGATGTACAATCTACTTCTGATAATGTTTACACTTTTGGGAGGAGGCGGGTTCATGTGATACTGTGAATTTTCTGATCCTGCCTACTTGTATTGGCTTTCATGGATTGTTTATTTCTTTTTTTCTTTTTCTTTTTTTGGGTAAGGTAAGTTCACTCACTTTAAAAATAAGTTTGCCAAGTCACACATTCAAAGGCTAGCAAAAACCAGAAGTAAAGTGCATATTGTTAGGTTGATGCTTAACTGTTTTTGTGATTTTTTTTTTTTTTTTTTTAAATACTCGATTGCATGTGTTTTCCATAGAACCCAAACTTTAAATGGCCTTGTTTGAGCTTATTATATGTGGCCTATACTTGATTTACTGGATGTTATTCAAATTCTGCTGTGAAAACTGTAGTGTTTTCTGGATTGTCTTGCAAGTGCCACATGGAGTACAGAAATACCCAATTATCATGATATTCATGTGTGGATAACAGACAGTTTCCGTTTTCAAATGGCTAACTGAGGTAGAAGGAGACTGCCAAAGGCAATGCTCTACTGTTGTGAGTAGAATTTGAAATAAATTACTATTCTGAGAATGCTTACCATAACCTGGTGACTTTTTTCCCCCATTTAAAGTGCTGCTTTTTCAGTAACTTCATTTGCTGCATAGAGAATAATTCTGAATCTTAATTCAGACAGCCGCTAAATAGAGAACATGCAGGTGATGAATAGCCATGAAAAGGATTAGGTTTAAGCAACTTGCTCCACACCAGATGGAAATGCTAGTAAGAGGAAGGTCACAGAAGTGTTCAGCTGCTATTGCTGAAAGTCTTCAGTTTTCCACAATATTTTGCCTTACATAGCACTTCTGTTTCCTTTCTTGCAGAAGCTGCAGTATTATTTCTCATTATTTACTCCTCTAGAGCATTCTTTCTAGGGCATAGGGTTCTTAAATGTAAAAGTTACATTTTGTAATACAGTCCACAACATAACATGCAAGGGGAACAAATTAAGCTGCATATGAAGCCTTAACTCTGACATTTTCCATCTTTGGAAGTCTGATACTGCAGCCTCAGTGGTGATTTTTTTAAAAAAATATATTTAACTTTTATTTGTAGATGAGGCATCCAAGTGTTCCTAGAGGGATGGCTTCTTTTTTTTAATGCAGATGGCCATGTATTTCTTGTGTTGTGAAGGCTCTTCTATTGTGAATGTAGCTAAGTTACCTGACACCTATGGTTTCAGACAGTGGGGGCAAACCACGTGTATAAATTCAATAGGATTCATCAGTGCTGTGTGTTGTATTATGCAATCTGTTTCTTCCATTACTTAAAATCCTTCAGTGCCTTCATCATCTATCAGTTTTATCCCAGTTGGTTTATGGCTTTCTGGCAGTTGCTATCACTTGGATTTAGAAAAAATGTTTCTGGCTGAGAAATGTATAGCATCAATAAAGAACCTTTTAAAGACAGAATCATCAGCACGTACTTCTTCATATGTTTCTGGTAGAATGTGAATAGTGCCCTTGCTAGGGATCAGAAAACCAGTGTCCTATTCTCATCCGTGCCCTTGCTTTGATATGCAAGCATCTGTTTCTGTGGCTGGAGAAGTGAGAGTCTTTTTGTGGTACGTAATTGTCTAAATCTTTGAAGAGTGCAGGGAGATACCTAAGTCTCTCTGAAGACAGAATGAGCGTGAGAGAGAAATGATTGGAGAATAAATAAAATACTGGCTTGTTTTTCAGTCTTCCTCAAAACGAGCTAGATTCTAAATAATACCTAGGTGGCAGGGAGTTTTCATTGAGAGAAGAGAGAGAGAGAAAAAAATATATAAAAATGCATATGAAAATTCCCATGATGAAAGGAGGGGACATAATTTAGGTTCTCTTGCTATTCAATTTTATTTAAAATTGCTGGATACATGAACGAATAAATCTCTGTCCTGGGCCAACAGAAGTCTGTCTAGCTCAGTATCTTGTAACTGACAAAAATTAATAGCAGATTCCTAGAGAAACATACTGCAACAGAGCAATTAGAGTGATGCTTCTTTGGGTACCCTCTCCCAACTTCCAGCAGTTTGTAGCTCTAAGTCTTCCTGAACTGGACATCTAGTAGTTCTCAGTGGACTGATCCTCCATTTATTTCCCAAATTACTTTTTAAATCTTAAGCAAACTTGCATCATCCTTTAAAATGTGGATCTGCAAATTGAGGACGTACTGCATGAAAAAATATTTCCTCATTTTCAATGTTTCATTTGATTGACTGCATTTTGATGATCCCTTTCTCTTCTGTTTTCAAGCTTGAGGAGATAATGGTTGCCTATTTGCTTTCTCTTTAACTGTTTTGAATCTATAAACTATGTCTATTCTCTTTTTTGTCTAAGTCCTCTATGTTTTCTTGGTCTTACATAGCAGCTGCTGTATTCCTTTTTGCCCTTTGCTGTCTCTTTTTTTTGGGCCTGTTGTATTCTTTGTCTGATTGGGGCGGGGGGAGATGTAACTGCACACAGCGTTCAAGAGGTATGTTAATTGTAGAGTTACAAAGTGGGGCAGTGATGTTTTCCTGCTTTGTTTTGTATTCCTTTTCTAATAATTCCTAACATCTGATATTTTTTTTTTTTTTTGACAGCTACTGAGCACTGAACTAATGTTTTCATAGTACTGTTTACAGTACTGCCAAGATCACTTTTTTTTTAAAGTAGTAGTATCTCATTTAGAACCTGTCAGGATAAAGTAGTGCACATGGAAAAAACATTAACATTGAATTTCATCTGTAATTTTATTCCTACTCATTTATCAGTGAGAGGATCTTCCTTCTTACTCTCTCTCTAGTTTCTTAGCTTGCAGCTGTTTTCTTGCCAAGTTGCAAAGTAATAAAAGTTCTTTAAGCAGGTGGAATTTAGAGGCAGGGATTTGGATGCCTTTGAAAGGGAAGTTGTTCAAAGCAGTGGCGTGTTATTTTCCGCCCTTTCCACAAGAGGACACTGGTACAGCAGAAAGTGGCAGTGGTCTTCAGGCACGCTAGTCACTTCTACTGTTTGCTGTTGTCTCCTGCTCGGGCTTTGAAATTTCTAAACTCTGTTTTTTTGCCTGCATACGGGCAGAAGGCTGCCCAGAAAGGGGTTTTCAGGTCAATCCCCAAACTGTGCATGGATAAATTTAAATACAGTGTTATAAAAATTGTACATGGTACTGGTACCCAGCACTGGGAGGAAAAGTGCTTTGGTCCTTTCCCGTTACCTAGTGTAAATGTGTATCCATCATTTGTAATGGGAAAGCTATAGCATCCTCTGGGAAAAATAGTAGCTTGCTGTAGAGTGTCACCACATTAATCTGAACTGTAGCCTACCTTCAGCCTGCTCTGCTTTCTTGTGGGGAAAGTAGACTTGGCAGCAGCTGCCTGTGGACCAGCTGAATTGTGTTTGCCTGGTTCTGTGTGTGTATGTACATGCATATATTTATACATAAATATACAGATGCATGCACATATATGTGTGTGTATGTACACAATTAGAAGGTAGCGGTTAAGAACCAATAAGGGGTGAGGAAGCGGGAAAAGCAATCACAGTGGCAGTCATTTTATTTGTATGTGTCTTAGTAGATATACATGCATGTATGTATATATGCACACACATATGCATGTAGTTGTCTATGTATATACACACACAACTTTGGACAATGTGGTGGAAAGTATGCACTTCCTTTATACTGAGAAGAAAGAAGGAAGTAGTGCATAGGTGTCATTAAAACATCACTTCTCACTCTTGATACTCAGCTAGAAAGGAAGGAGAGGTTGACAGTTCTGAAGAATGTAGCTGCTTTGTTCAGATGATGTCTTTGGGCAGATTTTGGCTGGTGTGGAGAGAAATTGCAAGAAGCAGGAGAATATTCGGGAGGGGAAGCATGCTACAAGTAATGGTCTTATTCATATCATTTAGGGTATTTCTATAGTTTTGTTTGATGTGGGAAATATTGATAATCCTTATCCTTTAGTGGAAATGTAATCTTTAGTGTAACTTTTCAGTATGAGAGGAGGCGGGTGTGGAGGGAGGAGAAAGAGATAGCAAAAGCAGAAAACTTAAAGGGACCTAATTTGCTTGTAGAGGTCCCTAAGCATGTAGGACTGGAAGATACTTGTGTCTTAAGAATGGCATGGCAATAAGTAGAAGTAGTTTCTGCATCTAAGGATGGAGAGCAGGATTTGGGCTTGGTTTCTTATGTATCCTAAGCAGAAAGGACTCTGTTTTGGACTTATTGCTAATTGTGTTTATTCATGCTGAAAATGTGAAAACTTAACTTACACTGTTTTGTAGTGTAAAGCTTGAAGTTGGAACAGGTGGCTTGTATAGACTTAAGCCTGCACTTCTTTACTCTTACCTCTTTTATTTTCCTTCTAGAGTCACTTGGAAAGGCTCAGAGTCACACTGGCAGTCGTCATCCTGTAGTTACCTCTAACTCCCTTCTCTTTTCTTCCTTTGCCCCTCCCAAAGCGATACACAATCCAAAAGAGGATTACTCTTTTACTTATTACTACTTATTACTACTGCTTCTCTGAGGTATGGAGGTAGAAGATGAAGGACACTCTACGTGACAAAGGAAAGCTGGTGGCAGAGCTGACAGTGGAGCTACAGTGTGCTGCCATGGTTTCTTCTTATCCTTGTAATGGTTAGTTATAGATCGGGACTCACTCACCCTAAACACTTTTCTTTCTTGAAAGAACTTACAAAGTTGGTTGCTCAAAATATTTCTAATAAGCGAATGACATCTTTTGGACAAAATTCTGAATGAGGCCAGATTGGTCTTTCTGTGAATCTCTACTTTGTTTTCCTTTGTGCTTGTTTAGGCATGTTTTGACAAACACTTCTGTGCTGGCTTGTGTATAAACCAGCAACTGAAAATCACTTCTACTTTGGATCTGCTTCTAAAATTTCAGAGAATGTTTTAATGTTAGTGGGCAAAGCCCATTTGATTTCTTGACTGAAAACTAGAAAATGGAATTTTTTTTTTTTCTGTTGTCACCAGGGAGTGTCATCCAGGTCCTAGGGATTTTGATATTGGGATTCTGATTTGGAGCAGGGCACAATGCTCAGCTGACTGCCTGGTTTGAGGAACATATATAATAACACATGTCTCTTGGTTCAGCCTATGTGTTACCAGACCCCTGATTAGAATTCAGTCAACTAGTAGTCTGTAGTACTGATTTAGCAATTGCATTTCTAGGTTTTCCACCTCTACTGTAACTTCTTTCTTGGCCACCATTTATCCTCTGGGCTGGTAAAACTGATAGAAATGACATTAAATATCTTATTCAAAGCTTCCTGCTTTAAGTATATACATAGAAGGAGTTGTTTTTTTTTTTATTGTTCTTAAGTTTCCTGGTGTAATACAAGAAATTATAACTTAAAAGAAAAAAAGAAGAAAAGTTAATGGCTTCTGCAGAAACATTAAAGTAATTTCTTGGGTCAGGGCTTATCACGGCTGTATTGGTACTTCATGTTTCATGTTCCTATCCCTCCTCCTTTTCCTTTACTTGGAGAGAGGGGAAAAAAACATGAGAGATGGGGAGCTTGAGGATATCCTGGGCAACCAAACATTTCTATTTCAGTTGAAAAATTTACTTTCATAAAAATAGCTGAAAATAGCTCTGGCAAAACCTGCATGTTTGGAAATAAACTGGGAACCATGTAGCTCAATTTCTAGTTATAGAGACCAGCTCCATCAGTTTTGAGCAATTATCAGTTTGAGTGTCTTGCTTAAAACCTAGGTGGACAAATACAAAGGCAGATAATTGTGAAGAAACAGGATAGAAGAACCGCAGTAAAGAACATTTGGAGAACATGTGTCAATCTCTTCAAATTTAATGACAAAATGAGCAGATCCTGGCAGTGTTCCATCTCTCTGTCTCCAGAACACCCATATGCATTCCTTCCAATATAAACATGTGGTTCAGATTGATGGGGGTTTAAGTGTGATTGTGGAGAAATGTTTAATGCATCTGGAGAAACTTAAGGACTGCAAACCAAATACAGTGATGATTACAGTGTGCACAGCCATAGTGTGTTGATTTAAAAAAGAGGAACACTTGGCTAATTATGTAATGCAGTTTTTCCATATGATTTGCAAGATGAGTCAGGTGGTGCATTTAGGACATTTGTCAGTGGTTCCAAATTTGGAAAGCTTGGCAAAGACATCAAGTGAGACGGAGCTGATTGGAAAGAAATATGCTGAACAGTTCTGAAGGTTATAGTGCTTGATGCACAAAGGACTGCTTCATAGTTTGAAGGTTAGAAACGTGTCTTGGGGTGGTGATGAAGGGCATAACTGCTTATGGCAATGACTGTCTAGACCAGCTTATGCTCTTTCCTCCAGACTTTCACTTCCTGAAAACCGTGGTTTCAAATCGTTTCAGAACCTATATAACTAATATAACCAGAACTAATATAACCAATGAGAGTAATAAAGAGTAATTAACAACACATTTTCTTGGCTAATGTAGGCTTTTTCCTTGGCCTGGACCATCTCTTTCTAGTCCATTTCTAATGTACTGTCCCTTCCTTGTGCTGGAAAGCTATCACTGTTCTTAGGAGCCTGCCCTGGGTGGTGCTCAATGTCTACCACAAGAGTAGAAATTCTTGAGTTTGCAGAAGGTGGTGGTAAAAATCCTGCTGACTTCAGTTGTGTGTTTACTCAGTGCTTCCTTGATAGATGTAGAGAGTGCTGAGTGCACTTAGAAATTCTGTGTCTTAGAAATAGTTTATCCCTCCTTCCTTCCTTCTTTGTCTTATACACAGCAGTCTCTGTGACCAGTGAAGGATCATTCTCTGCCCCTGAAAGTGCATGGAACAGTACAGCCCTTATAGGTAGAATTACTTCCTCTCTCCTGCCCACCCCAATATACCTAGGTCATGCAGAAGCTATTCCTATTACCAAAGAAATACTTTGTTGGTGCTTATAACCAAATGCTGAATATCTTAAAAATAAGTATTTCAGAACACATAGTATTTAAATACTTTAAGTATTTTAAATTGGACTATACTCGTACTGTTAATCAAAGTATTCCTTCTGTTGGTTTGTGCGTTTCCCTGTCTCACCTCCTTTCCTTTCTGTTGTGTTAAGCAAGCAATTTTGTACTTGCAGTTGCCACTTTTGCAGCTGATTACCTATCTCTTTAGCTTTGTGGTGGATATTTAGATTACCTGTATTTTTGCTCATTATCCTGCTCAGACCCATTGTGTGCACTAGTTGCTCTTTCCTCAGCTCCCCTCAGTTTTTTTATATAATTCTAAAATATGCAGAAAAACATCAACATAATATTTCAACCCAAGACCTTGGCAGAATTATAGTGAGTAGACTATTATCTTGCTGCCTACAGTGGCATGTCATTTTATTGGAAGCCCTGAATTACTCTACCTTTTTTTACTGGCCTTTTACATTGCAGTTAATTTGATGGCAGTTTTTTGTTTCCTGTTAAACTGTTTACTGGAATTCACTATAAAATTTACTATGCTCTTGTTAGCTCAGCTCTTTTCTTTTCTGGGTGTAATCACATTTCATCGCTTTTATGGCTGTTTCTGTCCTGAAGTCCCTCCTTATTTTTGTCTTTCTTGGGTTTCCACAAGAATTTGACATCATCTATATTTTTTGTGAAAATTCTTTCCCCTTCTCTTTATAACTGTTCATGAAAAATGGAAAATTTGAATAATTTTTTTTTAAAAAACATACAGCAACAATAAAAATCTAAGAAGATGCTAGGATTTATCTTTTCCTTTCTTTCCTTTATCTTCTTTTCTTCTCTCTCAAAAGGAATCTGCAATTCTAATGTAAGAAACTAAACAGGAATACCTTAGGACAAGTGTGAATGCTTTCTCAGGCATCTTTTATGCCTGGGTAAGACAGTTTCAGATTAACTTCCATTATCCCTTTTAATCTGAAAGTAAACTTTCTAACAGGTACAAATCAATCTAATGACTTATCTAAGTTGTAGATTCCTGGAACGATAAAAAGCCAAGGCAAAACTAACAAACTGTTCAGTTGAGTATTTGGTTTTTGATTTTATCTTTTTTTTTTCATTCCTTTGTATGGTTGATAAAGTCTAGGCCATCTGATTTTCTTACTATGCCAGTGACTTTGAGCAGAAAGAGGTGCAGTGTACTGTATGTACGCTTACCTCTGTGCTATGATGCAAGAGCAGTGGAGGATCACTCTTTGGCCTTAGAAATAAGAGTGGAAGGACACAGCTCTTGTTGCTGGGTCTAACTCCTCTCTCCTGCCTACTCAAGAGCACATTTACTGTGCCCAAGCTGTTCCTACTGGTGAAGAGGTCCCTGGTAAGTGTTATTGCCCAGTTTGTGCCAGGTGTTCTATGGGAAAGTCCTAGATGATGCAGGCAGGAACACGTCCACATTTACAACGTTGGCAATAATGGGGAAATGCAAGAGCCTGTGCTTTGAATGTGTTCTGTTTATGGGCATGGTTATAGCCCAAGATTTTTCTCTACTATGGAGTTACTGGTCTTGACCAACAGCAGCCTTGAGAACAACTTAGTCTCCTTGAGGTCAGTTTGACTGCCTTTGTTCATAGCTAGGTATTGCTCAACCTGCTGTGCATCTGAATTCCTCCTACATATGCATCTTTTTAGACTTATGTACCTTGTGGATTCTGGCAATAGAGAGGGTGCATGTTCCTTACTTTAAAACTATTGAGTTCACATCTCTCAAGGTTATCCCTGAACCTGGCTCGTGCAAATTTGTGTAAACAGGGTTCATGAACATCTGAAAGGTTCTCTACCTAAGAAAAGTAGTTTCTTCTGGATTTGTCCCCTCTGTTTGGTTTGTCACCTGTCCAAGGAGGCATAAATTTTGCAATTTGTCCCTGTTACAGTATTTATGATGTCTCTCTCCCATTGAATTTAAGGATTAAACTTAATGCTGTAACCTTTCTGCAAGTGGCTAATAGTCTCTTTCTTTGTAAAGCTGTCTGCTCTCTTGGGCCGACAGGATCAGAAGTTACTAAGGGAAGGGCATATAGGAACATGTATGCACAGCCTGATGCTATAGACATAATTTCCTTAGGAGATACACCTCTAGCAGATATTGCTGTCACTTAAAATAATATTGCTGTCACTTAAAATAATACTATATTTGGTGAGGCTCCTAAGGCTGAGGCCATGCTTGGCAGAGCACAGGGTTTTGTGCCTGGAGAGCGTTAAACAGAATGGTGGCTTGGTGTAACGAGAGAACTGAGTGCAAATAAAAACAAATGAAGTTTGCTCATCTCCAGTTTGCCAGCATGAGGCTTATCTGTTTCACATGTGTACACTTTTTTATTTATCATTGCACTAAAGCTATGCTCAGATGCCTCTGAATATAGATGGTAGCTGAAGAGACTTCTCAAGTTTGCAATTTTGGCCTGAAGTGGATTTTAGGTAGGAAAGAGAGATCTAGCTATCAAGTTTGTGATGAACCCCAGTTCAGCTAAAACCTTGCATTAAGACATTTCTCACCTTTTTGTTTAAAAATAAGCATGCTAAAAGATGCCAAGTGTTAGGGGGTACTTGTGATGTGCCAATAGCGGGGTGTACAGGATTCTTTCAGATTCTGGGATTAGTTGCACTGAACTCGAGAGATCATCATTTGTCAAGTATGAGAATTTATTAGAGATGACAGGTTATAACAAGGTTAAAAGTATAGTAAGGCTAGAAATATAACTGAATTGAAAACATGGATACATATAAGAGCGCTACTTTAAATCACAGATGCATGGTACAATGACTGCTCTCGCCCTTTCCTTGAGAGCCACTCCTCTAGTATAGTGTTCCCTGGAATTTCCAGCAATGGGTGCACAGTACGACGACTGCTCTCGCCCCTTTTTTGGCCACCCTTCCCATATAGTTTCCCCCAGATTCTCCAGCAATGGGTACCACAGCTCCCTACCCCCAGGTACAACCAGCTGAGCATGGTTGCTCAGGGTGAAGCTGGTTGCTCATGGTTGCTCAGGTTGAAGCTGAGCGTGAATTCCCAAACGTGTATACAATGCACGTGCACACCTACACATGGCTGGTCAGAGGTCAATACAGACAGAAATGCACAACACTCATGCAAACGCAACCACCACCAGTGGCCTCATCCTGTACCTGCTTGTGGCTCATCAAGGTGAAGGTCTGTTGGTGGGAAATATATATCCAGTGTGGATCTCTCCAGTACCTGAGCTTAGATAGCCTCTCCAGTAGCTGGCCCTGAATCCTGGTCTCCCCACTTGCTGGCACTTGGACGTACAAGCCCCTGAAGCCTGCAGTGTGACTCCAGTTGCTGGTGCTCATTGTGTAATTATCATGTACCGTATACATCCATTTCTACTTTGTAGCTTTGGAAATCATATAGTAAACAAGTCAGACTTCAGCATGTGCATGTTCAATATTATGAAGTAGAACTGTAGAACTACATGAAGTAGAACTGCATGTAATGTAAGAGACTGGTATTTCAAGATAAGAGCAGAAATAGCACCAATTTGCTTCTTTCAGGGTACACTTGATATTGGCTTGGCCAGCATTGTCATTGCTGACTCTACCACCATGCCACAGTGGACTTCATACCAGAATAGGAATGCTTTCTTCTGCTGTGTAGGACTCGCTTTTGCCAGGTGAATAGCTGTACTACCTAGAAGCACTTGCAATACCCAGGCCTTGGGAGGGAGAAAAGCAGAAGACCTATGAGGACAAAGAAAGGCAAATTAATAGCAGGGAGACCCATTCTTAACATCTACACTGCCCTTTATTCCTTGAAGTAGAATCTTGTTTTTTTTTTTTCTTTCCCCTTTCTATTTTCCATCAGCAATGTATTTACTAGATGGATCTTGGCATACATGACTGATCTGCTTTTTTCAGTGGTCTCAGTTTTTCACTTTTCATACAACTCAGGTGTAAGTTTGATGTATTTTTGGAAAGTAAAGGCTTATACACTAGTCATTGTGGTAAGCATTACAACACATTCACATGTGTGTTGGGCATAAATGGCAAAGTTACAGAAGCAGGGAGCTCCCGGGCTGCCCTGGGTGGGAGGAAGCTGTGAACTGCCCTGTGCTCTTTGCAGTTGTTTCCAGATGACTGCAAAACCAATGGAAACAGACCATGGACCATGGGACCCTAGAAACCTCAACCAGTCAGAGGAGCACATGGCTCTTCTGCTCACGCATGTTTAAAAAAAAGTAGCAACCACAGGGCAGAAGAAATGCAGAGGGAATGCCCTTGGGGAGGGACTGCTGAGGAGACATGTGGCTGGAGACATGCTCGTGGAATGAGGCATTTCATGCATAAGGGGTACATGAAGACCCATGCCAGAGTCCTTAAAGGGACTGTGGACTGTGCAAGATCCATGCTGGAGCAGGGCCACCCCCAAAGGGACCGTGGCCTGTAGAGGACCTACCTCAAAGCAGGGACACTTTTGAAGGGACAGCAGCCTATAGAGGACCTATGCCAGAGCCAGGGAAGGGCTTGTGTCCCATGCGTGGTCCATAGCAGAGCAGAGACCCCTTTGAAGGGACTATGGCCCATGCCAGAGCATGGACACTTCAGAAGGGACTGCAGCCTGTGGAGGACCCATGCTGTGGCAGCAATGCTGGGAAGCCTGGTGGAGCTTAATATTGGAGAAAGATTGGTATTTTTATAGAAAGGAAGGGATTGTGTGCTAGTCATTGTTGTAAGCATTACCTCAGGTTCACATGCATACTGGGCATAAATGGCAGGGCATCAGTAGCAGGAGGCTGCCAGGGTGCCCTGTGTGGGAGGAGGCCCTGGTTCCAGCTGTCTCTGAAACAGATGGAAACAGCCCATGGTGCTCCAAAACTTCAAGCAATCAGAGGAGCATGTGCCAGCACTTTTCAAACTTTTATATAAGAAAAAGTAGCTACTAGGGCAGGAGATTTATTAAATGATGTGTTTGGAACAGATGTTCTTGGGAGATGTGCAGAAGGAGAAACTGCTGAAGAGATGTGTAGCTGAAGATGCGCTCTTGGAACAAGGTGCTCTATGCCAAAGAGGTATATCTCTGAGGGGACTGCAGCCCATGGAGGACCCAGGCCAGAGCAGGTACATTCCTGAAGGGACTGAGGTTTGTGGAGGGCTCCTTCCAGAGCAGCAACACTGAGAAGTGTGGAGAAGCAGAGGAGACCCAGCGAGAAGCGCAGAGCAGCGGAAAGAAACTGTTACATGCCCAACCTCAATCTCCTGTGGGGCCTGTTGCCTCGTCAAAAGAATTGGAAAGGGCTGAGTGCAAGCCATGATAGCAACAAGGGAAGCTGAGACTAGATAGGGAGAGGAGGTGCTTGGCTTAGGTGGAGCTTACGAAAGGGGGAGGAAAGGTATTTCCTGAAGTGCTTGTCTATGTTTTCTTTTTCTTCAAAGGCTGAGTTAGTGACAAGAAATTTGTGTTAGCTGTCAATAAATAAAGTAAAAATTCCCTGAGTCAAGACTGTTTTGCCCATGATAATGTGTTAAAGAGTAACAATGCTTGAGGTAATGCTACAGTGTGAGGCATTTTCTCCATTTTTGTGAACTGCAGTGCCCACAGATGAGCACAATATTCCTGGTACAACCTCACCAGTGCTGAGTAAAGGGTGATTGTAACTTCCCTTGATCTGCTGGATTTGTCTTATTTCTGGTAGGAGTGTATTACTGGCTTGTATTCAACTTGGCATTTGCTGTAAGCCCCAGTTATTTCCAGCATGACTGCTATGTTACCAGTTATTTTCCAAGCTATATTGAAGTATGGGTTATTTTATCTTGCATGCAGAACTCTTAACCTCTTATTAAACTTCGGGAGGTTTCTGTTGCTCCAGTCTTCCAGTTTACTGTGTTTCCTCCGGAGTCAGCCACTCTCCCTAGTTTTGTGTCGTCTGCAGGCTTGCTGAGTGCACTCTGTGGTGCTGCCAAGGTCACTTGTTGCAGGAGGGGCGGCTGAGCCAACCACAGAGCATCCTGACGCTTTGGTCCCCACAGCACTCCACGCTACAGAAAAGGTTCGAGGTGGCAGTATAGGTGTCCCTGTCACTTATGAATGCGTTCACAATTAACAGCCAGAAACAAATAACAAAGTTTAATGTGTATCACTGGTAGGAATAACAATTAAAAGCTAGTAATAACAATAATAATAACAATATACAATTAATTAATCAATTAATTCATACAACTCCACAAACAACATGGAACACAAATAATTACAATATTTAGAAGTACATATACATACATACACACACACACACACACATATATATATATACAGGGTCTCAAATTAGTAAGGGGAAAGGTGCCCGGTGGCTACGCTGGAAGGTGCCGGAAGGGATAAGCAGGCCTGGCCTGGGGCGGGGGTTGTCTCTTCAAGCCCAAGGGCTCCTAAGCAGGCCACACCTGGCGCAGTGTGCCACTGCTATATGGCTCCAAAGATAAGCAGGCCACGCTCCAGCTGGTGTGCTGCGTCAGTTACTGCTCCCCGGAGCGGGGGTGTGTGTAATACTCATTTGTTCACTGATGTTAGTGGTGGGGGAGCCCCAGCTGCCTGACCCAGTGTCCCAGATCAGGGGGGGCACAGCAGCACTGGCTGTCCTGCAGCCTGCCGGGAAGGAGACCTTCCCTTGAGGGTGGGGGGAAGAGAGCCTTAAAAAAGGGTGCCCAGTTGCTTCAGTGAATTCAGCTTTCTTCTCTTCTCCACCATCACAAAAAACCACTGTGGTGGGTAGCATGTGCTCCTTTTATACCTATCCCCCTTTGGGCCTGCAGGCAAGTGATTGGTCGAATTTGTCTAGACCCCTGCTCTTAGTGGTCCCTTTTCGATCCCTAATTATAATGTGGACCTGTTTGCAGACAGCTGTGTAGACTTGTCTTCCTTCTGGAATATTCTGCTTGAGTGACAGGTACAGGCTTCTAGGGCACATGTTAGTCCTCCACCAATGATTTTAAATTGTGGTTGGGGGAGATTTCTGTGGGCTAACTGGGGTCACAGAAAGGACAAGGTAACTGACACCTTATACCCATTGTTCAATAAAACCCATTTTCCTAATTTTTCCCCTAAACCAAACCTTCCATGATATCAGTGATGAAGATATTGAAGAATAAGAGTCTCAGTATTAACCTGTCATGCACCCTACTTGTTGCTGTAGTGGGGGGAGGATAAATTGTTATTCCTAGTCCTGAAAGACTGTGTTACCAGTGACCTTACTGGATAATGAGTTTCTGCAATGAATGTTTCATATACTGTGCTATGTGATCATCAGACTGGTGAGACATGGATCACTGCTCTCTTTACTGTAGCATAAGATCTAGGAGCAAATTCAGTGTATAAAGCTTAATGTATGTGATGGACAGTGGATGTAGCTGCATTAGATATTTTACCTTCTCTTCACCCTTCAGATGTCACCAGCCAATTGTAAACACAACTTATGCCTCAAGTTCCTTGTGTTGCCTATTTTTAAGCAGACTCTCTAAAGTACAAAGTCAAGTTTAGGGAGTAGAGATTGCTTTATTCTGCACAGGGTGCTTGGTGGACAATTCCACAAATCAAGCACACCTGATTACTACACAGCCGACACTTTATACAGTTTGAGCAACAGTTATCGGTGCATTTTGCAACTATATTAAGTCATCCTCGTTCCCATTGGTTTCTGCTAAGTCTCGTCTTCATTTAAAGTTACAGTACCCTTCTTTTCTACTACATATGCTCTACGGAGAAGGTTGTTAGTGGGGCTTCCCTGCTAGTGGGTGGGTTTTTCACTATGCTAATTGGGATGGTTCACCCGTAGTTCAAGCAGTTCTCTTTGGTTTATCACCTGTCTTTGTTCTCTTCAAGCTTATTTAGATAATTCCTTATCTGGCTGACTTATGGTGTCATCCTGCTCCTTTCTTCAAGGCCTTGTTTTGTTAACTGAGTAATGACCTTCTTCCTGGAACTTTGGGTGCTTAGCCAAGTATTATATACAATAATTACATAGTTACATTCTCAGGTCTTTCAAATGGAATTTCTCACACAGATACATCACTTGTTCCTCACACATATGATAACAGAAGACCATTTGATGAGCAATGATAATTACCTCTGAGCAGTGCTCTTTTCAGCAACATTAGATTTATAGTCATAAGTGAAAATCAGGAAACAAACTTTGAAACCTCTCTGAACAGTTGGCCTTGCACCCCTCACTTATTTCCTCCCCAAGGCATAAAAAAAGGTGACTACATTTCAGATATCAGCAGTTAAATTTTAACAGGAAACTGCCAGGTGAAGGTCTCAGGTGGTTGCAGAAGGAAAATAAAGCTCTCTTATTTGGGACTCCACTTACTTAGGACTTCTGAAATGGCTTTGCTTTTTTCTTCCCCAATTTCATGTTCCATCATTACAAAGATGTCATATATATCCTGAAGACTTTAATAAGATGATTATAAGCTAGTCCTTTTAACATAAATATAATATTTTCAAAATTACCTAAGTGATACAGGAATCCAAGTCCAATGGGAACTTAGCTTCCATAAGGTATTTTTGAAGGTACTTTGTAGGTATTTTTGAAATGGGTAGTGTAAAAACATGGTCTTTGAAGAACTGAAAAATACAGATGATGAGGCACAAAGTGTATTCCTACATCACAAGAGCTGAATAATAATGATTGAATCAAAGTAATATTAACCCCATGATACAGATTTACCTTTTAATGTTCAAAATGTCTACAGAAGGAAGTATGGCTCACTCCTGTATTTTGTCATAAGATTAGCATGAGGACAGTGGTTGACACAAGCACAGTAAATTAACAATATTCAAAAGCTTTTCTGGTGCGGACCTTTAAAAGACTGCAGTGGGATTTCCCCTCTACATCTATCAGATTGGAAGAAAATGCAGAGGAGAGACATTCATGCTGGCTGTGCTGAAGAAAACTCACTGGTAAGTGGTCTGGGAATGGAGTGTAGCATCGAAGGGAATATGTGTGTAAGGGGGTGCTATAAAAGAAGAAATTCAATGTATGCCTTGCAAATAGGTAAGTAGTGTGCTATTGAGTGATAGCAACCCACCCTGTAACCTACTTGAAAAAAACTGTAATGCCTATTCAATTGGAGTACAATTATAAAGCATTATTACCCTTGTTGCATTTGGATAAGGAAAATCAAATAACCCAACCAACGGGATAGATGTACCTTAATATTCACTTAGAAAGATACAGTTCACTGTGGAAAATCTTAGCATTATACGGTCTGAATATGAAGCTCGATGCAGTCTTGTTGACTGGGAGATGGACATAAATGCAATTATTTCCATTTTCAAAGAATGAGCTCAGAGAATTATTGCCCTTTATGCAAATAACAGAGCAAGCCAGAACTAGTGCATTGACCTAACTGTTCTGATGAAATTGCATTTTTTATTTGGCATACTCCCTACGTGTCAAAAACTTCAGCTGGAGAATTTGGACCCCACCGAGGGGCACACGTGGTAAACTCTCAGGTTTTTTTAAATCAGATATTACCATTTCCAGCTAATAATGATCACGAAACACGGAAGTGTTTTACATTTTATTCTCACCTTCTTTGTATGTAGGTGTGCTTTGTTGCGTCAGAGCCTCTCTGATGCCAACAGTACCAACAGCCTTGCACTTCCTACAGCATAACCTCAGGTAAGCACTCAGGTCATTTGATTCATTGCAAGCCTGTGAGAGCTGCCTGCTTTCCCTGTCAATGGTGACTTTTACAGATATATATATAAAAGAAAATACGTCTACGTTGTACCTTACTTTTGTCAATTCTATGACCTGTTAAACTCAGTTAATTGCTTCATCTGAGCAGTCTTTGCATCTGCTTGACTGAGAGCTATTTGAAACATCAACTTCAGAAAGAGAAGACAGTGCAAACCTAAAACAAATACAAATTCCAACGAGCAAAAGGCTTAATTTCTTTATACTTAGATGGCACCCTGGAGGCGACTGGATAAAGTTATGCTGTTAATAATGAATGCAGGTTTTGTGTTTTATATTATGCACTTACTACAAGATTTAAGAAAGGGAAGAAGTGACTCCTTAGTAGTTAATCCTCGGTCTCTTAACCAAGAAAATACCGTCTTTGAGAGACTGGACCATTTGGATTGGCGCATTTACAACCTCTGTAAGTAAAACACAATGCTGTTTAACTTTGTGAGAATTAGATCTCTAGTTTTCCTGAAGGATAAAATAACAGATAAGAGAGCTAATGTTTGTTTGGATCTCCCTGGGCATTCTTTATTTTTTCTTGCAGTCTTGAAAAAGACTTGGTAATGTCTTCATTTATATATAACACAATGAAGTCTTTCACAGACTGTGTTTTTTGCATATTAGACAGTTCCTACCCCTTAACTCTTTTAGAAGTGGTTAGTGGTTTTAAGGTGATCATATCAGCAAACTAATCTCAAGTGGCTGTTAGTCTTGAAATGGAGGGAGTCCCTGGAAGTCCCTCTTGCCCCATTTCCTCAGCCTCTGCTTTGTGGGTGAATAACAAGGGGGAATTGTGACCAGCCTTGCCTTAGTCCTTGTACCCTGAGCATAGACACGATGGAGTAGGTCAGAGCAAAAGGGTGTTGCGGAACTTAATGTCACCAACTTAATTGGACTGCGTTCTAAAGCAACATTTGGTAAGATATACCAGCAAGGCTATTTCTTTCTCATCCCATGATGGTGCAAGCCCAACATCCAAGCAGATGTGCTTGTGTATGAGGGATATTAATTTAGGAAGGGCCTTCACTTTCTTACAGTGAGGTTCATGAATTTTGAAGAGCCTTGCTTCAGCAGCTATTTGTTGTAGCTTTGACTGTTGGGAAGTGTATAGACTTGTGCATGTGCGGTTTGTTTAAGTGGTCCCTAATCTGATCCTCCTCCATCAAGAGTAAGTCTTCCTTGCTCCAGACTTCTCTCTGGTCTCAGGGGCAGGGGATTCTTGAGGGCTGGGCTTTTACCGGTAAAGACTGAGGCAAAGAAAATATTGAGTACCTTTGCCTTTTCTGTGTCCTTTACCACCAGGGCCAATGACCCATTTAGTAGAAGGCCCACAGTTTCCCTAGCCTTCTCTTTGCTGCTTATGTACTTGTAGAAGCTTTTCTTGTTGACCTCAACATCCCTTGCCAGTTTCAACTCTAGGTGGGCTTTAGCTTCAGGTGTCCTGCCTGCTCAGGCAGTGTCTCTGTATCCCTCCTGGGTCCTGTCCCTGCTTCCACCTTCTGTATACTTTCTTCTTCTGTCTGAGTTTTGCCTGGAGCTCCTTGTTCTTCCAGGCAGATCTCCTGCTCCCTTGGCTTCATTTCTTGCTCACTGGGATGGACCATTCTTGAGCTTGGAGGAGGTAATCCTTGAATATCAATCAGCTCTCTTGGATTCCTCTTCCCTCCAAGGCCCTATCCCATGAGATTCTTCTAAGCAAGTCAAAAGAAGCCGAAGTCTGCTCCTCTGAAGTCCAGGGTTGTGATCCTGCTCTTTACCCTGCTTCCTTCCTCACAGGATCCTGGACTATGCAATCTTGTGGTTGCTACAGCCAAGGCTGCCCTTGATTTTCACCTCTCTGACCTCTTCTTCCTTGTTTTTAAGTATGAGATCTAGCAGAGCACCTCTCCTCACTGGGTCCTCAATCCTCCACTGCTAGGGAGTTGTCATCAGTGCATTCCAGAACCCTCCTGGATTGCTTGTGCCCTGCTGTGTTACCTCCTTGAGCAGATATCAGGGTGATTCAATTTCCCACGAGGACCAGGGCCTGCAAACATGAAGCTTCATCCAGTTCTCTGAACGAGGTCCCATCTACTACTTCCTGGTCAGGTGTTTTATAGCAGACAGCCACTACAATGTCACCCGTTTTGGTCTGCTGGCTAATCCTGACTCACAAGTTCTCAGCTAACCCCTTTTCTGTCCCCAGGCAGAGCTCCATGCTTTGCAACTGCTCTCTCACATGAAGGGCAACTCTCCCTCCTCATCTTCCTGGCCTGTCCTTCCTAAAGAGCCTGCATCCATCCCTTTCAGCTCTTCGGTTATGTGAGCTATCCCACCATGTCTCCATGATCCCAATGAGACTGTAGCCTTTTAATGACACACAACCTTCTAATTCCTCCTGTCTGCTTCCCATGCTGCAGGCATTAGTGTACAGGCACTTCAGAGAGGCACCTCAGTATGCTAACTTCCTAGAAAGGACATGAGCGCTTTCCCCATAATGTGGTCCCATAGGCACTGCCTTATTTACATGCATATGCTTAGGATGATTCTGTAGTAAAGATTACGGGTACTTACCTTTATGGAAGAAGTCCTATAATTTGAGTGCTGGAGACAAAGACACTTTCATTCGTCTGCTCTGAATGTGAAGCTCTAAAGCCGAGATGGGGAGATATGAGAACGTGCACAGCACTTCCAGTTGGGCACCTCTCGCGTGACTCATTGGTATATGCATTTGCTGAACTCTTTCTGTCCCATGAGCCTGGGTGCATAACCAAACTGCGTGAGTTCCATGTGGGGCATGAATGCTGAAAGTGAAGTTCTGCAGGATTTGCCTTGTAGACATTTAAGTCCCTTATTGGACCTGTCTTGAGGATGCAAGTTTTTAGTTAAGACCAACTTTGGTGTACCAGGGCAATAACTTTATGTAGTTGTTCCCTGTGGGTGCTTTCTTAATATGCTAGAGTTAGGAGTTTAACTGGACAGAGCAATGAAAGACTGACCAGTCCAGGGAGATCATCAAGATCTAAGGTCTAAGCTGCTTCAGATACTCAAAAAAGTTTACTTAAATCTGGATAGACCATGTGGCACTGAATTGTGCTATATGGAAATGGCTGCATAAAGTAATTTATAAGGCAAATTTTAAGTAAATTAAGAATATACACACAGGGAGCATATGCATATAAATACTTTCGCTTTAAATTCATGCCCTACCTTAATTTTGTAGTATGTTAGGCCCTAAATTTATCTCTATATCTGGAAGTGTAAGAGTCCAAAAGGGAAAAGAGAAAACCCTCTCTGCTTATTCCTCCAAATAATGTTTTCTGTTTTGCTTCTCAAATGGAAGAAATACTAGAGGAGAAGACAGTAATTCTTTGCTTCTCACAGGCTCTAGACCATAATTAAGGACAGTTGTCAGGCTGCCCTAATTTAATATGATGGCTTTACGCTTATGTGCTTGTCTCAGATTATTTGCTTTACAGAAGTGATTGTATGACACATTTTGCCGGTTTGTGGGTTTTACTTGTGCTTCAAATGGCGATGTAATGACTTTAACTTCACTTGTGCTTGGGTAAGTGGATATTTCTCCAGGGAAGACAATTTTTAGTATTATACTAACTGTTCTATTCCACTTTGGGCCTTGAGTACAAAATGCCAGGAGATCAGGTCTAGGTCAGTGACTCTGAAGTTCTTCCATTGCATCTGGAAAAAGGTTGCTAATTTGTTTGAATTGATTGTGTTAACGCAACAAAGTGAGAAACACAGAAGAAGAATGCTTTCTTTTTTTTCTTTTTTGGCAAACATAGACAAAACAGCTTTGCAGTTTTTGGGTATCTGAAAGTCCTTCTGAATGCCCTTTCACAGAATCACAGAATGGCTGAGGTTGGAAGGGACCTCTGGAGATCATCTAGTCCAACGCCCTTGCTTGAGCAGGGTCCTCTAGAGCATATTTCCCAGGATCGCGTCCAGGCGGGTTTTGAATATCTCCAAGGATGGAGACTCCACTACCTCTCTGGGCAACCTGTTCCAGTGCTCTGTCACCCGCACAGTGAAGAAGTTTTTCCTCAGGTTCAGATTCTGGTTCCACCTTCCTGTGGTTCAGTTTCTGCCCGTTGCCTCTTGTCCTGTCACTGGGCACCACGGAGGAGAGTCTGTTCCCATCCTCTCAACACCCTCCCTTCAGATACTTGTAGACATTGATGAGATGGCCTCTCAGTGGTCTCTTCTCCAGGCTGAACAGGCCCAGCTCTCTCAGCCTTTCTTCAGAGGAGAGATGCTCCAGTCCCCTTATCATCTTTGTAGTCCTCCGCTGGACTCCCTCCAGTAGTGCCATGTCTCTCTTGGACTGGGGAGCCCAGAACTGGACACAGCACTCCAGGTGAGGCCTCCCCAGGGCTGAGTAGAGGCACAGGATCACCTCCCTCGACCTGCTGGTAACACTCTGCCTAATGCAGCCCGGGATACCATTGGCCTTCTTAGCCACAAGGGCACATTGCTGACTCATGGTTAACTTGTTGTCCGACAGCACTCCCAGGTCCTTCTCGGCAGAGCTGCTTTCCAGCAGGTCAGCCCCCAGCCTGTACTGGTGCATGGGATTATTCCTGCCTAGGTGCAGGATCATGCACTTGCCTTTATTGAACTTCAGGAGGTTCCTCTCCGCCCAGCTCTCCAGCCTGTCAAGGTCTCTCTGAATGGCAGCACAGTCTTCTGGTGTGTCAGCCACTCCCCCCAGTTTAGTATCCTCAGCCAACTTGCTGAGAGTGCGCTCTGACCCTTCCTCCAGGTCATTGATGAATATATTGAACAAGACTGGAGCCAGTACTGACCCCTGGGGGACACCGCTAGCTACAGGCCTCCAACTAGACTTTGTGCCACTGACCACAACTCTCTGAACTCTGCCTTTCAGCCAGTTCTCAATCCACCTCACTGTCCGTTCTTCCAACCCACACTTCCTGAGACAGGCCTGTAGTTTCCTACCTCCTCCTTCTTGCCCTTTTTGAAGACTGGAGTGACACTGGCTTTCTTCCATCCCTCAGGCACCTCTCCTGTTCTCCATGTCCTTTCAAGAATGATGGAGAGTGGCCTAGCAATGATGTCCACCAGCTCCCTCTGCACTCGTGGGTGCATCCTGTCAGGGCCCATGGACTTGTGGGTGTCAGGTTTTTCTAAATGATCTTTAACCCGATCCTCTTTGACCAAGGGAAAATCTTGCTTTCTCCAGACTTCCTCTCTTGTCCCCAGGGTCTGGGTTTCCTGAGGACTGGCCTTAGCAGTGAAGACTGAAGCAAAGGCAGCATTCAATAACTCTGCCTTCTCTATATCCTTTGTTACCAGGGCACCCACCCCATTCAGCAGCGGACCCACGTTTTCCCTAGTCCTCCTTTTGTTATTGATGTATTTGAAGAAGCCCTTCTTGTTGTCCTTGACATCCCTTGCCAGATTTAATTCCAACTGGGCCTTAGCCTTCCTTGTCGCATCCCTGCACACTCTGACAATATATTCCTGTATTCCTCCCAAGTGGCCTGTCCCCTTTCCCACATTCTGTGTACTTCCTTCTTCTCTTGGAGTTTGGCCAGGAGCTCCTTGCTCATCCATGCAGGTCTCCTGCCCACTTTGCTGGACTCCTTACTCAGAGGGATGCACTGCTCTTGAGCCTGGAGGAAGTGGTGCTTGAATATTAACCAGCTCTCTTGGACACTTCTTCCTTCTAGGGCCCCACCGCATGAGATTCCTCCAAGAAGGTCCCTGAAGAGGCCAAAGGTGGCTCTCCTGAAGTCCAGGGTTGCGATCCTACTTATTGCCCTGCTCCCTCCTTGCAGGATCCTGAACTCCCATGTCTCACGGTCACTGCAACCACAGTTGCCCCCAGCCTTCACATCTCTAACCGGTCCTTCTTTGCTTGTTAGTACAAGGTCTAGCAGTGCACCTCTCCTCGTTGGCGTCTCCACCACCTGAGTCAAGAAATTATCCTCAGTGCTCTGCAGGAACCTCCTGGTCTGTTTGTGCCTGGCTGTGCTGCCTTCCCAGCAGATGTCAGGGTGGTTCAAGTCCCCCATGAGAACCAGGGCCTTTCTTCTGCAATACATATTCTGAGCATGAAGTAGATCTTAAAATTTGTTTCTGGATATGTTTTTCTAAAATACTATCTTTGCTATATTTATATTTATTCATAACTTTCTTTTAGATGCTGCTAAATCTACTTCAAATAATATTTTAGTGCTAAAATGTCAGATCCTGGGTAGTAATTTATTATAACATGACACATAGTATTTTTAGGATATACATTTTCTTCAGTGCTCAAAATCTATGATGGTACTTTATCTTCAGTGGCATTTGTGTTCTCTCTTAAGGAGAGAATCTCCTTGCAGTGCTGCTAATTTTTTCATACACAGCCTGACAGAGAGCAAGACAAATATGGGTTTGTGTTGGAGACTGACTGGCTGCTTTTTGTGGAGAAGAGCCTATCCCTCCATTTTACCAGTTTTATTATCTGGTAATTATTGTAGTCATTGTTTTGGGTTAAATAATTAGGATATTCTTCTCAAGGTAGTCCATAATAAACTTGGAGGGGAGGAGAGTTATCAGGAGAGTTATGGCATAGTCATATCTTGTAAACCTGACAAAACCCTGAGAGATGATGTTCCAAAGTTTCCAATAAGCTTATCAAAAGAGAGGGCAAAGGGCTCATTTATGGTATTTACCTTTAAGACCAATGTGATATAATCATCCTGATGTAGACAGGAACCCTACTGTGGATCCGTGATAGGTTAATGCTAGTCAAACGTCATGGATATGGTTTGGGTCAAATTTAATTTGTGTGCTGCCTCTACTTCCATATTTCTCCACTGATACCACTGTGGTGCCACTAGCTCTACACTGGTGCAACTGAGGGCAGTCTAGCCCATGGTATTGTGGAATGTGATGTTTAGAGATTTTTCTCATGTAGGAGAGACTCTAATGCTACTGTCATGCCAATTTCAGGCTAACAGTAACTTCACGACTTCACATATCTCTTGACCTGCTTCACTGTGAGGATGATGTGGCTAATTTATGATGGATAATATTCTCAATTGCTGTTATAACTAATCCACTTTCATTTTCAATCAGCAAAATCAGTGGAACAGTTCTATGAACAAATAAAACAAATAAAATATGATCACCAACCGCAAAGTAACTCCAAGACTGAAGTACATCAGGCTGGAAATGCAAAGGAGGAAAAGAAGAGTGTACATCGTTTGCTGTTCCCAGATTCATTTCTGTTCAAACGCTGGGGTGTAGATTTAACAGAAGAGGAGCAAACTGTTGCACAGAATCTGTTCTTAAAATATGGGTATAACGTTTATCTCAGTGATCGCCTACCTCTGGATCGACTTATTAAAGACACCAGATCTCCCAGGTGCAGTATAAGCCCTCTCTACCTTCATAAGGGCAACATAAAATTAAAGGGAAGGGATCTACATTGCTTTGGACTAAGTTAAAATAATCTACAAACATATCTAGATTTATGCTATGTTTGTTTAGAATTTTTTCTATGGCTTTCTTCTAAGTATTTCTTGATTTTAGGTAATACTCCAAAGTGTTAAAAGAAGTCACAGTGTAGAGAAGTTACTTAGAAAAAAAGAATAGAATATTAGCATTATAACTGAAACAGGACTTCGAAAGTCAGGAAAAAGGGGGAAAAAATAAGCAAAAAATTCAGAAGATATGAGACCTTCTGCTCTGTTTATTTAAGCCCCAAAGGCAAGACATCTGAAGCTTGTTTTGCTCTAGTCTTTTATATTGTCTTTTGTAAGTCTCTCATATGTTGCGATATCCAGAGGCTTATATAACATTCAGGTAATTTCCAAGTTTTAAACTTTTTCTTGCCTGGGACTGCCCCCCCACCCAGTATAGCCATTGAAGAAGCAGACCCCTACATTGCTAGCTTCTGGTTCCTCATCATGCAGCTGGGAACTAGCTCCTTCTAGAGTGAACAGTGTCACATTGCCCTTGACTGTGGGTATCCTCTGGGCTCTGGGTCAAGCCCTAACTCCAGCACTAAGTCATAATGACTGTTTTGTATGTGCTTCTCAGTTCAAAGTGTCTGGAGTAATGTGGGGGCTGTGTTGTGGCCTCCTGAGTGAGTTTTTGGAGTGCTTTTTGTGCAGCATGCCTTGGGGTGCTCAGGCAGGGTTAGCAGGAACTACAGAGGTACTCAAACTGGCATGGTACAAGTTTGTTTCTGCACTGAAAGCAGTCTAGTGGAGAGTAGCATGGAGTTCCACAAGGACTGGTTTACTCTGTAAAAAGGATTTTTGAAGCTCTTTCAATGATTTCCTAAAGAGATCCCTTGTCCAAGTTACTCTTCTCACATCACCTCGTAAGTACAGCTATACCTATCTTGCTCTTATTCGTTGCATATACAAATGAAATATGATCTAATTTGCTTCTATTTCCTTCCAAGTTTGACCACTGTCATCTCATTCTGTGGAAGCCAAAAACCAAATTTCACTCACATATCCACTGCTTTGTGAGCTAATCATCTCTGGTGAGGTTACTTCTTCAGTTACAAAATTTTATAACCCTTTAGGACTGAGAAACAGTAATAGTTGTTTTTATCTTTACAGAAATTAACTTTACTCCAACAGTTTACATTCTCAGCATAACACTGTTCAAATGAAAGGTGAAACTGTTTTTTTGGGGATTTCCCTCTTCTTTCTTATACTAACTTTCAGTATATGTTTTCAGCCTAATGTGCCAGTTCTGCCGCCTTGTAGCTGCCTTGCTCTCTGATTTGCTTTGGAAAATGTACTAAAGTTGTTTTCTTTCTCTTACAGCTGTCAAAGGAAAACATATCCTCAAGACCTTCCAACACTCAGTGTTGTACTTATATTTATGAATGAGGCACTGTCAATCATCTTACGTGCAATTACTAGTATAATTAATCGAACACCACCTCATTTATTGAAAGAAATCATCCTGGTAGATGATTACAGTTCATACGGTAAGTGACCTGGGGAAGGCAGGGATCTTTCTCATTTATGCTACTATTGTCTTAAATGACTGTATCTGGCCTTTTGGAGCCACACAGAGTAGACCTCTCAAAATTCAGAGGTAAATTGAGTATATTTAAAAAAAAAAAAAACACCTTACTAGCCTGAAAAATGGCAATTAATAAGGAACATGGTGAGGGTCTGCAAGTATTTGTAAAGTTTAAAGAGTGAAGTTGGAGACTTTTTACCATCACAAGCTTGCAAAGTAAGGAACAAAAAATGAGAGTATGCTAAGGAAGCTGTCTTTGTAAGCATCTAAACTTCTTGAAGAGTGGTGTATAGGGACTCCTGAGGGAAGTAATTGGGAGCCTCCTTGCTCTTAGAATTGGACTGAGCAAAACACTGGAAAATGGTCTATAAGAAACAGTCATGCCCCTGGTCTCAGGGTGCTCTATGGACAATATATGTCTGTTGAAATTACCCTAGTTACAGTCTGTCTCATATTGTGAGATCTTAAATTATTCCCATGATTTTTCATTGCAATTAAACTCTGAGCTGGTCAGTAGGTTCTCTTAACTTTATCATAAACTAAACAGGTTGTCATGGACTGTAACCAGCACCACCTTTGCATTGTTAGGGTCTTACCTCTTTCTTTTTGACTACAGTGGAAGTTCTGTCTTGTCCAGTTTTCACGGCAGGCAAATCTGTTTTATCTTGCCTGATGAGATGTGACTAATTCTCCTTCTTCTAGCTATTCTATTGTAAGGAATCTTTCAGGCATATTCAGTCTGGAACCGAGAGAAGCTAGAAAGCAGTTGCCTACCTAATCTTTTCCATTTCTTAATATTGATGACCTCTGTTAATTTTTAAAAATCATTAAAATATGTGGAGCTGTTTTTAGATGATCTGAAAGGACCTTTGGAAGCACAGATCAAAAGTTACAATGCAAAGCATCCTGGACTGCTGAAAATTATAAGACATCAGAAAAGAGAAGGCCTAACACAAGCCCGAATTTCTGGCTGGGAGGCGTCAACTGCAGATGTTGTTGCAATTTTAGATGCTCATATTGAAGTAAACACGGCATGGTAAGACTAACAGGACTATTTTTTATTTATTTATTTTTGGAGTGGGGAGAAGGAGGACAAGGAGTTTAACTATATAGCTGGGGTAAGCATCTGTACGCAAACCACACCTTAATTGGCAGCCACCAAGTCATTATTTTGAGAGGGAAAGGGGTAAAATTGTTTGAAATAAATAGCAAAGCAGCCAGGTAACAGAGTAGGCTGTTTATTGAAGAGCAAGACAGCGATGCCTACTGTCTCTATATATTCATTACCTTTCTAGGAAAAAAGATTCTTGCCGTGAAATACCGTGAGAATGCTGGTTGAGAATGCTGGTTCTAGTACCAGCAACTTTGTTAGCCCTGTATCAGTTTATTAGGCAGCTTTAATACCCATGACTTTAAATTGGTTTGATTCCTATTACAATTTTGGCTTTTTAGAATGTTTAATTACTGTTGCCTGTTAATTAAATAGTGTATCACAGTTGTGTAGGACTCTGGAACGAGAGACAAAACAAGTGTCTAATGATGGATATTTGTATTCTGTTAGGTAATGATCTTCACAGTGCTGTTTTGTGTTAAATCTCTACATTTTCTCTCTTCTGGACTATTGAATTCCTCCAGGCCTAAAAACAGTATGGGTTTCAGCAAAAAAGGCTGTCCCGTTCTCTTGTACTGGCCTCTTCCTCCTTCATACTGCAGCCATGCCATCAAGGCACAAGAAGAGAGGGGAAATAGATCTTCCTCAAGGCTTAAAGCACCTTTCAGGCTACGCTTTCCTCCCTTTTGCCTCCCCTTTTGTCTCTTTGTGCAGATAATGAAGAACATCTAGAGTCTGTAGGGAGCAAGCCCAAGTGGCAATACAGCCCAGCAAGTTAGGAGTGGAGGTTATGGTTAGTATAATAAGTGACAATCAAAAGGCAAAGTTGCCTAATGGAAGGGAGAATTGAGCAATGACATTAGCAAATTGTATTACTAGCGCTCGAAGAACAGCGTAATTTTTTTTGTAGAGGCAAAAATTGATGATTAAATCAAAACAAATCAATGATTAAATAAACAAGCTAACCCAGTTTTACAAAGAGGTTGTACAGTTTAGTGCCATTCATAAGACTTTCACTTCTTCAAGGTGATTAGACTCTGTTAATTTTGGTAGGGCTGAACCTATCCTTTCTCGAATAAAAGAAGATCATACTGTTATAGTATCACCAGTATTTGACAATATTCGCTTCGATGACTTTGAGCTTCTCCAGTATTCAGTGGCCATGGATGGATTTGACTGGGCACTCTGGTGCCTTTATGAACCATTACCACCTGAATGGTACGCTCTCAAAGATGAAACAGCTCCAGTTCGGTGAGTTTGAATAGCATTGAGAAGGAGCTATGATACATGATAGGACACATGATATCTAACTTAGAGCTGGCAGAGGGAAGAAGAGGTTTCATAGGTGGTGGGATAGATACCTATGAAGCACATTATGTCTAGACAGTTGAAATGAATATGAGGATTCTTCAGCAGCCAGAAAAATCTCAGTGTATCGGCTGTATTCCAGAATCTCTTCTGTGCTAATCCTGTTGTCAAATTTTCCGGAAATTCTGGTCAAGTTATTTAACTTTTCTGTCCCATGTTCCTTACCCGAGAAGGTGGTAGCAATATTTATGAATTGTCCAGGATGAACTGTGGCCCCTCTCTACGCTTGTCCAGGAAATCTGGATTGGATTTCACAGCTTTACTGGACAATTGCATGTCCCAGCTGTGAAGACTCACATGGATTCAAGCACTGAAGTTCTTCATTTAGAGATGCAGAGGCAATGTATGATTGTGATGACGTTGTGCACCCTTTTTCAACCATTACCACTCAATGAGTAGGAGTACACAAAAGTAAGAAAAAGACATTAATGGAATACATATGGCTGTTTTATTTAAAGCAGCCCTTTGCTGATAGGTTTATTTCCTTGTGCTTCCCATATCTCCCTTAACTGCTCAGTTGCTTTATATATGCAACATGAGATGTTTGCAAGTACTGTGATATCAGCCACCATCTTTTGCTGAGTACATAAAAGCATTTGTCTCCTTGTTTCATACAGATGTCAAATGTTATTTACAATCCCTTAGCTCTTAATAACCATCTGTAAAGCAATATTAAAAAAAAACGCAGCAACAGATAAGACACTTCTGTTTTATTTATGTAAAGGACTTTAAAAATGTACTGTATAAATCCTGAAGAGTCAAGTCATTGTGAAAACATCACAAAATCATGTGCTCTGTTTGTCATAAGTAAAGAATCTTTCATCTCTTCTGTACTCTTACTTTTGGTAGCCAAACACTGGAGACAAGGCTACACAGATGCCTAGATAAAGAGCTATGTGTGAAATTGGAGCCTGTGTGCATTAAAAGCATTCTATAGTAAACATTGATGATTCAGGCAGGAAAATGAAATGAAAGAAAACCAAACATAGCTTAAAGAATGGTTCATGAGTAGGTCACAATTTTTAGACCAGAAAAAGTAGAACTAGGTTTTGTCATAGAGGATGGGGATATTAAAAAATTACAGAATCACAGAATTATTGAAGTTGGAAGGGACCTCTGCAGATCATCTAGTCCAACCCTCCTATTCAAGCAGGGTCACCTAGAGCACATTGCTTAGGACCCTGTCCAAACAAATGTTGAGCATCTCCAAGGATGGAGACTCTACAGCCTCTCTGGGCAACCTGTTACCATGCTCTGCCACCCTCACAGTAAATAAACTCTTCTTTGTGTTCAGATATAACTTCCTGTGTTTCCATTTGTGCCTGTTGCTTCTCATTCTATTGCTGGGCACCACTGAGAAGAGTCTGTCCTCATCCTCTTTGCAGACACTTATTTGCATTGACCAGATCCTCCCAAAAGAGCACCATGTCCACCTTCAGTCCCCTTTCTCCCAAAATCCAGGCTGGATTCAACAGCAGTAAAATTGTTCCTGCTAAAGAGTTGTCTCAGTTCTCCTTCAAAATCTCAATTTATAGTGATTCCACAGTCCCCCTTGGCAATCAGCTCTAGTGTTTTAGCTTCTTTAATGTTAGATAAAGCTTCCTAATTTCTAACCTCGCTGCAGTTTTATCTGATTCTTTCTTCTTGTTTTAATTATCTGAAGACTGTTGCTATGTCTCCTCTCAAAATAGATCCAATTCTTTAAAAAATACCAGATCATGCTTTTTAGGCCATCGATTATGTTTTTGTTGTTATCTGGACTCTTTCCTACTGATCTGCATGATATTTTTAAGTTAACCTATTACTCTGAAATACAACTGGAATCCTTTTGGCAGTCTAAGCAGTGATTGATTGCTAACCGACTTTATTTTGTTTCCATCATTGTTGCTTCTTTCTAATTTTACCTTTTTGTTCTCCAGGAGCCCATCTATAATGGGGATTCTTGTTGCACATAGAGAATTTCTAGGTGAAATTGGTGTCCTGGATGGTGGAATGCACATATATGGAGGAGAAAATGTCGAACTTGGCCTGAGGGTAAATCTATTTTTTCACTTTTTTTCTAAAAGAAGCAGTGAAAATTGGTACATGGTTTTTGAAAGTACTCAGGTTGTTGCCCAAAGCATGGGATAATTTTTCAGAATAACTTAGTTTATTTTGGATACCAAGGGAAGTGGATAGATTTCCAGAAGTCTTTAAGGCTCAGCAGCACAGTTTTGTTGAAACTTCTTAAGACGTTTGGCTCCTAGCATGAAAACTTGGTTCAATGGGAGAATACTGAATCATGAGATGAGTTCTCTGCAAACTTTGTCTTTTGGCTCAGCAGTAGAATAGGATGAAAACAGGTTAAGTAAAGGTAGATGAAGTTAGGAAAATTTTTTAACAGCAACAAGTCTGTCTGACCTAGAAAATAATGTGCTCATCGTCTTTGGATGTCATCAGCTCAAGGATGGATGCCTCTTCTGCTGGAAGAGTTTCACCTGGAGTGTTTTCATTTCTTACAGAATTTGTTAGAGTACTAAAAATGCTATTAACAAGTATTTTTGAAAAGTAATGGTGGTGGGAGGTATTCTAGAAGACTTAAGAGGAAAAAAAATGAACATAGCACTTATCTTTATAAAGAAGAGAAACCAAGTGGTAGGGCATGAGAGTTATAGACCTGTCAGCAAGATTTCAATTTCGGGGCAGGGGGTAAGCTTGGATAATTCTATGCAAGCTGGGGAGCTTTTAAAGAGGTTAGTAACCAGGTTCAAAATAACATACCTATGGAGCTTCTTGCCAAAGAATATTGTGGATCTTAAAAACTTGCAAGTATTCATGGAGAGAATGAGGAGTTTTCTGAAAGAAAAGCCTTCTGAGAATTATTAAACACATGTGAACCACAGGAACTTGCAGAAAGTCCCCTGAGCTGAAAATAGTTGGGGGCTACGGGAAGTATTATCCATACTTACCTTGTTCTTACTCTTTCCCAGGCATTAGTTTGTGGTCCCTGCTGCATATAGACTATTAGGCTAGATCCACCTTTCATCCGGTATGGTCATTCTCTTATGTTCTTTATAGCTTTTTCTTTTTTTCTGATATCTGTTTGTAAGCACATATGAGATAACATAGACAACATACATTTCTCTAAACAAATTATATCAGACAAGTCTGTTTTTTCTCTGTGATGGGTAGCAAGGCTTTTGCATAGGAGAAAAGAAACAGCAGCTAGTAAAAGTATGAAAAATAATCAGCTACAGTGGTATAGGTTGAGGAACATCTAGCTAGAAAAGAACCATGAGTTCTTACTTACTCATACTTACTGTGTATGAGTCAACAGGGCTGGATGGGGAATGATGCCATTGATTAGCCTCTTCTGCTAAGGCCTCAGCTGGAGCAGTGTTTGAAGTTCTGGGACCATATGTCAGGAAAGACAGGGAACAACTGAAGAGTCTGAAGGAGAATGAATAGAGGTCTAGCAACATGTAACATTAGAGCAGAGAATGGAGAAAATGAAATTGTTTAGTCTGTGGAAAAAATGATGGAGAGGAGATAGAGTAACTGTCTTCCAACTCTGTTAAATGATAGCACAGATGGAGCCCCTCTGTAAATTGACATTCTGTCTCAGATAGCATGCTGAGTCACATGTATTTTTTAACTTGGGTTGATGCTGTATTGGAGATGTTAACACATTTCTCGATTATGCATAGTGGAGATGCCCAAAGACTCCATGCTTCAGTTTCTGTCTGTAAGAAATGTGACATGTCATCACCTCACATCAGATGAGGCAGATGGTGAATTAATATATCAGTTATCTTGCTTGAAAATACATTTATACTTTATTCTCTATTGCCCTGAACCATTCACAGTACAGGTAGTGTATGTCTACTCTGTAGTCACTTACACAAGTGTTGGAGGTGAAAGCCATGGCGAATCAGTTCAGTTAAAATGCACAGCTGCTCTGAAAATTGACTGTGAAAATGGTAGTAGAGGTTCCTTTGTTTATTTCAATCCCAAGGGTTTCTTGTATCAAAAATGCTTAGTTAGCAAGCAAACAGTCTCTTACGTTTTTCTTTAGCTGGCTATCAGCCCTGAAAATGTAATCTGAAGATGTGAAGGAAGTCTATACCATGCAATGGAGCATCGTGTGATGCTGTCTAAGCTAATTCAATATGTGTGCATTGTGCAGTGCCATGTGGACTTTTCAGCTTAAGCTTAGATCAGCACAGATCCAGTGCTGTACCAAGCTTTTGGTTTCTTGAAGAGCTTCCACACTTGCAATGGCACATGCACAGTCAGGTTTGATGTGTTTGTGCTGGACCTCCTGTGCTTTTGAAGCATAGGTTGCAGTCTGCGTAGGTATCTCTGTGGATGCGGTGTAGGCATGTTCTATGAATCCATTGGACCACTACTTCTTGAATTCTCTCTAGTTTTTAAGATTCCACAGGACCAATTTTTTCCTTGGCATCTTCTGGGTAATATCATTACTTCTGAAAGATTCAGGCCCACATCCACCAGTCTTTAGCTGTCTGGCTCTCAGTGAGATCATCTGGAGATTTACACTGGTGTGCCATAGTACATCTGTGCCAATGGTTCTGAGTGCCTTATAAATGGAAACTAGTGAGCAGTTTTGTTGATGATGATGCCAAAGAAAAATAACAAAAAAACGTTCCTTTACTCTCTTGGATCTATGATAGGTCTACATACAGTGGAAATGAAAGATATTGAAAATTTGTCTTTATTCACTCAAGTCAGGAAACAGGGCTTTGAATGTTGAGAGCGCATGAGTGAGTCTGGTACAGGAATGAGAGGAGAAATAGGAGCATTCTAACAATAAGTGAAAAGAGTTTGAGTAACCAGGTAACATTACCAGAAATTCTCTCTTCTCAATCCAGGCCTGGCAGTGCGGAGGGAAAATTGAAGTATTGCCCTGCTCAAGAATTGCTCATTTGGAAAGAGCTCACAAGCCTTATTTGCCAGACTTGAGTATGTCTATGAGACGGAATGCCTTGCGGGTGGCGGAAGTGTGGATGGATGACTACAAGTACATGGTCTACTTAGCATGGAATCTTCCAGTGGAGGTAGTAGAGTTTCCCTGTAGTTCACATTGGGATCCATAGTCTAAAAGTGGTCAAATAAGAGCAAGTGGTCATATGACAAGAGGCAGGCTGGAGTGGTTATGAGATTCACTGTAAAAATTGTTATTAATACTGATATGTTAATTATTCTTACATATGGCATCCAACATCTGCAATCATGGCTGTGTTCTTCTTATGCTAAGTGCTGTATATTTACAGACTAAGAGCTGATAGCTAACTTAAAGAACTCAAAATCAAATCAGTTGATATATATTTTATCTTTTTAAGGGAAAGCATTAGTTTACCGGGAATCTTTACAAATTCTTGTGAAAGAAAATTTCTGTAATGATCTAGATGTCCCTGAATATCTTTTAAATAGGCAAAATTGAACCTCGAATAGAAAATTCAATTACTCTTCATCAAAAACGCAACAACTTCTATTTAAGTGAGCTCTCCTCTCTGCATTTTGAAGTTCTGCTTTTGTTTCCCCAGGAAATTAAGAATTCTGAATTATCAGTGTTCATAGATACAACTGAAAACTCAGTATTAATTTTTTCTTCAATGTGATGCTGTTCTTAATACAATCTGTTAACACAGCATTGTGAATTACATAAGGCACCACACATATAAAGTGATTTTTAATGCAGTTTTGCATGTACTGAATCCCAGGAAACTGATTTCTCATCTGGATTGGTATTCTTAACCCAGAATCACAGAATGGCTGAGGTTGGAAGGGACCTCTGGAGATCATCTAGTCCAACGCCCTTGCTCGAGCAGGGTCCTCTAGAGCATATTTCCCAGGATTGCGTCCAGGCGGGTTTTGAATATCTCCAAGGATGGAGACTCCACAACCTCTCTGGGCAACCTGTTCCAGTGCTCTGTCACTCGCACAGTGAAGAAGTTTTTCCTCAGGTTCAGATGGAACTTCCTGTGGTTCAGTTTCTGCCCATTGCCTCTTGTCCTGTCACTGGGCACCACGGAGGAGAGTCTGTTCCCATCCTCTCGACACCCTCCCTTCAGATACTTGTAGACATTGATGAGATGGCCTCTCAGTGGTCTCTTCTCCAGACTGAAGAGGCCCAGCTCTCTCAGCCTTTCTTCAGAGGAGAGATGCTCCAGTCCCCTTATCATCTTTGTAGTCCTCCGCTGGACTCCCTCCAGTAGTGCCATGTCAATATCCCATGTCAAAACCCTAACTAACATGTACAAAGTAAACCTTATGAAAGTAGCTTCCTGTTTGCTTCTTCGTTAGAACTTTTCAATTTCCTCATTCAATGTTCAGGTTTCATGGTTTTTTTGCCTATTTATGACAAAAATTTTTTTACACTGCTGTTTTTCCTTTAGAGATAATTTATGTCCTTAAAATTACTATGTTTTTTCAATTTTAATTAAAAATAATTAATAATCAGTAATTCTGAATATGGTTTTAACTTCCCCGCTGACAAATTGTTGAAAGTACTAGGAGTTTCAGCACCATTTTTTGAGTATTAATATCTTCCATTAAGAAGAATAAGCTCATGAAGTCTTTACTTCAATGGGTTTATGCGTCTCTAACAAAGGAAGGATACCCTCCTGCCTTCTTCTGTTTTCTTGAATAGATATTAAAGAAACAAAATATATACTAAAATATGTGTTATGTTAAAATATATAGCATAAATTAATACATTAAAACAATCCACTTCCCCTTCCCATTAATTGACTTTTACTGCAAGTATTTGGTAAGAACCCTTTTTGTCATCAAAAATGTTGGTCATCAAAAATGAAGCTCTTGATAGGAACATAAGTACCAGTTTTCACAATGAATCGATTTCTGATCTGGAGAGAAGCTCATTCATCTTAAACAATCACTTTTCCTTGGGATATGCAAGAGCCAAGTTAAAATTTCCAAACTGTCTATCTGATGAAGGCCAAGGACTTGTTCTGTGTTTTAAAGAACTGCATAAAGACAGGATGTAACCTCCTGTAAGAATGACTTCTGTCCAGCTTTCCTGCTGGAGCTGTTCTGCTTTGTGCAAGTAGTCACATAGTCTTGAAATAAGAATTTGAATCTTGATCTCTTCCCTATGACATAAGTGCCACAGTCAATAGACTGTTGTTCAAGCTAGGGTTGTTAACAAGCACTCTCTCATTTTTTCACCTTGATCTAGGTTTTATGTCACTATAAAATAGGAAAACTACTACTTCCTCTCTGTATCTAGTTTTGATATTCTTTCCATTTCTGACGTTATAACATGTTAATTCTTCAGTAGCTTATTGGAACTTCAGACAAAACATGCTCTGAATTTCTAAATTTTAAAAAATGTGTGTTCAAATGCACCTTTGAATATCGTTGTATATCGTGAGTAGTCAATATGAAAAAGGAAGTGTGTATTTTCTCCAGTTTCTCAGATTGTCTTAATGTGCTGAAATTACGTATGGTGTTCTTCCAGAATCCTGGAATAGACTTTGGAGATGTTTCTTCCAGAAAGGAACTAAGGAAAAAACTAAACTGTAAGGGGTTTGACTGGTACATAAAAAATGTTTACCCTAATTTAGCAGTTCTGCCCAACATTGTTGCCTATGGAACAGTAAGTATTGAGTCCACTTATTTCAAATATGGAACAATTCATTAACTCCAGTGTTATGAAAAACTGTTGTGAACAGTTCTAGATTTGCTTAGAGATTGTGATATAATTTTTAGAAATTTTAGAAAGGCTTTTAAATGTCTTTATAGACACTAAAGTTTTCTAAAATCTTTTTCATATTTGCTGCTAATCTAGAATTTCTAAACTTTTGTTGTTTTATATGTACTTATAGGAGCATAAAAGTAGTTTGGGAAAGTGTTTAATATGCATTGTTTTGTTGCATGCCAAACTTGCCAGCTGAGGAACAAGAATGGATCAATATCTTGTTGTAATGGTCTGCATTTTTCAATGGAATAGTATGGAATTCTTCTGCTGAGATTAAAAGTTTAGCAGGATAATTTGGGAGCTGTGCAGATATAAATCAAGATAATAGTGTGGAAGTCAGGCCATTATTTGCAAAAGAGAGAAATTAATCATCCAGGTTTCAGTGGCTTCCTGATATGGCTACACTGTTTCTAGACCCAAGCTTGTAAATCTCACTGGAGCTGAGCGGTTGTACCCACCTGTTTGGAGCTGCCTGGTGACCTCTGACAGGGTGCTAAATAGTACAGTGTAGATGAGTCTGTGAAGGACCTTAGATTTGCTTCTTATTTGTGCTATGATAATATTTTCTGCAAAGGTAGTCTAAGGTTTCTTTTTTAACTCCATACTGTATTTTCCACTTTAGGATTTGATTCAGGGCTCTGAATAAAATAGCTTTGCTCACAGGAGAGTTTCCAAAATTAGTGGTGAGGAGTTGGAGACAGAATAGCTGTTCCTCACAGTAAATTTCCTATTTTATCCTGTAGATGAGAAATACATTGAAAGAAGACATCTGTATTGATCAAGGTCCTGTCCCTGGAAATACACCAATTATGTATGTTTGCCATGCATACTCACCACAGGTAATGGAAACAACTGATCAAATCTTCAGATGTGAGCCATTACTAAAGTTTAACTTCTCACAGGGCCATGGAATTGGCACTTCAAAACTGTCTTCTCTGTGCTAGGAGGGAAGAATAACCTTTACTTCGGTAAATTCTACCATTCTGTCCCCTACCCCCCGAACCAAGTGATAGAGGGCAGGTTCCTGTGGTGATCTAAGTGCATTAAACAGGGGCTTTTGGTTTAGCCTAGTGAAAAAATAAGACCTCTTGTTGATGCTGACTGATTTTTTTTGATTAACGGAAGATCAGTGGGCTGAATAGGACAGAGACTGAGCTCTTCCTCACACCTTGCTGCCTGTCCTCTCAGTAGGAGGGAAGCTGAGGGTTACCGTTCAACTGCAAACACCTTGCTTTTGTTTATGGGCAAAGGAGAAAGATGTTGTCCCTTGTATACGATAAATTCCTCCTGGTTTAATTACTAGGCAGTGAATGCTGATTTTGTACAGCCAATATAGCTCACTCAGTGTGAGTTTCAGAACCGTTTGCTATCATGTGCTGATGAGATTTCCTTGATATTTTAATTCATTGTCAGTGGTGTTACCTTCCCTTTCAGCACATCTTTTATCACAGCACTGGAGAAATATACGTAGGAGGTTTACGTGCCCAACTGAATAGAGTTGATCGATGCCTAACTGACCCTGGGAGTGGAGACCTGCCAGTTTTAGAGCAATGTGACACAGCTGTGAACAGAGGCCTGAACCTGTATTGGGATTTTAAGCAAGTAGGTACATTTCTTTATCCCCACATTTCAGTAAGCTTTCTCATTATGAGGAATCCTAAACACTTTCCTTGCAAAAGGACTTGCTTCTGAATAGGGTTGCTTCAATTTCAGGCCACTGGAAGAGCTAAGATGAAGTCAATGAGTCTGCAGGGATGTATGAGGTTAAAAACCAGGGGATGGTCACACATATGCAACTGACTAACCTACCAGAATTTAACCAATTCCCACACGTTATCTGAGCCATAGCCACTGATTTGTCCATCTATCTGTCTTGGTGGAATCAAGTGGTTTAATCTAAAGCCTTTTACTTTTTAGCTGGACAGGTTAAAAAAAGTCTCACTTGCTCATTTATCAGAGCTCATTTAACAGATAAGAAATGCACAAGCCCTGATGTCTCCTGTTTTAACAGACTATAAGTTATGAACTCTCTCCACTGTCTACCATCCATCTTCCCAGCCTCCTCATGGGACTGGTTTGTCTTGGGGAAAGAGCAGCAGGCTGACTCCCATGTCCTGGGCATTCTCTGGAGCCATCTTCAGCAACAGAGTCTTAGAGTGGAAGTCTTTGTCAGGGATCAGGCTGGGTGCACAGTTCAGTTGTCTCCATTTGTGCTGTATTTATGGCAACTGACACTGACATACTTCAGATCCCAAGTGATAATCTCATATTCTGCATTCATCATCTCTTCCTTGTGCTCAGTCAGCTGGTCTAAGGCAGATGCTGCAGCAGCATAAGCAGGCAGCAGCAGCAACGATGGAGGGGAGAGGTAGGAAAGGAAGCCATGAAGCTTTTCCCTTCTCAGGCAGTTCAGAACTCATCAGTAATTAATGCAATTAATAAGTAATTAATCTTACATATTAGCTGTGGGCCTGTTTACTGTATCCCTCTCTCAGTGAAATACTAGTCAGGAGACTAGTAATCTTGGGAAAGTGGTTGAGACTAGGATTGAATTGGTAAAAGACAAAGGTTTCAATGATGTATAACAAATAATATGACTCTACACAGTCTCCAGCAATTTTGCTAGCACAGAGTTTCTCTTGCCCTTAGTCTGGTCTGTAACCACAGAACTTAGAAAAAGGTGAAGGTATGTTTCTGAAAGATTTTAGACCCACCTTAAAAGTAAATCTTCAGTTATTTGTGTGTATCAAACATCACTAGAGTGAAACAACTGGGTGCTTAATGGAACCTATTAAGATCCTGTTGGTTCTGTAACCCAGCCCCTTACAAACATCGTAATTTCCAGCGTGATGAGAGGACTTAGTCACACCCACCCTATTCACAATAGTTTACACTGACTTAGAGATAAGAGGTGAATATCCTCTTGATCTTGTATCCTTTTCTTGCAGAACAGGATACAGTATAAGAATTACTAAAATGGTTTTTTGAACTGTAAAAAACCCCACAAAACAGATTAAAAAGCCTCAGAAAACAGAAACAGAATAAGCCTGTGAATATATTGTAATAGACTTTGGAGAATTCCAAAAGCTGTCGTGCTTCATTGGCATGGAGAAAGTGCAAAACTTTTCTTTCTGATCTGTGACCTAGTAGTGTTTGTCAGACACATTTGTAGAGGCCAAGAGAATTGCTTTCCAACTGACCACTGAATTTTTAAGCCCGCAGCTTCTCTTTTATTTTCCTTTCTTTTGTAGGGATCAGCAGTAATCAACAGAAACACTAGAAGATGCCTTGAAATCACAGGAGACAGTCAGTCTTCATACAGACTTGTGATGCAGACCTGCTCAGGGCAAAGGTGGAATATTCAACACACTCTTAAGGCCTGGGGAAAGACAAAAGATCTGGAACAGAAGACACAGCATTCAAAGCACTGACTAGAGTCCATTAAACTGACTTGATCCATTAAAATTACTATGCTCATAACACAATGCTGGAAGCAACGATTTGAAGAGTTTGTTTACATAGGAATTTACAATGTACTAGCTACTCATTTGCAATGTACTAACTATTCCAGTAGTTATGAGCTACGACTGCAAAGGTCCATATTCATCTTACCACATTCATGGCATCTGCCTGAGTTTCCTCAATTACCGGTGGGATTGCCTTGGCTCTGTCTTATAATCGTTGGAGGGAAGTGGTTGCTTCTAGAAGTGTTTCAGCCCACCTGAGTTCTTTATGTTGTCCTTTGGAAGTGACTATTTCTGCTCATTGATGGCGTAAGCCCTCTAACTTTCTAACTTAGGCATTTCAGTTACATATTAAAATTTGGAAGGAATGAACTTAGGTCTAATTCTTCCTGTCACACATAGAATTCACTAAAAAAATGGACCATTTTTCTTTTGTTAGGTTGTACAGACAATGCAAAAAATCTTGTCAGGGTGTGTATGTGGTAGAGGGGGAAAAGAAACACATCCTTGTTCTGCTTCTCTTATGAATCCACTGGACATAAATCTGCTTCTCAGTTAAGTTTCTTAGATTAAGCAGTGCTACACTAAAGCGATTCTGCGATTACCTGCCTGAAGCTGGTTTGTGCTAGCCAGCTAACAGCATGGATAGAGTCTGGTCAAGCCTTTGGAAGCAAGGGCATTCAGTTCAGTAGTATCTGCAAACAAACACAAGTCCAATGCCATAGTGTGTATCTGTCAAAGAAACACAGTAAAATATTGCAGGAGTTGCTAAAGGGAGGTAACTTGTTTCCCTCTGAGCCCTTCCAGGTAGATACGCTGTTAAGGTAAGGTAAGGCAGCCCCAATGATAAGCCTACACAAACCAGGAAAGCTTTTTAACTTGGGTTTGTGCTCTAGCAAACTTTGTTTTACTACATATGCAATAGGAACTCACCTTAGGAGGAGGAGTTAACAGATAAAAAAGGTTTTTTCCTTATTGTCTAGGAGAATAGGAAAAAGAGGCAATCTGGTGACAGAAACTAAGGACTGCTAATTATCAACCTCTTTGAGGGGAGAACAAATCAGGGAGCAGACTATTATTTAATCTATCACCAACAGATTAATTTAGCTCTGACCAGCCATGGGGGGTGCAACTGTGATAATCAAGAATAAAATAAATTTGAAAAACAGCTTGACTGCTTTCATTCACATTTTTATGGCTGAATTTTTCCACCAAGATTAATTTCCTCAATTTCCCCCTTTGTGGAACTCACCCTTTTGAATCATTAAACTTACGTGTTATCATTGAGGTATAGCTGTCTATTCAAGTTGAGAGGAATGCAACCAGGATCAACTGGCAATTTTTAACCAAATAATTATTATAGTTTTATCTGTTTTATGTCCAGAGTATGGGTTCCTCTCAAAATATAGCAAGAATTGGTAGAAAAATTACATTTTTTGGAAAGTTGGATGATTTACTACTGGCTTCACCAGTTCTCCACTATGCGTGTCTTTATCACAACACAATTTTTCCATTTTGAAGCAAGACTGAAATATCACACTCTTCTCCGGTTTTAGTCAATATTCCTGAGCTTTATTCATCCCTATTTAAGCTTTCATAGGCCTGCCTGTTTTCCTTCACACATCTTCCAGCACAGTGTGTTTTCCAGGGTCTTTTGCTAAGTGTTCTGTGAACGAGTGGTTTTTGAAATCCTCAGCAAACTAGGAACCTGAGATTTTCCTTCTGCTGAGAGACCTGGCTGAGGTAAGGAGGATAGCTAGTTGTGACAGTCCAAGGATAGTGCAGGTAATTACCAGGACTGGGCGGAAGTGTGGAGCTACTCAGAGTGTATAAATGGGGAAAAGCACTTAAAGCTGGGCAGTACATACCCTAGAGACAGAAAAGAAAGAGAGAATGTAGAGCACCACAAGTCTGAAGCAGCAAACTCACGATTCGTAAAAGTAGAGACCACATCAGGCACTTATGGGGAACACTGGGGACTTGGGAGGAATTTTTGATAGAGAAGATAGAAGCTGGGAACAATGAAGATTGCAGCAAACAAGTGGAGAAACACAGTAGTGTCTGTGGTAAGGAAGAATGGCTCTGATACAAGATAGACTTAGGATCTGGAGAGAGTTGGCATGCCCTGAGGAAGCAAGGAGAGGGTCTGCTGTTCTGTTGGGCACTCCAATCTCCTCTACTCATCCTGTTCTTTACTTGTACTTGTCTCCTTATGATATCTGCTTTGGCATCTGAAAGAGGTGAACTATTATTTTCTTCCTGGTTGTGTTTGTTCGGTTTGCATGACAGCCTAATTTGTTAATCTTTTGCTCTGATCCTGTATGTACTTAACAAAAGGGAAGAGCCCCAATAAAGAGTTTCTATCCCCACCCTGAAACAAGCAGTAACAACACTGCAAGCCTGCAAATTGCTAAAGGATTCACCAATCACAAATTAGGTTTTAAAGACAGGCTCAGGTCATATGTCTTGTCGGTAATGCTTGGAAAATATGACACTGAGGCTTTACATAAAGCTTCATGCTTGTAACCACAGGCATGTAAATTCCTCTTCAATGTTCAGCTCACCTCCCTGTAGCAAGTGTGATTCCAGTAATTGTTTTATACTTCCCCAACATAGATAAATTACATCTGCTGAGACATGGTAGCTATTGTGGGCATGTTTATATTCTTTGATTAGATTTTAGACTGCATTTGCTGATTTTGTGGAGAGACTCACTGTTACTTCGAAGCATGTTCTTCCATCTGTTCACTGGTAATTTATCTGCAGTCCCTGGCCATTCCAACCTCCTTCCCCTGGACAAAGGAAAATGCAATCTTACAGTGTGTGTGTTTGCTTGCAGAATTCCCCAGAAATGTGTTACCTGTTGTTAAGTGTCCAAAACAACAGTAATAATGGCAGCAATTTTGAAGTAAAACTACATTTACTCGAGCCCTACTGTGGTCGCGCAGCTCTTTGATTTCAGTATTATGATATCTGTTTGCTTTTAGTGTCATGTATATTTCTGTTACAGTGATTCAAAGGAGATTTGCACACGTAGCTCAGCTTTGTGTGGCTTATTTAGCAGAAACTGTCACTGCCACTGTCAGTCTTCGGTGCTAAGAGCCTTATGGTCTAACAGCAAACACCCCAAAACTACTCTTTTTTTGCAGGATTGTACTTTGATAAAGAGGGAATACTTGTCAGAAACAGACAAAATTGAAAGAGGTACCTTTGAAAGAGGTACTGTGAAAAGGAGCATTAAAGTATTGTCAGTTCAGCATATTCCACAGAAAAGAGATGCAGCAACCCAGCAATGCACTGACAGCCATATCCAAAAAGACTGAGAGGTGTATGTGCAAACCAGCGATCTGAGAAAAAGTTCTTCCTTTCAGCTGCCACGCAATAGACTTGCCCAAATTTGTTTCTGTATCTCTTTTAGACTTTGGAGTTCTGGTGACTGCAGTCTTTCTTCGCTGGGCATGTGCTGATACATCACCCCCATTGGCAGCAGTCCCTAATGTGCCCAGGTCAATCTGCATGGAGTGCTGAGTTTCTGTGACTGCTCTGCTTCTTGTATGCAAGTTAGTCCATGTAAGTAATGACATACTGTGCTGCAATCTGCTGTATAATCATACACTTAATTGGATTCACAGTTTGTTACTATGTCACACTGGGATAGGGCTTGTTGCTGTCTAGGAGGGAGAAAAAAATGTTTCTGATTATGACTTAGAAAAGCACCACGAGGGTAGATTTTTCCTCTGAAGGTGTGATGTCTTTTTGGAAGTACCTACAGAACAAATTAAAACTGAGTTAGCTTATATCTCTGTGCCTGAGGGATGAATTGCCTTATACTTCACATGGCACAAATGTGCTGTTGCTTCCTACCGTACAGTATAGCTTACTTCATGGTGCCTCCTTTGTGCACCTTAAACCTGCCTTAAGTCTGTCTGAATAATGGGTACTGTGTGTGTGTATAAGTGGTGTATAATTGCCTTGAGTTAGTATTGCTTTTCTAGTATGTTTTGTAATGAAAGTATTGATTCCTGAAACCTTAAAATGGTCTTCACTGCTGCTTGTTTGATGCTCTAGAAAGCTTGTGAATGGAGGGCCGGGCTTTCTAGAACACGGGAGCAAGAGTTGTCCTGTTCCATTTACCTTGTTCTGGCAGCTACAGGTAGAAGTTTAGGAAAGTGAAGGGGATGTGAATGTTCTTTACCATTTTTTATCTGGTAGTTTTGGACAAAAGATAAACTATTAGTTTTTCAATTTAAGGGTTTCCTGATGCTTGAAACCCAGTCAAGTTGGTGTTTATGCACTTCAGCAGTAAGGAAGCTGGGGACTGTGTGACAAATATGAAAATATATGACTGTTGAGAGAAAATGATTCCAAAGATTGCAGCAGTTCAAGTTATTTTATTTGAATAGACATCCATTCACATGCATAATCAGAATCACATTCATGGATGAGTGATATAGTTGTTAGCAGCAATGATTCAGAGACTGAAACCTGGCAAGCTTGCTGATTGAGGCCCAGCTTGACTCAGCCCTGCTGTAATAAACTCCAGATGATATCATCTTATGACTGTGCTGGCCATAATGGGATTATCAAGATTAATCAGTATGGATTTTATCTGCTCTGGCGATGTATTGTAGGGATTCAAGGAGGCTGGAAAGTAACTGAACAGCAAGTTTCTTCCTCTTCCCTCTGTTATCAGGAAAATATTGAACGTGGATCTGTAGTGATCCTAATGGGAAGACTACATCAAGGAGTTGGTGGTCCACATAAGAGTTGAACTGAGTAGGCACAGGCCTGTGCTGTGCTGAATGTATCCCTTGACCATAGAATAAACTTAGCCAGCTAATTGTAACAGAGGAACCCTCAGGCAGCTCCCACTTGGCACCAAGGATCATGCCACATCCTTTTGCTTGACAGTAGGAATGATTAATAGAGTCATTTTTCTTCTAAGAAAATCCTACAAGAACTCTAAAGACCAAAATGCTGATGACCTCACCACAGGTGGGTTCTGCACAGTGTGCTGTGTCCTGACTGAGAGCTCCATCCAATGCTGTACCATCTTGGGGTTCCCAGCATCAGAAAGGATGTAAGATTTAACTGCTAGTCTTTTATTATGCTCCTGTCTTTGATTATTCAGATTAAAAATTGTATTATACTTAAAGATTCAAGTGGGGATTTTTTCTTACTGAGGTACAGAAAGAACCAACACCTCATAGGTGCAAAACAGGAATCTGAATTCAAAGTTTCCCTACAGGACAAGTTTTGATGCCTGTGTTGCTTTGTGTCATGACAATGGCTATTTAGGAGAACCCAAGTCCAAGAAAATACTCCAAGCAGGGCAGTGGATGGTTCTTTGAGATGCAGGGCACCAATCAACTTTCAGAGGGAAAGCATCACCTTCCATTGTTTTGTTGTTTTCTTCATAAAGAAATCCTTCTATGGCTTCCTTTTTGAAACAAGATGAACAAATGGGAATAAAAATTCTATCCCTAATACTATTCTTCTGATTCCTTCTTGTATAAAGACAGTAAAAATGACATACTGTTTGAAGCCTCCACAGACACAGTGTTTCTCAAAAGTGTGATGCTGTAATGGACAGTCTTTCAAGGACCATGTCAATTGTTCACAGAGTTTCAAATAACATAAGCTAATATTGCTCACTGTAAAGCCAGAATGAAACCAGCGTTGTGCTGGTGCAAAGATATTAGATTGCATTTGCACCGACCCTGCTATGATATTGTAAAGGTGGAAATTACATTGTGTCTTTCACTGAGAAATGTCAAAGTGAAAAGTTTCTTGAAAATCTTTTCATGTGCATATGAACACCCGTTCTTCATAGGTTGTTTTTTTCTCTTTAGGAAAATACAAAATATTTCAAAGAAAATAACTGTTTAATTAAAAAGTAAACATTCCTGTATTGGAAAAACAAATTTGCAATCAGTCCATGCAATTTTCCTGGTTTCCTGTGTAGAGAGTTCATAAACTCATTCTATATGTGCTTTTGTTTCTTATTGTTTATTGGCCGATTAGCAGATCTAACCTAGAGAGGCAGAGGTCTTACAGGGAGTTATGAGCCTACAAGTTATGTGAAAACAGAGCCAGACAGAGAACAGTGGAAAGAAGTGCTTCAAATGGTGGTAAGGTTTCACTGTCAGGTTTCAGCTACTAGAAACAACACAAGGGAGAGAACTTACACAAGCTATCTTGCCATAGGGAAAACTTCAGTCTAATTTACATCTCTCAAGCACTGAAAAGTCAATCTACTATGAGATTTAAATTCATAGAAAGCCAGTATTACTGCATTCTAATTTTTATGGAAATACTTTGTTTCCTTGATTTTATTTTGACACTCTTCTGTGTCTGAACTCAGACATTTTTTTTAATCTATTTGGGCACCAGAATGCTGAAGTAGAAAAAAAATCCATGTCCGTGCTTAGCCTTCTCAGGCTTTTTATGTGGGACTTTACTACTCACTGAAGATCTGCTTTCATCTGAGGGTCCTCTCTGTTTGTTTGCTTTTAATTAAGTCGTGGATAACATTATTTTTTTTAGAAATTGTTAGGAAGAATATTGAGGAAGAAAAACAGAAAATGATATTCAACAGCAGTGAAAACAAGAAATACTTTCAGAGATGGAGCAGACGAATTGGAGATTTGTTGTCCGTTGAGACATACCCGGACTGCTTCTACCTGAATTGTAGCTGTAGACAAAACTGATGCTGGGTAGAAAATTGATATTCCTTATGTTAAGAATCTTTAAGGTTTTTTTCTTGATTTCAGAAGAAGAATTAGAAGGTAAAAATGACAAAATTAGTCATTTCATACTTGGTATTTAAAGATTTTCTGCATAAGAAAAAAATTGAAAAATGTGGTGTTGTTCACTAAAAATATTTCGTTCTAAATTTAATATAATACAAAATAAAACTAGAAATTCTTTCTTCAGAAAGAATTATTTCGAAATAGAAATGAAACATTTTCTTGTAAATAGGTCAAACCAGGAATTCTCAATTTCTTAGAACTTCTTTTCTGTTTTTCTCCAAAAAATGAAGACGAAAATGGCTGACTGCAACAGGTCATTTAATTCAGTGTAATTTATGATGTTGAAGAACTCTGTCAAAGTTCTTCCAACCAGCTCTTACTTAAAATAGAATACTACCTTAGAGAATATAACTGACACTTGATAAGGGTGATTCAGTAAATGACAGTCTGTAATTTCTATGCCACCACTATTTTCAACATATTTATAAGCAGTCATCCCTCTCAAACTCTTGTTTGAATTCCAGTTCTGCTGCCTTGGGTAGGATTCACCCGACAAATTTCACAGTGTAGGTGTTCACATCCAAGTTAGTCGTCCACGTTCTCTTCCATGTTGATAGGCACTTCTGCAACATCGTTCTCATCCTAGAGCTGCAATTTCAAATGGGTCAAATGAATTCTGTTCTAAAAGTCTTTGCTTCTTCTAGTATAAATAATTTGATTTAGTCCACATGTAGATCTCTATTAGTTGTTTGATGCTTGAACCTCATCAGTTGTGTCTGTTCCTGGTAGAGCAAGACTGTAAAATGTACAGCTAGAATAATCATCAAAATAGTATCTAGCCCATTCCAGGTATCAGTTCATTGCTAAACAGACGAGCGCGAGGGACTAAGCTCAAGCATTAGACCCCCTTCTTTGACACCCACAGACTAATCATGTGCTTGCTCCAGCCACCTCTGCTGAGGTTGATCCAGCTCGTTCTTGCCAGGACAATCCCCCAGCAAGGGCTGGGGGTGGTTCAGCTCAAAGCTGCATCAGAAGGACCTGTGGCTGGGACAGCATGGCTTGAGGCCTGGCTCCCTCGACCTTCTTCTTCTGTCCAGCACTTCTCCAGCAGTCTGGGCACCCTCAGACACCTCCATGCACACCCTGCCTGAGCACCCCAAGGCATGCTGCACAAAAAGCACTCCAAAAACTCACTCAGGAGGCCACAACACAGCCCCCACATTACTCCAGACACTTTGAACTGAGAAGCACATACAAAACAGTCATTATGACTTAGTGCTGGAGTTAGGGCTTGACCCAGAGCCCAGAGGATACCCACAGTCAAGGGCAATGTGACACTGTTCACTCTAGAAGGAGCTAGTTCCCAGCTGCATGATGAGGAACCAGTTGCACCATTTGCCTTGACATGGGAAATTGGCCCCTGGCGCTCTCTTCTGTAGGAACTCAGGGAGAGCCCCACCTGGCCTGAGACAGGATCATTTCTGTCTGTGTTTAGAGGCATTAATCTAAGAAACAAAATAGAAATTGCCCTTATCTTTATTCATTGTTTACTGATTATGAAGTCTGCTTTCTTAGTGAGTGTCCTAACAAAGCCATTCTCTTCCTGTTATTTTCAAGGAGGTCATATGAACTTATTTAGCTTTGAAATCTTTATACCTGTATCAAACTAGGTTGGAGCTGCCAATGGCTAGAAGCAATTGGAAAGAATGCTGGAGCAGGTGGATGCATGCACTAACATGCACATAGACTGTACATCTGTAGGTCTTGTTTCCTGAAGAAATTAGCCTTCCAAAATTACTGTATGTTTGATGCAACTTCTGTATGATGTTGCAAAGCATTTCTTTAATTTCACATGCAGACTTGTGTCCAGCATTTTCACTTTTACAACACTCATTTCAAATTCACTTACATTTTTATTTCAGCAGCATAGATTTAACTGAACAAAAATAAAATTTTTCCTGAGCAGACTTTTCAGTTCAGTCTGCCCCAGACATATTGTGTTACTTTACTTAAGCAGGTACATGTTGGACCAACCCTCTTGGTGTTTCTAGGAATTTCTAAATAGTTGCTGTTCCTAACAGCTCTTTGGCTAATACCAAACTGCAACAAAATTATAAACTTTTGCTGAGTAAGAAAACAAGGTGGAATGCTGGAACTGATGAATTCAAGATTCAGAAACCAGAGGGAAAATGAGCCCAAATACATATGACTTTCAAAGACTTAAATTTTTTATGTTAATCTCAGGGCTTGCCTCTCTTCAGGGCCTAATTTGTGTTTCTTGAAACTCAAGGCTTACCTGATGGGCAATTTCACATTGGTTGTTTACACAGCTAGGGATATCTACCACAAGGAGATATCCCTGATCACAAGCCTATTCCAAAGCCGAGGAGTTTGTATCTATAGTGCCCAGCACTGGTTGTACCCATGTTGTGAAGCCCTTATTATGCATCTTCCTAAGGTCGTTAAGCTATAATAATTCTTTTTTTTTTTTTCAGAAAAAAACACACAAAATGATGTGAAGACTGGGTTGCAGCTCTGCCAAAATGCAGGATATCAAGCGGGTGTGCTATATGCTTGGGAAAGTGGTATGAAGCATATGGGCTTGTGCTGGCCTACGAGGCCTGCTGGGAGAACGTGGAGGACCACGCATCAAGAAGGGGTGACTTCCCATCCACAATGACAAGATGGAAGGAACCCAGGAGCCCAGAACTGTTTGGAAAAGCCCAGCTTCTGTTTGGAAAGAACTAATTGGTTCACTCCGAAAGGGAGGCTGCAAGCATAGCCAATCAGGAGTGCAGAACTTATGAGTGAACAACAGAGCTAAGTTGGTTGACACTGTATGTGTACTTGTTACAAGCCTGATTTTCCATCCCATTGCTTCTCTTGGGCTGTGGACACCAATATACAACGGACATACAGCACTGCAATTCTTTTTTTGTGCGTGTGATGGCAAGGGTTCAGCATCTGTCTGTAAAAACTTCAATATTTTATTTTACCTAGGTTTGTGAAAATGACCTCCTATGTAATGCCTGTATCACTCCATACTGAGTGCTGAACATTATAAGGTTTCATATCAGGGTAATAATTTTAGCCATATCTTAAAGAACTAATGTCCTGTACATGCACATCACAAGCTTGAAGCAATCTCAGTCTCAGCAGCCATTTTCAGACCCACAAAGCTAATAGGGCAAGAAAAATGTGTGTCTTCTATGTTTGTCATTTGGTATTTGTCTTCACATTTTGAGTAATTCTTCCTTATTAAGAATTTGGATGTATTTAGAAGGCTTTTGGGGAAGGCAACATCTAATGGCCAGTGTAAAAAGTAAGGAGACTTCAAGGTAGACTTGTAGAGCTTTGGCAGAGCCACGTTAGGATGGCAGAAGGACTGCACAGAACAGGCGTGATGGGTATTGCTGAAGCTGTGTAAGTAACCCGGGACTGAACGGGTGGGAGATGGGATAGTTCCAGGGCAGGATTAAGAAAGTGGTAGCATGCTGTTTGAGCAAACAGATGGATTCTCAGGACTAAATAGCTGGAGATGCTGTAACATAGGTGTGTGTAAGGTGGATTGAGAGATTTCTCAGTGACTTGAGCTGGCAGATGTGCTGCCAGTCTGCACAGTGAAGGCTGCAAAATTAGATATTGCCATCTAATGTCTTTCATCACCATTATCGGAGGCTACTTTTATTCCCATGATTAAAAAGGGGAAAGAAGCCCCTGCATTTTCGAAAGAGAGGCTAAATGATCATAAAACTGTCACAGGTGATTTGAAGCTGGGTTATCTTTTATTATTAGTTCTCTGCTGCCAGAACAAAACAGGGACAAAGAGAGATTAGAGCAAAGACTGAAAATATCTATACACCCAATGCTGTTCTTTCCCCCATGGGCAAAATGCTCTCTGTGCAGGGACTCAGGTGCAGCATGGGGAAGGGGAAGATAGGTAAGTCCTGGCAGGCTCGTGTGGAGTGTCTGTTCTGTATCCATTGCAATGATCATACCCACCGCAAATTGCATAGGGTGTACCTTAATTGCATAGGTCCTCCCTTCTAACACATTTGTACAATCTGGCTCTTAACATATTTCTCTGTGAGAAAAGCCAGGACATTCTTTATGCTACCTCTTCTGCCTTTGTGATGGGAGTTAGTAGGAGCTGAGTTCTCATGGTCATGTTTCTCTTTCCCATCAATTAACAAGTTATGTCTTATTAACTGAGGACACCTATGCTCCACCTTGCTCTACTTACCCACGCTGGTGGTAACTGTGGGAGCGCATAACCTATCTATCTTAGTGACTTTGCCACTCCTCCCAGAAAGGTAGTAGTAACACTTCCAAGCTAGAAACTAGATAACAAAATGCAATGAGTGAGGAAAACAAGCACTGGCTAAAAGGGCCAACCTCCCTTCAGGGGTGACTTGGTAAGAGCAGCTTTGCATCCCGCTCCATAGTGTTTGTCATACAAAGGTGCAGGAGCAGGAAGATAGGCCAGAAGGGTGGCCCAGAGAACGCAGAGCAGATTTGGGATTTGGACTCAATCTCCTGCTCCCTTGCAGCTTACCATTGGACTAATCACTTTGTTCTTTCTGTGCCTTACATCCCCACTTACAAAACGTGGAATGGGCAGTACTCAAAACTCACAGCAGTGTTTCAAGGAAAATATATCTGAGCAACTCATGAGCCAGAGTTCCCGGGGCAGGAGGGTCATGAGATACTGTGTCAGGAGGGCTATCTCTAGTAACAGACGTGTACAATAGCAAGGGGAGGATGTCCAAATTTTTCTTATCTTCTGACTGCTGAAGTGAAATAAGAATGGGGAAAACCCCTGAGGGCTGAGGAGATTTGGGACTTACTTTCTGTCAGTGGTGCTATGGTTTGAACAAACGCAATGACCATCTGCATCTTTTCTCAGAAAGTTCACTTAATACCTCAGATGAGAATAATCAGTAAGTGAAGGCATCAGGCAAAAGGATAAGCTGAGATAAGAAATGCATCAAATCTTGGAGGCTGCTGCATGTGGAGTGTCTGTCCAAGCAGAGAGGTAAGAAACCCTAGCTAATGGGACCTCCCTAGGACTTTTTGCTTACCTAAAAATCAGAAGCATATTGAGGAAACTGGAAGAAATTCAGTGGTAACCGTGTTCAGGAACTGAAATGACTAACCTTTGAAGGAAAAAAGTGATTGGTAGTTATTGTGGTTTAAGTAGTGATGAGGATTGTGTGAGGACTGTGGTAACTTCTTCAGTTAACTGACATTAGAAATACCCAAAGTTGTACCAAAGTATTAAAGACAGAAAGGAACATAGCTGGGAGCAATGGGAAAAACATCTGCTGTATCATTTTGGTTAACATATGTCTCAGGCTTTAAACTTATAGCTAGTTCTTCAAATGCTTAGTGCAGAGTTTATTTCCCCTAGATTTAGGTCTGGAAAAACTAATTGTCTGGTCTAAGCTATCTGGGATTTATCCTTTCATGTTACTCTCTGAGGCAACCAGGAATCCCCAGCAATCCATTCTGGGTTCTTCACTATTCCCACCACCATCTGTTATCCTGAGAGCATCTCTGGTTCAGCAGCGGATAATCACTTTCTTTAGAACAATGTAATGTAATGGAATGTGTCTCACCTTAGAGTTTTCCCCAGAGCAATTCTTCAGGTTCTCCTCAGAGATTGTGTCTAAACTGTCCATTGCTGGTTTCTTCCTTCCTCTGGGACTGTTTTCGGCTATCTTCTTTTTGAAGTGTGGTTCCCATAACTGGGCACTACTCCATCAAGGCCTCAGTGATGCTGAATAGAACACAACGGTTATCCCATTTCTTAAGTAAGATATGCATATTTCTGTGTCTCAGTAGTGCAATCTTGACTCATATTCACTTTTGGATACATCACGACCCTCAGATCTTTTTCAAATCTAAGTTCTTTTTCTAACTAGTTATTCCTTCACTTAGCTTTTCAGCAGTCTTTTCTCCAAGACTGGTACTTTGTTGTTTACTGAATTTAATCTTGTTGATTTCAGATAGCTTATTAAATTTTTAAGGTCATGTTGAATTTTGATCTTGTCCTCTACATGGCTTACAGATTTTTTAACTTCATGCTACTGACCATGTATAAGTTTATACTGTTTTCCGTCCCCCAGGTCATCTGAGTCTTTATGGTACAGAGCAAACTGTGATATATTAGCAACACCTCACAGCTCATTGGTTAGAGTAATCAGTCCATAAGAAGAGAAACACAGCTGAGCTAACACAACTTAGCTTTGGTTGTAGTGGAACTAGGGGAAAAAGAGATTATGGGAAATATAACTTCATTTGCAGGTTGACTTGGATATGATCAGAGAACTTTTCTCCTTATTGGCACATATGTGCCAATGTCATGCTAGTGAGTCACAACTTCAGTCTGAGCAGGCCCAGCAGAACTGCTCTTCTCCAGGAGGAATGCTGACTGCAGCATTTTATTCCTCTGAATAAAAATTCAGTAGCTCTCTGAAATTCTCCACAATTCAGTAATCATTTTTCTCCTATTATTAGATGTCTACAAACAACTTTTTGTTTTCCTCTAGATGTTTAAAAATCTTTGACCCAGCGACTATTTCTTTATATGTCAGTATAGATGATATAGGGCCAAACAAATGCTAACTAGCAATATGATATGTTGCATCACATCAGTTTAACAAAACATTAAAAGAAGCCCACATCCATCATATCTGGATATACATCGTAATCAATCAACTGTTTTTTAAAAAGAAAACAAAAGAACCAAGCAAATGAAACAAATTACCTTAAATTACAATTTGTAAACCAACTACGATTTGTAAAACCAAGCCTATATTTTAGATTCTCTTAATTTCTTTTACATTGTTAAATTCATCTGGGAACAAAAGATGTCACCTACTAGGACTGCTGAGAAGTACAAGGGCATCTGTTCAAAGTTAGAGAGAAAGTCTGAATTTATATTCTTTTAGCATCCCTCTTCCTTCTCCCACTTTTTAGTAAGACTGAAATTTCCCTTATTATCCATATAGAATTTCTCTTATATTGTCACTCAGTTTCACAGCCTTAATTACATAGAGATAAAAGGAAGACTTTTCATAGTAAGAATACCAGAACCTCTTCTTGATAAGACAATTTTTGCAGAGTATGGTACAACTTTTATAGGAGGAGCTAGAAAAAATGCCAAAGCATTCTTTTTTACATTGTGCATTCTGCTTTTGCAAACAGATGTGGGAATTTTCAGGGACCTGTATGGCTGGAATAAAAAAGTCAGAGAGCTGTGAAATTATCTGAGGTTAACACATGTTCAAGGTTCAGGATATCTTCTGCCTCTTTGGTTCTATGTCAGTGAGGAGCATATTACAATATATTTTTAAAAGCTTCATAGATGTTAGGTTTTAAACAGTAGTTATATTATAATGCTATTAAAAAGTGCTAATGTTCAGGCATATAAATTTCCTACGTTCACTTTGTAGCTTTGATTTTGAAGATATGACACCAGCACAAGACTGGTTACTCTATTGAAAAATCTCTTGTTCTGGAGAAAAATATATTTTGTTCAAGCACACAACTGATTTGAAAAATAAATATGTCTGTAGCTTTGCAAATTACTTTCCTTATTCTGCTTAAAACAAGAAGTTTCAATCCTGCTATCAGTCATGTGAGACCTAGTTCTTCTGTCTTAATCTACCTGAAGGCAAAATTACAGTAAAGGGCTGACTGCATTCACTGTTGAATAGAATAGATCTAAATTTTCCAAGTCTTTTTTTCTGCCCTGTCCCAAGGCCCCTTTGCTTTCTGTGTTATATGCACAAGGGGTGTTTTGAAGCATACAGATGCTCAGCGCAGTGGTTCTGTTCTAGCTCAGAAGTAATTCACTCATGTTCCTTCCTTACACCCTCCTACAGCAACAGCTGAGGAGCTCTGGTTTCATGTGTGTTGATGGTGGCATTCCTCTTACAGACAGGAAAGAAGCTGCATATATTTAGATTCACAGGCTCAAACTTAGGGTGGAAGGTACCTTTCAGAGCTCATGTAGTCCAAACTTCTGCCCAAAGCAGAGACAATTTCAAAGTTGGAGCAGGTTGCTAAGGGCTTTCGCCAGTCAGGTTTTGAAACTCTCCAAGGGTGGAAATTCCAGAGCCTTTCTGGAAAACCTAATCCAATGCTCAGTCACCCTTATTGTTCAGTTTTACCAATCTGTTTTACTGACTGTTTTTCAGGTTTGAGAAAGTCTCTATGCTAAAGCCATGTAATATAAGAGAAGTAAAACATAGCGGTAAAAACACAGCAGTAAAATTTCTGAGATGAGAATGGCTAGCACCTTAAGAAGAAGAAAAAAAACTTCTCACATGGCAAGGACTGAAACCAAATGAAAACAAGGAGGAAGTGAGAAGACATCAGCTCATCAACTAGGATCACCCTGTTCCAGGAAGCAGTGGAGGCCATTACTTTGCCATAGATGGATGGCTACTTCACCAGCCAAGACTCAACAGGTATTTTCCTGGGTGCAGTGAATATATTAATGCTCAGCTTGGGAGCACACTAGTCCTAGTTGTCTACTACGCCAAATAATAATTGTTTTGTTGTCTTCAGTTGCTTGTATTCTGCTTGTGGAGTCACTGCAACATTGTAAAATTTACCTGAAGGGGGAAAGAGAGGGTAGGCTGCCCAAGAGTGTTGTGTGTTGTATCTAGAAATCTTTTTAAATTTTTGCTTGACAAAGTATGCTGCCTAAAAGAAGCTGGTACAACTCAGTGCTCACTGAGTACTAGGCAGAAAGCTACGATGGAGCACAGAAATAAGTCTTTGTAATGCTACACCCTCTATGACAATCATGAAATATTAATGTTCCCAAAGAACACAGCATAAGGGCAGTGAGAACATAAAAACGCTTTGTAGTTAGAGTTTCTAGCTTTGGAGCAACTTTAAAATGGTGCATTTAATAGTATGAAGATTTGCATTGCATTTAGAGGAGAAATGATTGTATGTAAATGCACATTTTTATTAATATTAAATACTAAATAAAATGTTAATCATATAATAACATCTATTAATGTTATAAAATAACAGTAATAATTATATCAATAATCATAAACTATCATTAAAATATCAAATATTAATATATTTAACAAAATTAATTAAATATTTTGGTGAATAATAATTTATTGCTACTTTGAATTCTTTGTTTCTGAGGACTGAAACATGCTGTCCCAGTTCATGTTCCCACAGTGCTGTGAATGCAGCTGTATTTATTGCAGGGATGGATTATAAAACACATTAAACCATGTATATATGTGTTCTTAAGTGCTTAAAAAAACTAATCCAGAGGATCCTAAATTCTTTTTTTTTTTTAACGCTAGTCTGTTTTACTTTTTTATAAGACACTTTGAATACAAACTCAGAGCAAAATTGTTGGAGCTTCCCATTGCTCATCCTTTCTCTGTACGGTTAGTTCAGTTCAGGTTAGTTTGCATTATGCAGTTAAACACATAACTTAGCATTGGCCCAGTGGAACTATCTTATACTTCCACAGGAGGAGTTTCTCTTTTGGAATGTCCTGACTTAGGCATCTTTGGCAATCCCACCTTAATGGTTTGGTGGATGCAGCCCAAAATACAATGTACATAGTAATGAATCTGATGCACTAATATCCATGTGTTCACGCCTGCCTCCTGGGTCAGTCCCTTCTTTTGTTGCCTGCTATTATTCACCATTTGTAACAATAGAGTTAATAAGTGCAAGACTGAGCTATTACTTGTTCCTCTGGTGTTTCCTAAGTTTTTCTTCTTTGTACCTCTTTTCCTACTCTACTCCACTTCACTTCAGGACACTTCAGTTCTTGCTCTTATTTATCTTGCAGCCTTTTCCTGTGTGACGGGTGAAAAGAAAAGGTGAGCAGTACCAGGAACAGCAATGGATCCTCACTGAGGAAGCATTTTCATTCCAGTTTCCTTCAAAGTAAATTCTAGGGGAAGAACTAGTGAAAGCGATGGCAGTGACAGTGCTAATTACCCCTGAATTACCCCTGAATAATTACCCCTGAATGGGGTAATTCAGCAGGATGACTTATGCTTTGCTGCATACATGACTTCCACCCAAAATTAGTGACCTATATAAGAAAGCCATAACCTGGAATGGAGTCTTCAGAACAAAGCATTGTTTTTATATTACAGTAGGAATTAGAGATCTGTGTGCAGTTTCAGGGCTATGATCTCACTGCTATTATGGAGACATGACTGGATACCTCGCATGACTGGAAGGCTGCAGTGGGTGGATACAGGCTTTTTAGGAAGGACAGACTAGGAAGGCAAAGAGGGGGAGTCACCCTTTATATGAGATCAGTTGCAATGCATGTGGCTCTGTTTGGGAGTGGTCAATGGCCTGACTGAGAGCTTGTGGGTAGGGATTAAAGGGCAGGCTAACATGAGTGACACTGTGGTGGGGGTTTACTACAGGCCACTGGATCAGAACGAGGTTGTAGATGGGGCCTTCTACAGACAGCTGGAAGTAGCCTCACGATCACAGGCCCTAGTTCTCATGGGGAGCTTAAACCACCCTGACATCTGCTGGGAAGGCAGCACAGCAGGCCATAAGCAATCCAGCAGGTTCCTGGAGACCATCGATAACAAGTGATAGAGGAGCCGACAAGGAGAGGTGCGCTGCTGGATCTTGTACTAACAAACAAAGAAGGACCGGTTAGAGATGTGAAGGCTGGGGGCAACTGTGGTTGCAGTGACCGTGAGACATGGGAGTTCAGGATCCTGCAAGGAGGGAGCAGGGCAATAAGTAGGATCGCAACCCTGGACTTCAGGAGAGCCACCTTTGGCCTCTTCAGGGACCTTCTTGGAGGAATCTCATGCGGTGGGGCCCTAGAAGGAAGAAGTGTCCAAGAGAGCTGGTTAATATTCAAGCACCACTTCCTCCAGGCTCAAGAGCAGTGCATCCCTCTGAGTAAGGAGTCCAGCAAAGTGGGCAGGAGACCTGCATGGATGAGCAAGGAGCTCCTGGCCAAACTCCAAGAGAAGAAGGAAGTACACAGAATGTGGGAAAGGGGACAGGCCACTTGGGAGGAATACAGGAATATATTGTCAGAGTGTGCAGGGATGCGACAAGGAAGGCTAAGGCCCAGTTGGAATTAAATCTGGCAAGGGATGTCAAGGACAACAAGAAGGGCTTCTTCAAATACTTCAGTAACAAAAGGAGGACTAAGGAGGACTGGGGGACTGCTGCTGAATGGTGCAGGGGTTCTGGTGACAAAGGACATAGAAAAGGCTGAGGTGCTGAATGCCGCCTTTGCCTCAGTCTTTGTCATTAAGATCAGCCCTCAGGAAACCCAGACCCTGTAGACCACAGATGAAGTCTGGAGAAAGCAAGATTTTCCCTTGGTCAAAGAGGATCGGGTTAAAGATCATTTAGAAAAACCTGACACCCACAAGTCCATGGGCCCTGACAGGATGCACCCACGAGTGCAGAGGGAGCTGGTGGACATCATTGCTAGGCCACTCTCCATCATTTTTGAAAGGACATGGAGATCAGGAGAGGTGCCTGAGGACTGGAAGAAAGTCAATGTCACTCCAGTCTTCCCAAAGGGCAAGAAGGAGGACCAAGAGAACTACAGGCTTGTCAGCCTCCCCTCCATCCCCGGAAAGGTGATGGAACAGCTCATCCTGGAGGTCATCTCTAAGCATATGGAGGACAAGAAGGTGACCAGGAGTAGTCAGCATGGATTCACCAAAGGGGAAATATCGTGCTTAACCAGCCTGATAAGCCTTCTGTGAGGGAATGACTGGCTGGGTAGGTGAAGGGAGAGCAGTGGATGTTGTCTGCCTGGACTTCAGCAAGCCTTTCAACACTGTCTCCCATCACATCCTCATAGGCAAGCTCATGATGTACGGCTAGATGAACGGAGAGTGAGGTGGATTGAGAACTGGCTGGATGGCCGAGCTCAGAGGGTTGTGGTCAGTGGCACAAAGTCTAGTTGGAGGCCTGTAGCTAGCGGTGTCCCCCAGGGGTCAGTACTGGCTCCAGTCTTGTTCAATATATTCATCAATGACCTGGAGGAAGGGTCAGAGCAAGGGTCTCAGCAAGTTGGCTGAGGATACTAAACTGGGGGGAGCGGCTGACCCACCAGAAGGCTGTGCTGCCATTCAGAGAGACCTTGACAGGCTGGAGAGATGGACAGAGAGGAACCTCATGAAACTCAGCAAAGGCAAGTGCAGGGTCCTGCCCCTAGGGAGAAATAACCCCATGCACCAGGACAGGCTGGGGGCTGACCTGCTGGAAAGCAGCTCTGCCGAGAAGGACCTGGGAGTGCTGGTGGACAACAAGTTAACCATGAGTCAGCAATGTGCCCTTGTGGCTAAGAAGGCCAATGGCATCCCGGGCTGCATTAGGCAGAGTGTTACCAGCAGGTCGAGGGAGGTGATCCTGTGCCTCTACTCAGCCCTGGGGAGGCCTCACCTGGAGTGCTGTGTCCAGTTCTGGGCTCCCCAGTCCAAGAGAGACATGGCCCTACTGGAGGGAGTCCAGCGGAGGGCTACAAAGATGGTGAGGGGACTGGAGCATCTCTCCTCTGAAGAAAGGCTGAGAGAGCTGGGCCTCTTCAGTCTGGAGAAGAGACCACTGAGAGGCCATCTCATCAATGTCTACAAGTACGTGAAGGGCGGGTGTCGAGAGGATGAGGCCAGTCTCTTCTCCATGGTGCCCAGCGACAGGACAAGAGCCAACGGGCAGAAACTGAACCACAGGAAGGTGGAACCAGAATCTGAACCTGAGGAAAAACTTCTTCACTGTGTGGGTGAGTGAGCACTGGAACAGGTTGCCTAGAGAGGTTGTGGAGTCTCCATCCTTGGAGATGTTGAAAAGCTGGCTGGGCACAATCCTAGCTGACCTGCTGTAGGTGACCCTGATCAAGCAGGGAGGTTGGACGAGATGATCTCCAGAGGTCCCTTCCAACCTCAACCGTTCTGTGACTCTGTGAAATGAAGTAAATAGTGTGGTACTTTTCCTTCCTGTAGGAACCTGTCCTACAGGGCTTACCTGTGAAGTCAAAGACTTCTCGCACATTCACAGCCAGGAACAGAGAACTGATCAAGAAGACGGGCTAAACAGAAAAATCAAAGTAATTCTGTGGGAATTAAGGTGGGAAGGGACTTCTGCAGGTCATCACCAGTTCCACTCTCCAGACAGCCATAACTTCAAAGTTAGATCAGGCTGCTCCAAACTTGTCCATTTTTGAGTGGTTCCAAGGATGGAGATTCCACTGCTTCCTAGAGCTGTGCCAATGCCACACCACTCTCATCATTAAAATGTTTTTCGGTATACCAAGTCAGAGAAGGTACAGGTATCATCATTGCAAATCTGTAATCACAGGCTTACACCTTCGTATTTCTCATATCAAAAGATTTAGGCTAGAACTATACACAATTGCATATCTGGATGGAATCCTAGAATCAGTAACAGTTTCATCAAAGTTAAATTTAAAGCAAGCCCCTTTACTGCTGCAAATGGCTAAATAACACAGTTTTCTGCTAAAGATATTCTGTTACGGCTTACAGATGAAAAAAATGTAACTTAACTTTCTGATCACAAGGCTTAAAAGGAAGAAAAGATGAATATTCGCCTATACAGTTTCCTTTGTTGACTACCTTCTAACAGCCCATTCAGACCAAATCAACTCCCACCAGCTGTTCTTGGCCCTTAAGGTAACTATCCTGCATTATTTACACAGTTTTGGTGACCTTAAAAGCCCCTGTGAAAATATTATCAAAAGTGATTTTCTCTTTTTAAACTCTGTATAACACTGGTGATAGTCCAAGGAGGAAAAGGCTTCACAAATCTACATGCATGGAAAGGAAATATTTAAATAGTAAAGCTAGACTGCAAGAAATTTCCAGTTTCCCTGCTGAGCTTTCACAAATAGAATGATAGACATTCCTGTAACAAGGCAAGAAAGGAAGGTGTGTATCTAATTTCAGCTGAGCATTAAGACAGGATCAAATTTCCCTAAGACAGATATCTCTGCTGGTGTGGTGTTAAGAAACACTGCTGCGTAATTCTACCACAGGCCTAGCCTTAGCATCTTCTTAGCATCTGAGTACTGTTACTCAGGACAGTTGTGTCAATACCATTCATCTCAGCCCCATAAATCTGCAGAGCAGCTACAGTGCTGCCTTACTCATCTTAAACTTGATGTTTAAAGGCACTGTCCACTCAGGGACTTTCTCCTAAGCCCATGGCTTATTTGCACACTAAAATTTAGTAATACATCCACACTGTATCCTCACTGCAGACCTACAAAGTTTCCCCCACACAGAAACCTGGTGGAATAATGCAAGAATTAAAACTGTGTTAATTAATTAAAATTAATTCCAGGTTACTGGAATTCCTCATAGCCTTGGGCAAGTCACCATGTTTGCTTTCGGATTCCTTTCAGATGAGACTAAATCCAAATGTACCCCATGAATTCACCTCCTGCTCTACAATTGCTAATGGGTAGTCAGTACAGAGGACTAGAACAGAAATAGTCTGAAGGAAACAGTCCTGGAAAGCATAGAGTAGGACTGGATGACAGGTCCTCGACATCAGCTATTTCACTGTACACATCCACTCCAACTGTGCTGTACTAGCCACTAATACTCACTAATATTCAGATAGTATTCAATTTCTGCTCCCTAAACTGAATCAAATATGCTGAGTTTAGTGCATACTAAATACACAAAATTCATACTTGAATATCCCAGGAAAGCAGAAACCCAAGCACATTTGAGTGGTGGCAAGAAAGAACATGATTCCAGTCACTTCTTTCGGTGTTGTGACAAAATCACCTGAACACCTGGTAGTGTGTGCCTCCCCTTCTCCAGCAGGTAAGTCTCAGCGCTTCCAGTGCTCCAGCCCTCTTCCAACAAGGAAAACAAATTCAAGAAAGCATCCATCTACTGACTTTTTACTGAATCAGCATTACTCCAGGCTTAGCATTTCACTTATAATAGATATTTGCAGTTACCTTCCTAGCAAGGCTGCTGCACCTCTTAGGCTACAAATTTTCATCTCTAAACACACTTCTAGGACCTTTTACATTGCTGTATATCATTGCTTTCCACGGGCACATTCCAGAAAACCTTCTGCCACTCATCCAGCTGTACTGCAAAAGGGCCTGCCTATAGATACAGGTCATCTGCCTTCAGATGTAGCTCTTCCAGAGGCCAAGCAGGCAACACCACACTTAATCAAACTGAAAACATTCTCTGAAGAACAACAAAGTAGAGTAAAAATCAAGTGAAGCTGACTCCCATAAAGAACCCTGTAACAGGTTACTTTTAACTGTTTCCATGCTATGGTGGTAGCTGTTACACAATTCAAAATATTCACCCTTTTTTTTTTAAAAAAAAGGGTGGTTTATATCTCTCTTTGCCTGATGTCCTCTGAGGATTTCCTACCACAGGAAAACACTCACTGCCCAAGGCTGTCTTAGACTCAGCAGAGCAATCTATTAGAAGGACTAGAGCAGATGCTAAAGGAGAACATTTACTCCATTGCCCATATATGTTCCAGGGCTGGTTTTCCGAGGAGTTTAGGGCAGTGAATAGTACGATTCCAGATGATGTTCTCCATCCTTCCTCTCCTCATAAGGAATGGCAATGTTACAGGAAGGAGCACGTTCGCATATCTGCCACAGACCTCTCATGTAACCAGGCACGTCACAGCTCCCCAGTTACTGAGTGGGCATACAGCAAGCCCCCATCTCTGAAGGGTCTTCTGAAGGCCCCCATCTCTGAAGGGTCTTCTGAAGATAAATAGCTAGCTTTTCAAGCTATTTTCACACTGTGGTGACAAGAACAGATATATAGACTGAAATAATTGTCTTAAGTACAGAATATGTTAGTTCTTTCTTTCCAGTTACTGGACACACTATTTTTGCCTTGTTTAGGATGAGACAGTTGTAATCACCTTTATTTAATCATTGTTTTTTGCCTGGCTAAACTATAGCATCCAATCAGTTTTAATTTTCATTCATAGTGATTCCTCTGTTGTTTTCAAGTCAGCACAAACAATAACTTTGGGAATGAAAAGACATTGTTCAGTTTTCAATTCTGCTACTAACTGGCCATGGAACCTAGAATGACTATCTTCATTTCCTTGTATACTTAAATTAAGCTTATACATAGCTATAATTAATGTTACAGTGCTTGACCACGTCTTCTGTAACAGTATGAGACTTTTAAGTGAATAGCTTATTTAAAGCAAACAATATTTTGAAGAAAGCGCACAAGAGGATAGGGGTTTTTTTTGTTTGTTTTTTTAAGGCATTCTGCCTTATATGATGAAAACCTTTTTGTGGAAAATACGTTTTGGGGAAAATCTCTCTCTTGGAGAGAGATTTTAATTAACTCCAGGTGAGCTGCAGCTTTACATCAGCATATGCTAAATGCATTTGGGTTTTACTGTGTCAGGTATGATCACATGTACCATGGCAGTTTCACGTAGTTGCTCAATCTTACTTTTTATAGTTGTACTTGAAATTTTACAATATTTAAGATTTAGCTGAAAAGGCGAGTTACTGTTTTTGCATAAGAACATCTATACAACTTCCTTCAAGATTTGTTTTTGCATAAAACCCTTTTCTTTGTTTTTTCTTTAGTAACTTTTAGCTCTTGTGGTGCAGAGGAAAGCTTAAAAATACAAATTAAATGTTCTCTAAGGGCTCAGAAATAAGACGATAAATAAAAAGATGATAAAATATGATTTTTTAAAGCACTTTGGGTCAGAAACTTTGTGTTTCTATTTCATACACAGGCTACTTGTTGTGTGATACTGGTCTTAATAATGGATATTGTTCTTTCTCAATTAATCTTTATACTATTGTCCTGTAATGAAAACGATGGAGCCCTGTTATCATCATGGAAGCTTTTGAATTAATTGCTTAGAATACAGATGATATCAGTCAAGCTCCGCATGTATTTGCATATCTGACAATATTTTGAATGTAATGAACACTGGCAGCCTTGATATTTTTCATTCAAAAGAATGTGGAGAAATAGAAATGCCAAATCCGACTTTGAAAGCCCTTTAGCATGCTCAAGCCAGTCAGCATTTCATCTACTTTGATTTTAAAAACTGCAGTCAATTGGCACAGTAGATTATATTCCATCAAGCTTATGTGCATTCATGTTTCTTTCACTTGGTTATTACTGGTATTACTATTGAACATCTTAATTCTAAAGGCTCTCATAGGGCTCAGTTACTTTCATAAGGAACATTTCTGAAATTCCACATGTATGTGTATTCTTGATTTTACTGAGATACTGCTAGATATAGAGGTTCTGAGTACAGCGTGTGATTTTGTTCAGATTTAGAAATGTTTGGAATTCAAATCTGCCATTTCATGAAAAATTCCAATATTTTGACTTTCATTTCCAAACCAAACCTGAATGTTGAAATTTACAGTCTTTAACATTGCCAAAAATGTTACTTTAGAAATAACAAAATAAACTTTCTTTATGTGCCTGTAAAATAGTTTGACACAATCAAATCTGCATTTTCTGTTAGAAAATTGTTCCACAAGGTTAGAAAAAACATTCTACCAGCTCTATTAATGTCTTCTGCAAATCTCAGATTAGTGAAGCCCCTTGGAATGCCATTCATGCTACAACCTTCAATCTTTTGTTGTGATGTGGGAGGCTTTCTGATCATTCTGCTTAAAATCAAGCTTTCCTGGTAAAAGTGCTGTTGCTGCCTATGGCTTTGCATTCTCACTTTGCATGGAAAGGGGTAACCTCAGCAGTGTATTGTACACTGTGCAATTGATTAACATTCCCCATTCTAAAATAGGAGTATAGGCAGAAGAAGCTTACATCTCTCAACCCCACAATTTTCACAGAACATTTTGTGACTTTAACAACTCTGTTAACAACTGATAGCTATTTTCATAGGATTCCACTATTTGATTGCAATATTGATATATTAGGCACATATCTGTAAATAAAACTCAGTGCAGAGAATAAGAAGTGTAAGTGTGCTGGAGTCCTGAAGCGAACAGCATTGCTTGTAAATTCTACTTACATCTACATATCATTTAGAGACATCGTAAATCAACACATTTATGTAGATCCTGCGTATGGTATTTTCAGAAAATATTCTTTAACACATTGTTCAAAAAAAGTTTTGGCAGAGCTGTCTGGATAAACACCCCACAGGCAGACTATCAGCTGACATTTCCAAAGCAGGAAGTTGTAATTTTGCAAGCAGATTCACCTATTCTTTATTCTTTAATCTTGCAAATGGGGAGTTAGCATTTTTCCAAGTGCTCTTGAAGTTGAGCAGCTGAATAATGAGCTGATTTTTCAAGAGTGATCTTTACTTCCCAGTGACTCAACAGCTCAAAAATTCTATCCTAAAAATGTATTTATGTGTCTAAAAATGTACTTAAAAATGCGTAAGATTTATTTTTTCTAATGTTTCTGCGTGTGGCTTTAAAGCTTTGTTTTTCAGCATGTGAACTTGAATATCCCAATGAAGACTGCCCTTCATTTAATTTATCAGTCTTATATAACATCTAGGCTGATCTCTAATTCTGGTCCTAAATGTACCTTTTATCTTCTTGACTTCAAATCTATTGAACTACCAGTATCTCACCATGCTGGGAGAAACTGATTCCTGCATGAGTCAGGTACAGATTCTCTGACCCAATTCTGCTCTCCTGCTGCACATTGTCACCCTGAAATCTGTTAAACACTCATCTTCAACCAAAGAAACTGTGGAAATATTGATAAAATGTGCAACCTGAGAACATCCTTTTTGAACTATTTTAATTATATTGCTTCATGATGCTGATAATCTCAATTATTTTAAAGCTGCCAAGAACACAAGGGAGCCTTTCAGAGAGTAAAAGATGAATCTCTGGGTTACTGAAGGGTTTAGGTGATGCAGCAACGAACTCTCTGAGAATGCAAGGCAGTGAAGCCTGTGCTTTTCCCAATGTTTCCTTAAAACTTGCATATATTTAAGTCTTTTCTTTGTGTTTCATCCACTTGCACTGGGCCAACCTATCTGAACCTTGCAGTGAATCATCATTGCAAGATTTCACCTCAGTTCTTACAGTGACCTCAAACTTTTCTTGCTCTGTTGGCAACAGGCAGACTCGACAAGTTTATTGATGAAAATCCTCACTCTGATAATTCACTCTTTACCTGATCTATGTGGTAACTATCAGTCCCAAGGAATGGCTTTCCCTTGTCTTTTTGTGATACCTTTCACTAGAGAAAGCTGGCTTATGACTGCTTGTTCAGCTGCTCAGAATTCATCCAAGAGCACACAGCTTTTCATGGTCTTGTTGCAGTGGCGGTGGTATCTGACCCTTCAGCAAGGAAAAGAGGATAGTAAAGGAAAGATAGATGGTTGTGTTAATAATGGAAGAAAGAGGGGACAACTTGGTAAAGGACAAGCTAAATGAAGTATCAAAGGAGAGTATTCCTTCACTGCAACTTCTCACAAGCCAAAATTCCATGGCTAGAAAATATTACTGCTTTCTGTGAAATTTTTTATTTTGAAATCAAACATTTTGGTGACACAATCTGAATTCTGTGCCTCATCTGATTCCAAAGTGCCTCACAAGCTCAGAAACAGCATAGCTTTTCTGTATCATGAAGGAATGATCCCAAACTTCATATGGCTTCGGCTGTGGAGAGCTTCCAGTAAGTAAGCAGGAAACTCTCTGTCTTTTAACTTGGATAGGCCATGTAGGTTGCTCTAGAGCCATGAACTGCAGAAGCCAGAGGTTCCCCATTTTTCCTGCACTTTTTTCTTTATTAAGCACATTTGTACCCTTTCAGCTTTTTTACAGGCAGTATCTTGCCTAAAGCATTCTGCCTTTAGATGAAGAGGGGAAAAGGATCTGTCTGCTTTGTTAATTTTTTTTTTCTTAGTGTCAAAATACCCAGAGCTGAAACCAGGAATTGTTATCTTCTAGAAGGACTGTTTATTTGGCTTATGATCATGAAGAGTTATGTCATTTGTTCTTTAATGAGGCTTCCTCAGAAGGAGATTGGGAAACCATGTAGGAAGAACTGGGTGAGCCAGAGAACTGAAATTATAGAAATGAGATGAAATTCAATAGTATAAACTATAAGAGTATATAGTTAGAGACTAATAACAATTTCTCTTCCCTACTATGTTTTCACAGACTGGAAAAAAATGAACATGAGAAGGACTTCATATACCGCTTGATTATAGTACAATTGTAAGACTTCAGCAGGACAAGCCTATGAAAACAGCTAAGATGCCCCTAGAATGCAGAAGAAAGATATTTCCAGAAAATAATAAAATTAAAATGATTTTGCAGTAGGTATTGGTAAGTCTTTCTTTGAAATACTGTGTACAAATCTAGTCCCAGTATCTGAGGAGGCTGAACTGTAACTGTAACAGATGCAGAGCAAACATAAGTAGGATGATCAGGGAAGAAGATCATACAAAAAGAATCTAAAAAAATGTCTACTTTATTTAGCCTAACAAAAAGAAGTTGAAAAGGGGATATGAGTGCTTCTTTATTTTTCCTAGAGGGAAAATACAAAGAAGGAGGAAGAATTTTGAAGCTAGAAGGCAATATTGGCAGAAGAACATATGGTCTGTTTATTTATACTCATCTAGGAATGGTGTGGGCTGAAAATTTTGGAGAAGGTTCTAACCATCAGCTATGAAGAGCTATGAAGTTCTGGAACAGCCTTTGAAGAGGAGGGGGCAAAAGAGCTATTTTTGATATAGAGCTTGATCAGTTCTTGAATTGCAGGATTTAACAGTAATACTGGGAAAACAGTATTAACTTGCAATACTGGGAAAACAGACATAATGATTAAAGAACTCACAGGTTGCCCTGTATTCCTACAGGTTCATAGTCCTTGACATTGTATTGGAGTTAAAAAAAGAGAGAGAGAAAGAGGAAGAGAGAGAGAGGGAGAGAGGAAGGGAGAGAAAGGGAGAAGGAGATGGAAAGAAAGAGAAGGAGAGAGAGGAAGAGAGAGAGAAGACTGAGGGCTTTGACTTTTCAGAAGTGATGTTCTGAATACTGTCACTATTTCTTAGTGCCAGGTCCTTTTATAAACAATTTCACTTGTGAGTAAAAATGAATCAAGCAGCGTAGACGAAACTTTTTTTTATCATTGTTAACAATACTGGCTGTGTGCGTATGTGTGTTTTTAAGACTAAATATGACAAAAAATCAGGCTGGTGAAGAGTAAATAACCCCACCAACCAAAACCAATTGAAAATAGAGAAATTGAAGGTGTCCTGCAATGGCACATTTCAAGTATAATCTGATTTTTTTTCCTGTCCACCTGCAAACACCACTCTGCAACCCAGATGCAGAGAGAAAGTAGCAAGAGCAGCAAACAGCCTTCAGTCAGGTGTTGGTGCCATCTTTCTCTCTCCACTTTTTCTCTCAGCCTTTTTCACTGTTATTCTTTCCATCTACCCCCTTTTATCTCTTTCCTACACTTTCTTTCTGGGATTTATTTTTTGGAGCTTTTCTCTTCTGGTCTTCTCTCAGTGCAAAACAGACTGAAGCAGGGGAAAATGTCAAAATTCTTATGGAAGAAAAGAGGATTAGGGGACTAGAGCAGACAAACTTGGGCCTACAGGCTGTGTGGGCTGTATCTGCATGAGAAGTTTCTGTAAGCAGTACCATCAGAAGCTACTGTGGGAGCAGAGATGAGAAACTCTTTCACAGGGTTTTCCTCATTATGTTTATCAATCAACATTCACTGAATTTTTTCTGTTACTGCTTTTCTCCAAGTAATGGAATCAGGCTTGAAAAGGGTAGACAAGACCCTTTGCCAGAAGTACTACAATTTGACTGAAGATATGGTAGGAAGTAAGTAAGTGAGGTCTTTATTCAATCTACATTGTAAATTAACAGCCTTCATCAATTTTATTTTCTTCCACTGTCTCCATATTTCCAAGAATCTCCTTAATGTACAAGTATTTAACGTGAGTGTGACATTCAGTTAGCGTTCTACATGGTATCTGCCTTTTGTGAGAATTAGTTCATGCCTAGGAAGCACCTAAAACATGAAAAGTAAGAATTTTTTTATACTGCCACCAGTCTCAAATGAACCAGAGTGTGAATTTTTGTAGTACCAACCACAAGGTCACATACTTCAGGACCACATGTTGGAAGGTCAACTCCCATAAACTGGAAATAAATAAGGAAGTGGAAGGGAGAGAAAGGGAGGAGAGAAGAAGGAGAAGAGAGGGGTTCCCACACAGCTCCCATGAGGTTTCAGCCCAAGAAAGATAAGGAAGAAAATGAAGGACAACAATCTCTGTCCTTCTGCCCCATCAGTTGACTCAATAAGGGAAGAACGGTCTCAGCAGGCCTACAGTGGGGACCTGCAGAAGTGATATCATTTGGAACCAACACAGAGGATGGCATGGGCAAGGGTAAAAAAAAAGAAGGGAGAAATAATAGAAGAAGAGATAAAATCAAAATGTGAGAGAAGAAGCAGGAGAGAAAGGGGACAAAAAAAGAGAAGAGGAAAGAAAAAAAGCATATAAAAATGTGACACTGACAACTGAACTTACAAGAAACTTTTCAAAGTTCAGATCAACATCAGATTTAAGAAGGTCAGCTGAGAACTTCATTTAGTTCTGTTACGCAAAACTCACATCCCAGCACCCACACCCTGTCCCACAAAGTCCAGTGTCACAGTAGTTCTGCTCTGCACAGTGCTCTGCTAATTTGGATCCTTACACTCCAGTTCTGGACTCGCCAAAGAGTTCCCCTGAGCATTTAAAGTACTTCACAGGCCCGCTGGTGACTTGCACCTTGAGCAGAATGAACTTTGAACTTACTTTGAGTAGTAACTGCAAAGAGACACATTCCAGGTCAGCATAATACAGGTATTATATTACCAGAGTCCTGTACCAGGCTATTGAGTGTGCAACAGTAAGGAATATCAGAGATACAGCACAAATATAACAGGACATTTCACTTCATTTCAGAAGTAGGTTTCCTCGAGCTTGAGCAATTATTTCTTGGAATAGAAAACACAAAGACTACTCTTCATTTGAACTTAAAAAATGCAAAAGACTGAAAAGTAACAATATTCAAGAGCAATAAGAGTTCCCCAGGGTGAGGGGACTGAGACCCTGTGGTGGAACTCCTCCATGGCATGAGAAGACCACCTCATCACAGGTTCCCTGATGGCTATGTGGCTATACAAACAGACCAAGAAAAAAAAGGGTGGGATCCTATCTAGGTCACAGAGTTTCTAAGAAGTACAGAGACCTGGTGTCAGCCACACTGCCCTGTGCAACATCTGCTGAATGCCTTGGGGATACCATCTGAAAACAGGTGGAAGGCCAAGCTGTTCCTGTATCTCCCTTCTGGTTACGCTACTCTTTAGAGAGTAGCCCCCCTGAACGCATTTTCAAGACTGTTATGGTTTTACAGGCCCTGTTAAATAAATACCTATTAGGAATGACCGCTGTGTGACCCTCCTCGGTTAACTGAATCTTGCCAAGCTTCCAGCCATTTAAATTGGATATCATAAGTGGAGAGATAGCACTTGCGCAGGCAGCTGCTGCTGTCAATGAAAAGAACATTCTAGAACATTCAAATAAAGGCTGAGCAATGAACTACTTAGCACAAGAGTCCAAAAAAATGGCCTGGAACTGATATATGCCTACATCCACTATTGGTCTTTGCTATAAAAGAAGCTCCAGTTCCACGCGTTTGGTGGTTCGGCGGCAGAGTCATCAAGGAGAGAAGAGGAGTCATTGAGGACATTCAGGGAGAAGTGTGCTTAGCGGTCCTTTTCAGGACCAGAAGAGGTTAGGCAGCCTTTCTCAAGGCTGAGAGCTGAAGTGACCCACACATGTCCCATCCAAAGCTGCTGGGCAACCAACAACGGGATGCAGAGCTACAGACCAGCGCTCCTCAGGACCTGCCCTGCCCATTGATCTGGGATACTGAATCAAGTCCCCCAGGATCCTGTTAGCCACTCTCCCATCATGGCCCTCAAACTATAGAGTCATAAATTATTATGGTGTTAAGCTGGGAATCGGCACAGCCACTAGTGTGGCCAGGTGTATTACAGTGCTAAACCAGGAATTGGCACACCCACTGATGCGGCACGGTAAGATCACGATGTTTAACCAGGAACCGGCACACCCGCTTGTGTGGCACGGTAAGATCACAGTGTTTAACCAGGAACCGGCACACCCACTGGTGCAGCCTGGTATATTATGGTATTAAATCGGGAGCCAGCACACCGACCAGTGTGGCCAGGTGTATTACAGTCCTGTATCAGGAGCTGATACTTCTATAGCAGGGTTATTTTAAAAGCCTTACCTTGTCATCATCTGGCACCGCTTCATAGAACATCAGGGTACCTACCCTTCCTATATTCCCTGTTAGCTTATTTGTGTTATTGATTGGAAGCTTCATGTACATGTAAATAGTTTAATATAATACATTGTTGGTATTGTTATCTATTAAAAAGTGTTGTATTGTTAATTAAAAAGTATTGTAAATCCATTCATAAAAGTAAGAAATCCTATACCACCACCCCAAACCTATTTTCAGCTCACGGATTCAATCAAATAAATAACTTTATTGTAAGAGGGAACAACGTTTCTCCTCTGGTGAGGCCACCCAGCAAACTTGGACAGTGACAAAGACCAAGATGGTTTGAATAGTTAGGGAACTGAGGCTTTTAGAAGGCTGCTGGGGACACTGTCACAGAGCAAAGCAGGGGTAAGGTACGATCTACTGCATGATGAGAGTAACATCAAAGCATTTCAGGAGATCAAGAACAACACAAAGAAACAAGTGCTTTTTCTATCAGAAAGCACTTGAGAGCAGCATGAAGGATAACTTGGGACAGTCAACCCAAGTATTTAAGGATTAAGTGGCTGAGCTTTTAACAAAAACCAGCAAATCTTATTAAAACTAGTGGCATTGTTATAGAATATGGGATATCAAACACTGTACTTACCTTTCCCAAAGGATTCAAGGTCTTTTTTTAAGATTTCTAGCTAAAGAGCCCTTATTTTCTCAGTTGTCTGAACTGATTAATTTAATTGCAATGGAAAAAATTGTATGAGTCACCAGAATATTGCCCATAGGTCCAACAAAGACCAAGAAGTTTTACATATCAAGGGTAAAAGTCACAGAAATGCCTCTCTCTTCTTATTCCTCTCCACAGCTACACCCATACTTCATATGCCGTGGGGAGGTGCCGCTGCCTCTTTCCCACCCTGCAAAAAAACCCACAAACCAACCAGTCAAATTCGTGATCTGCTAATTAGCCGTGCTTGGCGTACTGGCAGAGGAAAAGGGTCGTGGTGCTACACTACTGCAAGAGATAAGCTGTTTTGAGCTCCCTGTGCTGATAGGAGCCCTGCCTCAAGCTGTCTTCCCATCTGCAATGCAACAAAACAGCCCCCTTCAAAGCACAGGTCTGAACTTGTGTTTTGGAGACTCATTTGTGAAGCCAGACATCAGCAGACCCACCAAAAGTAGACCATGGAAAGAGTATTTTATTAAAACATTCCAGGGCATACACTAACTGGGAACTAATGAGGGAGAACAAAAAGTTGAGTCGCTGAGGGTTTTAGTCACTTGTTGCAGGATATTTTGGCTTATTAAGCACACTGATGAATCACATGCTTCAGACTGAGGCAGATCGATGGCTTGGTCTCTAAAAGCAGGGGGCAAAAAAGAAATCTCACTGGAAATGGCCAGTATTTCCATAGAGAAAAGGGAAACACAACTTTTCTGAAATCTCCCTCGGGGATTGGAAAGATGAGGATAAAAAGAAAGATGGATACCCTTGAATGTGAAGAAAGCAGATGGCCAAGAACAGGAAAAGCAATGGGGAAGGGAACAGGTCTCAAAAAATTTATTCTAAAGAAAGTAATAATGTTGTCTTGTCCCCTCCAACACCCCTAGCCCTGCAAACTGAGATAAGCAAAGTTTTGTCCTTCAAAAAGGACAAAGAAGGGCAGAGGGCATATCACCATAACCCAGTTAAGATTATCTGACAGAGGTAGATGAAATCATCTTTGCTCTTTATAGATATTGTTTCTTGGATATGAAGAGAAAGACTATTACACAGGAACTAATTTAAACGAAGCAGTAGAAGTTAGAAGTGTATGCCTTTGCTACACACGAAGAAGCTAACAGAACAGACAAAAGTTCAGATATACATGTTTTTTCTAGGACTATGTGAGCACATGTATGCATTCTCAAAGTATCACACTATGCTGATGTGAAATTTTTTGACTTGCAGAATCAGTCAACAGTTAGGTACTACTGGTCCTAAGACCGTCTTTGCTACACCTTCATGTGACCCTATCACATGTACATTAAGATATAATTTTGCATCTTAACCACATAGTGCTTATCTTGCCATCATTTTGTGTGTTCAATGGGTGATGCTCTCTGTGCAGGTAACTATGCTGTATTTCTTTTCAAGTCTTGCCATTCAAGACAGCTTCAGCTGTCAAAATGCCATGTATACACATTATTGATGGTGTCTTTTTTCATTCCTTAGGTTGTTCCACATGGGACATGGTGTCATTCTGAAACATTGACAGCCTGACAAATCCCCTCTCTCATGTGCTAGAGGACTGTCATTTCCCAAGTTCTAACTCAGCCACAATTTTCTGGTGAAACAGTGCAGTAGAAAAATTGTTTGTTTGCTTGGCAGATTCAGCCATGGAGTCCGTGTGTCTGTGCAAACAGGCCACTGAGGAAGACGCACTCTGAATGGAAGAACAAAACCTGGAGGTGAATGAAGGAAGGAAATGAATATAGCCACTATAAAGAGTGGTTGTAGGCTTTTTGTAGTAGTTAATGACTGGAAGGCAGACAAATTTTTAATATTAGGCAATGACTAAGGCCAGGTACAGGCATTATCCTTATTTTAAGTTCTTGCTGGGCAAAGGCTAAAACTGAGGTGCAATAAGAAAGTGTGGAAGAAATGCAGTATTCTTCATGATATTATACAATGGCTTTAGCTCTGTAGCAAAGGACCTACATACTCCTTGAAGCTTTCAGGTCTTTAGAGCGAGTATCCGCTTCCCTTGCTTCAACAGAAAACAATTCAAATCCAGTACTATGATACTCGAATTTCATCACTGATAAGCTCTTGCAAGGTTGGAAAAATACCCTGACTGGTTTGATGATACAATGTACAGGCAAATAGAACAATATATATACTCTCTATTTCTAGATATGCCCCTGCAACAGAAGATTAATTTTACAAACCAGCTTTTCCATCTACTCAATGCATTAAGGACATATCCTTGAATTCCAGGTGAGAAAACAAACATGAAAATGATAAAGAGGCTGTTCCTAAACAATCATGAGGCTTGCTTGAGAGTGCAGGATGACCCTTTAACTGTCAAGATAAGGCTAATGCCTGTTCTGGCCTTCTGTGGAATTAGGGGCCCTTTTTCTTTCATGTCATGCTTTGTTCCTCCCACTAAATATCACAGAATCACAGAACGGTTGAGGATGGAAGGGACCTCTGGAGATCATCTCGTCCAACCTCCCTGCTTGATCAGGGTCACCTACAGCAGGTCAGCTAGGATTGTGCCCAGCCAGCTTTTCAACATCTCCAAGGATGGAGACTCCACAACCTCTCTAGGCAACCTGTTCCAGTGCTCACTCACCCACACAGTGAAGAAGTTTTTCCTCAGGTTCAGATTCTGGTTCCACCTTCCTGTGGTTCAGTTTCTGCCCGTTGGCTCTTGTCCTGTCGCTGGGCACCATGGAGAAGAGACTGGCCTCATCCTCTCGACACCCGCCCTTCACGTACTTGTAGACATTGATGAGATGGCCTCTCAGTCTTCTCTTCTCCAGGCTGAACAGGCCCAGCTCTCGCAGCCTTTCTTCAGAGGAGAGGTGCTCCAGTCCCCTCACCATCTTTGTAGCCCTCCGCTGGACTCCCTCCAGTAGGGCCATGTCTCTCTTGGACTGGGGAGCCCAGAACTGGACACAGCACTCCAGGTGAGGCCTCCCCAGGGCTGAGTAGAGGCACAGGATCACCTCCCTCGACCTGCTGGTAACACTCTGCCTAATGCAGCCCGGGATGCCATTGGCCTTCTTAGCCACAAGGGCACATTGCTGACTCATGGTTAACTTGTTGTCCACCAGCACTCCCAGGTCCTTCTCGGCAGAGCTGCTTTCCAGCAGGTCAGCCCCCAGCCTGTCCTGGTGCATGGGGTTATTTCTCCCTAGGGGCAGGACCCTGCACTTGCCTTTGCTGAGTTTCATGAGGTTCCTCTCTGTCCATCTCTCCAGCCTGTCAAGGTCTCTCTGAATGGCAGCACAGCCTTCTGGTGGGTCAGCCGCTCCCCCCAGTTTAGTATCCTCAGCCAACTTGCTGAGACCCTTGCTCTGACCCTTCCTCCAGGTCATTGATGAATATATTGAACAAGACTGGAGCCAGTACTGACCCCTGGGGGACACCGCTAGCTACAGGCCTCCAACTAGACTTTGTGCCACTGACCACAACCCTCTGAGCTCGGCCATCCAGCCAGTTCTCAATCCACCTCACTCTCCGTTCATCTAGCCGTACATCATGAGCTTGCCTATGAGGATGTGATGGGAGACAGTGTTGAAAGGCTTGCTGAAGTCCAGGCAGACAACATCCACTGCTCTCCCTTCACCTACCCAGCCAGTCATTCCCTCACAGAAGGCTTATCAGGCTGGTTAAGCACGATATTTCCCCTTTGGTGAATCCATGCTGACTACTCCTGGTCACCTTCTTGTCCTCCATATGCTTAGAGATGACCTCCAGGATGAGCTGTTCCATCACCTTTCCGGGGATGGAGGGGAGGCTGACAAGCCTGTAGTTCTCTTGGTCCTCCTTCTTGCCCTTTGGGAAGACTGGAGTGACATTGACTTTCTTCCAGTCCTCAGGCACCTCTCCTGATCTCCATGTCCTTTCAAAAATGATGGAGAGTGGCCTAGCAATGATGTCCACCAGCTCCCTCTGCACTCGTGGGTGCATCCTGTCAGGGCCCATGGACTTGTGGGTGTCAGGTTTTTCTAAATGATCTTTAACCCGATCCTCTTTGACCAAGGGAAAATCTTGCTTTCTCCAGACTTCATCTGTGGTCTACAGGGTCTGGGTTTCCTGAGGGCTGATCTTAATGACAAAGACTGAGGCAAAGGCGGCATTCAGCACCTCAGCCTTTTCTATGTCCTTTGTCACCAGAACCCCTGCACCATTCAGCAGCAGTCCCCCAGTCCTCCTTAGTCCTCCTTTTGTTACTGAAGTATTTGAAGAAGCCCTTCTTGTTGTCCTTGACATCCCTTGCCAGATTTAATTCCAACTGGGCCTTAGCCTTCCTTGTCGCATCCCTGCACACTCTGACAATATATTCCTGTATTCCTCCCAAGTGGCCTGTCCCCTTTCCCACATTCTGTGTACTTCCTTCTTCTGTTGGAGTTTGGCCAGGAGCTCCTTGCTCATCCATGCAGGTCTCCTGCCCACTTTGCTGGACTCCTTACTCAGAGGGATGCACTGCTCTTGAGCCTGGAGGAAGTGGTGCTTGAATATTAACCAGCTCTCTTGGACACTTCTTCCTTCTAGGGCCCCACCGCATGAGATTCCTCCAAGAAGGTCCCTGAAGAGGCCAAAGGTGGCTCTCCTGAAGTCCAGGGTTGCGATCCTACTTATTGCCCTGCTCCCTCCTTGCAGGATCCTGAACTCCCATGTCTCACGGTCACTGCAACCACAGTTGCCCCCAGCCTTCACATCTCTAACCGGTCCTTCTTTGTTTGTTAGTACAAGATCCAGCAGCGCACCTCTCCTTGTCGGCTCCTCTATCACTTGTTATCGATGGTCTCCAGGAACCTGCTGGATTGCTTATGGCCTGCTGTGCTGCCTTCCCAGCAGATGTCAGGGTGGTTTAAGCTCCCCATGAGAACTAGGGCCTGTGATCGTGAGGCTACTTCCAGCTGTCTGTAGAAGGCCCCATCTACAACCTCGTTCTGATCCAGTGGCCTGTAGTAAACCCCCACCACAGTGTCACTCATGTTAGCCTGCCCTTTAATCCCTACCCACAAGCTCTCAACCTGCTCTTTATCCACCCGTAGGCAGAGCTCCATAATCTAGGAAAGCTTAACTTGAATCAGACTACTGTGCTGTATCAGTGATTTGTCGGTTATCGTAATCTCTGAGAAATCAAGGGATTATGTATTGAACAATGACATCTGCACAGGCATGTCAATGTTTGTTTCTGTCTATACCATTTCTATTTGTGATGGATGGTAGCCAGAGGCCCATGCTGTTAACAATCTAAAAAGAGCATGAAAACATTTCCAGACAAACATTTCCAGATCGCAATTTAGAAAGCTTTCCAATGCTCTCAGAGTACAATTCTGGGACAGCTTGGTATATGAAGTAGTGAGGGCAGGAGCTGATACATGCTTTACATTGGAGGACTTTGTAATACAGTCCTTCCCTGGCTGCCTGGGACAGAGGAATCTGGAATCAATAACTAGGGAATTTCAGTTTTTTGTCTGAGAGTCTCCACATGGAGGATGGTGAAAAGCAGCTCTGCCATTTGCAAATAGTCTTCTTAACAAGAGGCAGCATAAAGACTGAAGTGTCTTAAAAAAGTGATATGGAAAAGAGAAAAAGACACCTACCCTCTTCTCAAGGATTTCTCTTCCTCAAATCAGTTATGAGCTTTCATTTTGGGAATTTTCACAAAGCTTGTTTGCACATCTGTCCAGCTTTGTGCTTGCACTGTAGGTGCTTTTCACCCCTGAGCCAGACAGATTCAACGAACCTAACCCTCACTACAGGGCAGTGTTGTGATAACCAACTCCATCCTTTCTGGCAGCCTCCACTGAGACAGAGGTAACACAGCTGCAGGTGAAGGCTAGCTACCTTGCTGTGTTTCATCTAAATCATTCAAAGAAATCACAGCTCCAGGAACATAGCTTTTGGTATGGGGATTTGAACTTGACCTGAGACATCAGGTAGCTTTACCTGCTCTGCCATCCTGGGGCCTAGATGTGTACTACACACTGCCTAGGCTCTCCATGCCTCTAGTGCCCAGGCCTCAGAGCTGGATGCCCACAGTAGCTTCTCACCAGCCTCCTTGGGTGGTGCTGGTGGTGTGGAGCTCAGTCGGGTCTGCCTCAGGGGGTCTTCTGAGTTCCTGGGGGGATGGCCTCTGACCCTACCTCTGCTCTCCAGCTAGGGCAACTGAATTTTATGTGGGTCTGTTTGTAAGTGCCTGATGGAAGCAGTGATCACTGCTTCATGTTTAAGCGAAGCTCAGCTACAAAGCCGTAATCAGAGGCTTTTAAAGAAGGCTTATTGAAAGGCATGAAATAAAGATCTTTCATGGAATATAAGCTGTGAGGGCTCTTCAGAATTTTTTTTAAATTATTTTTATTTTTTTACCTTTAAGGAAAAATAGGCCCATTAAAGATTGCAGGGACTCACTACCCATCCTTTTATTTATGAGACTTTATTTTCTCACTAATTCCTTTTGTGCTCCTGTTTAGTCTTTCTAAGCTGTTCTGGGCCTTCTCTGCTTTAGCCAAAAAGTTACTGTTAATCTGCAGATTTCTGAGTTATCATCTGGGCATTAGAATTACTCTCAGTGTTGAAGTTTTATCCTTGTGGTTAAGGGTACCTGATTGAATTTGCTGACAAATCTCCTGCGGTTCCAGTTACTTTAAATATTGAAGAGTGCTGCTTGTTCCCAAAGTGCTAGATGAACTTCAGAATTCCTTGATGTCAGGATTGCTTTCTTTATTTTCTTTTTCCATTCAGCAGTGCCAACTTTTTGAAGTTTGCTATGAAAGACTTTTGTTTTGTTTTGTTATTTCGCCCTGAAGTAACCTTTTAGTTGAGAAAATAAGCCTACTATCATACAAAAATGAAATTATCCAAGTGATATTTTAATATTTCAGAAATCATTCTTACTACTTTGCAATCCAGATCTTGGGGTAGAGTACGGTGGAGGGAGGGATCCCACTTCTGTGATAAGGACTATCCCAAACCTTCAAACCTTACCAGGTGGAGAAGGGCACCTCCCGCTCGTTTCTTGCAACTACTTTTTGAAGCCTAGACGGGAAAGTTACACAATCCAGCAGAAAAGAGTCCTGGATTCCAAATAGTCATGTTTCCTCCTGCCTGCCCCAGGCCATTTCTTTCCAGATTTGCCCACTGACTAAAACCAGGAACAGGCAGTGAAATGAGCAGACAGGGATTTGTCCCTGGACACTGCTTGCCAACTTTTGAACATGCTAGCAGAGCTTCTGTAAGTGCAGAAGCCAGCAGGAAAGCCCTTTGCTGATTTTATTAAATATAGATCAAAGTGCAGGCTTCATGTGTTGTTTTTCTTGCTGACTAGCCCCTTGTCTAACCACGGCAAACCATACATTTTTCTGAAGAGCACCTTTACCAGCTTAGCACCATGCACATATCAGGAGCAACTCGAGCACTGAAATCAGCCAAATCTAATTTTATATGCATTTGTTTTTCAAGGATGAATTGTAAAAGGATTATTCTATGTCTAATAAGGGTTGAATTTTTCCCCTCAGCAGGGACATTTCTAGGTTTTCTCTCCTCTGCCTGTTTGGCTATTTCTGTGAAAAACACAGAAACTTACTATATCAGAGGCGTATGCTTTTCTGTCAAGTTCTGTTGAAATCAGCCAGTGGTGGCTGCCAGAGAGACAAAGACAATAATTTGGTCAGAATCAGGTGGCCCTTGTGCAGAAAGCAGCTCTCAGATGCTGAGCACAGGTCCTGCGCTGAGCTCATGCTTTATGCTGAGTGTGGAGTTGTGCTGGCATGGGAGCTGCCATGACATGAGCCATGGGGCCTTCGAGGGCTGATGCTGTTCAAATGTGGTTCAGCCATTTGCCCCTTGCATCCTGTGTGGGAGCAGCAATGCTCCTGGGGAGCCATTCTCATCTCCCAGCTGTGAAAAGCTGTTGGAGCTCAACCATTTGTGCTCAGTGTCTTGAGGCTCTCGGCCACATGGTACCATTTCGTATGCTTCTATTGACTTTGGGAAACTGGCTATAAATATTAATGTAGATAGCCTCAGTTATTGTAAAATACAGTTTACACCAATGTAAGCAAGTCAATTTCAAAGCTGGAGCTATCTTCTCTTTAAACTATGCTATTCAGAATGATCCTGGAAAATCTGCTGCTTACTGGATCAAATTCACTTTAATCTTCCTCATAACTTCCAGGATTACCACATTTCAGTTACCAAATAAATCAGAAAGCCTCTCAGTAGAATATATTACTCTATGTTCAAGGCCTTTATACTATCTGTGCATGAAATTATACTTTTTGACAGCTTTGAAGCTGACATGGAAAAATGTAGCATTAGCAGATCACTATCAAAGCAGTAACAACAACAACAACAAAAAGGAATAGATACCAATACTATTTCTGAAATGAATTTCTCCCCCACCTCCCTTCCCCAACCTCTGTAATAAATCTGGCTTGATAATGACGATGTGCAGGCTGAGATTATGAGCTTATAAACAAGCACTTGTATAGTCCCTTTATTTCACATAGGAACAGGTCCAGGATTTTGTGTAGTAAAATTTCATAAAAGGGTTCTTATAATAAATCCTTGGTCTTAAGGTTTTCTGTCTTAGCTAGGAAGAGATCATTCCAGGTTGACCACTGGTACAAAAATGTTGGTCTGACCTCATGATCAAAATTTTATTTTTGATAAAAATGATGGGAGAAAACCCAAGTGGCTGTGCAATTCTCATCAGCAAACAAAAACCTCAGATTGGAAGTTTGACAGAGATTAGTCACATGGGATTTAAGCCTGAATGACTCCCTTGGGCAGGGACTCTATCTTTGTCAGTATTTGTACAGCAGGGGAACATTTCAGAGCTTGTATGTCACCTGGGACATTTGACCAATATTTTAATATGTACTTGAAGTATCTACTCATCTTATTTTTACAAATATAGTCCATTTAGTCATTCCTGTATTAAGCGGGGGAACTTGTTGTGCCATAAATATAATTTAGACATTCATAACCTGATGGACTGGGTCAACCACAACCTCATTAAGTTTAACAAATCCAAAACCACAAAGTTTGGCACATGGGAAGGAATGACATCATGCACCTGTTAGGCTGGGCACTGTCTGGCTAGTGAGCAGCTCTTCAGAAACAAAATAAAATAAAACAAAAACCTCAGGGGTCCTGCTGGACAACAAGTTGAACATGAGTCAACGGCTGTGGAGAAGAAAGCCAACTACATGCTGGACAATGCTAGCAAAAGCATAGCCAGCAGATCAAAGGAAATGATCAGTCCCCTCTACTCAGCATTCATACAGCCGCATCTGGAGCACTGTGTCCAGTTTTTTGCATCCCTGTACAAAAGAGATGTCAGCAAACTGGAGTGAGTTCAGTGGAGGGCCACTAAGATGATTAGTGGATGGAGCACATAAGGTACAGGGAGAGGAAGAGGGTGCTGGGTTTGTTCAACTTGGAGAAAGGAAGGCTCAAAGGCAATCTAATTGTAATTTCTCATTACTAAATGGTGAGGGAGGATGGTTATAGAGAAGATAGAGCCAGACTATTTGCAGAGGTGCACAGTGAAAGGAAAAGAGGCAAACGGCACAAGCTGCAACAAGGAAAATTCTGGCTAGAAAGAAGGATCCTCCTCCACACCCTTGCCCCCACCTTGCATGCCCTCTGAGAGTGGTGCAACACTGGAACAGGTGCCCAGAGAGGCTGGAGATATTCTAATAATACACATCCCTGGAGATATTCTAAATTCAACTGAACATGGGCCTGAGCAACCAGATCTAGTTTTGAAAATGAGCCTGCTGTTAACAAGGGATTTAGAACAGAGATTTCCAAAGGTTCCTTCCAGAATAAATCTTTGTAGAGTATCTAAGCACCTAAGAAGGTAAAAAAGCTTAGAACAAGATAGTGCCTTATAGACACAGCTCAGAGTATGAACAGACATGGAATTGCAATGTCTCCATAGGCCTCTGGCAAAGGCTGTGGCTCCATCTCCTAGAAGGACATGAGGAAATAACACTGCCATGCAGCACAGTATATGCCCCTTTGAGCTGGCCATATTAGGTTATCAATAAAAAATGGCTGTACATTTCCTAACCCCTCTAACATTATTTATAAGCATTTGGTCAACTCTAGAAAGCTCTATATGCAAAGCAGGCTACCTCCTATTTCTACTACAAGATGGAATGGAGAAGCAGATAGAACAGAAAATAGAGAAGAAAAGACATTGAACTAGAGATAAAGAAGTAGAACCAAGCCTGCTGTTGTAATTAATGGGGCACTATTCATGTGACTACATAGAGGAGGAGGACACAAGTATGGTTGTATAAGGATGGAACTTTATCGTTCTCATTAGCAGCAACCAGTACAATGCATCATGTGAGAGCTGCTGTGATTGCCCTAGCCTTTCCCTCTCTCTCCTATTATTTAGTCTGTCCCTGGCAGTGATCTCCAGGACTGCATCAACGTTAGCCAGGCCATCTCTAGTTAGATATGATCATCACATTGAAAAATATTGAGAAAGGTCAAAGACATCCATGTGAGGAACAAGATATAAATACAGATTTATCTTTATGTTCAATAGAACTTTTAAATCATGTCTACCCAGCCTGCAAACTCAGTTGTTTGCACAAGAAATTGGAGAGAAGAGGATATTTATTTTGCCTGATCCCTTTGGTGCCCTCCTTAAGAGTGGGGAGCTTTCATCTTGAGTTAATGAAAAAGAAGTACAGACTGTTCCACATAGATGTAGCCAGGAGAATTTTCAAATGGCACTTTCTTTACTTGGATTTTGATTTGTTTGCATTGAAGGAGGGGAAGCTTATCAAAAAAAAACTTTTTTTTTTTTTCTCTCAAGCTGACATGCACAGTAATTTTTCTTTCTGACTCTTTAAAAGAAATTACATGGGGAGATATCAGTCTCTTAACTCCAGATTTAACTCTTGTGCATGCAGACTTGATCCTTCACCTTACTATTGAAAAATATATCTGTTGGAAAAAAATAACTTCTGTGACTGGGACGGTAGACTGCAGACTTTTCAAAAGCTCCCTGTTTCAAATATGATGAGACCACTTCTATATACCCAGTGAGTTGCAAGAGTCTTAAGTTTGGGGGCTTGAGAAAATAAAACATAGAATCATGTACATATTTATTGGAAGGTATTTCTGGAAGTGTCTGTTCTATCCTCCTGCTCAAAGGCAAACTATCAGCCAATGCTAGATCAGGTCAACCATGACTTTGCCTAGCTGAATCTTGAAGACCTCTAAGGAGCCTGTGATGCAGAAACTCTTGAAAATCATCATCTGTATTAACTCATCATCCTGCAATAGGTAGCTTTGCAGGAATCTATGACAGAAGAAGAGAAAGTGCCTACTACTGCAGAAACAAAGATGAATTGATTGATTGCTTTTAAAATGAATTATTATTCCTCTGGTTTTGTAAGATATACAGTATTATATTTTGATATTTTAAGCCAGATCTATATCTGGCACCTAAACTTCTAGAAAAGATTAAAAGGCTTTTGTTCCATTGGTTCTTAGGATAACCAGACCTTCAATGGAGACCAGTAGAAACCAGCACATGCAGAATTGGTTAGAGTGGTTAATGACTGCTTATAAAGTGACTGGCTCAGGTTATTTCCTCTCTTCTGAAAGCCCCTAAACCTAAAAGCTAAACTGCTTTTCCTGAAAATGTAACTATACCAATGTGGATACATTGTTTCAAGATAAATCCTCATGTCCTTGGTCTCCCACTATGTGGTCTGTGGCTCCATGTGATGGTTGTGGAAGCCTAGGAAGTGGGGTGGGGGGAGCCATACACTGTTTTTTATTTGTTTCCATATGGATGCACAGAATATGAAGCCATTCAGTGCAGCAGAGGGCCTCTAAACAGTTGCCATGTTACAGCCTGGCTCAGGGTCATCACTTAGAGTCACTCTCCCATTTCAATTTATGACCACTTACTCTTTATGAACCTCTTGTTCTTTAGCTTGGCATCTAAGTAAAGACTGAAGCTCCATATGCTCAGTAACAACCTGGTAGGAATTGGAAGACAGCTTTAAGGTCCACCCGAAACCTTCTCTTCTCCAGGATAATCAGGCACTATTCTCTTCCCCTGATTTACTGGCTATGCTCCTGTTAATGCAGCCTCGTATACCATTAGCCTTCGTAACAGCCAGGGTGCACTGCTGATTCCTGTTTAGTTTACTATTCAATAGGACCTCCAGATCCTTTTCAGAAGCCAGTCAGTCCCTAACAGGAGTTAGTCCATCCCAAGTGCAAGATTTTTTTATTAGTTCCTGTCAAATTTCATAATGTCAGCCATTTGCTACAGCCTGTTTAGGTCCCTCCGAATGGTGGCCCTGCCCTTGAGTGTAACAACTGTATCCTCAGTTTGGTGTCATTTGCAAACTTGATGAGGATGTACTCTGTCTTCTCCTCTAGGTCACTGATAAAGATACTGAATGTGACAGGACAGGTCTATCAAACAGAATAGACTCCTGCGGTACTCCACTTATAATCAGCCTTCAGGTAGAGCACAAATCTTTAACCCTTTTGAGCCTAAGAATACAGCTAGGTTTTCACCCAGCTAGCTGCCTGCTCATCTAGACTGTAATTGCCCAACTTGGATACAAAGATGTTGTGGAAGATAGTATTGAAAGCTTTGCTAAAATCAAGGTAGACAACATCCACTGCTCTCCCCTCAACATATATCTTGTCATTTCATCATAGAAGGCAATCAGGTTGTTCAGGCATTATTTACCCTTGGCAAATACATGCTGCTTGTTCCTCATCACCTTCTTCTCCTTCATATGCCTAGAAACAGCTTCCAAGAGGACTTGCTTCCTGATTTTTCCAGGGATGGGAATGACGTTGACTGGCCTGTAGTTCCCTGGATAGTCTTTCATGCGTTTTTTGGAGATAAGCGCAACATTGGCCTTTCTCCAGTCATCAAGAACAATCCCTAATCTATGACATCAGCCAGCTTCCTCAGCATCCTCAGATACAGCCTGCCTTGTCCCATGGACTTGTATGAGTTGAGATTTCTCAAGAGATCCCTAATTTGATTCTATTCCACTACTTGTATTGCCTCTCCTCTTTGAACCTTCTCTCCAGGCACAAACACCTGGAATACCTTGTTGGTGATGATCAGGATGAAGAAGACATACAGTACCTTAGCAGCAGTGAAGCTTGGGTTGGAGGGATTAGGCTTTATGAAGATAAGGCTAAGCAGAGCAAAGAAGAGCAATTTTCAGGAGAAGGACTTCAGTTCATTCTTTGCATCTGGACTAAAGCTAATTATATTCCAATTCTGCAATATTCAAATATTCTACAAATTATATTCCAGTATGCAATAATATTTACTCATCAAAAAAGGGCCAAAGAATAACATCTTCTTACATCAACAGGATCAGTCTAGAATTAAGCTCCCAATATCCATCCTTAAGTAACGCCCATCTCAAGGTGAGATTGGCATTTGTGCCTAGAAAAACACAGCCAACTTTGTCTGAGACCTTCCGATGAATGCAGTGCGAATGATTCAAATGCTGTATTTGGTTTTGAGATTTTAGGTTCTTACTACCCCTAGTGCAGTTCCATTGCTATTACAAACTGTTTGATATTGTGTATTAAGTACAGTGTACAGGCTTCAGGTCTAGTAGGAGAATATTGGCAGCCTGACTTGGAGCTGAAGACTGGTCACAGAATCACAGAACAGCTGAGGCTGAGGTTGGAAGGGACCTCTGGAGTTCACACAGAATCACACAGAATCACACAGAATGGTTTAGCTTGGAAGAGACCCCTGGAGATCATCTCGTCCAACCTCCTTCTAGAGCATATTTCCCAGGATCACATCCAGATGGGTTTTGAATATCTCCAGCGAAGGAGACTCCACTACCTCTCTGGGCAACCTGTTCCAGTGCTCACTCACCCACACAGTGAAGAAGTTTTTCCTCAGGTTCAGAAGGAACTTCCTGTGGTTCAGTTTCTGCCCATTGCCTCTTGTCCTGTCACTGGGCACCACGGAGGAGAGTCTGTTCCCATCCTCCCCTCCTCCCTTCAGATGCTTGTAGACATTGATGAGATGGCCTCTCAGTCTTCTCTTCTCCAGGCTGAACAGGCCCAGCTCTCGCAGCCTTTTTTCAGAGGAGAAGTGCTCCAGTCCCCTCACCATCTTTGTAGCCCTCCGCTGGACTCCCTCCATGTCTCTCTTGGACTGGGGAGCCCAGAACTGGACACAGCACTCCCAGGTGAGGCCTCCCCAGGGCTGAGTAGAGGAGGAGGATTACCTCCAGCCTTAGTTGAGAAATTTTAAGTATTCAGTGTGAGGTAAGGCATATGCAGTGGTAAATCTGAGCTCACAAGAGAAAATTTTCTTGACCTTAAGGCTGTGACTTAGATGATATGGGTGCAGTCTATTTCTGTGGCAGATACACTCCATCAATGAATTCTTCCACATCAGTGAGCCCTATCTACAGAGAGAGTTAGGCATCTAATTTCCATTGGAAAATTCCCAGCGAGAGTTAGGTACCTAAACTCCTTTGCTGTAGAAGTTTAAGAGCACTTTAAGGTGGAGTAGTCTACTTAAAGGTGTTAGGAGTTGCCAAAGCTGACAGAGAAAACCTACACAGCTTACACAGCTCTATGTCCTCAGGACCAGCCAGGAGTGAGGCTGACCATGTATTACCAATAGTCATACAAGGACACATACATATAAAATATATATACATGCCCTGCCACACAGATCTATACAGACAGAAAACACAGCACTTGTGCGAATGCAAATAGCATGAACAGTTTCATCCTGTTCCTCTCTCTGGCTGTTCAGGATGAAAGACTGCTAGTGGAAATTATATATGCATATAACTACATGCATACAATGTGGTTCCCTCCGGTAGCTGGTCTTAGACAGCCAGTGTATCCAGTAGCTGGCCCCTGGATCCCCAGGTCTTCTTGACTCTGGCACCTGGCCATGTGAACCGCTGAGGCCCGCAGCCCTAATTCTGTTGTTGGTACTCAGACCTGAACACACAGATCCCTGATCGTAGACACTTAGTCTACCCAGTGCCTTGCCACTGGTCTTCCAGTTGCCTCATGCACAGAGATGCACACATGCAAATGGGGTTCTCTGGTAGTGGGTCCAGACTTATTACTTTCACAGTAGCTGACCCTCAGAACTCCTGGTCTCTCCAATAGCTGACTTGGGCCACTGGATCCTCCAGACTTTCAGACCCTGCTGGTTTCCCCACTATCTCACCCAGACTTACGGCTGCTCCAGTACTTAGCTCCCAAGCCTGTTATGCTATTTCTGGCTAGCCTGGCTTGATGTTCACTAGCAGTTATACACTAACATACACACCCTCACGTAGCCACTCACTCCACTCTCCCTAGGTACTGGCACCTCAGACTCATGGGCCCCTGTGACTTGTGGTCTCCTTTTTAGGAGCTGGCACTTAAAACTCCATACACAGACAGGCAAACAGCATAGAGAGTCCCCTCACCTAGGAAAATAGTTAGAAATGGATTTTAATGAGAAGACAGGACAAACTGCACTGATCAAGTACAAAGAAAGCGTGGCCAGACAAGCATGTTCACCAGCAACCTGTTCACATGCTATTAGCCCCTTTTATACTCTTTTCCATCTGTTTTCCCTTGCAAGCTTCTCTTCTAACCACCTTGATCCCTTCCTTTCTCCACCTTTGGGTCTTCCCTTAAATTATTCATAGTAAGTCTTGTACAATCCCAAAATATTGTTCCTGGCATCCCATAATGAGTACCATAGCCCTGTAGAGAGTAAATCCCTCAGTCAGTAAGGTGTCCAGAGAGTTTCTCCAGTTGACTCATGGTAATGTCTCACAGTCTGACAGTGGGGCTGAACCCTCTCCTGTGACAGCCCTGGGAGAAGCCGGGTCAATGTGCTCTCTTTACTTAGATTGGTGATTGTGGATTCTCCATCTGTCATTGATCCTCTGTGCTCCTTTGCATTTATGGAAATAAGCCTTTAATCATATAACCCAAAAGAAAGGTATATATAGAGTTTGCATTATCGACAAAGGGCAGAAGCAGCTCCGTTGCTTTTTCAAAATAGAGGAGACCTTGAGCATTCACTCATATTTAATGCTTCTCCCAAAGAGCTCTCAGCTCTGCATGGATTAAGCTTGCTTGCAGCTCTTGCCCGTCATGCCTGTGAGAGGCTTTGGGATACCACTCACATTGCACATGGTCAGAAGGTGCAACTAGATAAAATCAAACCACTGAGACAACATCCAGCATAGTGGAGGTCTCAAGAGGCTCTTGGGACAAAAGTGAAGAATTGTGAAGCTGCTAGTCAGAAATAGACCTAAAGGTTAATTATAAGAAACAGCCACGAAAAACAATGAAAGGAGGTGCTTCTTCCAGCTGCATTTTGGTGCATTCCCCATGAGCACAGTAAATCTCATGAGAATTGGTTGGGTGCAATGTCACTCTGTGCTGATCTGTTACTTACAGCATTCTGCACTCACGTATGTAAGCCTGTAAGGTGACATATTAAACACAAAGATCACTTATGTGGTAGACTCAGGCATAGTGCTGAAGCAGGAAGTGTCTCCAAATATACAAAAGCTCTCCATGGGTGTAGTCAGAGAATTCTGGAAAAGGCAGCTCAGAAATACTCTCTGTCCTCCCAGATATGGAACAGTATACTGCCCAGACACTGGATATTGTCTATAGCCGTACTTTCCTTTCTAACTCTGAAAACATTCTCAGTGTTATATTGTCCATGTTGTGGTCAGCATCATTGTGTTGGAAGCAATAAATCTATCTTGATAAGATCAAAAAGGGTGGAGACTTGGGACCCCTTAGGCCAGAGGTGGGTAAGATGCATCTTCTTCCACAATGGCTAATGGAAGCAGTGACTTGAGTGTAGAAATGATTCCACTCCCAGAGCGCAAAGTGGGCTGCCAGATAGTATTTCATTTCCATTTCATCCTAGCCCCTCAGGAACTTGGTGAAATCTTGTTTCGGAGGTATTTTAAATCAGCAGGGACACATAGTGCTATCAGTGTTCACTGCAGGTAGGATGCTGGAGGGTCTCCCTGGTTTTGGATCATACAAGGCCCGCCCAGCCCAGTGACAGGTCTCTCCCTGTAACTATCAGACCAGTCCCAGGACTGAAGACCAGTCCCAGCTGGGGAGTTTCTGACCAGAGTAAAAAGAGTACAATCCATGTTGCAGATTTCAATCACATGCTCCATGAATCTTGCATAATACCTGTTGGCAAAATGCAGTCTGTATGATAGTATGACCTACGCTACAGTGCAGTAGCGCAACACACTGTCTGGTCAACTGATATAAAATGATAGGTACAGATATTGCTTGCTGTTGAACATTAATCGATTTTTCTGAAGGTTCCTTGAAATAGCTATTTCTGCTTTTATATATATATATGTATGTATGTGTATATATATATGAATATAAAATATGCATTTTATGTATATTTATATATATATAAAGGTTTTATCTAAAAGAATGGATACTCATAGCTAAAACATTTTGACTGGATTTCCTATAGGATGTGCTCAAATGTGTGAGCACAGAATCAGGTTCAGATTTCCTTAGCCTCCCATTTGGGTCATCTTTTTATTTTTGTACCTGCCCCATAACACCTAGCAGTCCTATTCTGTTCCTATGGAGAAAACATAAAGTTTTTGCTTTAGACTTAAATGAGACCCAAAATAGAGTTCTTAAGTTTTTGTCTACTCCTACTGCTCGTTTTATTAAATAGGCAAAACAGCAAAGGGCTGCTGCTTAGAAATCTACGTCTGTATTTTGTCAGGTAGAAAAATAATCTGGATACTGCTATGCATGTCATATCATCACTGTAAGTGTTAAACAGTGTAAGCTATTTACATTATTAATACAATTACATGAGCATTCCTGTCACTTCAGCTGAGCATATTAGGTATAAAGCCCATTTTTTTCCCTCATCACCATTATAACACAATGTTCCTTCCCTTCTCAGACTTGGTCAAGAAAATTACTTCAGGAATAGAAATGAATTATATAAGGCTATATCCTGGCCATTTGACAATCTTGTATCTTCCCAGTAGGCACAGTACTAACTTTATCCCAGCATAGTGCTCAGGCTAATGTGAGTCATCTGATAACCTCCTTATTGTGCATTGACCTCAACCTTGGATAAAAATAAACATAAATTAAATTACAAACCTATACTTGGTATTCTCACACTCTCTTTTTTTGTCTCTGAAGTTCTGAGAAGGGTGGCAGACTTGGAGGCTTCACTTCTATTCAGTTGTTGTGAAATGGGAGATAGGTCTCAGAATATATTATTGCCTTTTGTCCTTTAAAGAGAGCTTGCAGACCTGATTCTGTTTTCACGCAGTTCAGCACTTATGTTGCTCTGTCCACTTCAGGTGAATTAAATCTGTTAAGTGTGAGCGGGATGGAGACCAGCTCTCCTTTGTTGGATGTGAAAAACTACCTTTTTCTCTGAAAGCAGAGCCTTGCTTTTAATATCCAATAGTTTGACTTTTCCTCTGATTATGTTAACGGATGGGAAAAATCTCTATAATTTTAAAAGTTTTTTTTTTTATAGTATTTTACCATTCTCCCTGCCTGTAAGACACATGCAAGTTAGGGTCTCCAAGATAATAAGGTAGTCTTTGGGGAATCTAGGAGAGCTTTTTTTGCATAGGGTCTTGTCTGGAACAAATCCGTTTTGAAGCTACAACTCTCTATCGCTTTTCTGCTCTCCAGCTAGAGGTCTCTCAATTCAACACTGCTTTTGAGAATGGCCAGCTGAGCAGGTGTCTGCTATGGGTACAGAGTGATGCCTCACTGCTTGCTGCACATGGGTGTAGGTTTGTTTAGAGCATTGGACTGAGACAAAGGTAACCTCAGCTCTGTTGTTTGCTCTACTGCTGACTTGCTGTGTGTCCTTGGGAAGTCACTCAGCTTGCTAGGTCTTTTCCCCACCTATAAAATGGGGACGTTCACTAAGACTCGCCTGTTCCAAAGCAGTGTGATTTTTGGAGGAACATGTTTTTGGTAGTTAATCTGGAGAAGATACCAATGGGACTGACTTACAGATAATGCTGAGTATCCCTTCTTTGCAATATGACTGGTCATCTCCAAAGCCTTGGTTTAAAGCTCACTGAGCTGTTCTTTTTGAGTAAATAATAAAAAAGAATATACCTCAGACTCTGGAGCCATGCAGTCCTGGTTTCTTTTGACATAATTATTTGAAACCTTGCACTGAATAGCAGATGTGAACTCATGTTATTCAAGAGATCTGTGAGCTGCTTACTTTAAGGTAAGTCATGTACCCTTCACTGTTGTTGCTGTGTGTTGCTCACATGCGATTATTTTTGCTCTCCAATGTCTGAAACTGCTAAAGCAGGAAAGTAATTAATGAAGAAAGAACAGAAAATACATCACTTTTTAACATGTTTCAGGTACATTGTACACAGACTCCTTAAATGTTTCAAAAACATTTTCATACATAAATTTAAAAGGGTGCATATTTCTATGACCAGGGAATAAACTTACAAATAAATGCAGGTCTGGAACCAAATATGTGCATGCCAACATGCATGCATACACCTAAAGATGTTTACAGATCTTACAGTCATTTGGCCTTAATAACTACCTGATTATCTGGACAGCGTAGAGATGAATCCAACATTTCTAAAGGTAATTCCAAAAGTTTAAATGAAAAACATTACTGAAACATGGAATAACTATTTCTTAAAAGACCTTCAGAAATAGGGACTTGCTGACAGTTCTAGCAAAGTCAGTGCTAAATCTGAGCTGACTGAATATAACATAGAAAGAGAAGATGGTTATGTTCTGAAAAAGAGCCTACTCACTTAATTTGCACCTGAACTATGCCTGAATGAAAGGATCCTTTCATTTGAAGCATTCAAACTCAATACACCTTTTATTTTACATGAATCCTGACATATTCACCTCCTGTCACTTTACTGGTAAAATGTTTTACCTTCTTTAGAACTTGATCAAAAGATCTTTGTACTTAGCAGAATGTTCCCTTTAATGTCAGTCAGTTTTGGATGATTTGTCATTTCAGTTTCGAAAAATGATTAATGATTCAGAAGCACATTCATTTTGAATGCTTAAAGTAAGATGCCTTTAAGGACTGTGGTCCTCAGAAGTGGCAAGAACCTGTTTTGAAAATCAGACCTCCTTTTCCAGCTTGTATCAAGACAGCAAAGTAAAGAAAAGCAGCAGTTGTTTGTGGAGATGTACTAATGAGCTCCTGTATAAGTTCTTCAGTCTTCTTAGGAAACAGTGTTCTTTATGTCTGGGACAAGAACTTGAACTTGAAACTCTGAGTGTTGTGTTTCTGTAGTAAGTATAGAAGGAAAAAACAAGTCCCTTCGTTTGTTTTTTCCTGGGAAGACATTAGTATGCTTCCTGAAAAATCAATGAAACGTTTTGGCAACATGTAGTGCTTTGAAGCTCTTAAGGAATGCCCTGGTATGGTTCTGCTTTTGCAGTTAATGCTGATCACTTAGGAACAGCAGAGAAAGCAATACCTAATTTTTCTTCCTTACCCATTTATCTGAATTGCAGTGTTAGTCTATGCCTCTTTTTTTTTTTTTTTTTGTGCAATGCATCCATCATTATGATCTTGGCGCACACTAATTCTGTCCCTCAGAAGTGTTTAGGTGTTCAGTAACCTTACCATGAATGCTCCCTGTCAAAACACCCTTGAAAACAACAGCTGCTGTGGCCAGGCTCTGGAGAGAGCCCTCTGCTAGTCAGGGGGCTTTAAACAACTGTGCATCTAAGTTATATTTTTTGTTCAAATTTGTGTCTGCTAAAAGTGCCTAGTCCATTCCTTTTCATTTCTGATGCAGGATCAAAATCTCCACACAGGTTATCATCCTGCCAGTGACTGAACAGAGTTTTCCCAGTGCTCTGTGCACCTCTTTGATCTCAGTTATCCTAATGCTGACTCACAATATTCCTGATGGCTACACTGCCTGTTTACCCAAGGATAATCAATAACACTTATTAAGAAACTAACTGATTCTTTACTGGAGCCCCCTTCGCTTGCTTCCTGTACATCAAAAATGGTGATCAGATAACCCTGAGGAGTGGGAATTACATTTTAACCAGACTTGATCGGGAAACTTCTGTCAGAATAATTTTACACTGACAAATTCATTTTGCCAAATGCTGACATTCTATAGGCAGAAAGCTTTTTTATTTTCTACCACCCTCCTGCAGGATGACTGAAGTGAGGGATCCTTCATCGTCTGCTCAGAAGGTTCCAGCTTCAGAGGAAGAGTGACTTTCAAAAGCACTTTTCAAGTGACTGGCAGGGATGCGCAACAGCTACCTGTCCACCTGCCCCTTTCAGTAGCCACTCCAGCAGCCAGGGACTGGGAAGGGAGAGAAGCAGAGAGGCACAGAGGACTGCTGTGAAATTCTCTTTCTCCCTAGAAGCAACCAGGGAAAATTGGAGAAGAAGGAAAAAAGAAAAGGACCCAAACTTCTTACTGACATACAGTAATGCAAAATTTCCTCCAGTGTATTTCTAAAGTAGAGAACTAAGAAAAAGTGGAGGTCAGACTCATGGTGTTTTTGGAGTTATGATTTGGCTGCATCTAAGAGATCAGGTGAGTTCATCTGGCATAAGGCAGGAGCAGTCTTGTGCAGCTTGATATTGCCTGTTGCTGCAGTGCTCTCCCTCAGCTAGTCCCATCTGCAATTTTCTGCATAACTTGGGAATAAACAGCAGATGAGACATCTCCTTATAGCACTATGAGGCATAGCAACTGATCTCTCTAAATCTATCAGCATAAGCTGGATAGGCTTACACATAATTGAAGGAACGCTGGAAGCAAATCCATTTAATGGGTTTTCAGTAGCACTGACGTCCTCTAGTAATACAGGCAGAGGAATGAGTCTCAGGTTAGTATTGCCCATAGTAGATGTCAATGAAATTGGAGAGAAAGCAGTCCTGTTTCAGAATGTGTAGAAGCATTACCTTGTAGAAACATCTGCTAAGGGGTCCCTCCTGAGTAGAGAGTAATCTGATCTATACAGTGTTCAACTAGGATGTGGATATTCCTGCTTGGCAGAGCGCACTGGTTGGCTGTAAAAAAAATCTGGGCAGGAGCCCTCCTTAGAAAGCCCTGGGGATCTTTTTCTTGTTTAACCTTCCTTTTACATGGTTTGAGGAGCGTTCACTGTATATTTTACTAGACTACAAGGGTCCCCTGCAGCCTGGGCATCAAGTGTTGCAATTATCTCGGCATCTTTGTCCACAGAATTATTGTTCACTTTGGGCTCACAAAAATAGATTAAGACTCCATTCCAATACTCAACTCTGACGACAGCTCAAAATGCTTTACAAATGAAACACAGTTAGTGCTATTTCTGTCCTGAGCTAATCTATTTTTTTTCTATTCTTAAATATTAATAGCAATGTCTCTACAAAAGATCTGAAATTCAGAATTCAGCTTCTACCAATGGTTTAGTCAAAGTGTTCTTCACATTGGATGCCATTTATGCTAATGTGACTAAAGAGGAGCTTCTCAGATGAGTAAAAACTGCAGGATTACTGTTATGTGGAATGGTTCCCTTGGGAAAAATCTTAGAGAATCTACTCCTGGGAAACTACTGGAAATGAGAGGGATTTTGTTTGTTTTTAAAAGCCTGGAATACTTTATTTATTTTTAGATGTCTGGCAATTAATCTAGCTGCTTTAAGGATGCTTCAGCTTTTTGTATAATAAAGTGAGTTTGCTTATTTGTCATCCAACGTCAAGATGTCAACAATAGTTTTAATTACACAGACCTGTCAGTTCAGCTATGTTTTCTTAATTTGCACTGTTAGACTGATGGAGTCATGTTTGCAAATACTTAGTTCTCAGGGTTTAGCTGATCAGTAGATCTACTGTACAGATAGGATCTAACAGAAGAAGTTTAGGAGATTATATTTTTGTAAAGAAACCCTACTTCCTAAAAACCAGGGGCTACTGAATCCAGAGTTTTAGAAAAAGTAAATGTGTCATGGTATGAACAAATAGAAATTGAAATGTGTATTTTTTAGGGCTATGTATATATGGCATATATTTATGGCAATTTCTTCATGATACAAGTTGAAAACAGTTTCCATGACAAATTTAAGGATCCTCTTAATTTTTTTTAACAAATAATTCAGAGATTTTCCCACAGGGGCTTGTTGACTCCAGTAAGAGCAAAATCTGGAATGGAAGAAATTACCTTATGAGCTAGAGTGACTATAGTTTAAAACATTGCTAAAAAGCTATGAGAGAGACTTTATGCATTTTTCATAGAAAGCAATAAATTATTTATTCCTTTTAGTGCCTTAGATGAGTACTATAAAAATTATCAGAATTGGGGCAAAAGAACTGCATTATTTAACCACAGACTCTTCATTACATGTTATTAAAAAGACGTTCGATATTTTCTAGAGGAAAAAAAGACTTTTTTAATACTGGTTATTAGACTACAAAAATTAATATCTATTCAGTCCTGGGAGAGAGAATAGGGGCTATAAGAAGATGTAACATCCTTTCTTTTTCCTGTCTTTTACAGAAACAGGAATCAGCATCAGGAGTTTGTTTGACACCTTTACGGACACATTCCTTGTGCTGGAATAGCACTTGTCAAGGTTGCTCATCAGAAAAAGCTTCGTGAAAGTTAGGGCCCAACTCCTCGGGCAGTGATATCCTCGAATAGCTTTATTCCCTTTGAGTAATCCCAAAGAGGTTACCAGGATTCCACAAACCAAGTAAAGTTACTTACATGGCTCTTCCTAGGATAGTACCTAAGTTACTATATAAGGCTTCTCATGAGTACAAGACTGCATAATATTTGCTTGTTACAACAATAATGAATTGAGCGTTGACATATTCACAGCGAGCTCTGATCCGGCAAGGATATACAAGGTTATCTGTATGTATATCTCATTAAACTCAGAAGGATGATTTAAGAAGATCCATATTTTATTTGCAGGCAGCTTTTGCCTGTCCAGTATTTTGCGTGTGTGTGTGTGTGGTTTTTTTTTTTTAAGCATGGTGCTGCTGTTATTCCTCCTCACTTAAGAATGTGTCTGTGGAGCTGAGTCTTGGTTTGGCAGACATTAGGAAACTGTTGGATATAAGTGAATAGGACAGCTCCAACAGGAAAGATGTCATGGAAATAGTGTGATTCATTGCTTTAAGCATTACAGAGCTCAAACACTTTTTAAATTTGGTGTTAAGTGCCAAACTACATCTCTATAGTTTGACACCAGCACTATGAGAGATTTTTTTTTTCCTTTACTCTTGTTAATCCTGAAACACTTCCTCTACTTTTGAGTAGCCTTTGCTGAATGCCTCAGATTGATCATACTCCAGTCAGATAATCAGCTACCAGTGCTGTAGACATGGTCTGTAAGGAGGTGTTGTAGCTTAGAAAATATATCCTTCCCTTGGAACTCCTTTTTCTCTAGGAATTTTCATAACAAAGTTATCTCAGATCAGCTTCACTGATTACTGATATGGCATTATTACACCTAATGCTTAAATTTGTGATTCTGCCAACCTCCAAGTCTTGAAAAACCCTAAAATTGGAAGACATATATCAGAAAGATCTGTGGTGTAGCCCTCTATTTCCAATGCTGTTTAACATACTTTTCAGGATTCAATAAACTGTAGGATAGTGGTGGTATGCAGAGTAAGGAAAGGGTGGCGGTTTTTCTTTTCTCTGCATTGCACATTTAAGCACCAGTGGCTGTTTTATAAGATGAGGCTACTATGGAGTTTTATTGTGGAGATGGACACATTTCTTTTTCTGCATATATTTATTTATTGCTAAATCACAGAATCACAAATGTATGTGGAAAGTGACTTCCAGAGGTCAAGTATTCCAGCTTCGTGCTGAAACCCAGTCCAGTTTTGTCCTTATCAAAGGACAAAAAATCTCCAAGGATGGAGATTCCACAGCCTCTCTGGGCACCTGTTCCACTGTTTGACTGCCCTCACAGTGATTTTTTTTTGTCTCCCTGATTTCAAGTTGGAATTCCCCATGTTCCAGCCTACATCTATTACCTCTTATCCTTCCACTGTGCACATCCAAGAAGAGGCCATCTTCTTTCTCTTTGTACTCTTCAATTAGTTGAAGTCAGCGTTAAGATCTCTCTTGAGTCTTCTCCTCTGCAGGTTGAACAACCACAACTCCCTCAGCCTCTCCTTGTATGTTATATGCTCCAGTCCTCTCACCATCTTAGTGGCCGTTCTTTGAACTCAGTCCAGTGTGTCAATGTGTTTCTTGTACTGGGGAGAGCCAGACTGGATGCAGTACTCCAGTTGTGGTTTCATAATTGTCAAAGGGAGAGGAAAAACTACTCCCCTCACCCTGCTCTCTCTTGCTAATACATCCTGGGATGTGGCTGGCCTTCTTTGCTGCAAGGGCATACTGCTGTGTGGTGTTCAATTTGTGTCCCATGAGAACTCCAGGTCTTCTTCTGCAAAGCTGCTTTCTATCCAGTCCATACCCAAGCTATACTGCTGCATGGATTCATTCCATCCCAGATGCAGGACTCTGCACCTTGCCTTTGTTGAATTTAATAAGATTCCTGTTGGCTCATTTCTCCATATTGTCAAGGTTCCTCTGAGTAGCAACCCTTCCTTTCCGCATCTCAGGTGCTTTCTTCAGATAGTTGTCATTCATAGCCTTCCCGAGGGTACATTCCTTTCCATCTTACAGGTTATGAATAAAGACACAAAACACTATTGGTCCTAGTATAGATACGTGTGGAACACCTCTAGCAACTGGCTGCCAGCTGAATTTTGTACTTCTGATGACCACTGTCTAAGCCTGATGATCCCATCTTATCATCCAGTCCTTATCTCATCAATTTTTCTGTAAGGAGATTAGGGGAGAAAGTACTGCTGATAAAATCAAGGTAAACGATATCCACTGTTCTCTCCTCCTCCAGTCGAGTCATTTTTTTCATCATAAAAGACAGTAAGGTTGGTCAGACAAGAGTTGCTTTAGCTGCTACTAATTGCTTTGTTCTTCGTGTGGCTAGAAATGGCTCCAGGCAGGATTTGTTTCATAACCTTCCCAGGGACTTAGATGAGGCTGACTGGCCTACAGTTATCTGAATCTCCATTCTTGCAAATGGGTGATATGTTTGCCTTTCGGTCATCAGGAACCTCTCCCTGATCACCATGACCTTTGAAGGTGATAGAAAGTGACCTTGTAGTAGCATTGGCTGCCTTTGTCAATACCATCAAATGTGTCCTGTCTGGTCTCATTGACTTGTGTATGTCCAGTTGGTTTAAGTGCTCCTTTACTCCATCTCCCTCTACTGTGAGTAATGCTTCATTCCCATGTACTCTGAAACTAGGTTCAGTGTCTTGAGAGGCCTTAGGTCAAACTTTACCAGTAGCAACCAAGGCAGAAAAAACCCAACAAGAACAACAACAAAAAACCCCAAAACAATGAGTACCTCCGTCTTATTCTTGTCCTTTGTCTCTAGGTCCCCTGTCTCACTGAGCAATGCGATCATATATTTACTAGCCTTCCTTTTGCTATCAATATACTTACAGAACCCATTCCTATTGCCCTGAGATCTGAAATAGACTGAAAACTTGTCGTTCTCCAGTAGTTTCAAAAAACCCAGGAGTGAATGGAGATGTTTATTTTGGATCAATTCCTACCAGACATTTCATCTTCACTTTACCAGTAATCCTTATGGCTTTTATCCAGCTCCTCTGCAATGCCCCTCTGACTTTCAGCAGTTTTCATCCAAGGAAAGAGATGGTTCATGCTGCAAGGCTGGAGCTTACATCTGTTTCTTCTTATTATTTGCTTCATATTCAAAGAACGTCTTATTGTTCCAATGGTCAAGAGGAGAGGACTTGATTTCTTTTCTGTATATCAATTCAGATATTCAGATGGGAGGAATATGTGAATGGATTTAGTGTATGTACTATTCTTTGTACATTCAGTTCTTCTGCTGGGTTTTAACTGGGTTTACTGTCTGCTTGGCTTAAAGTCAATGAAAAAAAAGTCATGAAATATTGTCACTAAGCACCATGAGGATGCTACTGTTATCTTAGATTAGTCTATTCCTCCCTGTTCCTGCTAGAGGGCTTCTTGATGATCTTAAGACTGTTCAGATTGCATTTTTCATGCTGATTGCCAACCTCAGGGTTGATTTGTTCTTTTGTTTTTCTTTGGAAAGCTTCTGCAAAAACAAATCAAGACTTGATCTGGCTGCCTCTGAAATGAAGTTGGAGAAAAATGTTTTGTTTTGCCTATCATAAATTATTACACTCATTTTGCACTACTTCTTTTTGAGCAGAGATGGAAAATTTGGCAGGGAGATTGTTCTGTTGTAATGATATGCATCTTGCCACCCTTGAAGAAATCTACTGAAATGTATTCCCTTAAAACATTTAGAGACTTGTCAGAGATTTGCCACCAAAACCCCTGAGGACTTAATCACGCTGAGAACACCAATTGTTTCCATTTCAGTGACAGCAGCTGTACTGGCTAACCAAGATTTTGCTGTTCCCGCCTTTCCAGGAATAATATGTTAACAGGTGCAAGAACTGAGTCTCTCTGATGGTCTCAGTGCCTGCATACAGGACACAGAAGTAGGAAGTTGCTTATTTCAAATGTAGACTGTGGAGTGGGATGAAGGGAGAAGGAGCCTGAGATGAGAGAAGAGAAGCAATGCAGGATTGTCAGTTTTGGCTTCATGGGTACTGATATGACCCTTTTTAGCTAGAGGACCTCTAGAAATCTGACTATTTTCATTCCTAGAGTGTAGAGAAATCTCTGGGAAGAATAGCTAATCAGAGCTCTTGCAGAAAGCTGGCCAATTTTTCCCTTCCCCTCCACAGATGCAGTTGGGAATGATAGGGAGAGGGAGCAGAAAGAGCCATGTGGCTCTAGGAAGCTGTATTCCCTGTCTCCTTTCTGTGAGCAGCTGATCAGTCTACCTCTTGCTCCTCCTCATCAATGCTTTATGAGGAAAATGGAAAGATGTCCTTTATAGAGGCTGTCCACCAGACAGAGGACAATTCTATAGGTCAGGGCAGGCAGATGTGAGGCTGTGGAACACAGTATTTACATGGGTAGGAGGATGATAATACCAGCTAGAAAGCATTAGAGCTGCCATTGGCAGGATGTGTAGTCTGAGTTTAGCTGGGACTCTTATTGAGAGATTCTGTAGCCCAGACCAAAATCACCTTCCTCGCTATACAATTGGGAACTAGCAGTGCTGAAAATGTCACTTACACACAGCTACAAGAGAGATACCAAACGGCACAGCATGATTTTAAAGCAATGCTTGTCATTTTGGATATAATTTCATTATTTTGCATGGAAGGGGTCTCTGCTGATATATTTTGAATGTGAGGGACTGAGTCAATACTTAGGTAAAAGGATTAGGAGCAGAAGGAAGTAGAAAGAGAGGTAAGATGAGAACAGTGAACTGAAAAGGCTGGGAGGGGATAAAAGATGGGAACAGGAGGAGGAGATATGGGCAGGAGCCAAGGCATAGAATGGCAGGATAAACATTAGGGACTGACTTGGGGACTGTAGGATAGAAATAAGTTAAGGGATGGAAATTGCATTATGGAGTACGGGAGCAAAGGAGGTTGAATAGAATCAAAAGTGTAGAAAATTGAGCTGCAGAGTGGACAGCACTCTGCATAAGAATTCTGCATTCTCATAAGAATTTATGTCTCTAAGAACCTGCATTTAAACCTAATGTTCATAAGTAAATCTCAATAATTTTGAATCGTCTAGGAAATAGTTTTGAAATTCTCTGGTAAGATGCATACCTCCATCTTTCCCTGGTGATGGGTCTGCATACCGCTATTATCTTCAGTCCCACTCATTCATTTGCTCACATGGCATAGGGTTGTGTTGTAAGCCTAAAAACTGTGACCGTATGGCAGGTCAGGATGTTTTTCATCCCGTGGTAAATGGAGTCTGGGGGTTCCTGGACTACTTCTAAGGGGTCTCTACAAGGCAGCTAAGAAAAAAAAATGTCTGCATTTCCACTGCAAAATACTTAAAAGTTTTGGAAATATAAGAGGTTGAAAAGTTACTCATCTGTAGGATTCAAGTTTGGCAATTTTATTTGCAATTTTAGTTTTTTGAAAGCCCAACACAAATACAGCATTAAAAGCACTTTAAGGTTACAGAGCTAAGTACTTGAAAGCTAGGAAATGCTAGCATGAAAGTTGCTGCTACAATCTTATTTTCCTTCCCCTTCTCATTGTATTCAAGCATTATGACACAATTTTTAGTTACACAATGGTATATTTTTGTCAATACAAGAATCTCTCCTTGTTCAAAGCACAGAACAGATAGTGCTCCAGGCATATTCCAGGGTAATATAGTGAATGGTACTGTCACCTGCAGCTTATCATGGAGCTGTCATTCTTCAATCATTAGTTAATAGTGGCACAGACATCCTATGCAAAGCATAGTATAGTCACAGCCTGTGCGGTAAGCATGAAAGCAAGGGCCTGAGCTATAGCTGTTACCGTCTTGTTATGAAATAATAACTGTAATCTTAATGTTACAGGGACACAGTTCTTATGTGTATGTGCATGCATGTGTACTCACTGTATTATGGCTGCTTTTATAATCTGTGTAATAACATCTCCACTGAGTTTGCCAGCTCTTCTTCAAATGTGTAATAAATGGGGAAAGGAGGGAACTTTGTATGGAAGAATGAAGGGTGTCAGCATCTCGGAGGGGAATTGGGATGGCTGTGTGCCTATCAGATAATAATCAGGGTAGCTTCTTGGGAAAACTTGAAAACCTTATCACTGACTATTGTGACAATGATGGAAACTGCAGTATGACTGAAGCAGGAAGAGGGAATCATTAAATACCTGAACCCTATTGACCCTGTTGCCCCCTGCTGCTTTAAGCTCTGCAGTTACACAGACAGAGAATTCCTGATATGATATTTTCTTGTTTCTTACAGTGTAATGTGGAAACAAAAGCCAGTGTTTCACTTCCCGTATTCAGGAAAGGCACTCACGTTTCAAAACATTTTTCTATCTAGCATACAGACAGATGGAAAGAGTAGCCTTTCAGACCTATGCAGTCACTCTGCCTAGGATAAGGAGGCTGAAAGCACTGAAGAATTTGGTCAGTAATATTTGATACCATGTCAATTGGCTGCTGTGATGTCTGGAGGACTGTTCATAAGCAGGTAGGTTTTTTCCTGGAGTCTGGTAAGAGAACAAACTGGAGAACTTTTGTTTCTGAGTGATATGGCTAACAGCTTCAGGGCATAAACTAATTTTGCTTCCCTCCCTTGTTCTGCACTTTCATGTACATATTTATGGCTCTGAGGAAGTGGGGAGAAAAAGTGTCTGTAACTGGTTATATGCATAAATGTAAATGACTGAACATTGCAAATGTGGCTGCTCTGTCAACTGGTACTTTTTTTTTTTTCCTTGCTATTGCTGTTCTTAGACTATCTGGATTTGCTTTGTGTGTGAAATATTTTGGCTCCTGGCAGGTGAATGCTACCTTAGGGCCTCAAGCCTGTGGAAGGTTACCTTGTACCTATTAGGCTGCACGTTAAGATGTTGATGCATGATTTCAGAGGTCCATAGTGTATTAAAATTATTGCAGATGTGAGGGATTGTTTTCCTTACGGTTCCTTCTTTTGATATGGGTGAGTATTACAAAAGTCACATAAACAAAGAAGTTCTAGCTTGTGACTTATAAAAACCTGCCAGCTGTCCTCGCCTGACCAGGACAGGCCTTGGGAGCAATACTTCTTGCAGGGCTTTTTGGGCTTTATGTGTTCTTCATGCCAGAGCTCCTTCTCTCACCCTTGTTCATGTCCACAGCCCAACCCCTGTTAACCTTCCCACCTCCGGACAGCATGGGTGCATTTGAACTGCCTCCTGGGAAAGGTCCCTGGCCCATGCTAATTGCCAACCTGCCCCCCAGGCATTGTCTGGAGCATTTTAGATGTCCCAGGCCAAAACCATGCCAGGGAGCAAACTAAACAGCATGGGTCACCATGTAGTTTTCTAGTATAGAGCTCGTCTTGAGGTCTGTTGCAGCCTTTCTAGAAGAAGGTTGCTGTTCTTCTGGCCACTCAGTGCCTCTTCTAGTGAGCGAGCCAGGCAGTCAGCTCCAGCCTTCAGTGCTTTATTAAGCAGGGTCCAGTTCCAGCAGGAATTTTGCTGATGGGATATGAAAATTGCACTGGCTTTGATACTGAGGGCCACTGGCCTGCAAGTAAGAGAAGAAACTAGTGGGGTCAGAGGGAGGGAGATGCTCCATAACTGGAAAAAGTACTTGAATATAGGAAGAGGCATCACTCTTGAAAGGTGGGAAGGGGGACATGAGGGCAACACAGGAGTCATGGGGGAGAGAACTGGAAAGTTCGGGAGAAGATGGAGTGAACAGGAAATCCAGAAAATCAGGAAATGGATAAGAAGTTCTGCATATGGTAGACAAATCTAGAGACCATTTTGGGTTATCTCAGTTTTAGAGTGCTTATTTTGAGATGCCGTGGGTTTGGATTTTCTGAGAAAATGCTGCATATCCATAATTTTGTGGCAACTGCAGTTCTGAGCACATCAAACCCAGCAAAAGGTATCTAAAAGGAATGCAGAGAGTAGATGGGTTGCCTGAAAGGCATACATATTTAGAATACTGGACAGCACAAGGTCTCAGACACCGTTGTCTGCAACACATCCAGGGAACTGTTTGGACTGTTGAAGCTGAACTTCTGTGCCACAAATTGGAAAGTTTCTGGCAAGGCCAGGCTCCCGGGAGTAATACCCCTCCAGCTTTTGGACCAGGATAAGAGCCCAGAATCAGGTGTTCTGCTGTGCTAGAGCCAGCAACAATTTTTGCCATGGATCTATGAAGGCGGTTTTATGCACCTCGGAATCAGTGACCAATATGGCCTGGGGGAGGACATGGTCATCCTTAACTCTCGAACCACAGCAACATGCCAGACCTGAGCCTGGAGGTGTGAACAAAGCCACCACTTCAGAGAGAAGCTTAGCAGCACCTTTAGCTGGCACTGGTCATGTGGTTTTGGTCTCAGATGTAGCAGCCAAGTCACTCTGCAGAAAGTATTGTGATACTGTGGTGTTGCTTTCTGGAATACTGCTTTGCTATTCACGCCTTGTCCCTCCCTGGCATCTCCGGATTCTTCTCGCCTTTCCTCTCCAGCTTTGCAAGTTACATACCATTGTGAGAGGCTGGTCCAGCAAGATCAGCATGGAGGCTGAAAGGTGGCAGCAGGCATAGCCTCTTAATGTAGAAGTGAAGGGTGCGGCAGCATGAGGACTATGGTGCGGATCGGTTTGGGAGCAGGCTGTGCGCTAAAAAGGTTTTATTTATATGTTGCAAAGGCTTATGGGACTGATACCAAGTCTGAGGTGCAGCATAAATACACAAAGGGATATACAGGAATTTCCTAATGTCTTTCAAGAGCAACTGCAGATAGCACATAGCAGCTGGAGTGCCTACTCTGAGATGGCCTGTGGTAGCAGCTGAGCAGAGTGGGCAGGCATGGCTGGATGGGGATGCAGCTCACGTGACGCACCTGAGCTAGCTTCAACACTGCCAGCTCAGGTCCTGTAAACAGCAGAGCTGTGGTCATGTGGAGCTTCTGTGTGGGCTAGAAAATCATCCTGCGAGCCCTTGTGGAGCTCCCTGCTGCCTCTGCTATGCTGTTAGCAGTACTAAAAGCTTGTTAGTTCAAATGTAGTGCAGGATGAGCTGAATCACAGCAGTGATTGCAATGTAGACAGGTCCTACATCCTCTTATAAACCTCATGAGTCTTTCTATCCCTCTCAAAAGCTGTTTTTAAAAGAATTTCTCAATAGTTAACCACGTGAATGAATAAATCATAATAATGGTTCAAATAATCCTGTGAATGAATAATTCATCATAATAATTGAAAAAGGAGTCTTGGCAAAATGCATTTTACTATTACAAAGACAAATATTGATGTATTTTTTAATGAAAAGGTATATTGTCCATAAAAAGTCTTTTTCACGTGGTTACCATTCCCTAATTATGTATAATAGAGAAGAAAAAATACGCTTCCTTGTGCAAGAGCCATCTTTACATGACTGAAAAATGTATTTCCTTGTACAACAGCTATCTTTAATGCTAATGATTGAGGAAGGAGAAAAGGACTAAGCATCATTCGAATTATATTCACCTCTTTCCTGAGGACAGAGCCAAAGAAGGCAGCCCTAGTCAGCTGGTCAAAATGTCCTAAGCCTGAAGTAATCGAATATTGCCAGCTTAGTTAGATAGGAATCAGGAGGAGGGGCAGAGAGGAGAATGTTTTGCTTTCAGATCTGCGCCTCTAAGAGATGGTGTGGGCAAAGCATATGGCTTGCAGCCAGCAAAGGCATCAGATACTATGATAATAAAAGTCTAGTTAATAATATTTAGCACTGACATAGGACTTTCAAGGGAAAGATGGATTTTTGCCCTGAGAATGAGGGAAGCAGCATCACCCATTAGCCCTATTTGCAGAGGGAGAAAGTAGACTGCCAGGAATTTATGCATGCTTTCAGATGCCTAGCATGATACAGATGGAGCAAGCTACAGGTTTCCCAAGGCAAAAGGATTGGAAGTTTGATTGCCTGTGAAATGCAGTGTTGCATTTCAGGGAGATTGGGTGCTGACTGTGTGACAGTAAACAAAAAAAAAAAGGGTAATCTCACCTGCTTGGTAGCTAGGAGCAGAAGCAAACTCTACCCACCTAAACGAGAAGAGAGAAATGATATTTACCTGTGTCTTTCCCCAGCTTCATTGTTCACTGTGAAATAAGTTGTCTCCATCTATGGATGGTCAGACACCACCACCAAGCTCAGAGTATGACAATAACACTCATAAATGGAGGCGTGTGAGACACAGGGATGGAGCGACTTGCTCAAGGTCAACTAGAGCCCACAGCACGGACAGGAACAACAGGGAGGTATCCTGAGTCCAACATCTTAGCTCCGAGGAGTTACCAGAGCTGGTGGCGTTTGAAATCCCTTCTCGGGGGTTGAGTGAAAGGGAGGGGTTGGGGGGAGAGAAGGGCCCGAGGGGTGCCGCCTCCTGGGCGAGCTATTACAAGGCTCCTGGCCGGCGAGCTGCAGTTCGCTCGGGGGCCGGAGCCGGGGGAGCACCAGCCTCAGCGCATGTCGGCGGTGTCTCGGGGTGGGTGGGTGTGTGTGTGTGTGTGTGTGTGTGTGTGTGTGTGTGTGTGTGTGTGTGTGTGTGTGTGTGTGTCTGTGTCTGTGTCTGTGTCTGTGTCTGTCTGTAGCTGACGGTGTCTGCGCTCGCGCGTGCGTGTGTATATCCTTGACTCTGTGTGTCTCTCCATCTCTCTCTGCGTGTGTTTGTGTGCGCGCTCGTGTCTCTCCCTCTCTCCCCCCGCCCCCTTCTCGTGTGTGTGTGCGCGGCTGGGGAGGCAGAGCCAGACGCGCCGAGCAGCAGCGCGGTGCCCCAGCCCAGAGCAGAGCGAGCCGGAGCCGGAGCCGGAGCCGAGCGGGAGCCGCCCGGGGCCGGCAGCAGCGCTGAGCCGCCGGGCCGGCGCGGACGCAACAGGCGGGGCGCGGAGCGCGGGGCGCGGGCGCGGGGCGGCTCGGCGGCGGCTGCCGCCGGTCGGATGGCCGCGCACGGCACTGCCGCCTCCTGAGGCAGAGGCGCGCCGGGCCGGGCTCCCCCGCCGGCGGCGGGGGCAGCGCGGGGCGGCATGCGGGCGGAGGAGCCGCTGGCGCTGGCGGCTCCGCGGGCGGGCGGCGGCGAGGTGGAGGCGGACACGGCGGGTGAGGAGCGGAGCGGCGACAGCTGCTGCAGCAGCGAGCGGCTGGTGATCAACATATCGGGATTGCGGTTTGAGACCCAGCTGCGGACCCTCTCCATCTTCCCCGACACGCTGCTGGGTGACCCCAGCCGCCGGGTGCGCTACTTCGACCCCCTCCGCAACGAATACTTCTTTGACCGGAACCGGCCTAGCTTCGATGCCATCCTCTACTACTACCAGTCTGGAGGGCGGCTCCGCCGGCCAGTCCATGTGCCCCTGGACATCTTCCTGGAGGAGATCCGCTTCTACCAGCTGGGCCAGGAGGCCATCGAGACCTTCCGGGAGGACGAGGGCTTCATCCAAGAGGAGGAGAAGCCTCTGCCGCAGCATCACTTCCAGCGCCAGGTCTGGCTTCTCTTTGAGTACCCTGAGAGCTCGGGGCCAGCCCGGGCCATTGCCATCGTCTCTGTGCTGGTGATCCTCATTTCCATTGTCATCTTCTGCCTGGAGACCCTGCCTGAGTTTCGCCAGGAACCCAAGGGAACCCAGCCTGGCTTTGGGGAGGCAGCGCTGCCAGGCGGTGATGCGCTGATCCTGCCACCACTGCCGCCACCAAGTGGGACCCCGCCACCCCTGCACCCTGCTGCTGGTGCCGGCCCCTTCTTCACCGACCCCTTCTTCCTCATTGAGACCCTGTGCATCATTTGGTTCTCCTTTGAGCTCCTTGTCCGCTTCTTTGCCTGCCCCAGCAAGCCTGAGTTCTCCCGCAACATCATGAACATCATCGACATTGTGGCCATCATCCCCTACTTCATCACCCTGGGTACTGAGCTGGCCCAACAGCAGCAGCAGAAGCAGCAGCCTGGAAGCAGCAGCAACGGGGGCCAGCAACAAGCCATGTCCTTGGCCATCCTCAGGGTCATCCGCCTGGTCAGGGTCTTCAGGATCTTCAAGCTCTCCAGGCACTCCAAGGGGCTGCAGATCTTGGGGAAGACTCTCCAGGCCAGCATGAGGGAGCTGGGCCTCCTCATTTTCTTCCTCTTCATTGGGGTCATCCTCTTCTCCAGCGCTGTCTACTTTGCAGAGACTGATGACCCTGACTCCCTGTTCACCAGCATCCCTGATGCTTTTTGGTGGGCGGTGGTGTCCATGACCACTGTGGGCTATGGAGATATGTATCCCATGACAATTGGTGGCAAGATCGTGGGTTCCTTGTGTGCCATTGCCGGCGTGCTCACTATTGCCCTACCTGTCCCTGTCATCGTGTCCAACTTCAACTACTTCTACCACCGAGAGACTGATCATGAAGAGCAGTGCCAGTACACCCATGTCACCTGTGGTCAGCAGCAGTCCCCCTTCTCTGAGCCCAGGAAGGGGGATAGTAATCAGTCTCTCAGCAAATCTGAATTCCTGGAAGCAGAAGACCTGGAGTCCATGAAATATTCCAACTTCATTCCTCCCAACAACCAGGGTTATAAAGAGAAGAAAATGCTGACAGAGGTGTGATTAGTTTTGTTTTCTGGGGTCCAGACACAGAGCGGCAAGCTGCTGCACAGCCGTCTTCCCACTAGCAGCTGGATCTATTCAGCATTTACATGCCAGACTGTGAATTGTGATACCGTAAACAGAATGATTGTGATAACGGGCTCTCCTGTCCTGATTTGCTGTTTCTTATTACCTTGTGCAATCGGAAATGTTCTTGCTTTATTCTGTGGAGCGCTAGCTGTCATCTCCCACTTCCTCATGGATTTCTCTTTTTCTGAAGACTGCTTTAATCAAATATTAACTCCGAAGGCTAGCCTTTCTAGTCCACTGGCAAAGAAGAAGCCCTTGACACAACTTCAGCTGAAGGATTAGGCACAGAATAAACAGTTAAAAGGGCTACAAGCATCTGGCTCAAGCTCTGACCTTAGTTCCTGTGCCAGTGCAGTGCCCTTGGCTGCAGGATCAGTCACGCCTGTCATGCCATTGCCTTTGAATAATGGAAACGCTGTAGCCAGCCTCACAGTGAATTCTGCAGCTATAGGGGAAAGTCAGCAAAGGCCTTCTTCCTTTGCAACCCTTGGCATGCTAAAAATCATGTGAGTTTGTTTTGAAAAAGGTGCATAGATCTAAAATTTCTTAGCTACTTGTGATCAGATTTCAAAAGCAGGCTTAAAAAAAATCAACAGACTTCATGATGATTCTCTGTGTTTTAAGCTTATTTCAGCCTTATTTATGCCAGAGCCCTGAAGTTAATTGGCTTTTATAATACCAACTTAATCTTCATAGTGGTAAGTGGCTTCTGATGCAAGACACATTTGAGAAAAATCATTTGTTATCGCCATAGTTTATCTCCACACAATAGTGTTTAATGTGATGTACTTAATGCTTCAAGTATCCAGTTCTGTATTCAGATGTGTGAGAGCAATTGACTCCACTGGGTTTTTACTGGAAGGTTTATATAGCTGAGGGAAGTTTGCATGTTGGTGTAATTCTGTTGCTGAAACACCTCAACTGTAGACAGCTGCACCTGCGCTAACTGAAGATTGCACTGGGGTAACTGGCTGCAGGCATAAATTGCCCCAGGATAAGCACGTAAGCATTAGAGATATAGATCAGCACTGAACAAACTTTCCAAAGCCATCTGCACAAGCCTAACAGCATATCCCAGATCTTTCAAATGAGAGGAGAAAAGAGCTAACCTTGATGAGATGCTTTTGTTTGATCTAGCCAGTTCTGTATATTTCTTAAACAAAAGGCACAACAATGTCTTTTGCATACAGTAGATCTTTATGGGAACAACTTATGCTAGCAATGCAAAATGCATACCCTGGCCTGAAGTGTGGGGCTTGTCAAGCGGCCAGAGATATGCATCTTAAGATGCATATTCTGCTTCCCAGATCATTCCATTCTTTAATCAGCTTTGCCTTATTCCTGAATGTAAGATGTCTCAGATTCTGCCAGTGGGTGAGAAGGGGAAACAGATGCTTTCAGATTCCGTTGATAAATTTTACTGCAAGGAAATGCCTTTTTTTGTTCTTTATCTAAATGTATTTTCTGCATTCACATACGTGCATGTGTATAAAAGCAAAGGCAGCCATTAATGCCTTGCATCGTACTATATATGTGTATTAGATTGTATTACATATTGCATGTGACACATGTAATACATAAAATAGACACAATGTCAAGATGCAAAATATATAGAATATGTTTTATGTATATGTATATGTTATGCCTTTCAACCATACGGCTAAGAATACTAAAGGCATGTCATTTCATATAGTCAGAACTGGCAGGGTTATGAGATGAGATCTCTTTGCATCTTTGTTACCCTGCTTGTTTTTTGTTGCTTTGAGATCTGGCTCTAAGCCTTGAGTGCTTTTACTGTGGCTCTCCTCATCTGGGCCCTGATCATATGGTAGAAGTTGTTTGTGCAGATCCTAACTGCTGCATTTCTCCAGAGTCCCATTGTCTTCTCAAAGGCTTTTGGATGCACGGGGATTTCCCTTGGGGTCAGTGCAAAACCATTATTTTGAAACCTTTATTTTCTGTCTCGCTGAAGTCAGTAGCAAAATCCCATTTGTCTTAGTTACTGGAGGACAGTCTGGGAGACCCACAAGTGGGATGTGGTGAGGGCTCTGAACTGGCAGGAGTTTACCTGAATAAAGACCAGCAGAATGTAACTTCCAGGGCCATCTCCGCAGAGGTACATAAGGGCCCAATTCCTCTTTGGTTCATTGGGACTGAGGCAAATGTCTGGGAGAGTCCGAACCTCGGGATTCATTCTGCAGCCCTTAAAGCATGTAACCAACCTCTGGGTAAGTAATCCTAGTAAATCAGTGGGTCTCAGGAAGGATCTGCAAAGTGGGATGTCTGGTGATTTTGTGTAAAAAGTTGTCTTGGTCTCTCAGTTAATTTGATAAAAAGCTATTGCTTTTAGATGTGTTTCAGGTTCACGGTAACAAAATCTTTTTATGTGCAAGAGAGTGAATTTTCTTCAAATTTTATGTGGTTGTAGCAAAAGAACCTGCTGTTTAAGATATTCTCTTCCTAGAGGTATGTCAAGACTCCTGCTATCTCCTAGCAGAATGCCCATGTTTGGGTTATTTTATTCTTGAGCATATCAGCTGATAAAAGTTTCCCTAAAGTAAGATATAAAAAACTCAGGTTAAGCACAAGTTCAGGAGGGGGCATGAGGCACACTGAACCTACGTCAGAAAATTCCTGTGCTTGTTTTTTCCCTTGGGCCTGACCCCATTACCCCTGCCAGGCAGAATCCTTCCTTTCTAAGAAAAGGTTGTTCTCCTGACCAGCATGACAAACGACGAAAGATGTGAGATAACTTATTGGTAGCATAATCACAGCATCTCTTGTAAAGATGCTCTTGTAAAGAGATCTCCTGCTCTCAGGTGAATTCAGCAGTAGGATTCTAGCTGGAGTGTTTGTGGCTTTTAAGAGTCTCTACACATACACATGCACACACACAATACTGGTGTGAAGGAACTTTATTACAAACAGGCAGATTTGTGCAGTTTTTTCAATCCACATTTTTCAGCACTGAATTGAGAATGTGTAAAACAGGAGTAAAAGTTTGTTCCTTGGGGTTTCTGTGTTAGAGCTAAGAGAAATACAAAAAGCAAACAGAAGCTTAGAAATGCTAACCTTCCATTTAGACATGTAAATCCCTCTCTAAACATTTCCTGAAAAGCAGGAGAGTGAAGTCCCATGGTCTTCAATAATACTGGAGACTACTGCAGTTCTGGAATTTGGCATTTTTATTGGGGAGACTTCAGTTTTTTTTTTTTTAATGGCTGAGGTGATCTAGGAGCACACGTCATTGACTTTACATAGGAATGGTGTCCTCAAATCACACAGGTGCTTTCAAAAATCTCACCTCACATTATCAGCTCTTAGCACTCACTTCTGGATGTTTGAAATACAGAACTGTCTATCTGTCAAGCTATTTCCTCCTTAAGGCAGATCAAGTCTTTGTGAAGCAAAGTAGGCATCTCTTGGGACTTGTTTCCATAACAACCTCCCAGACTGTTTCTCTGTACCTTGTGACTTTGGCTACAAGCAAAAGCACTCACTGAATATTTCCAGTTCTCAGATACGAGTAGTCCGTAGCTGTTTTCTTTGCTTACTGAAGAAGATCCCATCACCTTGTATCACGTACAACTGCCCTGTCCAGCTCAAGACTGACAGACTATTACCAGCATTGGAAAACAGACATGCAAACCAGGAGATGGGAAAGGATTTTATCTGCATGTCCTTGCACAGAGACAGGTGGGGAGTGTGTGAAGGACTTCTGAGCACTCACAGTCAAGGAGCTGAGGGGACAACAGGCCTCTGAATTTGGAGTCATCTGGGTGCCCAGTGACCACGAACATGAGCTAAAGCATCTCATTTAAAAAAAACCAAAAAACAGAAACTCTTTTTTCAACAATCTCATTAGGAAATAAAGTCTTGCTGTGGAAGAGTTGTTTCCTGAACCCCTTGCTGTTGTTTTGTGACCATCAGTTCCCCAGATTGTTTCCCTGCAGAATGTTATGCACCAAATTAGGACAGGGCAGAAATCTTCTTGCAGGAGGTGGGGAAGGAAGGAAAGGAAGAATTTTATTGAGGATGACTTTTTTTATCCACAGCTCATCACCCACATAAAGGACTGTAAGTGTGAAAAGCATGAAGAATTGTTTTGTGATCTTTTGAAGTCTACATTACTGATGGGTCCCTGCACTTACCTCCAAGATGGAATTTCTAGTCTGTTACTGTTTGGAAAATGTTGACATTTGGGATTCTTGAGCAATATGCTGTTTGGCTCTGCTCCTTTTGCTCCAGCTTCCATGAATAAAGTTTCATTGCTATATCAGCTGTGGAGGTGAAGGTGACTGGACTTAATGTTCTCTGCAAGGACCATCCATTCAGTGTATGAATACCCCTATGGAGATAAAGAAGAGTGAGTATAAAGGAAATTCAGGGCAGCAAGAGGCATGATAAGAATTTAAGTGTCTTCCATACTGTGGTGGAAAGAGCAACGTCATCCCTAAAAGCAAAGGAACAGACAGCTCCAGCATCTGCTGCTGTAGCAGAAGTAGGTAAGGTTTCTTTTTCATCTGTAAAACTTAACAACTAAGGGTTTCTTGCAGTTAATGAAAAAGGATTTCCTAATTAAGATTTGCAGCCTGGAGGAAGAGTCTAGTTCTAGGTGAAGAAGGAGAGAAAGATAATTATAAATTACAAAACTGCAGTATGGGCCAGATCCTCCCCATCTGCTGATATAAATTGCCAGAACTCCATTTAGTAAAACTACCTTGGTAATATATTGGGCTCCAACTTCAGTCTTCTGCATCAAGTCAAAACACATGCTGTTTGTTAAAATGCTTATTTTTGTTTATTCTTCTCTTCAGGTCCTGTTAACATCAGGGAAACATCTGCAGATTACAGCAAGAGTTAACCACAGCTTTCCCAAAAGCTCTCATCTGAGATGAGTCCAAGTAAGTCTGCTGAATGGAGTTAGGTTTCTCTTTAGGTTTATATTGGCAAGAATAAGAGCATCAGCGTCTTTATTTATGCAATGCTGGAAATAGGCAGAGCAATTCATAGAGAAGACTAAAGAGGCTTTATAGAGAAGACTAAATGAGATTCTGCCCTCAGTTGCAGCTATGTAAATACAGAAATGTCTCTTTACATTGCTATAACAGAGATCACAGTCTGAGCTCTTCATCTTTGCTCTGTGGAGCTTATACTCCAGAGAAACCTTGTTCTGAAGATATTTGTATCCTTACTCACCAGCAGGCAGATAGTAGAATACCTGACTTACAGTCATCTGCTATATACATAAAGTTAAGAAGGGAAGCAGGTGTTTGCAGGCTGTAAAGACTTAATCCTCTGATAAAATGAGCAATTGCCAGTGAATGCTGTGTATCCTTAGCTGCTACAAGACAGCAGTTGGTGATGAAATTGCCTACTAATTGCAAGAAGGAGCTCAGTGATGTGAAGGATCAGGTCCCACATAAGACAAGACCCTGGTCAGAGAGAGCAAATCAGGAAAATGTTGATGAGGGAAAGCAGACAGGAACTGCAGTAACACTGATTTGCAGGGTAGCTTATATTGTTAGTATGCGTGTCAGTGATGTACACCTTGCTTAGCTGGCTGAGTTTTCACTTTTTCCAGGGAAGCCTGTCTGGGGCTCGTTATCTGGCACGAGGGCTTGAATACTATAGGGTAGTTTTAAACTTTGGGAAACATGTAACCAGGATCAGGTGGGTTTTGCATTCCTAAAGCAGAAGCAATAATTGATAAACATTCATTACAGGAAATTTCCATGTTCTCTCTCATGCAGATTTAAAGTGGTTGAAGCAATAGATTGAACTTTCCAGTGTACACCTTTTTCTTGCTGAAAGAAAGGAAAGGATTTGCAGGAGGAAAATTTTGGGGAAAGTGTTTACTCATCGATTTCCACAGTCACCCTAAATACTGTTGCTGTTTTACCTACTCATTAGAAGACAAGACTCATGGAAATCCTTTGTCTTAGCACAAAGTATCACTGAAAGCTGAGCAATTTCTTCTTTGCCTTTCCTTGCACTAAATGAATATAAAGCTATTTTACTCAGTGGTATAAAGTTTTGGAGGACCATTAGTCAAAAAGTTCTATAAATCACAAAGTACTGAACTTGTATAATAGCCATTGTAGGTTTAAAGAAAACTAGGGTCCGGATACTGACCTCTGCCTAAGGTTAGACAGATGTATCCTCAAGCATATGAAAGATGTTGTTTCTAGTTTAAGTAATGGTGAAAGAAGAATCAGGTCCAAAGTCACTGTAGATTTACCTATACTTTCTGTAGATGTGAGGAGGGCTGTAAATGCAGCTATCTAGAATAGATCTCTTGAGGTGGTGTGAATCTGTACAGGTCCACTCACTTAAAAAGTTGTATGCCATTTTACACCAACAAAAGATTTAGCTTTTAGAGTAGAGATTGGTTTATTCCCTTACGTTCTCTAGAGAGAACTGAAAGGGCATTTTACAAGAAAACTGGAACATTACTGTCTCCTCTTGCTGCTTGTTGATGCATCTGTTGTTTTCAATTAGCTTGATGGCATCCATTTTCAGGAAGCAGATGCTGCCCTCCTTTACACTGGTGTAATTCTGGAATAACTCTACTGACGTCAGTGAAGTGACTCCAAATTTATCCCTGGTGAAAGCAGAAGTGGATCACAATCTTTTTGTGTGCTTATCTGGTACCGTGCTCTGAGGAAGGCACACCATCACTATACCATAAAGGGAAAGTGAGTACCTATCAGCTGTGCCATGCTTGGCTGTCTTGTGCCCTTGACATCACAGACATGGACCTGACTGGAGCAGAATTCAGGCTGAGTGAGGTGCACAGGGTCACCAGGCTCTTTTCTGTTGTAGAATGGAGCAGATGCCAGGCCTAGATTCTCGGCCTGTTTCCTATTCTAATTTCCACAAACTTTCTCTTGCTTTAATATGATTTCCAAGGAGAAGAAGGTTTCTAAGCTAAGGAAATATGATTGGAAGTCTTGAAATAATATAACAGAAGGGTAGCAGAGATAGACATGGAGACGAACTCTACCTCACCTACACTTTTTGCTGTTGTTGTCATCTATGAAGATTTTTGCAGTCCTAAAGGTTGATTATAGATCTCTTGGGTCTAGAATCTCCATTTTCAGGGAATACCAAGATTGAGCATACTGGTCAGCTTCTTTCCTGTTCTAACTCTGCTGATTTAAATGATGTCTTTCCTGAAACTAGACAAAAAGCTTCACATAAAAGCCATTAGAATGCTATGTGGAAAAATACCAGTTGAGATGAGGCAGATAAACATTGATAGAAGAACTATAGAGTCATATTGAATATTACAGGGTAGTTTAAAACTTTGGGAAGTGCCTAATCATGATTGGTGTGGGTTTTGCATTCCTAAAGCACAAACATTCATTCATATGGAGTCAATAAGGAGCAGAAGAAAGGAAAATAGCAGTAAGTGCTCTTGAAATAAGCAGTGTGAGACTGGAGAGAGTTCTTAAGGGAATTTCGTAAGGATTAATTCTGGGATTGTTTAAAATATTAATAGTATGGCTGAGCTTACAAAATTTATCAGTGATTCAGCCCGAACATCATCATCAAGGCTATGAATTAGGACACTGAACTAGGTGAGTTTGAATACTGGACTTAAAGAAAAGGAATTATCATTCCTTAAACAGTTAAAAAAGGTTAAAGCTGTCATAGGAATTTTGGTGGTAAGCTGCAAGCTTATTGGTAGGGGAAGACAGACAACAAGAAAGACTGGTGGAACTAAGATCAGCCAGAGTGCAAGTGTCACATCCTGAGTCACCGAAGTCATACAGCTATCAGAGTTGCAGATGTAGTCCTTGAAGGTCTCAGAAGGAGCACTTTCAGTCTCCGTGTGACTGAGGGAAGAGAAAGAGGTCCTAAAAGTGGGGTAGGATCAGGTAGGGGGTACTAGATCAATCTCGCAGTTAGTGTAGAGGCAGACATAGAACCCATGCCTTAAATGCTTCTCATCTATTGCCCTCTAAAAACCACCAGTCTCTATCTACTGCTTTTCCCCTCAACCTGGAACCTCTGCTGTCCTTTCCCAGGACCTGCCCCTTCTCTACCAAGACCCCTCCAGCTCTCCGTTGATCTCTCTCTAAAAGCTGACTTACCTCTTTTTTGGGGGCTTCTACTAGTCCCTCAGCTCCCTGACGTCACTGGAATAATGAATTTTGCGTGTTTTTGAGAAAAGCCTTGAGCCAGCTCTGCTGCAACTCAACCAGGATTTCTGGTTTGGATGCAGTGGTGAATAACCTTCAACAACATTCTGTGAACTGAAGGTCAGAGCAGGTGATAATGATAGTCACACTGGCCTGAAGAGGTTAGGAGAATAGGCACTGTTCTGGCAGAGAGAGAATAAAGCTGTGGCTCCATCCGTTTCCTTTCTCCTGTCTTTAAGTTCATTTCAACCTGTGGGCAAGTGACTAAGTATCCCTTTGAGCTCAGAGCTAGAACAAAGTTTGACCAAGGTGGGAGCTTCTTCATCCATCCAACCAGCTGTGTGTGCCATGGAGGCACCAAGAAGAGTCCAGTCCTTACATTTCACCTTCTAGCTTATTGCTGCTCGTTGTTCACTTCTGTGATGAAGCCATCATCTTGTGATTTGTTTCTATGTTTTGGCCTGCATATTTTGTTTTTAAACTTTGAGGTAGAGCCTCATTTTTTCCCCCTTAGATAAAAAAGAGAGATCAAAAGAAAGACTTACCAATAACCCTGCACATTATGAAAGCAGAAGAATATGAACACCCTCTGAACTGGATTAATGACATTAGCATGATGGTGCGCACAAATCCAGATGTGCATATGTTGTCTTAAGGTCTTATCCCAAGTGTTTTCTAAAATAGGCATCATTTCTTTAGCCAGAACAGTAAGCAAACTTAAAAAGGAATTATTGTGTAACTTCTATAGAGGCAGCCAAAAAAGTGCTTTTTGTACCATGAGCAGGGTATTTCTGTTTCTGCACTCACCTCACTTTGACATTGATGGAAACAGACACTATCATTAAATATTTATGTACTTCTTAATTTACTGTTATTGCACTGCAGATGCATAGGAGGCCCAGTCTTGAGGAGAGCAGCATATTGATGGTCAAGGTCCTACTGCAGTCAGCACTATACATACAGAGAGCAAAAAGCAAACAGCTTCTATGGTTAAGGTTGTACGCAACTTTTTGGAGCTCAGGTAACTTTCCAATGGTGAGGGAGCATTGTTATGTTCCAGTTTTACAGTAGGGATGGCATGAGGTTTGAAGAGCTATCGAGAGTGGTAGAAAAGCAGAAGTCAAAAAGAGCAAAACCTGTGACTTCTGGTTTGGTGCTTTGGAAGAAATCTTCATCTCCTTGACCCTTGCAACCATGTCTTCTAGCAAGTAGGTGTTGATTTTGCAAGGGAGTACAGATAAAGAGCGCAGGGGCAAATCCTGCAGAGATATGATCTTGATTCATGAGGATATGTAGGAGGCATGGGCGATGCATTTATGGCAATTCTTTATGCCAGTCTGATTTGTTTATGCATCCTGGTAAATAGTATTTACCCATATTGTTTTTTGGCATGCTCTGAACTTGAGATCAGTGGCTTCCTTATTTGCCCTTTCTGTTCTAAATGTTCCTCAGTCAAGAGCTGTATTCTTATTAACAGGCCTATATTTTTAAGGGTAGTGCTGCCATTCAACAGCAAGGCATTCCATGCAAAAGCTCCCCTGTCAGTGACAGAAGGATAGACCTGATCAGCATTTAAATCCCACTTCATTGTCAGCACATAAAATGGAAAGGTACAGGGTAGGTATTTATCTACCAGACCCTTTTCGGATATGGTTATTAGATGGCCAAAGCTAGAACGTCTACTTTATCAGTCATCTTTTTCTTTAGCTAAATCTCACAAATGTTTCTGAAGATATGAATTATGCTGCAATTGTAATGTATCAGAGATAGTACTGTCAGGTACATTCCTCCTAATAGGGTAGAATATAGGTTTTCATACCACAAAACTATTGATTTTTGTAGTCTGCCCTTGGAGATGGCACAGTGACTTTCAGAAGTACTGTGGAGGGTATTCACTACTGCTCAGCCATTACTCTGTTATCTGATCATCTGTTAGAGTTTTCCACAGTGGACTGCAAACTTTTCTGTGGGACATATTTCCATCAAAGGATGTGTCTTCTTCAAAATCAGCAATGTCTACAGGAGCAGCTTAGTTTTGGTTCATTTTGATATTCTTTTTAGAACTAATATTTGGTAAAGTCTGTAATGCATATCATGGTTTTTGTAATGTTTTGATTTTTTTATTTTTTGAAAATGATTTTTAAGGAAATATGTGTAAAACAATGTAAAATACAAAAATTTTTAATTTATGACTTTTTACTCTGACCTATAATGAAAGATATAATGAGTTTTTGTTTGCTGGGCTTTTTCTGAGATTGTCCTTGATTTAGGACAGGTGTTTTTTTTTTTTTTTAATTTTTTTCCAAGCAGATTTACTGGCAGCCATTGGAGCAGTGTGGCTCCAGTGTCAGCTCCAGTACTTCTTTCCATTCAATTAGATGATATTTGAATGCTCCAAACCAAATGAAATGACAGGCCAAATGACATATATACTGGAACATGTATTCAGAGTGACAAAAAGGATGTTCCAGTGCTTTAACTGTTGTTGAGGCAAGCCAACTGTGCTTTTCTGCAACTGTAAAAAAAGCACAGGTAAAAAAGTTGTTTAATGTTTTTGCAGCACAGTGTGACTTAGTGGAACATATCATTCTTATGAATTCCAAACTCTACCTGCTTTCACTCGGAAGGTAAGCTTTTAGAATCCCTTTAGGCAGACATTATGCCATATAAAAACCAAACAAAAATAACAAAACAAAAAAACCCCAAACAAATAAAAAAACCCCAGGAAAAACAGAATACAATCCTAGTAATTTTTTTGGCTGCAGTGGGAGAAAGAAGGACAGTAGGATAAGGTGCTATCTGCAGGGTACTTCAGCTTGCCTCGTTATTTACCTTGTAAGTTTTTTCTTTGGTTCTTTAGAAAAAAATCTGGACAGGTTTCTGCAGTCCCAGTAACACTGAGATAAGTGGATTTTAGAGAAGATGAGTAGTGAGCTCTTCTTTGCATAGTAACCATTAATCAACATTTCCATAGAAGATGGCTGAATACATACTGATCAACCCAGCTGCAGCTGTGATGTAGATGTGGTGGATTTTGGAGACTGATGCAGCTTTTCTCTCTGTTCTGCTTCCCCCAGTCATATTCCTTAAGCAGCAGAAAATTACCCACACACCTCTGTCCCTGGCATTTTAGTATAAGGTTTAGTGTAAGATTTTTCATTAAGGTAAGGGACCACTTAAGAAAGAAAGTCTTGTAGTTAAATACTTCACTTTGAGCCATGGGTACAGTTCCCGGCTCTATCACATGACCTTTGTAAGTCCCACATTTTTCAGTGTCTCAGCTATAAAATGGGACAATACTATCCTGTTTAGTTGCATCTTTTCCCTAAACCATTTAAACAGTAAGATCCTTTTGAGTAAGCCCCAGACAGCTGTTACTTATACCTCTATAATGTAAGACACAGTTGAGGACCCCTACTCCCTAAGGTACTGTGTATATTACTGTCTTAACAATAATAATTAACATATGGACAGCGAAGATCAAACAAACACAGAGAAACATTTGGTCCTGTGCATGAGACCTGTGGAGCATCCAAATGCTAACCAGTCCTGCTGCTAGCTAGCTTTATGTTGGCTATGGGCCGGTGCTTTGGCCATGCTGATCTGATTTCTGTTTTTCAGGCTCAGGCACAAAATATTAAAGCCAGCCCTCCTTACTCATGACTTTCTGTTCCCTTGCAAGATCTTGTATGGTTAAAGGTCTGCAAAATATTTCAAGCTGACAAAGGCCAGAGCTGACTTAGTGCAAGGTAAATTGAAAGCCAGTTGAATGCACTATGGAGATAAGAAACTGAGATTAACTCTTCACAGATAGTCCAGAGGAAGTAAATTTATGCTTTTTTCCCCCTTTATGTTGCTATATGGTCCCAAGGTATTAAAGTAAGAAGAAGAAAATATGATGGTTGTGGGAGGAGGTCACCAGTAACATCTGCCACATAAATTTGTATTAGCTCTCTAAGCACTAATGTGATCTGGATGTTAGCAGCTCTCTGGTCCTAAGCAGTCAAATCAGCACTTTGAATGTGGCCAGATCTTATTTCCTTATATTATTTTAGTAACAACTTAGCATCTAATCCTCCTCAATGCTTTGCTAGTTTTCTTTCCTTTATGGCTTTTCAAAGGAATGCAGGGATGCACAGAATGGCAATTATGACTTGTCATGTTTTACATTTAGTCATATATTGGTGATTCAGCAGCAAACATACGTGAAAGGGACCAGATGAAACCTCTTAGAAATTCCTTACCATCCTGTAAGACATATTTCAGCACCTGAGTCAGTTAACATTTTTGGTGGGGGCCATTGGCAGGTCTTTGTGCCCATCGTGATCCATCAAGAGTTTTCTCAATGGCTGAAATATTTTATAACTGATGCAGACAATTGATTTCAGGCAAGTGGAGCCAGATTCTCAGCTGGTATTTGTACATCAGTGTATTTTTTCTGATGCCAACTCTATAGGGTGGTACAATGCTGTTTTTGAAATCTCTAGCTTTTCAGCTGGTCAGCTTTCCAAACAGTAAGGAAGTGAGACCTGCTGTCTTGAAAATTTTGTGTCCTGAAGCATAACTAAGTTCCCTTTTGAATGTTTTTGAGTATGCACTGTCAGGCAATATCAGTCTGTCTGTGAATAGATGGAGGATCACAAGTACATTCTGTAAGATATTGTGGGACTGACAACTGAACTTACTCATTTCTCTTCATTTCTTCATGCCTCAATTTTCCCAGCTATAGAATTGAAGTAATTTATTTCTTTTCTCAGCATGCACTTGACTGTTTATCACTGAAAAGGATCTATAGGAACAATGGATGTGTAAGCTCATTTTTCTCCGGATAATTCAAACTACTTTTTTGCTATAGTGAATCACAAGCAGAGAAGCGTGAGGCCGGGCTGGGATGCAGGACTTGGGTTCGCTGCTCTGATGTTCAGCCAGCCTCTCTATAGGCCTGTCCTGATTTTACATGATTGCAACTTCTTTAAGGGGCATCCTCATTTTCACAGCTGATGTTTCCCTACATCCACACCCCCCTTTCCATGCTTCTCATCAGTAGTCATAAACCTGGCTACTGGGTCGTCAGGCAGCTGTGGTGGGTAGATGAGTTAACCAGTCAGACATGCCAAAAATGCACTCACCATAAACCTTACTCCCAGGAGTTTGGTGTGGATTTATAAAAGATGGGTTTAAAAAAAATGCATGTTAAAGCCTAACTGCACCACTGCCACTGTGTTCAATGGGAATATTTCTAGTGACTTTAGTGAAGCAGAGTCAGAGCAGCAGCAAACATTTGACAAATCCTACCTCTTGCTCTGAGCTGGTTTGTTACTTGACAGTGAAAGAGCAACAAGAGAAAAGGTTCCTTTGATCCAAAATCACCCACTACTTTGGGGCTGGTGAGCTCTAAATTAACTGGCTATTTATTTTCTTATTGCTATTTTTGATCACACTCCTCATCTCCAAGTAAGAGTTGCTCTGGTGATCCCTTGAGTGTATGGCTTTTACAGCCTGCAGCATCCCACTTCCATCCACATCGCCACAGGTGGAGTCCACTACAACAATGCCTTTCCTAAAGGTGTTTTCTTTTAATTCCACAACTTCATCAAGGCATGGCAACTTTCCTATAAATGAATGTGGCTGTTTTCAGTGTATTAATGTTTTACTGTGCCAACCTGATGTGTCCCAGCTGTGAGGGCAAAATTTAATATTGCTGTATATTTGGGACCTGAGTTAAGCCTTTGAAAGAAAAAGTGAGAAAGGGAAAGAAAGGACAGCTGAGCCAGAGGGGTCCTGGAAAGCCTTGGTTGCAGTTGCTTAGGAGGAGGGGAGGGGTAAGGAGCAGTGACTGATACTACTGCTGCCACAACCATGGCAGCCGTTTCCTCTTCCCCATGCCTTTTTCCACCCTTCTTGTCAGCTTCCCAGGGCTCTGGTATAAGCAAAGCAGACAGCAGGACCATGGCTATTTTGCTGTCCCCTGTAGTCTGTTGCCATTAGCAACTCTTGTCTTTGCCTGTGACTGTAGAGCCAGTCCTAATATTTTGTTGTGTTTTTGTATGCTGGTTCCCTGGGCATAGTCATCTTGCAAAAAACCATTTAAAACAGCAATGAAGATAAAACAGATTCAACTTTAATAGGGGCAAGCAGTTGAAATCAAAGCTTTTAAAGAAGGTTAGACTCAAGTTACCAATCCCAGTAAAACTGAAGTTACTTCTCTGATAATTTAAGTGGAAATAATTGATTCTAATGATCCTTTTAACAAATTTTAATGGGGACAGGCATATCTTATTCAATTTTAGTTTAAATGTCATTGACTCTCCAGTTATCTGGGAATATTTTCATTGTGAGTTAGGGAAGAAATCTAAGCCTCGCATCCCTGGATCCTCAAACATTTGAGAAGGTTTTGAAATCTGGTGCACAGTCCAAATTTAAATGTCTGTGGGTTAGCTCCACCTTTGAACCATAGAGGAGAGTGGATCGAGTTGCTTTGTGGATGCTGCGTCAGCATAGCTGGAGTGTGTGTGCCTAGCGTGTCCATGCTTGGGCATGTAAAGCATAGAGCCCCCTTCAATCCAGGTTTGATGGCTTTAGGCTAAATCTACCTCGAGCTTTTGTGGTGATCTTAAGTAGAATGGAAATTAAGTGCTAATTAGCAAGACTGTTAACTGAATTTGGCTTTATATAGTACTTTGGACATATAAAGCATGTTCTAAGCAGTAATTGCTATTAACTAGTTTCAGACTTGTCAAAGACAATTTCTCAGCAGCAAAAAAAAGCAGTTGTTCTGGAGGCTGCTGAGCAGCTACTAGGCTAATTAACCCTTTGGGGGTAAAGTGTACTATTATTTAGTCAAGCAAAATATCCACAGAGAGCAGCTGGTGATTTTTCTGAGCAAAGATGTGGAGGCTCAGCAGGCAGGTCTGTACGGAAGAATTTGCAGAATAAAGCTGAGTTTTGGAAAACCTGGAAATTCAAAGGAAAATCTGTGATATGACAAAATTTGCCTTATACTGACTGTGCAGTTGGGAAATTCCACCAATAGTCAGGGACGAGTTTGTGGGGTGGCACAGTGCCATCCTGTGGGCCGTGGAGGTATTTAACAAACAACTCTTAGATGCATGACAAACATTTGAATAGGTGGTAGGCGGCTTGTGGCGGAGGTAAGCTTAGTTATGTAGGCTCTATTTGCATGAGGACAGCTCTCTGTGTCGGTATTGACGTTTTTAAAGGAGTTCCTTTTGCTGTTGGAGAGCTGTCTAGAGTAGTCAGCGCTGAAGTGTTTCATGAACCCTCCACAGCTTTATCTAGGCTTTTACCTGGCTGTGCAGAAGTACATCTTCCATGCAGACCTCACAAGGCACATGACAGAAACATAGCCCTTTTTTTCCAAGCAGAGCAAGGACAAGGGTAGCTTATTTTCCTGCAGAGAAGAGCACCCACATTTCTAGGAGAGCCTCCTGGCCACCGCACAACAGAGAAGGCTGGTTTAGGGGTGCAGAAGGATGTTCTCTTTGCTACTGAAGTTTCATGGCACAAAGTATTAATAAAGCAGAAGAGGAAGTATAACTCTTGAGCGTTCCTTGGAGCAGGGAATGCTACCTCCCACTCTTTGCCACTTTCTCACAAAATCACAGAACGGTTGATGATGGAAGGGACCTCTGCAGATCATCTAGTCCAACCTGCCTGCTTGAGTAGGGTCACCTACAGCAGATCAGCTAGGATTGTGTTCAGCCAGCTTTTGAACATCTCCAGCGAAGGAGACTCCACAGCCTCTCTGGGCAACCTGTTCCAGTGCTCACTCACCCTCACAGTGAAGAAGTTTTTCCTCAGGTTCAGATGGAACTTCCTGTGTTTCAGTTTGTGCCTGTTGCCTGGGCACCACTGAGAAGAGTCTGTCCCCATCTTCTTTAACAACCTTCCCTTCAGATATTTAAATGCACTGATAAGATCCCCCCTCAGTCTTCTCTTCTCCAGGCTGAACAGGCCCAGCTCTCGCAGCCTTTCTCCTCATATGACAGGTGCTCCAGTCCCCTCACCATCTTTGTAGCCCTCCGCTGGACTCCCTCCAGTAGTGCCATGTCTCTCTTGGACTGGGGAGCCCAGAACTGGACACAGCACTCCAGATGTGGCCTCCCCAGGGCTGAGTAGAGGCACAGGATCACCTCCCTCGACCTGCTGGTAACACTCTGCCTAAAGCAGCCCGGGATACCATTGGCCTTCTTGGCCACAAGGGCACATTGCTGACTCATGTTTAACTTGTTGTCCACCAGCACTCCCAGGTCCTTCTCGGCAGAGCTGCTTTCCAGCAGGTCAGCCCCCAGCCTGTCCTGGTGCCTGGGGTTATTCCTGCCTAGGTGCAGGATCATGCACTTGCCTTTGTTGAACTTCAGGAGGTTCCCCTCTGCCCAGCTCTCCAGCCTGTCCAGGTCTCTCTGAATGGCAGCACAGTCTTCTGGTGGGTCAGCCACTCCCCCCAGTTTAGTATCGGCAGCCAACTTGCTGAGGGTGCGCTCTGTGCCTTCCTCCAGGTCATCGAGGAATACATTGAAGAAGACTGGAGCCAGTACTGACCCCTGGGGGACACCGCTAGCTACAGGCCTCCAACTAGACTTTGTGCCACTGACCACAACCCTCTGAGCTCGGCCATCCAGCCAGTTCTCAATCCACCTCACTCTCCGTTCATCTAGCCGTACATCATGAGCTTGCCTATGAGGATGTGATGGGAGACAGTGTCGAAAGGCTTGCTGAAGTCCAGGCAGACAACATCCACTGCTCTCCCTTCACCTACCCAGCCAGTCATTCCCTCACAGAAGGCTTATCAGGCTGGTTAAGCACGATATTTCCCCTTTGGTGAATCCATGCTGACTACTCCTGGTCACCTTCTTGTCCTCCATATGCTTAGAGATGACCTCCAGGATGAGCTGTTCCATCACCTTTCCGGGGATGGAGGGGAGGCTGACAAGCCTGTAGTTCTCTTGGTCCTCCTTCTTGCCCTTTGGGAAGGCTGGGGTGACATTAGCTTTCTTCCAGTTCTCAGACAAGCCCTTTTTCCTTTCCTCAGTGAGTTTTTCTGCCACCAGCCTAGAGAATTTGCCTTGTTTTAATCATTTTTCCAGTGGGTCTTGAAATTGTAACACTTTGCAAAGAAAAGGAAAGCTCTGAGAGCACCTTGTGCCCAAATTGCTTGGAGTTTTGAAGCTCTCCCGGGAGGCAGCTGCAATAGAAGAGGACAGAAACAAGGTATCCAATGTCCTGGATGAATGCTCTCACCTCTGAGGTGTTTTATGAAAGGAGGCAACTGGCCCCCAAAGACTCTTCTGGTGTAATTTGAAAGACAGTGGCAGTGGCTAGCAAGTTAGATATGGAGCAGGCCTGTCAGGCATGCTCAGAGCTATGCTTCTTGCTTTAGGTTTTAAGCAATATACCTAGTGAGATAGAGATTACTAATATGTTCTGGGGAGGCCTGAAACATGAGACAATCTGGGTGGCACTGTCATTTACCATAGACACGCAGAGGAATTCAGTATCTTCTGTCTTTTGAGTGTCTCCAGGGTTTGGTGGTGGCTGAGCACAAGCACTTGGGCTAGCTGTGTTAGATTTAGACATGTAAAAAGGAATGGAAGTAGGACTTGGCTACATGAACTGTTTTCTGGAACAGGTCAATATAGTCTTGGCACTCATAAAAGGACATTGAATCCAAAACTATTATTGTAACTGTTAATGTCAGAATTAAATAGAACATTTGCTTGAAGGTTGAGATTCCTCATGGGAATTCCACATGGCTCCCATGGAGAGAAATGAGAGTTACATATTCTCAGTGCTGCGTGGGGTTAAACTGGAGATTTAATGGAGGAAGGAAGATAGAGCAAAGGGACTTGCCGCGAACATTTTGATTCACTCAGTCAGGTTAAATCTCATGTGAGACAATACTGCATCTTTTCCCTTGAACTGATGATTTTACATTCCTATTGCCTTTGTTTTCCTTTGTTATAGCAAAACACTGGAAGGATTTTGTAGCTTCATCCTCTCATCAGAGTTGGTCACTTTGCAATTGCATTGCTCCTTTTTGCTTCAGAAGATTTCATTGGTCAGTCCTGTTTTGAAATGGGCAATATAAGTGTATTGAATCTCATCTGTTTAATCATCTTTCCCTTATCCTTGCATGGTATAATAGGCTGGCTGTCACATTTGTATCACTTTAGCATAACAGGAGACAGTAAAATTTGTTTCAGTGAAGATATATCCACTAAAAATAACTTTCCCAGTGTTTTTACTATCCCCAGCTATGACAGAACAACTCAAGGCATTAAATTCTGCTCTCTTAACTTCCAAGAAATTGTTCATGTGTGTAGAATTCCCTCTTACTTATACATACAGTTTGAATTAGACTGCATCCATGATTGGTCAGAAGGATTCAAAGGTCTTTCATGGTGGTAGGAAGCTGGAGGTTTTTTTAAACGCTGAGGAATACCATAGCCGTTCAAAATCTAAACGTAAGAAGCATCTGAACCTTAGTCACATAATTGCGCAGGGCAGCTTAGATCCAGTTCCAGAACATGGCCCAATTTTTTATGTCACTGATTTCAGAAAACCTCATGGAGGAGTTAGGAGCTAATGGGGTCAATATCAGATTCCTAAAATTAAGGAATAAATGGGGATAATAATAAGGGATAAATGGCTCCCCAAAATTAACCCTTTGCCTCCCTCCACACCAACCACATGTGCCCTTCCAACAACCCACACACATCTGAAATGAGCATCTTCTGACCTGTTCTAATATGGAGCCACATTTCTCTTCCTTTGTTTTCCTGAACATTATGACTCTGAGTGCAGATGTAGCTATATAACATTATGCAAATACATATTCTGACATCAGAATTATGTTTTGCTTTTTAATTCCTTGATGCAGAAAAATTATAGATCCAAAACAATGTAATTCCTCATCTCACATAGACTCTTCGAGACATAGTTTGGCCATGACTGAGAAATTATCTCCACTTTTTCCTTTTTTTTTTTTTTTTAATTTTAGGCCACCTTTTCAAAAATGGCAGAGACATGGTAATTTTTGTTCCTGTATGCCCATTACAGAAACAAAGGTAGACCTGCTTTCTACCTTCTAAAATTCAGTCCCTTTAGAATGTGAACCTGAGCATTCAATGTCACTGGCCACTTTGGAAATTTTTGGTCTCATTTTCTACTATATATTAAAATAGTATTTAAAAGTAAATAATGACTAAGTAATGAGTAAGCCATACCTGATAAGGAGTACTTTAATATTTCATGCATCTTATGCTTCAGGAATTACGTTCTTACATGTCAACTCACTTTTGATATTTTCTTTCTTTTACATTTGCAGAATTAGAGACATTGAAAAATCATCTTAGGTTTGTTGTCATTCTGCTGGCACAGTCAACATCTTTTCTTTTGCTTTCTCTGTGTGAGTGATAGTAATCATTTTTTTAAATGTTGCTTTCAAACACCATTATAAATTTGGATCTGACCCTTAGTTTCATACCAGTCCTTCACTGCTGTATTATACCAGCTAATCTCTTACTTATTTGAAAGATTTAAAATGACTGTTTTGATTTTCTGTGGTCATACTGTTTAGTTTTTTCACAATATGTTCAATATTGAAGGACTGTGCAGTAACCAGTTATTTTCACACATTTGCTAGTGCCATAGTGTTTGGTCCCTGTAGTGCTTTGTATGAGGAGAGAGCATTTGATGAAAGGTGGACCAGAAATATTTACTTTTGAGGTTTTTGATTTGCAAATATTTCAAGAAAATATTTCATGATGAGTTCAAAAACCTGTTTATGACAAGTTTGCTTTTAGTTACTGGGGCCATTTCTATTGCTATTGATTTTAGATTTTGCATAATTCTCACTTTGGACATGTAAGTTATGTTATATACCTTAACCATGCAATACAGTGAGTGCAATTCCTTGGCCGTTGAGGAGTCTTACTAAATAAATTTAGAATCCAAAGAGGAGCATGGAGCATAGATTTTTTTCTTGTAGATCAGAGGGTTAAAATGAAGAATGTTTTACAATTTCTAAGTGTTTGTTGGATTATTAATGTGCACTGTGGAAAAAGGGCATCCTAGGTATCAAATATCAAATATGTAGATTCTGATCCTCCACACTTTTTCAGTGAAGCATCCCAACTAAAGAAGAAACACATGATGTACATCAGTATAAAACTAAGAGCAGAATCTGACCAATAAGCTCCACTGTGATGGCTCGGTAAAGTACTGTGCACAGTAAAATACAGTGCTTTCTTGTAGGTTCGCCTACTGTAGCTCTTGCTATCTGTCTCTTCCTTTGAATTGTCTCCTGAAGTCTCTGACTCGTCAACCCCCAAGAAATCCCTTGGGTCCAGTTACTTTTACTCTGAATTTTTGGAAAACAGAGAGTCAGGAAAAGGGCAGTAAGTTAATTTTTAGGTGCAGGTTAGACTAGCAGAATTGAGGCTTTACACTACTGACATGCAGAGAGAAATGAAACAGTATTGCTCTCACGAGAAACTTGAATGTGACTTCTAAGATTGTCATTGACTTTGACTAACTTAGGAAGGTACAAATGTCATATTTATTCCAGTCACTTTTATGTCTTCCCTTTCTCTCTCTTTTGCTATGGAAGACTGTATAAACTTTTAATACCTTATGAATAACCCTTTAAGTTTCCTGTGTCACCAGGACATATGGGTCTGTGCCATTAGAAGTGACTGCATCAAAGTGTGACAATAGAGAAATCTGTAAGTGAATAAAAGACCTTGTAGGCCAAACACCTTTTCTCTTCTTTGCCTCAATAAATGGTTTCAGTTCTGATTTAAAAACAAATCTCTCTCTTGGTCTGATAGACTTTCCTGACCTTGACAAGGGGAAGAGGCTTATAAGGCACCTTGCTAGGAATAAAGCTGCCTTAGCAGGACTTAAATTCAGACACCAAGAAAATGGCTATGGATAGACAGTAAACTCCCAGTTATGGTAGTGGTCAGATTTGAGTCTTCTTCCTTGGAGCTGCACAACACTAAAAAGCATCCTACTATACTGTGTAGCCTTCAGACATGTATAATTCATCTTTCACAAGAAGAGGTGTGTATAATTCTCAGCAGCTATAAAGGAAGATCTTTCCCTATCCTCCCAAACCAAATCCCGTTAGGTGTTGAGGTGAACAAAGAAAGGTAGCACTTTCTAGTGTAGCCAGCTGCAGTTATATTAGCAGGAAATCCCAAATCAACACTTTGCAAACATTTTCATTAAAAAATTAACCCTTAGGTTGACATGTGTTATCTGTGGTCCATGCAAAATAAGACTTTTTCTTGTGTATTTTTTTTAAATATGTACCACTGTTTTTTTTTTTCTCCCTAGGCTGGAATCTGGATCCTGCAAGGCTGTCATGTTGGGATGCTGCAAAAGGCATTGCTGCATCTACTTGTTGTAGAGTTGTTGAAGTTTCCCTCTGTGCAGGGAATGCAGCAGTTACGAACAGGAAACTATTTTCCTTGCTTAGTGGTTTTCTTGTTACAGTTTTTAAGTGGGTTAACACTCTTATTTCCAGGAAACTCAAACTAGATTTGAACAGGGGTTAGAGGGAGGACGGAGGGAGATTTAAGTGTGTATGGTGTCTGAAAAAATTAAACTAAATAGTTTCCAGTGATTAAATAGCAGCAAGTTCATCAAAAGCTCCAGTTAAGCCTTGGAGTCCTATGGTAAGCTGCAAATGAACACAGGGCACCTCCAAAAGACATTGTTAGTGGCATCTATTTTAAACCTTCTTTCAAGTGGAAGATCCAGGCCTGGCAAATGCAAAACATCAGCCCTTAGAAGAGCAAATGACTTTCTCTAGAGAACTGAACAATTGGCCAAAGTCTGTCCGTCTGTCTTCCTCTCTCTCTGCTCTGGATTGCTGTGCTTTTATAAACTGTGTTTTCGTAACTCAGATAAATGGTAGGAGTTTAACAGAACCCTACAAGTAATAACCATCCTATTCATGCTTAATATCTGTAATATCTAAGGGGTGGGCCCAAACTAGAGGTATTTCTGTTTTCTCTGTGAAGCGTGTTGCTTTAACGTATGTATAGCCAATTCTTGTTGTGAACATGTGAATCCATTGCCTGTTTTAGAGGAGGCAGCAATTTAGTTTCAGTAGCTGCAGAGAGTTTCACTGAAATAGTGTTACTGATTGCCTTTTGTGTGATTTAGAAGGCACATTAGCCAGATAGTTCTGAAAGTGTGATATAATTATATGCAGCGTTCATGGGAAATGCTCTGAAGTCTTCTCCCATTGTGATAAAAACTTTTATCGCTCTTCGAGCTCCATGAGTGTGTGCTGTGTGCTGTGCTGAATTTGATAGAAAACTCAGTTATTACTGAACAGTGAGGGGTAGAGACAGATCCTCTGACCTAGATTCCCCCGCCTTTGACAGTGGCAAGTCACCTGTGCATCCAAAGGTTAATGACCAACTGAGTGTGTTGTCAGCTCTCCACCTAGGTGGGTGGGAGTGGATAAAAGAGTATTGATTGTGGGAGGGGAGACTAGATGGAATAGTTAAGTAAAGGGGATTCTAGGCATCATGGCTGGGATCTTCAGTGGGTGCTCTGATGGATTCTGGCCATCTGATTTCCCTAGGACACTTTGTCAATAACACCCTCTACATTTTCCTGAGGGACTTCTAGCCTGTCTAACGGTCATCACTGTTCATATGTGAGGGAAAAGAGGCAGAGGGTGGCTTACTTTAAAGTGACAACTCTTGGTGCCTGTAAGAGTCTAGGGCTGTAATACTTCCCCACGACTGCTGGCTGACGGTCTGATCCTCTCATGATCTGAGTCCTCCTGATTCTGCGTGTCTTGATCTGTGTGGCAAGGCCATGTGGCTGACATGGGGCAGTTAGAGCTATCATGGACCTTTTCTGCAAGGGTGGGTAGTATTCAGAGCCAACCTAAGCGCAGGATGCCTTTAGAAAGGCTTGAAAATGCTGCGGCAGTGTGTGAGTACCCTTCAGATGCAGGATACACAGGTCAGACTGTGCTGTGTGCCGGTACAAACAGCAGGGATATTAGTTACAGAGCCCTTTGCTTTTGAGGTGAAACTTTGCTTGTATTCATTGTTTCAAGGAAAGCAGTTGGGATTTGAAGACCAGATCATGTGATGATATAACTAATTCCAACTCTCTTATTAGAGCTAGGCTGATTTCCACAAGTCTGGCCCAACATTTCTGAGAAATTGTGGATGACAGTTTTTTGTTTGTTTATTTGTTTGTTGCATTGAAAAGCTGAAGCCTTTCAAATATGTGTGTGTGAGGTAAACAGGATTTGTACATGGACCATTGAAAGTGCAACACTTCAGGCTGTATTCTGGATTAAAATTCTGGAAATGTGAGTTTTTGTAGAGAATCCCACGTGTAGTGGGAGAAGAGCATTTTGAGTTACTTGACCAAGGGGATGGGACTCAGCAGTAGTTGTCCCTATTGGTGATGCCATAATACGTGCTTGACTCAAATACAACTTTGCACAGGCCAGATCCTGAAGAACCCACGTAAATAGATATTTGTGGTTGTTCGTACTGGTGTGTCCACTGTTAAGTAGGCTGGACATGTGAATAAAACTAATATTTTTTAAAGTGTAATGTGTTTTTTTTTTCCTTTGTCAAAAGAGTGGTTGCACTCTTGGACTTAGTTATGTTCATATGAAATATTTGACATGGAATTAACACAACTCTGCAGCTTTCTTAGGACAGTTCACAGCCACTTGCAGGAGATACTTTTTCTTCTTCAGAGGTCATTGCTGCAGTACTGCACTGAACACCTGCCTCAAGGAAAGAGGTGAAGGTAACTAGATGTTTCCTTCTCCTAGTCCTGCAGAGGCTTTATTCTGTGACAGAGCAGCCCAAGGCCACTCAAATTTATATCAAACCAAAGTGATACCTTGGCTAGAAATCAGTATAGTGATGGAGAAATGAGGGGAGGAAGGGAAGGTATCTGATCACACTTTCTGCTGTAGCATGTTTTCTTACTCTTCTCACCTCATGGTTCTGCAGAGGATGGATGCGTTTTAAAGGACTATCTCCTTTTCTGTTCAATGTCTCACTCCATTGCAGCCCTCTCCTGAGAAGTCCGTGAGAAAATGTTTTCAAAGGTACCTCTAAAGTGCCTTTGCATCTCAAATATTCTGGGTCTTGTTGGAAACCTAGGCAAACTCAAAGCTGAGTTAGACACTTCTCTAAGTGATGCCATCCCCTGGGAGAGCTAGCTTGCTTCATCAGGCTCACTGCAGCTGCAAATGTTCTATGCTGATCTCCAAATTACTCCTCACATCTCTTGCTCCTTGATTTGGCAGCTGCAAAGGAAAGTCCCTGTAGGCAGAATTTTGCACTGAGGAGGCATTCTGTCTGCTATACAGTCCCACTGAAAGCAAGTGATGAGACAGCAGTCAGCGAAAAGGCCCCCTTCCTCTCACTAGATGCAGTGTTTTTTATCTTGCTGAATGAAGGAAGGGCAATGATTCGAAACATAGCATTTGTTTTCTTCTGGCTTGACACTGTGGCAGCACTGTTGCCAGTGGGTGCATGTGCTCATCTGCTCCCAAATCCCCATCTCTCATTTAAAGACTTCTGACTATCTCTAATCCAGGCTTCACACATCACTGTGTAAGGTCCTTGGCCATCTCTGTAGTTGACTGAACTCTGACCGCTGTTTCTCATTTTCACATTTGGGTTCATGCCCATCTTTTATTTCTCCTTTGTTCTCTCAGTCACCTTATTTTAAACCACAGGCTTAATCTGACCTCACTTGCCTACTTGCTTCATCTCTCTCCCTCCTTCTCACAGTCCAGATAATCCTCACATACCTCTTTTTTTGGAGGAAAGCAAGGATATTACAAACTTACCCACCCCAAAATACACATACTAAAGTGAGCAGCACAAGTGCCATTGAGGAACCAGAGTATCAACATTAGTTGCCATCATTATGCACACTGTCACTGTAAACTCTACATCAACAGCGGTCGAAATCTGTTTCAACATATAGAAACAAGATGGCTGCCAACTGCCAAAGCATTTTGCATTTGGGTATATAATGTCCAGGTATATTGTAGGCAATAGTGGCAGGTAAATGAGCTTTCTTTCTGCCAAAAATTTGGATTAAAATTAATCACTTTATGTTTACAGTGGATCTAGTCATGTTGTCCAATGATGATAAAAGCACCATCTCCTTCACCCCCATGCATCAGCTCTCCTCCATTTTTATTTCCTAACTAAAATTAAAAATGGTCCGAGGGAAAAAAAAATACCTGCGAAAATGCTAATCTTATCCAGTAGGTAGAAGAGATCCAAGTACTACTAAGGGAGGAATGGTCATTCTCAGGCCGCATGCAGATAGTCACTCATCAAAACTGTAAATGATAAGAGAGATAAAAGCATTTCCAGTCAGGCGATAAGCTCAGCTCTGACCCTCTCCAGTGCTATAAATACAGAATAAAAATGTCACCCCATAGAAACACATAATTTTGCACAGAATCATAATGCACTGATGTATGGTGATGATGCTGTATTATCAACAAACACAAATGCACGCATGCTTCACATACATGACTACGTAACCCTTAGCTATTTTACCCCTATGTAGAAACACCACCCCTAGTTCTACAGCTTTATCTATGTGTACAAGCTGCCTTCTTTTAACAGGACACTGGAAATGGAACCAGACTCATGTGCACAATATGATTTTCGCTACTCTGATGAGGAATGCAGCCATAAATCCAGGCTAGTTGTGCAAAAGCAAGCAAAGGGAAAGACACATTTTAATTTTCAGTGGGTCAAGGGCAAAACAAATTGTTACATGGCTTCCTCCTGAAATCCAGGACTTGGGAACTTCTGGCAAAAGATGTAACTACTCCAGGACTGGGTCTGAGACCCTAGAAATCTGCCTTCCTACATTTTCTGAAACATAAAGGTAAGTGCGACATGCCTGATAAACCTCCCTCATAGTCTGACTTGCTGTAGCGTAACTGTTGTGTGACTGATAAGCCAAAGAGTCTTTGGATTCAGGTGAGGTTTAGGGTAAATTTGAGAGTTTGGATCTGAAGGAAGGATCAAATCTGAAAACCTTGAAATCTTGTGACTTTTGTATTTCAGCCCACGCAATAGAAGCATACAAGATTTGCTGAGTCAAGTCAATGGGTATTTTGCTTGTTTCAGAACTGCAGATTGGAACTATTGTTTCTAGACTTCTATAATCCACACTTCAGTAAACATAGATTTTCTGGACAGCATAAATTCAGTTGATAATATTTTGAGTAAATGAGTCTCTACTTAAATTTGTTATTTTACATTGCTTTTTGGTTCATATCATTGGCATGTAAATAACTTCCCAAATACATAGAATTTTGAAGATTATTTATTCTGTCTTAAGTATATTAAAGGCATGAGTTATGCTAACTCAAGATCTGATCTTTTGAGCTACATCTGCTGTAAAGGCCCATAGGCCCTATAGATTATGAGATCATAACTGCATTCATGGGTAATATAGGTAATACAGAAAGAGCAGAAAGAAGGAGCAGTGATATAAGTTATCACTGCTCACAGGAGCAGTGATAAATTTATATACACTTGATACTGAGTATTTGATATACTCCTGTGAGTATAAATTTATAATATATTACTCACAAGAGTATGAATTTATTAATTTTAAATACAGCATTTATATTTGCAATTGTAATTGGCCTATTATAATGATTTTTCTAGATGTGAATTCTTCCCAGTAGAGAATACAATTTGGAGAGTCATTGAACCAGAAGAAATGAAATCAGAGAAAGACTATTATCTCTGCTGTTAAATTACTGTGGCAGAGATTGTGTTTCAGACATCCAGAATGCATGCCAACAAATCAGCAGAAATGAGAGGTATTCACCCATGAATTTCATGATAAATAGTGAAATTACTTATGGCACTGATGTAATTCACTTAAACTTCCATGGTGTCTAATGTCTGGAGGATAGCAAACGTGATGCCTCTCTTTAAAACAATTTCCACAGGAGCATCTAAGGAACCGTGGTCTGGTAAGTGTGACATCTGAACAAGGTAAATTAACAAACACTATAATAGGGAATTCAATCAAAAAATGCCTGGTAAATATGAAAAATTTCCTTGGTAAAAGTCAGCATGGTTTCTATTAAGGGAGGACTTACTTTATTTCTTTGAAGGGGTAAACAAGCACAGTGATAATGGTGATTAAATTAGGTAAGATTAGATTTCCAGAAGGTTTTAGAGTGAATTATACATGGTTAAAAATGGGAAACAGAGGGTAGAGTTTCTGGCCAGTTCATAGAATGGAGAGGAGTTACCAGTGAAATCTGTTCTGAGGCCTGTGCCATCCAACACTTTCATAAATGGCCTAGCAGAGGGGATAAATAATGAGATGATGAACTTCGCTGGTGATACCAAGTTATTCAGGGCAGTAAGGAATAGGAGTGACTGTAAAGAATCACAGAAGTACCTTACAAGACTGAGTGACTTGGCAATGAAAGGCAGATGAAATTCTGTGTAGATAAATGTAAAGTGATGAGTATGAGGAAAAATAATTTGAGCTTCACAGTGATGGGCACTGAGTCCTTCCCAGTCAGAATAAGACTTCAGGGTTATAATAGGTAGTTCCATCAAAAATCACCTCAGTGCTCAGTAGCCATATAAACAGCAAATCAAAACTTAGTAAAGGCAAGGATGCATGCAGAGAATGTCACTGTGGAGCCTGAATACCATGTGCAGTTCTGGTCCCCTCTCTTCAAAGCAGAACTGGAGAAGATTCAGTGAAGGCCAAGGAGGATGGTCAAAGGTAAGGGACAACTCTGTGTGAGGAGTGGCTAAGTGGACTGGCACTCTTCAGCCTGGAAAAGAGACTATGGGTGGTGGTGGTGGGTATGACAGAGGTCTAATCATGAGTGGTGTGGAGAGAATAGGCAGGGATTAGCGGCTCACTGCCTCTTCTGGGGTAACTAGACTAGGAGTAAACAAATGAGGTTGGTGGGATTCAGATTCAAATCACAGAGAAGGATGTAGCCCTCATGCAAAAAGAAGCACAACTGGAGAGTTTTTTGACAGAGGATGGGGTGGATGCAAGACATTTATAGGGAAATAAAAGGAGACTGGACAAGCACTAGTAACGTACATTGTAGAGCACCAAAGAGACAAAAATCATCAGATTCAGGAGATCTTGAGAGCTAAAAATGGTTAAAGGCTTTAAGAGAGTGGAGGAAAGTGTCATGTATGTTTGTTTTTATTTTTCTTTAGGTGTCTGCTTGTAGCCATTGCTGGAGCCAGATGTGGAGCCAGCTGGCCCCTTGATCTGAACCAGTACAGGTATTCTTAGGCTTCATTCAAAAAAGGCTGTGCCTTATTTGTATGTCTCATAATCACATAGCACGTCAGTTCTTCAGGGCTGGTGCAAATTAGGAGAAAATCAATGGTCTAGTGTACATTGGAAAAACAAACAAACAAACAAATAAATCACAGTTATTCTAACTGTGTGCGTTACATCGGCAAAACATTTCACACAGTACAACAGCAAGGTCATTGAGAATGGGTTCAGAACTTCTGCTGGAATAAATTAACCCCATTAACATGCAATAGGCCTAAGAAGAGATAAAGTGAGAATCAGCCCCACCTCTCTGATACTTATTGCAAACTACTTACTCTTCAGAGGTTCTAATATTTATTCAAAAGATGGGCAGAATCAGAAAAACTAGATCTAGACCAAAATTAGATCACCTTCAAGAGTCAATAATATTTAAAAAGATGTAAAGGGGATTCTATAGCTTTAGCTCTTTGGAGAAATCTAGATCTGACCTTTCCCAAATTCAGATGTAGTTGACAATTGTTTTTCAGCCTTTTTGGATTTGCAGATCTTCTAAATATCGCCTGTGAAGGTGAGAATAGCAGTGCAGTAAATACCAGCTTATTGACAACTGGCCGATTTCTTAGTGGACTTTGTGGACTTCTCAGAACTAGTTTTCAGACAGTCTCAGAACTAGTCAGAGATCCTTGAACAATAGCTTGACAGACACTGGCTAGACTGATATTACTATGTAGAGGCCGTCCTTACTTTTCAGATTTATTGTAAACAGCAAAAACCCAATCCCGGGGAGCTAGCACATCAGTAAACACAACAATCAGTGTCATTAATGTCAAGAAGGAAGATTAGGAATGTTCCCCAGAGAAAGATTGGAGCTCTACAGCTAATTGTCTTTGTGACTTGGCCAAATTTGTCATCATTAATGATCAAACCCAAATAAATGAATTGAAATGATGGTGTTCCTGGCAACTTTATCAGCTAACACAAGGTCTGTGTAGCATTTACTTGCTTTCTAAAAGGGAAAAAAATCATATTCCATCCCCCAGACCCAGCTAAGCCAGTGTGACTGGAGTGTTTGCCTCTGAATGGAGCAGGCAATCTACCTGTGAATTCATCTTGTGCACATTAATGTCTCTTAATAGTCCAGGTCATTTCCTGCGTAGTGATTTGCATACTCAAGGGAGAACCATTTTGTTGTTTATTAATATAAAAAAATCACCTTTTACAGTAAGTTTTGATGCTGACTAGAAAAGGACCAGCCCTATGGGAGAAGCAAATGCTCAGATAAAACTTGCTTTGCTGTGAACATTTGGTCTTTGTTCCGTAGCATGCAATTGTAGGGGGCTATGAAAAGCAGGGGATATTCCTCAGTGGTTTATAGGAAGTACCTTTGAGACAGTCAAAACCCAGGCCTAAGTGATCAGCAGAACAAAACAGGCCTTCAGATTTGCACCTGAATGCTCTTTGGGAGCTGGAGGTGTCTGTGGAGGCTTGGTGAGTACATATGTGTCCAGCAGGCGTTGGGGGTAGCATAGGAGCATCCCTGACTTGGGGGAAGGTTTAGGGATGATCTGAGGGACATCTTAAAGAGAAACTGTATTTCAGGAAGCCACTTTCTTTCCTAAATTGCTTTGCTATATAGAAATGTGTAGTTGTACCTTCCTCCTAATCAGTGAGGTCCTAGTTACCTTTTGCAGCTGCTTACTTCCTGCTTTCTGGTTAGTCTATACTGCCAATATAATCCTTTTGTTTCTTTATATGCCATGTGGGAATCAAACCTAGCCGTCGCATAAGCAGGGAGGAAGACCTCTAGCATTGTCCTCCATACCATGCACTCCTGCTGATAACAGTGCTACGAGTACTGTGATTCGCAAAGGAGGCACCACCAAGCAGGAGAGGCACAGATTCGCTGTAGTATCTGTAATGTTAGTTTGGGGCCCAAATCTGTGCTGCCTTGTGAGGACCTGTTTTGTTCCATATGATTCTATTCAGCCTCTGTACCTCCTGGAATTCCTTCTGGAGACACAATGTGGTGCTGCATGTCCTCACTGTGACAGTGGGGAAGGGCGGGAGTCAAGGGACTTATCCTTTCCCACTGCTGACAGAAATCCCCTTTCTCCCAGCAGAGAACTAGAACATGCATTGGAGGACACCAGATCTTGGTAAGATGTGGCCAGGAAAACAGCACCCTGTGATAGCAACTTGGATCTCATAGGCTGCAGGGATAGATGGAGTGAAGGGACCATCTTTCATTATGGGTAAAGTCCCCCAGAAGTAGGGATGACTTTTACCTCTCTTTGGGGTACCACTCTATCCTTGAGGTGAAACTGACAGGGAGCAGTGGATTGGTGACGGGAGAGAGAGAGAGGTACCACTCTTCGTGATACTTGGTGGTGCCGTGAAACTATTTGGTATCAGTGTTGTGACAGATCCAGATTGTATCATCCATTACCATAGTCGACACAGATGACATTGAGATGGATTCTTAAGAGTATAAAGGGAGAAGCATAGATTCTGTGTTTTCTGTGGGGATGAAAACCTCGCTAGCCTATCATTGGTGGGCAACTCTGCCTTTTAGCTATTTGGGAACAAAGCTCAGGAGTCAGAATGAGTAACCCATCTGTAAGGGTAAGGCGGGGGCACCGCCTGGACTCCCAGCAGGGACAGATACACAAACACAAGGCACGCTAGGGTCGATACTGAGCGTTTATTACCTCTGCATCTGAGTGGGGGTTCCCCAGCGATTTCCCAGTCGAGGCAATAATGGAGCAGGAGAGTCCCTGGCACCGCTGAGCATCGGTCGAGGGCGAGGAACGCCGGTGGGGGGGCACTATGTGAGATTTTTATGGACTACACGTGCGCAGCAAGCATATTGAGCTCATAACTGCTTCCAATTCAAAGCCCAGGTGCAGCGCCACGCTGGCACAGGCTCAGCCACATCACTATAAGTCAACATGCCCTGCTGATGCTCCTTTTCCCACGGAACGATCTGGCTAGCTTCCATCACCTATCTCCTTGACATTCTTCCCATACACTCCCCCTGCACGATGGAAACCTAGTTACAGGCCATCCCAGTCTTCAGAAAGATGTGGAGTATGAGGGCAACAGAATTTACAAAGCAATGAAATCAAAACATAGCATAATACAAAGAAAAAATAAACAAAAGCCCTCCTGGTATAAGGTGGCCCAACTATCCCATTAGGGAGCCAAATGAATTAGCCAGCCCAGATCCCTGTTGTTCTGCTGGATATGTTGGATAATATCTTGTAAGTGGCTGATAGCCTTCTTAATAAACACTGATTCATCAGTGATGTTAAAACAGCACATACCGGTGAAGTCATGACATCTGTGGTTATGCCGCAGTAGGAGACAGTCGATCACTAGATAGTTTTGCAGTGTTCCTTGCCGTACTGCTCTCAACCTTTTATTTAAAGAGGCAGTGGCTCCAAATACCCAATTTAAGCCTTGAGCTAAAGCACAGGCAATATGCTCTGTTTATAATTATGCATCACCACCCGCGAGACCATCCATGCGGTGGATCTTTGGATGGCTGCTCCTAATGAGAAACTCATTGGAAACTCATTGGCTTTAGTGATATAACAGCTCCCGCATGGACTGAGCAGGTCTTCATCTGCCTGTCTGGCAGAGAGAAGTAGTGAGATGCTCTGGAAAAAGAACATCCTTTTATAGAAAATAACACTTAATAGAATTGATATTAATGTAGTTTAAGAAAAATAGCTTGAGAATTTAGAGAGATTATTGGAGAACTTTGGATTTTAAAGCCACTCTCTAAAATATGAAAGGAGAATTCTCTGCTGTAAAACCACGGCACAGCTTAGGTAATTCAACAGCACTAGATCCATCATCTGTTAAATTATGAGGGGCTTCTCCCTTGGGAACATTTCTGGACTCAGGTCTGAGTTGGACATTGGGTAACTGCCTAAAATGAGAACAGTTCTCCCTTGAGGACCTTGCCCTAGCAGACCCTGAGAGCTAAGCCATCACCAGCTGTAAATGGATTTGGTTTCATTGACAGCAGTAGTTAACTTTGGTTTATATCACCTGAGGAACTTGCCTAAGATGTGCTCATTATGAGCTCTGCCATGACTCATTTATTTGAGGGAGGGGGATTTTATTGATCTCAACTGCATTTGAAACAGGGCAAGCTCATCAAACTATCAAAATACATTTTCTTTGGCTGATGTGTGGTGATAATCATGCAGCCCAAAGCACTAATCTTTGGTGGCCCAGATGAGGAAATGAAGCTTAGGTAAGCACTCAGGTTTCCAAGAAACATTTTATTGTCATAGACAATGAAGGAAATGCTCTACACATCATCTGCCAAATTCTGATGAACTCTTTTTAGGCTACGATGATAGGTCTTTAGAATAGCAGTGTGAGAGGGCACTCTAAAGTATAATGTATAAGTATAAAGGAGGGTTGCTGGTGAATGTATGTGAATGCAAACTATTGCATATCATACTCCAAAATACATTGGATTCCAGTCATACTAGACTAGTCAGTCTGGTCTAGTTTAAACACTGATAGGATGGAGCAGGGAAGCTGCAGCAGGAAGAAATACAGACGTTAGAAGGAGAACTATAATACACACGTACAGGTTCTGCTTGTGACTGTATTGGTGTGTGCAGCTGAAGTAACACTGCTGAGTTCAGTTGAATCTTTCACACTGCAGTAGTGCTAGCAAGAGCAGCATGAGAGTGTTTCAAAGGGAAGGGAATGAGCTGATACCTTCTTACCTTTTCTTGACTTTGTCTGCTGTGGCCTGCCGCCATTTAATTTTCTGCTGGTTTGATTCCTGTTTAGTTCCTTTTTCCTGTAGAGGTGATTGCAGCAGGAATCCTTCCACCTTTCTGCACCAGCATTAATGACTGTTCAAAGCCGAAGACAGCAGAGACTCAACTTTAGGGCTGGATGCATGGCTCAGACAAGTCTTCATCTGCTCTGCATTGTTCCATATGTGACATGAAGAGACACTTTCATGGTGTAATGTACAGCACTCCAATTGACTTCATCATCTATAAATCATCTCTTAAAGGTGAATTCTGAGGCTCATTTCCACAAAATTCATCTGTGCTACTAAATTAAACTGACTAGTCCTGCACACTGGAACTAACTCATTTCCATGGTCCCTCATGTGCATTCGGCATGTTACAGCTAGCATTCTCCCTAATAATTTTGGAAGTTAGGCTGGGCAGTGATCAATCCCAATAGTCAGTTGGGTTACTGTGTTTTGGTGTATTTTAGGACACGTACCTAGCATAAACCATCTTATTGTTTATGATGCTTCAGAAGTAAATATATGCCAACCAGCTGAAATGTAATGGCACTTGGGGCTTCATAAAACTCAATGAGAACTTCTTGCAGTAAACCAATGCCTTTGGAGCTTACTACCTTGAATTTCATTAAGAAGAAACCTCTGGAGAAGCATGATTTCCAAGGAAGATTGTCCTGTTCTCACCTTTTGAAAGAAAGGCTGAAGATGTGATTAGCTTGTAGGTAAAGCAACAAGAAGCATGAGAAATTCCATGTTTCCAAATGCCCAGCACACATTAATCACAAGTGTCCTCTGGAGTCTCTAGAAATGTACAGCAAGGCTGCAAGGAAAAGGGCTGGTGATACCTGTAGCGTTATTGATATTTCCCAGGCAAACCCCAGCTGCTGAGAGAGTGCCCTACACACTTACACACAAATGAGTTGCAGGAAGGAACACTCCAGGAATGTGCATTTTGAATTACTGATCTGGTCTTTGTTCTCCTCTTTTGACTGTCCATGAGGTCAGTGGCCTGTAGAAATCTACAAGAGACTGGTTAGCTTGTCTCATGCCTATTATACCTTGCTACTGCTGGGACATCAGAGGAGGCCATGGAGCCTAGTAGCAAGAATTTCTGGAGTAAGGTGAGGAAATCTGGTTTACACCCCTCAGGAACTTTCCTCAGGCTCCTCAGAGGCTAGCTGTTGTGCTGTCATCAGGATGGTGATGAATGCCAGCTATTTTTCTGACCCTAAATAAATTTAAATTACTGCCACCTGGATAATAATAAGGAAGAGGAAACAACACCCTCTTCCGCATGAAAGAGTGCATGGAGCGTTGTCTTACCATGCTTGAATGGCAAGCAGAAGTGTAACCTCAGATGTGGGTTGGTTGGAAAACTCTCCCATGCCCCTTACTACCACCCAGATGGATATGTATGCCTTATCAAATGACTGGGAGAAGTGGTAGTGCTGTATAGCTCCTTCATTACCCTCTCAGTTCATCTACTCTGGGTGTGAATCTGAGGATCAATGAAACCAGAGACCTCAAGCCCTTAGTATGGGTCCACTCAGAGTCCATAGTCAAAGAGTAAGCTTTTTGGAAGAATAAAGAACTAAGAGGAAGTCTTGATCCAAGGCTTTTCCCAAGGACTTTAAGGGAGTTTAACACTTCTTTCTCACTGGGAAACTACCTCTGGTTCCTCTGAACATCTCAAACTGATAACAGAAGCCCACTCATGGTATGGGGACTACTGAAACAGGAGGAAGTCTAGGTTAAAACTTGTCATCTGAAGAGCTTTTTCTTTTCCTCTCATAACATGAATAATTTCACTGAAATCAAAGGGCTACTTAGGCAAGCAAGAATGATAGGAACAGAACCTCACTAGCAGGGTGCATGAGTCAATCTTGCAACAAAGAATGTGGTACTGATACACTCGCATGCTGCCTGTAGTGACATCTTGTGTCACACTCTGGAGGATGCCTGGGAGAAGGCTGTACTGGGGGTGCTAGGAGCGTCAAGATGTCACTACTGCCATTATGTACCTCTGTGCATCTGAAATAAAATGGTATTTGCTGCTATCGTTGAGCGTCTGGGCAGATGGTTAGCCCAAAAACTCCTTTCCTGTTTGTTTCAGCTCTATGTTTGTGTCAGGTCATAGCCTCGCACCTCATATCTCTGCTGTTATTCTCTCATTCTTAAATTGGGTAAGTCTTCTGCTTCCCTCCCTTCATAGCTGTTTTTTTTTCTTTAATTGAAGTCTTAAAGTCCCTTTTATTCTTAAGTGGAAAAAAAAACAGCAGCACTTGGATGTCAGTCTTAGTAAAGTCAATCCTGAATTACATTAAGGGAGTAAATGATGAATCTAAGTCTATATATTTTGGTGCAAACTGCCATATCTTCCTCTTGATGTTTATTTCTGAGACTCAACTCTTTCCTTCTCTGATGTGATTCCTTGGCACTCCACTGATGACAGCAGGGTAACTTTATGTTTGCACCAAGACTGAATAGTAAAGTGGGCTCTGTGTGTCAGGATCTGGGTTCTCATCTCATGTATCCCAGAAACTGCTGCCACATGTAAGCTCAAGCATTCATTGAACACAGAGGAGAGTTGTGGAGGCACAGAGTTGATACTGCAACTACCCCTCTAGTTTGGAATGGGAGAGGATAAAATGTGCAAGTACATGTAGCACACCACCTAATCGTCAGTATGCCAAGTGCTTTGTGGGGGTAGCTTCTTTGAGACTGTAGAAGTGATTGGATGGAATCACGGTTATATAGAAATGCAAAATTGTTGAGGTAGGAAGGGAACTTTAGAAATCATCTGATCCAACCCTCCCTGCTGAAGCAGTGTCAGCTGGAGCAGGTTGCTTAGGACCAGATCGAGGCCAGGAGCTCCTTGTTCCTCCATAAAGGCCTTCTCCTGCTTTTGCTAGATTTCCTGCTAATTGGGCTGGACGTTTTTGAGCTTTGAGGAGGTGATCCTTGAATATCAGCCGTCTATCTTTGACACCTCTTCCCTCTAGGACCCTATCCCATGTGATTCTTCCAAGCAGGTCCCAGAACAGGCCACAGTCAGCTTTCCTGAAGTCCAGGGCTGTGGTCCTGCTCTTTGCCCTGCTCCCTCCTTGCAGGATCCTAAACTACACCTCTTGTGATCACTGCAGCCAAGGCTGCCCCCAGCTTTCACAGCTCTGACCAGTTCTTCTTTGTTTGTGAGTATGAGGTCTAGCAGAGCACCTCTCCTCATTGGCTCCTTGATAACAGGTATTAGCAAGTTGTCATCTATGCACTCCAGAAACCTTCAGGATTCCTTGTACCCTGCTATGTCATCCCTTCAGCAGATATAATGGTGGTTCAAGTCCACCATGAGGGCCAGGGCCTGCAAACATGAGGCTTCTTTCAGTTTTCTGAAGGAGTTCTGATCTACTTCTTCCTGATCAGGTGGTCTGTAGCAGACACCCATTACAATGTCACTCATGTTGGTCTGCCAGCTAATCGTGACCCACAAGCTCTCAGCTAACCCCTCAGCTGTTCCCAGGCAGAGCTGCATGCAGCTAGATCACATTTAAGCCTAGCACAACCGAGATTTATGCCTCAGCTTGTAAGAGGCACTAAAGAGAGATTCTGTCTCTTCCTCTTTGTCTTGCTGCTTCCTCCTGCCTATGTCTGAATAAATCACTGCTGCTGCATGAAGTATATCTGAGGAGCTAGTTGAGCATAATCTTTTCCCTTCATAGGCTTTTGTGGTACAACTAATTTGACCTGTGCTTGGAAAATTGATTGGCACAATTCTGGTTGATGCTTGAGACTTCTGCTCAAATTTATTGGTACATTTGCACTTCTGAACATCCTCCTGCTTTCCTGGTCCACTGTAATATCCAGATTTTGTAGCCTGCTTCTTTAATTCTTCTGGGGGGCAAACTAAGATAGCCCCAGTTTCTTTTGTCTTGTCCTTCCTCTGTATGCATCCTGCAGGGAGGGAGTTCAACAACTTCAGCAGTTGCATAGTGCTTCATTTTTCCCTCAGCTTCATGGCCCTTGAGCTTTCTCCTCTCTAAACGGCCCCTACCTTTTCCTAGCTCTAATCCTTCACACCTCTATTTCCCCTTTTCACCTCCTCTGGCCAGGCTGGAATAAACACAGTGGTCCAGGAGAGGGCGCAGGATACATTTAGATGTGAACTAAAGAAAGTTTGCCTGTCTGAGAAAATGTGTGCGCGTGTGGGCTGTGTATGTGTGTGTAGGTGAGAGAGAGAGTTTTCCCAGCGCTGTTTCAGATCTGTAAGTTCTTCTCCTTACAGACTCTGCCTCTAGGATGCTCCCTGGATTTTGCTTTCTCCCCCTTTTTAGCACAGTCTAAGTAACTATCTGCTTTTTTTGCCGCTGCTCGTGAATTAGGAGGTATCTATGCAACTGCCTAGGCATCTTTCATAATGGGGAACAGCTTTTGTAGAACTCCTCAGGTTGGACAAGTAAGTTGAGGTGACAGTATTGGTGACCTTGCTTTTGCGCTGAGTTCCTTTCTCTTTTATTAATTATATTTTAGTACTAGAAGACAGATCCTCTGACTCGCTAGCGTGAAGTACCAAGCCTTTGCTGATTGAAGAGTGGGGTCTCTGCCTGCTGAGGTAATCTTTTCAAGGTAGGTTACTGTGAGGACAGTAGAGGTGGGAGCACAACAGCAGAAGATCTAGTTGCATTATGGGGCTGCTTTGCCAGCAGGTAGAGTTTGCATAGTTCCCTTCCTTTTTTTTTTTAATTAGATTCCATGATCATAGCAATCCATTTTGGCTTTAAAACTGATAACAGATGTATTCCCTTGATCATGAGTCTCATATAAAATTATATGAAACCTCCTGTCAAATTTGATAGCAGGGGTACTGTTCCAATTTAAAGGTTAGAGGATGACGCAAAAAAGCTAAAGAAAGGTTATCCTTTTCCACTCAGCCTCTGGAACTTGAGTAATTATAGAGCTGACCTTGCCAACACTAAAGCGTATGTTTCTTAAATGACTGAGGGGAAGCTCTCTATGAACAAAGAAAGGCAGGAGTGTTACCCACTCCTTGTTGTGAAGCAAACAGAGCTGGAGCCATGCTGGAGAGAGCTGAGAACTGTGTCATAAAGATTTGACACCAGTGTGGTGGCACTTAAAGCCTCTCTGAGGAAAATCAGTTTTTTGGTTTTTTTCCAAACCAGAAATATTATTTCTATCACACTGCACTTTAGATTTTTTAAAAATTAATCATAATGAATTTTATTAACACTTATGAAATAACAATAATACAGTCAACCATTATTTTTAAGATTAAATATTATGCCATCTTACAGACAGACCCATGGCCTACAGATTTTGCAGCAGGTGGTCTCCTCCTGCTTTTTTGACACTGAAGCCTATACTCCTCTTAACTGTGGACAATGGCTCTATGGAACAACTCCTTGGTCTGATGTCAACCACTCTGGTGGGCCTACACCTTTCTTCCAGGGCAGTGGCAGCAGATGTCTTTGTGATTTGGCCATCCCTTCCCCTATTTGACCCTGTGATCCCACTGTGACACAGCTATATGAAGAAAAACATTCTTGCTTAAAAGCCACCAGCACAAGTGTGGTCTACCAGGTTCCAAAGGCTTATATTAGACAAGCGTGCACATAGTAACAAGACCCTTTTTGTCTTAATATATCTGGCATCAAGAGAGACTTTCCTTCTTACCCTATGGCAGCCTTACCTTACCTGGTGGCAGCCACAGACAGAGTTAGTCAGCGCTTGGTACTGTGGTCCCTGGCTGTGGATCCTAGGGACCACAACAATTTAGGTAATGAATAGTCAGGGAAGGATGTAAAATATTGCAGATATCCAGGTTTTAATGCCTGGAATTCTATTTAGTGCCACTAGAGGATATCTAAACTATTTCCTATTTGTAAGAAACAGCTACTCAGGCTTAGCTTCCTTGGAAATCAATTACTAGGGGAGGAAAATGTCTTTAGAAGAATAAGAAATAGATATTTAAGCACATCTAAAATCTCTCCTTTATGTTACAATAGGGGCTGAATGAGTAGAATCATGTGCATGCAAATCAAGGCAGCAAGTGACAGCTAACGGAGCTGATAAACTTCCTGTATCTAAAAGCTGTAGTTTTCTCAGTGTCAAAAGGTGGCTGTTTCCTGTAAGGTAGGACTAACCCCTCACTGATGGAGCACGCACACCTTATTGTGAGAGGCTGGTCAAGGCTAAGATGATATGGGAGGGAGAAGGACTCATCTAGAGACTCTGAGGTGGTACTTCTGTAGAATTTCTGCTGGTGGGACAGCTGTGATCTGGTGCAAGCTAGATAGGTAGACTTGATCCCAGCTAAACTCTCTGTGGTAGGAGTTAGAGAGAGCAGAACAAGCCTAGCAAAGGTCACTGAGGAGCTCGCTTCTTGCCCCACCCAGACCTAAGAAGTTATATTGGAGATATCTAATAAAAACTGTGGCCTTATGCAGTGATACAGGGGTTGTTTTACCTCTCCAGAGAAAGCAAATCATTTCAGGTGGAGAAGAATCTAATGATGTGATAGAGCTCTTCAGCAGCTGATAAGGAATCCCTGCCCATTCCTTCAAAAGTCATGCCAAGTAGGGAGCAAAGTGTTTCTCTAACCTTGCCTGAACTAATTTGTACCAAATGAACGAGCAATGCTGCTGCTAAATCTGCCAGTCTCACCACAAATCCCACAATCTGAGTAGATGCAGGAAACAATTTCCTCTCTGCAGGGCAGTGTTAAAGTTGTACCAGGAAGACTGTGATGAGGATAATTATCCTGTTAATGCCTGAATGGCATCTTTTGGGGATGTATAAGCTGTGCAGTGGCTGCTAAGCTGGCACTTTGAACAACTCAAATTTATTTGACATAAATCAAGGCGGTTCTTTAAGGGCACATGAAACACCTCCTCCTAAGACTCATGGTAGAGCTTTATCTTGGTAAGGTTGGCTTCATCCAGCATATGCAGGATTTATGCACAGGATTCATTCCGGGGGTGTCTTTTCGGTCTATACCTTCCTTTTAAAGACTGCAATGATGTGAATGGAATATAAGCTAAAAAAAGAGTCTGCAAACAATTTCCTCTAGAGATCATGGAGAACTTTTTCACAGGAGCTGACTGGGGATGCAGCTAGGAGGTTCCATGCTGACAGGCTGTGCAGCGGGATGGATAATACATTAACGTGACCTTTCTTCCCAATCAAGCAAGGTCAGACAGTTGTTCTTTTTTGCTTGTTCCTGCTGACACGGGTTTCCTGAGTGATTGCTTGTCTGTTTCTCAGCATCATAGTATCTGCCTACCTGAATATTATCTGTATGCTGCTGACATGAAGAATTGCTACTGCTCTTCCAAGGGCTGTATATCAATGTTGAATAATGCAGTCAGGAGTCTCCAGAGCTTGTGTACAAGAAGTCATTAAACTGGAGTGACTTTGGCTCCATGCTTGGTGAACAAGCTGTTCTTTTTAAACAGTGATTTAATATCTTAGATTGTAGTAAATACTGCACTATAGAACAGGAGTAACTCCAGTTTGTAGTGAGGCAGTTTGTTTTAAGGTATTTAAAGACAGCTTAATTGTTCTCTTGGTTGAACTATATTCATTTCTCCTCATTGCCTTCTTGACCTCAAAGCAGGATATAACACATCTGAACAGTTTTCCTGGCCACTTGGGGTGCTTTCTCACTCACAGGAAGTTTCTCCAGCTGTGCTTTTGTAAATTCCAACATTTCTTCCGTCTTTCCTTCCTCTTTCCCACCTGTTTAATCTCCTTTGCTCTTACAAACTGTGCCAAACACTGCCTTGAGTTCTTCCAAATGCAGACTCCACTTTCATTCTTCTGTTTGCTCAGGACAGAGTGAAAGAAGATTTTTCCCTTGTCAAAGGGCCTATGTGGAAAGCTGGCCCTCACTGAATGGCGAGAATAATTGTAATCCTATTCGTGGCCATGGCTGTCTGGGGAAAAATAATAAATAAAAAAATGAACAACCCTCCCCAACTTTATTCTGCTCAATGCATAGAGTTCCTAAAGTTCTTGGAGCTGCAGAATTTTGCAGATTGCTTAACATTAACAAGAGTAATCCTTTCTTTCAGGTTTTTCTGCATCAGGGAAATATTTCCTCTTCAGTTCAGAGGGCTAAGATATCTTCTGAATTTGCTCCATGTCTTGAACCATTATTTTCCCCTTAGTTACGTATAATTTTTAACTATAGCAGGGTTGTTGAGAAATAATTTAGCTCATAAGTTTTATGTTTGGTTCTTGTATTTATACATTCAGTTTCATTTCAAAGACCCCCAACATAGTTTATCTTCTCTTTGGAGTCCAAGAGTGCCAATCCACTGTGCTTTCTGGGAATATCATCCTCATAGCTGGGAGCTCTACAGAATGGAGTGCTCTTTTGATATTCGCACCTATTGGTGGTCAGGGAAATAATGGGAAAGAGATATGTGGAGAACTCCAGATGAACGTGGACCTGCTGAAGAAGGATCACTCTGCTGGCCATCTCTTGGGAACAAGGAGAAATAACTGAATAGCGAAATACCTTAAGTGCTTTGCAGCTTTAAGAGTTTGGGGCATTTTGGATCTGGTGTTCAAAGTCTGCCCACCCTGTGACTGGAATACTGATGATCGTGGGAGCAAGGGAGGCAGATGACAGGTCACTTTCCTTCTGTGGCTCAGGAGGTAATTTAATTTTCTTGCTATTCTGGGCCAAAACTCAATACTACTGTTATCAAAGTTCAGGGAAGAAAACACTAAATAGTTGAACTTACCTTCTTTTTCTGCTGACAGCATCCAGTAGGAGGATCACAGGAATAAGGTAAATTCCATAAAAGAACTGTTGCTGCATTGAAAAGAGCCACCATTAGGAGACTCCATGACCTGGAGCAGCACACATGCAAGGCTCAGCTTCTGCTCAGTCCACTCCTCAGAGAATATTGCACTACATTTGAGACAGGAAAAGTATATTTAAGTGCTAAAGTAAACAAAATGTCTACACTGAAGAGCTGCTTGTAAAGCAGCTGCCAAAACACAGGCACAACCTCCTTTAGCTGAATTTTGTGACTACCTTAAAGGAAGATAATTTCCAGAAGGCTCATAATTATCCTCTGAGGTGATGGGATGGCGTTTCTGGGGATGTCACAGAATCACAGAATCACAGAATCGTTTAGGTTGGAAGGGACCTCTGGAGATCATCTAGTCCAACCTCCCTGTTCAAGCAGGGTCACCTAGAGCATATTGCCCAGGATCACATCCAGACGGGTTTTGAATATCTCCAGGGAAGGAGACTCCACCACTTCTCTGGGCAACCTGTTTCAGTGCTCTGTCACCCTCACAGTCAAGAATTTTTTTCTCAGGTTCAGATGGAACTTCCTGTGGTTCAGTTTGTGCCCATTGCCTCTTGTCCTGTTGCTGGGCACCACAGAGAAGAGACTGGCCTCATCCTCTTGACACTCCCCCTGCAGATACTTGTACACGTTGATGAGATCCCCTCTCAATCTTCTCTTCTCCAGGCTGAACAGGCCCAGCTCTTGCAGTCTTTCTTCCTAGGAAAGGTGCTCCAGCCCTCTAATCATCTTGGTAGCCCTCCGCTGGACCCCCTCCAGGAGTGCCATGTCTCTCTTGGACTGGGGAGCCCAGCACTGGACACAGTACTCCAGGTGAGGCTCCCCAGGGCTGAGTAGAGGGGCAGGATCACCTCCCTCGACCTGCTGGCAACACTCTGCCTAATGCACCCCTGGATACCCTTGGCCTTCTTGGCCACAAGGGCACACTGCTGGCTCATGTTTAACTTGTTGTCCACCAGGACTCCCAGGTCCTTCTCGGCAGAGCTACTTTCCAGCAGGTCAACCCCCAGCCTGTACTGGTGCCAGGGGTCATTCCTGCCTAGGTGCAGGATCATGCACTTGCCTTTGTTGAACTTCATGAGGTTCCTCTCCGCCCAGCTCTCCAGCCTGTCCAGGTCCCTCTGAATGGCAGCACAGCCTTCTGGTGTGTTAGCCTCTCCCCCCAGTTTAGTATCCTCAGCAAACTTGCTGAGGGTGCACTCTGTCCCTTCCTCCAGGTCATTGATGAATATATTGAACAAGACTGGACCCAGGACTGACCCCTGGGGGACACCACTAGCCACAGGCCTCCAACTTGACTCTGCGCCATTCACCACAACCCTCTGAGCTCGGCCATCCAGCCAGTTCTCAAGCCACCTCACCATCCACTCATCTAGCCCACACTTCCTGAGCTTACCTAGGAGGATGTGATGGGAGACAGTCAAAAGCCTTGCTGAAGTCCAGGGAGACAACATCCACTGCTCTGCCCTCATCTACCCAGCCAGTCATTCCATCTGAGAAGGCTATCAGATTGGTCAAGCATGATTTCCCTTTGGTGAATCCATGCTGACTCCTCCTGATCACCTTCTTGTCCTCCACATGCTTAGTGAGGACCTCCAGGAGGAGCTGTTGCATCACCTTTCCCGGGATGGAGGTGAGGCTGACAGGCCTGGAGTTTCCTGGGTCCTCCTTCTTGCCCTTTTTGAAGACTGGCGTGACATTGGCTTTCTTCCAGTCCTCAGGCACCTCTCCTGATTTCCAGGACCTTTCCAAGATGATGGAGAGTGGCCTAGCAATAACATCTGCCAGCTCCCTCAGCACTCGTGGGTGCATCCCATCGGGGCCCATGGATTTATGGATGTCAAGTTTGGACAAAAGATCTCTAACCCGATCCTCTTTGACCAAGGGAGAGTCTTCCTTTCTCCAGACTTCATCTGTGGTCTACAGGGTCTGGAATTCCTCGGGACTGGCCTTAGCAGTGGAGACTGAAGCAAAGAAGGCATTCAGCAACTCTACCTTCTCTGTATCCTTCACCACCAAGACACCCACCCCATTCAGGAGCGGGCTCACATTTTCCTTAGTCTTCCTTTTGCTAGTGATGTATTTGAAGAAGCCCTTCTTGTTGTCCTTGACATCTCTTGCCAGATTTAATTCCAACTGGGCCTTAGCCTTCCTTGTCGCATCCCTGCACACTCTGACAATATATTCCTATATTCCTCCCGAGTGGCCTGTCCCCTTTCCCACATTCTGTAGACTTCCTTCTTCTCTTGGAGTTTGGCCAGGAGCTCCTTGCTCATCCATGCAGGTCTCCTGCCCGCTTTGCTTGACTCCTTACTCAGAGGGATGCACTGCTCTTGAGCCTGGAGGAGGTGATGCTTGAATATTAACCAGCTTTCTTGGACCCCTCTTCCTTCTAGGGCCCTACCCCACGAGATTCCTCTAAGTAGGTCCCTGAAGAGGCCAAAGTCAGCTCTCCTGAAGTCCACGGTTGCAATCCTACTCATTGCCCTGCTCCCTCCTCGTAGGATCCTGAACTCCACCATCTCATGGTCACTGCAGCCAAGGCTGCCCCCAACCTTCACATCTCCAACTAGACCTTCTTTGTTCGTTAGTACAAGGTCTAGCATTGCACCTCTCCTCGTTGGCGTCTCCACCACCCGAGTCAAGAAATTATCATCAATGCTTTGCAGGAACCTCTTTGACTGTTTGTGCCTAGCTGTGCTGTCTTCCCAACAGATGTCAGGGAAGTCTCCCATGAGAACCAGGGCCTGTGATCGTGAGGCTACTTCCAGCTGTCTGTAGAAGGCCTCATCGATGACTTCCTCCTGGTCAGGTGGCCTGTAGTAAACCCTCACAACAGTGTCACCCATGTTACCCTGCCCTTTAATCCTTACCCATAGGCTCTCAACTTGCTCTCCATCCACCCCGAGGCAGAGCTCCATACGTTCTAGTTGCTCCCTCACATAAAGAGCAACTCCACCACCTCGCCTTCCTGACCCGTCTTTCCTAAAAAGCACATAGCCATCCAGGACAGCATCCCAGTCCCGTGAACTATCCCACCATGTCTCTGTAACTGCAATGAGATCATGGCCCTGCAACCGCACACAGATCTCTAACTCTTCCTGTTTATTCCCCATGCTGCGTGCATTGGTATACAGGCATTTCAGAGAGCCAGTCAAGCACGCAGGCTTCCCGGGAGAGGTGCAAGAGGAGCCTCCGTAGCCATGTCCCATGCTGTCTCCCCTGGTTGTATGCACCCGCTGGAGGCATCCTGACTCGAGCGGTGTTTTACTGACTCCCCTGCCTCTATACCACTCCCCTTCCCCCATCTTGCCTAGTTTAAAGCCCTCCGTGCCAGGCTGGCCAATCTGTTGGCAAAGACACGCGTGCCCCGCTTGGTAAGGTGGATTCCATCACTCCCCATCAGCTGTTGATCTTCAAACAGGGTCCCATGGTCATAGAAACCAAAGCCCTGTTGCCAACACCAGCGGCGCAGCCAGCTGTTAACTTGGAAAACTCGTCTACTCCTCCTCCTGTCCTTTCCCCTCCCAGGCAAGATTGAGGAGAAAATGACCTGGGCTCCCAGACCCTTCACCACCATTCCCAGAGCTCTGAAGTCCTGTTTGATGGTTTTCAATTTGCCTTTCGTGTCATTAGCACCCACATGGAAGAGCAGCAGAGGGTAGTAGTCCGACACGTGGACAAGCCTTGGCAGTCTTTCCACGACATCTCTTATTCGAGCCCCTGGCAGGCAGCAAACCTCTCTGGACAAGAGATCAGGTCGGCAGAGAGGTGCCTCTGTCCCCTGCAGCAGGCAGTCACCCACAACAATCACTCGCCGCTTCTTCCGGGGGTTGCTGCACAGCACAGGGTCTGCCAGGCCAGTTGCCTCCCTTGGAGCCATGCCCAGCTCCTCCTCGGCTTGGAGGGCGCTAAACTTGTTCTTCAAGGGTAAGTCTTGAGGAGGAGCAAGAGCCTTTCTCCTTCTACGAGAGGTCACCAGCTTCCAGCCCTCTTCAACAGCGTTATGATGCACCTTTACACACGGTGCTGAGCCCTCTGACACCTCCGCTGCAGTGGGGACAGGGGACTCCCGGAGCTGAACAGTCTCCGAGAACGCCCTGTCAATCTCCCGCTCATCCTCTCGGATGCTACGCAGCCTACTAACCTCCTCCCGTAACTCCTTTATCTGGTGACGCAACTGGTCAACCACAGCACACCTCACACAGGAGAGCTGTCTGTCAGCCCAGGCCTTGCGGAGAGGCCCCAGGCACTCCCCGCAGCCTGACACCTGCAGAGCTGCATCTGCTGTCTGAGGGTCTGTCTGGGTTGAGGCCTCAGACACAGCCAATGCAGCACCTCCCGCAGCCACTGGGGAACGTGCTCTGCGGCGTGTCATGACCATGCCCCGGGGAAGGTCACACCACTGTGCAAAGTGTGCAAAATGGAGAGGTGCCTTCTTTGCCTTCTGCGCAAACGGCTGCCTCTGTTGGCTGCGCTCTGGGAGCTGCGCTCTAGGCCTGGCTCTTATATAGGCCTCTGCCTAGCAGTGACTCACAAGGGTGCTTGACCCACCCAATGAGGAGCCACCTGAAACAAAAGCCCCAACTCCCTCTGACCAGGGCAGCCCAGAGAGCTCGTTAGCAGCAGCCCCACCTAGCTAGAACTTCCCAGGAGAAGTGAAGTCAAGGTCCCCTGCAGGAGTCCTTGCCCAGCTCTCCCTTCCTGCTAGCAGCAAGCACCGTCTAGTTCCTCGGGGGTCCCCAGAAAGTCTCCACAACTTCCAACAAGGCCCACAAAAGGCCCAGGCAGAACCCAGACACATGTCAGACTTCACTTGTACAGATGGTTTGCCTTTCTATCACAATCCTGCCAAGAAGTCAGGCTAGGCTGTTCCTCCCATGTGACACTCTAAGCAGGAGATGGATCCTGTTATTTCTAACGAATAACCATGGCAAATTTAAATGTTCCTTCTTTTCTATTGGTGTCTTTTTACCTAGTGATGGTGGTAAAACCTGACCCTGGAGAAATCTATGGGGAAATAGCAATGACTGCTCTGCCTGGACGTTACCCTCTTGGAGTCTAGGCACCACGTGCATGCCTGTACTGACTGCTTCCTGCCCCAAATATATTCCACAGGCTTCCGTTGTCAAGCCCTTTCCACGATGTTCTTTGGCTGGTGCCAAGGTAAAGCAGGTCAGCTAAACCATCTCTGGTTAGCCTCCAGCAAAGTTACTGGTATGGTTTTGGCCACTGGAGGGCTCCAGTATTGTTTCACAAATTTGACAGAACGATGCAAAGAAATTAGAGTTGTAGCTGGCCAAAAGGGGGTCAAAAATCTTGCAAAAGCTTCATGCCTTATCCTAATGCTTGGGTACACAAGATGAGAGTAGGCTTGATGTCCATCTTGTTGTATCACTAACAATCAAGAATCTGGGACACTGATTCAAAATTATTTAGGTGATTACAGTGATTTTCTCAGCCCCCTGAGAGCTATATCTGTGTCAGTATAGCACGGATGTGCTCATAAAATCCCTTTTTGCATGAAGGAACATTGACAGCGGATAAAAGAGGTGTTTGTTGGAGGCAGGGGTGAGGACCATGGGAGAAGCAAAGGTAAAACCACATCACTTCTGATAGATGCTTTTATCAAGGGCTGGGGAGGGGTAGGAAGGGAAGTAATCCCCCAATTGCATCAGCTTTTCCATGTTAAGATTCCAGTATTTTCTCTCTTCTCCCCTCATCGAGGGACCATTGCAACACAGGAGAGAAACAGTGCAAGCTGTTAGTCATTGCAGAACACTATAATTCCTTGTGTGTCCTTGAATGAACCTCAGGTTTTATAGCTGACCCAGAGCAGTACCATCAGGAAGGCATTTTTTTCCCCCAAGCTCTACTCCTATTTTTAGAGCTTTCTGTTTTCTCAGGGGCTCCACAGTCTATTTTTAAAAGACTTTGCAGGCTGCCAAACCATTGTTACTTTCTCTAGGGTGGATCAACATGGTGCCTGTATTAAACATGTCCAGCATGTGAAATGGGTATTGCTTTAAAGCAGCAAAACATTAATAAATGTGAAAGATGCTTTTGAAAATACAGCCCTAGTGTGAAGTGCTTTATTTCCACAAAGCATCTTTTTGCTCATCTCATGACTTTCCCCTTTTGTGAAACAAATATTGGTTTGACCGTCAAATTGCTCACGGCTGCATGAACCTGATCTGTACATTATTAGAGATCATCTAGAGTGACTGTAAATCAGATTTAGTCCAAGTATTGCGGCATGTTTAATGTTTTTATAAGGCTCTTGTTCTTGTCTTTTATATTGGGAAATGGTTAAATAGCCTTGCTCTGAAAACTCTATAAGGAAGAGGTCAAAGGGAATAAAGTATGTAGAGTGGTAAGCATTAATAGTAGTCTTCATGATATCATCTTTTTCTGTGGCATTCTCAGCTGGATCCAGGATAATCACAACTGCTTTTTACCTGTGAGAAAAAAGGAAAAAGTAAGGAACAGTTATGTAAAGATGTGGGAGCAGATGTACTGCTGGTATAAGTCGGCACTGCTCCACTGATGTCAATCAGATTGGTTGATATGGGGGAACATTTGTCTTCAAGGGAAGCTGGGCTCAGATTTACAAGTGGGCTTCTGTGGCTACATAAGCTACCACATATCAGCTGAACACAGTATCTGCCCATGTCACACTCTGAACACCTAACAAATCTCTTTCATGGATGCTTAAGTTAATGCCTCTTTCTATACTATCTGCCACAAACAAAAACTGCCCACGTGGACAGTTCCTGCTCTTAAGCTCATGTTGGGTTGTTCCTTGAGCTGTAATACCTCAGCTATGCCTTTGAGCCCTCAGTTTACAGGTTGCATGGTATGAATTTGAAATGCAGAATACCTTCTGCATCAATTTCTTGTGTGAATGCCATGGAAAGTCCAAGGGAATGTCTCTGAGGGAGGTGGTGAGCCATCCTTCTTCAGAATCACAAGGGCTTTTAGAAGGCCAATCTTCCTTGTTTCAATAGCATTTGAGGTCATAAATACTTTTACACAGCTGAGCCTTGGTATTTACTATGGGTACTGGGCAAGGAAATAAAGCAAGGTATGTAAGAATGGCTCTAATAATTGCACAGTCCACGTAGCTCTGTGTCCTGTCCCCAAAACACCAACCATTTAGGAGCATCATGAGCTGGTAGCATTCATTTTAGTTATTAACCGCCAATGTATTTCTCTTCCATTAATTTTTCCAGTTGCCTGATGAACCTCTGTAAACTATTGTCATCCACAATGTCCTGCAGCAAGGAGTCCCACAGCTCAGCTATCCCTGTGTGAAAAATCACCTCCTCTCATTTGAATCTGCTGCTTTATTTGTTGCCTCCTCCATCCTGTGAACCTAACTTGACACTCATGTCTGTAACTAAACCAGATGAATTCTGCTTAGGTTTGGGTTTCATTAAAGATGCCTTACAGACTTCTTATAATTCCACTGGAAAAGAACAATTATTTGGAAACCACCCAGCAGAACTGCCTAACATGTTATGTTAACTCTTGGTTTTGCCCTCCTTTGATTTATTTTGGCATCAGCCCTCTGTACCCTCCACCAACCGCTCACAGAAGTCACTAATACTGGTAAATGTTCTTGGCTACTGAGTTGAGTAGCTAGTTTTGAAGGTACACCTGCCATGCCAGGTGGCTATGAGGTTAACAAGTAATTCATTCAGAGCTGTGTATAAACCAGACTGTCTTTCCTCTGAAGAAAAGGGAATCAACAGCACGTTTGCATACCCACCCACATCTGCCCGCTAACATCCCAGTGATACATGGTCACTGAAGACCTGTCTGTCACACACCAACTCTTCTGTGCTGCTTTACCCCACAGTCTGTACCAGCTCAGCAGTCCTGTTGGCTCTATCCGCGCTACTGAGCAGCAGAAGTGTTTGATGAACAGATGAACCTGATGCATTCATAAGAGAACAGAGCTGAAACAGTGCAGACCTTGGGCATATCCTTTCAGATATCCTTCATGACCCATGTCCACCCAGCAGTCCTAGATCCCTGTTGTACTTCCACTGCAAAATAGTATCAGGAATTTGTAGTGCTGTCTTTCTGAAGTAGTGGATTGTGGAAAGCTCAAAGTCTGACGGGAGTCAAAGGGGTGGAGGAGGAGGGACAAGAATAATTATGCCTCTATTTTCCTGGGAAACAATATAATGTTAGAAGCTGATGTTGCAATGAAGATGGCTGAACAGAGGGCAAGCTAAGAACTCTCAAGCAGCTTTCTGTAAAGCATCTTTTTGGGAGAGCTAAGCATCTCCTGGAGCAGATGTGAAGGATGGATCAGAGCCAGTGATGACTCAGTAAGATACTAGCAGGTAATGCGATGTGAGCTGCCAGCTTCTTGGCTTCTTTCTTTGCCCTGGAGTATCTGCATTACTTTTTAGCTTTAAACATTCTTGCTACATGAAAAAATAAACAAAACAAAACCCCAAAACCCCAAAAGAACACAAAAACTATCTATGGTACCAGCTCTGAGCCATGCTGGTATATTTGCATGCTGGTGTATTCAGGAGTAAAACTGCTGGAGTTCAATAAGCATAAAGTAGGAGCAGATAAGAGAAATAGTGTTAGTAGTAAGTTATCTAGATAAGAGAAAGGGAGATGCTGTATGCCCTCAGTAAGTACATGGCAGCTGGCGCTATTGGTCCCCACAAATCAGATTTGCCCACGATGCTTTTCAGCCACTAGATTTCCTGCAAGTTAAATTTCTTTTCTCACACTTGGAGGACATATCAGTGTTATCTACCCTATGTGAAGGAGAAAAGATTTAGATAATGAAATATTCCTTGCTGCAGATCTGTTCTTATCACTATGGCATTTGAAGAACATCTCTCTTAAGCAATATGACTCATATCTCACCTCTCTTTTTACTTTTTTTCCTCAGGCTGTGGTTGCACAATTAAGGATCATTGCTACTGGATTGGTGCAGTAATAGATCATCCAGTGGGACCAGCTGTGTCTGGAACAGGTATGGGTACTCACCATGTTTCTGCTGAACTACTTATAGCACACAAAGGTGCTTATGGTGGTTACAGGAGCAACCGCTCTGACATAAGGCTTGTTGGGACCAAGTTAATCTGTTACACTTTGGAGTTCATTTGAAAAGGACATTGTGAGTTAATACGCTTTGTGTTATGTGGCTATGGCTTTTTTGATCTAGCACGAGGAATCTTAAGGATGGATTTGCAATGTTGCTACATAAGACCTGTCCCCTTTTGATGTACTATTCTTGTGCTTGTAGTGTAGCTGGTGTATATCAGAGATATAGTTTGAAGTGTGTGTCTACACCTGTGTGGCTTCTAGTCATCTATAATGCTCCGGGGTTTTACAGTCTCTGGCTGGACCATGCAGATGTCCCAGCATTGAAGGCTGGTCTAGATCCATCCGTAATAGACTGTATTGGCGTAGCCATTGTTTCCCAGTTATTGCTTATTCTATAAAGAAATGACCTCTGTGACAAGACTAGCACTCTGCCTGTTCAGTCACAGTTCCCAGTTTCTTTTCGGCAGGCATCTGTTCATAGCCCCCAAACTCATTTGCTCTCCTGAAGACCGGAAAAGAAACCCTTCATTTAATTTCTGTCCAAGCTCTTTGCTTGAAACTGCGTGCAAATAATCTGCTTGTGAAACTGGAGTTTCTGGCCTGCTGCTCTACAGAGCTCTTGCTGGTGTTTTGGGGGGAATTCCTTAGCTACTAGGAAAGGTGTTGTCTCTTTTCTTCCAGCTGCTAGAGAGCATGGAAAGAAGCTAAAACTAAATTTCAGCCTATTCCTAGTGTCACTTCTCCATATGAGTGGTTTGTGCAGTTGCCACAGGGATATTATGAAATTGTACATGGGAGGGAACATGGGCCATATTTTTGTGAATAGGAGGGGGGTTGCCCGTGAAATAATCTCTCTAAGAAAAGGCGGTGGAGACTAGTGCTTTGATGCCAGTGTTGAAAAAGCATGCAGCTAAATACTCACAGATTTAGAGCAACCAATTGTATGTGAATGCTATTTTTGGAAGGCACAGCACAGAAATAAGGCACATGCAGCACATGTGAATTGGGAAAGTACAATCTATTTTTGGAGCCTCTTTGCATATGTGCTGAGTCAAGGTTTGCACACAGATCAAGCCTACACCTAATGTCTCTGAAATCTGCTTTAGTGAGGTTGTTAGCTTTCAAGCAATTTGTTACTCCTGCAAAATCCTTTCTTTCTCTGATTTTTGCTAGTATCTCAGCACTGCTGGGAGACTAATTAGAAAAGCCAAAAAATTAATGTTAGTAGGCAAAGGGAGGCAGAGGAAAAAGGTAAACAACCTTTACTTGTGGAGGGATGGGGTCATCAAAAGTAGTAGCTAGGCATGGGCAGAAATACCAAAATAGCATTAAAAAGTATGCAAAGAGAACAAATGGCTCTGAAAGGAGCTGGAAAGTTTGCATCTTATTCTATCTTTGCTGAAGCAAACCTATATGGAGGGAGCAGCCCCAAGAGAAAACTAGAATCAAAGAAAGAAATTGGAACTGCTTTGCATGAATTACAGCCATCTCTGGCTTTCTCTGCATGGAAGTAAAAGCCCCTAGATTACCAGGACTGTGGTGCTGCAAGGCAAAAAGATGCTAACCGGGAATAAAAGACTAGCTGACTAATGTCAGTCCCCGTAGATGGAGTCTACTCTGCAGGACACTACCTTTTGCAGACTGCCTTCCAGAGCAGAGCTGCTATCCATACAAATGGTGAAAAACAAAATATGGGTCCCTGCATGGTTTAAGAGTTTCCCCACCAAGGGATGCCCCTTTATTCACTATTTCCAGGAGGCAGAGCTGAAATTCTGGAGACACTTTGGCTGCCCCAGATGACTGCAGTCACTATCCAGGGCAGTGTTGCTAGGTTCTTGTCTTCTGTCCTGCCATGCCATTAACACCACTAGCACACCAGTGCTACAGTTCACCTTCAGCCTGAGGGAAACAGCAGCACAGATCTGCAGAAGGAAGAGGAGTGGTGCAGAAGAAGAGGCTTTGTTTGCTCATGCGTGGCACAGGAGAACCTTTTTGGTTCCTGTGTGCAGAGTAGGGGGGTTGCAGAAATGGAGAACGTGGCACTGGCCAGCTAACAGGCACACCAGTCAGACTATAGGGCTAGCATGCGGCTGGCAAAAAGCAGGCTGGCTTGTGCAGAAGAACCAAGAGGAGTTTCTTTTCAGATGTAATTTAGAAAGCCAACAGAGTCAGCCAGAATCCACAGCTTTCACGCTGAGGAGGAAGAGAAGGTGTTTTTATGCTAAACAGGACAGGAAGTACAGTGACAGCAGTTTGAGGACTGACTTTGTGGTGGAGGCCCAGATGAGGCCCAGAGCAGAAACATTTTGTATCCTTCACATGAAAACCAGCCCTGCTGGGCTTATGGTGATATTGTAAAGCCCTTGTCCTGGGGAGGTCTGTTGTGGAGATTGACCTGAGTGCCATCTAGTGATCTAAAAGCATAAATAACTGGTATTCCGGCCAAATGACCATGTCATGCTGCAGCAGAAGCTCAGTAAAAGCAGTCAGTAAAAAGCAGAGAAAGAGTCCGTGTTGATAGGTAGATCACCATTGCCTAGACAGTAGTTGCCTGAACACCAGCTCTATTGTGCAGTGCCTGACATCAGAGGCATGATCAGCCCAGCTGAGTTCAGCTGAGCTGAAATCTGCATCTCTGCAGAGCCTGCAGAGTTCTTATAAGCCTCAAATGTGGGCAGCAAATGTAAATGCTTCTATCACAGAGCACAAAAAGGCAACAGCCACCAGCAGCAAACATTATTTTTTATACGTTCTCCAAAAAGCCTTCTGAGGAAGGATTTGACTACTGTCCAGTGTGTTTGCCTGTAATGATACTGGACCACCTCAAAGGCTATCTTTTCAGAGGTTAGGCACTAAAAGCCTGTGGATTCTGAAGGCCAATGGTTGCAGAGCTGATTCAACCCTAGGACACTTGATTAGCATATAACCAGCATATTATCTCTTGGCCTGTGAGATGATATTGCAGCAGCCGTGAGGAAAGACATTAGCCCTGGTTACCTGCTCCTCTGGCAGGAATGGCACAGCCACCATGCACCATCCTAAAGGGCTGCTGGGGAGGAATGAAGTTCTTCAGTAGCGTAAGGAGGAGGAGCCTTGGAGCAAGGCTTGTATGGGAAAAGGGAGCAGCAGTGCCCTACCACAGTAAGCATCCCTCTCACACTGGAAATACTGTGTCGTACAGCAGGATTCTGTGAAAAGATGTGGCTCATGCTGATCTCTGTAGGGGCCAAGGCCACGACATCATTGTCTCAGTTCTTGTATTCATTTGCTGCAGTGATAGATACCAACATGAGTACCTACTTGCACCTATAAGAAGGTGAGATGCAGCATGAAGCATGCTTGGCAGACTACCTCCCATGCATGCTCTCCTGGTGTCTTTGATCCTGATGGAGCTAGACCCATGTGGTTGCTTCTGGGCCCTTTCTACCTAGGTACACATGATTAGAAAGAGTCCGTGAAAATGAAATATATTCTATTTTTCTTGTAATCAGAGAAGATGAAAAGTGCGATCTGCTCCATCAAAAAAAAAAAAAAATTTGAAATACTCATGGGACTGGGGATCTGAAGGCCTAATCTTGAAGGTGAATATGAGTTTAAAAACAGAAAAACAAAAGAAATGCAAATGTTGATTTCATTTCCAAATTTGGAAGGTTGATATCAACCAAGTAAATGCCAACAAAACAGCAACCACAAAACAAATCAAATCAGAAATCACCTCAATTTTTTAAAATATAGCTAACAAAAGCTTAAACATGTGTCTGAAATTTGTGGAAAGACAGAGAAAAATCACACAGTTTCCCACTTTCAAGCAGTTGCATTACCAAAATTTTTTTCATTTTGCTCCACATTTATAGTGACTTTGACAACTTTTTGTTCTCCATATGACCAAATGCAGAGGTGAAAGCAATGCTTGTTCCATATTTTCAGTTTTGACTGTTTTCTGATTAAAACCACTTAAGTTCATGACCTTTCTTTTTCCAACCATAGATCCGCAACCCTAGAGCCTAGGTTGACTCTAAATATAACTTGGAACCGCTGGAAATCTGAGTGGTCATTTCATTCAATACTCAGCTCATGTCTGAGAACTTTGGTGAACTTAACCTGAGATTCATGCTTGTAATCAATCTAAACAGAGATCAGTTTTGCCTAGGTTTTAATTTCATATAAGAAGGTGTTTGTCTTCCTACCTCTCTTCACCTTGATCAGGCAGTAGAATGGCCAGCTATTGCCTCATGTATCATCAGTAGTTTCTTGGATTATATAGGTAACCTGCCTGATACTAGCAACCCACCCATTTATTTTTCATTCCCATAAAACTCACTTATTAGGGTTAGTGTTCCCCACAGCTGATGCGGTCGGCTCTGTTCAAAGAGTAACTCTGTGCCCAGATGGTAGCAAGCCTAACAAGGGATTTGTTCAGAACTACATGCAAATCATGCCATCTTCTCTTGGATGGATTAGAGTCAACAGCGACATAATTGCAAGCCCACATACCCACCCTTGCAAACTAGCATTCCAGGTCTGTGCAGGAAAACAGAATGGCTGCCTGACCCACACAAATCTGCCATGCCAACAAATATGACAGACAATAAGCAAAAACAGAGATAATACATTATTAGCTTAATTCATGTAGCATTTCTTGTTCATAGCATCAAAATGGCCATTTTCCACTGAAGAAACTGAGGTACAGCAAATTGAAATGCTTTTTAAAGGTCAGGCATACAGACAGGAACAGAACATTGGACAGTGACTGCACTGTGCACAGCAGTGATGATCTTAATGTTAATTCAGTGTCTTCTATACTGCTTTGTGAAAATAATATGAAAGAATGCTGGTGTTCCATCCTCTTTACTCTCAGATTGCCTTAACTGTCTGACCTTTTGTGTCTGAAGAAGTATGTTACATTCTCATGGGACTTCTAGAGTTCTCAAAAATAGGTGATTATGAATAAATTGCTATTTAAAATCCTAGTTACATTAGCTTGTATAGATCAGAGAAATAAATTGCATAGCCTGTTCTGTTTGTGGATTGCTGAGTATCTCAGACTCTAGCTGATCTGGAGGAAATACTCTCATCAATACATTTAAAATGCACTTCCTTTGGATATTGTGAAAGATTCATTTTGAATATATTACTTTTTAAAACTTTCTTTAGACTTGTTCCTAACCAATATGTTAATTCACAACGGTTAAACACAGAGCTTAAGCTGAAGGTCTCAGAAGCGACAAGGCTTTTCAGTATAGGATTTTTGTTTTCAAAGCAAATGCCATTCTTACTTGTATGAATATTGGTGGGAAATGTTTTGTAATGGACACCTGTTCCTAGTGAGGACATAACATATTCCTCTCATCTTTGACACACAACATTTCCTCTAGAGCAAAGTTTGAAACAAGCAGTGAACCATTTGCAATATTTTTGACTAACTTTACCAAAGATAAAGGAGGCTTAGTATTGCAAGGAGTGAATTTATAGGACAGATGTTTAGGTGTTTAGATGTTAGCAACTGTAAATGTGATGGGAAGCCTTCCTTCTCTATGATTCATCTGAAGGTTAAGACCTACATTTAGGTGTTTACATGCAAGTCAGCTGTTTAGACTCTCCTTGTGAGCCCAACTGAATTGTCTAATCAGAGCCATCTTGTGTTTTTTGAGAGACCTTGTGATTCATAGGGTGTCTGAGACATCCCTGGGGACTGGCAGGCATGACACAAGGCTTTCCTCTGTGCTTTCCTCAAGCAGCAGCTAGAAGTCGAAGCAAATCAACATCTCAAATGGCATCAGATGCCCATGTTTAAGCAACTGAATTGAGCCTTGGAGATGTTGTGTCTGGCTAACAGGGGGGAGAGATGGGAAATGAGGTTGTGTCACTAGAGATATGCCCAAAACACCAATGTGGTTGCTTTCAGTGTTGGTACAAAGCAGGTACAGATGTGTATTCATCCTTCTGCTTGCCTGCATGCTTCACATTTGACAGGAGGTTCAGTTGCTTTCACTTCTTTCAGCCTTTCCCCACTGCTCAGCTCCTGTTATTGACAACAGAAGCAAGAATAACAAGGGTAGCAAACAGATCAGTAGTGAGGAAGATCTTTTGGAACGTCACTGCTGGGCTATATCTTAGTCAGGCTGTGAGTGTTAGTTGGTACCTTGGTTAAGATGTCCCACCAGCAGTTTTGCATACGTAATAAAACCGACTATAGCAGCCTTCTTTCAAGACTACAGCTAAAAGATACTTTGAATTTTTGACTATTGGCTCTATGTGTTTTCATATTGTGAGGTATAATCTAGCAAAAAGTATAGTATTCCCATACATCTGGCATAAGTATTGCTGTGTCGCACAGTCAGCTATTAGTAATGGTAGTAAAGTAGGCTGTTTTGAGCACTATGCTTGTTTTGCTAATTAGATTATTTTGTTATTTGAACATCTGAATAATAAATTAAAAATAACTAAGCTCATTTTAACTTTTGGGAAAGGGCAGAACTCTGTAATGCTGGGCTTAATATTCAAAGTGGAAGTAATTCCACTGAAGCTGATGAAAGTCCACTGCTTCTTGAACCTGGCCCACAGCATCTTCCTTTAGGTGACAGATTCCACTGTGTGGAGCACCTGTGTTTGCAGGTGGCCCATTAAATGCCTCCATGGTTAAGGGCAATAGAGAAGAACCTTTGTACAGGCATGGATCCAGCAAAGAGTGCTCAAAGCACATCAGAATCCCTCTTGACTTCATTAAGACTACGTGCATGTTTAAACAGCTGCTTCAGAGCCCTGCTGGACTGGGCTTTATATGTCTAGCAAAGAGCCCTGAAGGTTCAGGTTCGTCTCTGAGCATAACTTTATTTGGCTTAAGCTATCCATCACGCTGAAATAATGCTGTTGTTGGGTAGGAGGTATGATTATTTTTATGGCTACGTGTAATATTTTCCCTTCTTGCCAAATTGCTTGCTGAATGATATATCTGTGCGTTTCTTCCTTCCCTGGGTCTGAAGGGGCTGAGCAGGCTGGCCCTGGGTGATGCCTTTTCCTTGTTTATACAAGTAACGTTGATGGAATGGTGGAAATGGCTGGGCTGTAAACTGGTAATGATCAGCCTGCAGATGCCCTTTTGCAAGAAGCACATCGGCAGGCTGATGCAGAACAGGAACTTCTTGTTTACACAGCTCACCATCTGCATCACAGTGGCAAAATCCTCCCATCTGTGTGTACAAACTAGAATGCTGCCTTTGCGAGCAGTATGCTTGTTTAACTAGTTGTATCCTTTTGAAAATACTCAGCTCTTCCCACTTTTCTAACATCATCTTTTTTATCCTTCAGGAATGTTGCTGTAATCTGGATCTGCATGATTTAGTTGTAACCATTTAAAGCTAGAAAGGTCAAGGAGATGAAGTAAATGGAAATGAAGGAATTCTCTGTTCTGTAACCTGCTGTAGTTTCACTATGAAATGATTTCTGCATCCTCTTGATTGTCCCCACCTGAGGGACACATTGGCTAACGAAAAAAAACAATTTTTTTTCTTTTTAGACAGTGAAGGCAGGAATGAGTCATGGCCACTTATCGTAGCTAAGCGTGCAATCACCAGAGGATTTAACCATACCACAGACTATGACAAACCCATCAGTCACTGGGCTCGGTTAAACTTTACAGCCTCCATGGACTTAAGCACAACCAGATGCCGTGTTAAACAGAACTTGTCCCTCTTTGCAGTTAAAAAAGTGATGTTTATAATTGTTTCAATGAAGATATCTTCATCAAGTAGCATGCTAATGCTGCAGTTTTCTTAGCGTGATCCTCCAATAGTTTCACGGTGAAACTTAAGCCACAGGATGGAAAGGACCATGAAGTGATATCTCTGGATGCAGCCACACTTTGTCTAGCTGCTAATTTTTTGAAGTCTGTAGTGACAGACAGTATTGTGAAGAAGTGCATTCGTGATGCTTACTTGGTCTTCAGGTTGGGCTCACACCTTTATTTGCGAGATAGGGGTTCTGAAATTTGTTAGTTCTTAGATCAGCTGAAACACAGCATTATCATCCCAGAGACAGATCTAAAACATCAGCAAGCATTTACTCTGAGGCAGATATTGCATCTAATGGTTCCCTCAGCGTAAGTCTCCCCACTGCATGCAAGGAGAAGTACCTGCACTGCATTTGTGTGACACTGAAAGATGGGGAGAGAGTCAAGCTCTGATGTGTTACTGACCTGTGTCTGTAAGGTCACCTAGTGATTGCTCTCCCATTCTTAAAAGCATCTCAGGCTTAGCACTGGCCCAGATGGGGCCTGCTATATACTTCTCCCCTTCTTCTCATGACCCACCCATCATTATCTATATTTCTTTGAAGTTGTGGGCCTGCTGAAGGAGTTTCTGTTCTTCACCCTTTTCTGCTTGATTTTCATAATTTTTTTCCTCCTTGAAAAACAGGTAATTATTCTGCACTCTGCATCTAGCTGAAACAGATAATTGCTTCCTATTCCCTTACACCTGAAACGCCACCATGGCTCCAGGGTTCCCAAGTGTCCTTAAATGCAATAAAAATCTGTCATCTTCTTCTTAAGGACTTCTGCCCCTTCTTCTCTCTGACAAATGCAGGCGTCTTTTCAAATGTAAAACAAGCAGTTTTTTTTTCTTTGTACTGTTGAGTGCTTTTATATTTGGATTGCTCCCAGAGAGCATTGCCAAAATCTTCAGAAGAGTGGCCCCACTTTCTGTTTCTGGAGGCTTTATCCTCATTTTATAAGTGGTGATTGTCTATATCTTGCTGTTTGCTTGACAGTTTGATGGAGAAAACGAGGCCCTGGCTCCAAAGAGTACCTTTGTCAGCACCCATTGTGCCAGGTACTAGCGATCTATATTTGCAACCAGCTTTCACAAGGCAATGACTCTTTCTTTCTCTTGAGATTTTTGCTGTTTGAGAAGCACAGGTAGATAGCCCCCAAATCCTTCTTTTACAGGTACAAAGATCACTGGTAGGGGTGATGTGTGTGGGCCTGACACCATAGTCCTGCTTGCTATGCAGATGTTCTGAATAAAGTATTGGAGGAACAACTACCATTTGAGACAAGTGATGTTCCTACATAATTTTCCTCACTCAGCCCTGTGTCCTTTCTCACCTCAGAATCAGCCTGAGCAGGTGGTTTGCATAGTGAAGCACTTTCTCGGAATTTTGGATGAAAAAAATCTTCCTTCCCATTTCTTACCCCAGCTGCAAGACTGAAGTACGTTCTTATGGCAACAGTTTCTTTAACATTTTTCAGTGCATATGTAGAGCTTAACTCTCTGAGACTCTTCTTTTAGCTCATTTCACATCTAATTCTTACTGATTGTAACCATCTAGATAGAAAGACCCCGAGGCAAACTGAGGTGCTTATTACTTGCTTTGGGCCCAAGGGCTCCTTACACTTGAATCCATGGAAATATACAGTTTTTTGAAGACCTGTTTTTTGCTTAGTAGTAGGGGGACATGTCATTTATTTTATTGCAAGTTATTGTTTTTAAGAAAGTTACAATTTTAAAAAGATGAATGTTTTCAATGTAAAACTTGAATGAAATTCAAACTATGTTCACATGTTCAACCACCTTATTCTAGGATGTCTGTAAAGGAAGCAAAGGAGCAAAGGAATTTGGCTGATCGTATACATATGTCATTGTATCCATCAAGACATACACCAAAATCTGTTCATCTCTAATTATCTATCCGGTTTTGCAGAAGCCATAAGTAGAACAGGACCCATTGGAAAGTCAAACCTGGTGAGGAAGGGATGTTTCACTTTGAAGGGAGAAAAAATGATACTTTGCAAGATACTTGTGAAAAACCTATGGGAAGATGGCATAAGTCTAGTGAAAGGTGGGAGCAGGAGCACAATGTTCTTATGCATATAAGGTTTAACAAGCCAACACAACTTTTTTTGTACTTTATCTCGGCTTAAGAAAACCTGCTTGAGGTTTCTCATGCTGCCAGAGTTTTCTTATTTATAGTGGGAGTTTGTTTACTGTTACACATTTGTAGAAGGTGTGAAAGAGCCTTCGTAGAAGGATGCTGGTAGTGAGGTAATTAAAGGCAGGGTGACGAATGTGGCAGGACTGCAATGCTAGCGATCGGTACTAGACTCACGGTTGTACCATGGTCCTGCTTCGTACACCCACGTTGAAGGCCTCCTGTCCCCAGTCTCTCTACTCTCCCACCCCTTCCAGCTCCTGAGACTCGCCCCCTGCCTGTCTCTCAGCTCCCCAGCCTGAGTAAGAAATAGGAAACAGACTGACACTCCTATACTCTTTAAAACAGTCCTGCAGTCATTCTGCTATACTCATCACTAGCCAGCTCCCTCCTGTAAGCCAGAAAAAAAAAGGGGTGAGCTTAGCTCTGCTGACAGCTGCCTTGCTCCTACACTTACCATAGGGTTCGTCACCTGGGGGTGGCAGCTACCCATCTATACCATCTGCAGAATTCTAATCTTTTAGTAAAACTTGAAGAATTAGATCTGGAGGCTGATTGAAGTGTTTTTTTAATGAATCCCTCAGGTAAAATGCAATGGACTAGCTAATTTGCAGCAGGTCCGAAGCCCAGCTGACAGCTGTGATGGGCACCTAGGTAATGTTCTTCTCAGACAGTGCTATATTGTTTTGGTCTCTTCAGACCCTCACTGAACCTCTGCCTCCTGCATTTCTCCCTGATTTCTACCATACTTCTGGGAGCTGAGTAGCCTTGCCTGTACTTCACTAGTATCATCAGCCAGTATAGTCTGAGCTGCTGGAGGCAGGGTTAGGAAAACATTACTTTATTTCCTTAATGATAAACTAATGTCTGTTCTTGGTCTGTTTTATGATCATCAACTAATTTCTAGTTCAGTCTTTGTAAAATTCTAAAAGTTTCAAGTGCTTCGGTTCTAGTCCTCACTGCCCAGAATTAACCATGGTAGTCCTTTTGTTGAAGCCTCAGTTTTTGACCTTGATCAGTGAAATTCAGTTACCATAGAAGATCATTTACTTGTTTGGTGATCTGAGCTTGCATGGAAACCGTGTTGCTGATTGCCCAATCTTCCCCTGAACTTTGGTGTCAATATTATCCTGGCCCTATAATGTTGTGTTAACTCCTCTTCTTCTGCTCTGTGGCATCCATTTTGCTCTAGTTCTATTTCAATTCTGCCAAAATCCTGAATCTCCCTTTAAAGAAAAATGCACAGCTTTCATTTCTAGTTTTCATTAAGGATAATAACATGATGTAAGGAATACAGAGAAAGGTGTTGTTATTTGATGTTGACAGTTGCCAGGGCCGTCCTCTTCCTTATACCACTGCAGCGGGTATCACAGCCAGACTGTGCTCCATACTAGGGTATGGTAGAGCCATTAGCTTGTCCTGAGATTTGATGTAAAGATATGTGACGAGTTTAAATGCTGGGAAAGGTCCACAGAAATAATACAACAGACTGTAATTAAAATAGTCTTTGCATATACCATGCCAGTCTGAATTGCTTGCAATACCAGTCCTGTCAAGACAAGAACCTCTCTTGCCAATGAGGTATTCCTTGCTGGACATTCTTCTCTCTGTCTGTGCTGCCAGACATTAAAGAGTTGATGTTATGTTGCCTTTGGAATTACACATTTATGATGCACATCAGTGGGTTTTGTCCTGTCTGAAATGAGCCCTATTTCTTCATTGCCAGAAATTTAATGAATATGTTCTTCCAGCTGGGGAAGACTGGTGGATTTCTTCTTTTTCCAGCAAGAATCTTTGTGCTTCTTATGCCAGGAATGCTCGTAGGTCATATGGTAAAATCCGAATGCATGTATTTTCTTCTTCAGGCTAAACTCTGCTTTTCTTTGTTAAGATGTTGTTATCACAGTTTTTTCTTCCTAACTTATCCTATGTCTGTTTTCTAGAGAATAGCTGTTCCTTCACTCTAATTTGTTTTAAGCAGCCTTATGATAAGCTACTATAGCAGATGTCAGGAGGTTAATGTTTTTCCTCCTACAGTATATTACAGAAGTCAGAGAACAAGAACCTTAAATGAGAACCTGTGTGTTAAGTACATAAACAAATGAACAAATAGAAAAATATGTGGCAATGTGAAAATTTCAGCCATACTTCCACTGCTCTCCAGGGTAGTTACAAATCAACTGGAATAATACAGGCAAACATTCCCATGCATGGAGATCACTGTCTGCTCTACCTGGAAAGAAGCAGAGCAGCCTTATTGGTGACAGATATGCTGAACATTGCACCAGCCATTTACAAAACTTCCTTCATTTATGCTGCTTAAGAGGATTTTATTTATTCATTATTTTTTACTTGAAGTACATATCAACAGTAGTTCTTAAATGTCTTTCCAATTTGGAGGCCAATGAGAGGATTTTGTTTACCAGTTCTTCTACTAACAGTATACTTAGACTGACAGCCTCAAGTACTGCATGGAGAGCTAGTACTTTTTATTAGGCCAGCTAATATAGTTGGAAAAAAAACACTAGGTTTAATGTCACTGTGATGAGCCACTAGAGGGGCATCTGGGATTCTTTCGGATTCCGGGGTTAGTTGTGCTGAACTTGAGAGATCATCTTTTGTCAGATGTAAGAATTTATTAGATCTAAGTGGTTCTACGCATATGATGGACACTGGACAACACTAAACCATTACCAGCAGATGATCTACAAGTATAACAAAGCTAAGAAGTATAGTAAAGAATTAAAAACAGACTACACATATCAGAGCTCTATGGTTAAGCCGCGGAAGCACAGTACAATGACTGCTCTCGGATGCACGGTATAATGACCGCTCTCGCCCTTTCCTTGTCCTTATGGGCCACCCCTCCGGTATAGTTTTCCCCGGATTATTCTCATCATGCTCGAGCTGCGCCAAGAGGATTCAGGTTCTCTCTGGCAGTTGGCATCAGGGGCGTCCCCGCTGATGGGTGGGTTGTCGGGTCCGCAGGCCAGCTGACGGTGAGTCCGAGTCCACACAGAGGTATGTGGCTTACTCTCTTTTATCCTTCCCGGGCTTAGTTCATTATTCAGTCAATCAGTGCCAGACCATAGCTGAGCAATGGAATAGACAGCCTCAGGTGATAACAGTATGGATGCCAACAGGATGGTCAACAGAATGGTTAGCAGTACCTTCAGCAGCTATCAGTGCGCACATTCAGCAGCTATCAGTGCGCACATTCAACAGCTATCACTACGAAATTCTAAGGTACCTAGATGCTTACAGTGTGAGTCTGCGGTGTCATTTCTCCTTTGCTGACTAGGTTTGCTCTGCACTCATGAGGCTACCGCAACCCCACAGTGTGGTGGCTCTGGCTGTGATGCATCCAGGGTTCCTAAACTCTTGGGGAGCACCCCAGAGTAAACCCCTCTTCTACGGGCTGCACCATCCTGAGTCCCACACTTGCCTATGTGGCGCCTATCAGTCACACAGTCCCTTCATCACTGACTACTATGTCTTATTACTATGTTACTCCAATGTGATACTGCTGTCAGTCTACAGAAGTCAATGGAGTTACATTGGCAGGGTACTAGGGTAACCCAGCAGTAAACCAGGCCTTGAGTTGTTCTGACTGATGAGCTCTGAAGCTGAGCTCTATATGCCGCAAAGGTCAGGGTGCTGGATTATTCATCAAATTTTACCTCTCCTGCTGCATGTTTATTTTTAAATGAACTGTCATAAAACAGTAAAAAAAGGCTATATCTTATCATTCCACATAAACTAGAGCTTCTCTGAAGATGACAGATAATGTCCTTGATCCTCCTGGATTTGACAAAAAAACTGTGTCTGTTCTGGTAAATCCAAGTATATCTGGGAACATCTGTAGGCAATGGAATGTAACTGTCTGTGCTAGCATACTGCTGCAACAGCCCTAGCATGGACTTGACCTGTCCTAACTAGCACTCTGGTTTGCATTCAGCCATCTCGTTTTGAAGGACGGGAACATTTACCAACACAAATGTAGGCCCTTTCAAGCCAGTTGGCATCTGTGCCTCGGAACACTTCTGGGCATATTTCATCTACTATTTCAGATGTAACCAAATACTCTGAAGACACTAGTAGCAAACTAGCCAGAATCACATGTACCTCATCCACCCACAAAGGTGAGGTCTGAAACTGAGGAAGGGTCTTGTTCAATATGTCCTGTTCCACCTCTGCCATTTAAAAACCACACCTTCTGTAACACAGTTGTCCTAGCTTGCTGCAAGAGGAGAACTGGAATAAGCATGGTATCTGCATGCAGGTCCAAGTTTGTTCTTTCATGCTGTCTGGGTGGACTGGGCATGGATGAGGCTGAGCCATTGCTACCTACTCCACCAGCAAGAAGTCTACCTGATCTTGGCCCTTCTTTAGCAATAAGAAGATAGTTTGAGCCAGAGCTGCCCCAGTGATCTGGGTAGGAAGTACATGGGTTATGGGCCTCTGTGCCTGATCTCAAATCACTTCCATGGGAGTGTTAGTCTATAGAGATTGCTCCTGCAAGTCTGACCTCAAGCCTTAATACTTTTCAACCCAAATATATATTCTATTCATTTGTTTTAGTTTTTCTTAGTCACAAAAGGACTTAGGAGCCCAGATGTGTAATCCTTGAAATTCAGGCTGAATATCTAGCAAACTAATCATATTTTTACTCTGACAGATCAGAGGAGACACAGAGATCTGTAATATTGTGTTTTAAATATTATTACAGTGTAATTACAGTGTAACATCAAGATGGAAAAAAGGGGCCTAAAAAGTTGAGAAATGCCAGAATTGGAGTTATTTGTGCCACATGTCCATATGTATGCTACCCTCTGCCATGGGTCATTGTAGTGACTAGATTAGCACCAATAGTACTCTGCCACAACGTTTAATTTTAAGATTGTGTAGCATTTTTGCAGCAAAGCTTGTTGGGAAAATTTAAATTTGGGACTTAAGATTTCTGAGAAGGTACAAAACTTCACAAGGTTTCAAAATGTCTCCGGTGGGAGGGAAGTGAGCTCAGAAGATTTCCCTTGAAGTACCAGGGCAAGTGATCCATACATGCAGTGGCTGGGATAGTCACAAGGAATGTGGAGGCCTGAGGTTGGGGCTTACTCTGCCTTCTTCCACATCCTGTGCATGTGCCCCAGCAGCGGAGCTTTTAGTGTCTCTCCCTCCTTCCTACTGCACATACTTCACTTTCCTAAATAATTAAATATTCATTGAAGCAGGAACCTGAACCTCAGTTTCCCACATCCTGTATGAATGTCTGAACAATTGCACTGTTGAATTAGTCTCTTGCAAAACAGTCTTCTCTCTTGGCAAGTGTTTAAGTATTTATGCAAGGTAGAACCATCCTAGCAGGGAAAACTGAAAGATTTTCCCTGGGATAGAAAGCAGCCTTTAAACAGGAAGAGAGGTTTGGCCTCACACCAGGGATATGGGAGACTCAGGCTGAAGTCCCCTGTCTTATTCAGGTGTTGGGAAATGAACCTATTTATCACATACATGGTTAGTCCAGGAAAATATTATCTTTAACACAGATTTTTTTACCATAGTTTTCCTGCTGGATCCCCAGAGCCCTATCTCCCCAGAATTTTCACTGAATGAAGATATTCCTATAAGGTTTTTTTTTTTTTTGTCATAGTCATGTTTTCTAACAGCAAGCCCTTCACTGGACACTCTTTCACAAGCAATGCAAACTAGGGCTTGCTGCAGCACAGTACTTCAACTAAATGAGCGGCAAATAAGACACATAAGCTAATTTTCCTCTTGTTTAGCCTTCAGTAGGGAACAGAAATATTGTCCTTTATTGAGGAATGCACAGTGAGGGGATGCCAGTTTTTATTTCCTGGATTTTACAGCTGTGCCTGGAAGGAGAGTACGGCCTAAGGGTGAGAGCTGTGGCTGCAGACAGACTTGGCACACCCTGAGAAGCAAAACAGATGGGAGTCAGCTCAGTCGCATCAGTGACTGGGTTAAATTTCCAGCTTTGCCTGTAATGACCTTATTTATGAAGCAGGATGTTGCCTTCCTGACCCCTTCAAGTGAGGCCAGAGGTTTTGAGCTGTAATAAAGGTGGTAAATTGCAGCATGGGATTAAAGCCACTTAGAAGAAGAATTGAAAGGGGACTTAAAATTGTTCACCTCAGCATATCTGTCTAAAGACAACTGGTGTTTCATTCATGGCTTCTGTCTGACCGTAGTTGCGTCTCTGTGATGTTTGAACTGAGACTCATGGGTTCTGCTGTGGCTGCCAGAAGGAAGAGAGAAAAAGTGAAAAAAGAAAGGGAGATTAATAGTGGAAGGGCATACTAGTAATGCAGAGGACAATTAAATGAAATGAAAGAACGGTCATAGAATCACAGAACCACAGAATGGTTGAGGTTGGAAGGGACCTCTGGAGATCATCTAGTGCAACCCCCCTACTCAAGCAGGGCCCTCTAGAACATATTTCCCAGGATCGTGTCCAGGCGAGTTTTGACTGTCTCCAGTGAAGGAGACTCCACAGCCTCTCTAGGCAACCAGTGCTCATTCGCCCTCACAGTAAAGAAGCTTTTCCTCAGGTTCAGATGGAACTTCCTATGTTTCAGCTTGTGCCCATTGCCTCTTGTCCTGTTGCTGGGCACCATGGAGAAGAGTCTGTTCCCATGCTCTTGACACCCCCCCTTCAGATACCTGTACACACTGATGTGATAAACTGCCTCTCAGTCTTCTCTTCTCCAGGCTGAACAGGCCCAGCTCTCGCAGCCTTTCTTCAGAGGAGAGATGCTCCAGTCCCCTCACCATCTTTGTAGCCCTCCGCTGGACTCCCTCCAGTAGGGCCATGTCTCTCTTGGACTGGGGAGCCCAGAACTGGACCCAGTACTCCAGATGAGGCCTCCCCAGGGCTGAGTAGAGGCACAGGATCACCTCCCTCGACCTGCTGGTAACACTCTGCCTAATGCAGCCCGGGATGCCATTGGCCTTCTTGGCCACAAGGGCACATTGCTGGCTCATGCTCAACTTGTTATATCGATGAATACATTGAACAAGACTGGACCCGGGACTGACCCCTGGGGACACCACTAGCTACACGCCTCCAACTTGACTCTGCGCCATTCACCACAACCCTCTGAGCTCGGCCATCCAGCCAGTTCTCAACCTACCTCACTGTCCACTCATCCAACCCACACTTCCTGAGCTTACCTAGGAGGATGTGATGGGAGACAGTGTCCAAAGCCTTGCTCAAGTCCAGGGAGACAACATCCACTGCTCTGCCCTCATCTACCCAGCCAGTCATTCCATCTGAGAAGGCTATCAGATTGGTCAAGCATGATTTCCCTTTGGTGAATCCATGCTGACTCCTCCTGATCACCTTCTTGTCCTCCACATGCTTAGTGAGGACCTCCAGGAGGAGCTGTTGCATCACCTTTCCCGGGATGGAGGGGAGGCTGACAGGCCTGGAGTTTCCTGGGTCCTCCTTCTTGCCCTTTGGGAAGACTGGCGTGACATTAGCGCTCTTCCAGTCCTCAGGCACCTCTCCTGCTCTCCAGGATCTTTCCAGGAGGATGGAGAGTGGCCTAGCGATAACATCTGCCAGCTCCCTCAGCACTCGTGCGTGCATCCCATCGGGGCCCATGGATTTGCGGATGTCAAGTTTGCACAAAAGATCTCTAACCTGATCCTCCTCGACCAAGGGAGAGTCTTCCTTTCTCCAGACTTCATCTGTGGTCTACAGGGTCTGGAATTCCTCGGGACTGGCCTTAGCAGTGGAGACTGAAGCAAAGAAGGCATTCAGCAACTCTACCTTCTCTGTATCCTTCACCACCAAGACACCCACCCCATTCAGGAGCGGGCTCACATTTTCCTTAGTCTTCCTTTTGCTAGTGATGTATTTGAAGAAGCCCTTCTTGTTGTCCTTGACATCTCTTGCCAGATTTAATTCCAACTGGGCCTTAGCCTTCCTTGTCGCATCCCTGCACACTCTGACAATATATTCCTATATTCCTCCCGAGTGGCCTGTCCCCTTTCCCACATTCTGTAGACTTCCTTCTTCTCTTGGAGTTTGGCCAGGAGCTCCTTGCTCATCCATGCAGGTCTCCTGCCCGCTTTGCTTGACTCCTTACTCAGAGGGATGCACTGCTCTTGAGCCTGGAGGAGGTGATGCTTGAATATTAACCAGCTCTCTTGGACACTTCTTCCTTCTAGGGCCCTACATTTCTGTTGTGTAAGATGACAGAAAATAACAGAATCTCTTTAGCAAATCGAATTGCCTCTAAACATATACACTCTTTTACAGATATTTCCTGGGGAAGACACCAGAGATGAAATCCAGACTATGTGTAGTAGCCAGGGCATGTCGAAATCCATCTTTTGTCATTCCTCAGAAGGAAATCCTGACTTCTTAGCTCCCACCCTCCCTCAGCCCTGTGCGCAGGGATATCAAGGCACATGGAGCTGTGTTTGAGTTCACCTGCTCCCTGGTAGCCCAGAGCTGGCACGCCTCAGGTCAGGGCTTCCCTCAGCATAAGGAGCCCATGGGGTGAGGGCTTGAGGATGGACAAGGAGGTGGTGGCAGCCATAGAAAGAGTTAGAAGGAAGAGAAAGGAAAGAAGAGAGCATGGTGGAAGAAATATTGCCAGTTTCCTCTGATGAAGCTCAGATATGAAGTAATTGGCCTGATCTTTGAACTTCTTTAATCCAAAAAAACAGCACAAACGGCGGTGACCCTTTTGGCATCAAACAGATAACTGTAGAAGACTTGCTACTTGGCCTTACACCTGCAAAAAACATAGATCTATCCTTTTCACAGTGTCAATACTAAAGCTCAATAGTGCTTCTCCGAGGGTAGGGTTGCCCAGTGGCCTAGCTGTAAGCAATAGCTTGTGAAAGGACCACTTGAGCAAAACAGATCAACCTGACCTGAGCGATGGCAGATTTTAACTGAAGCCCAGACCCAGACATATCAGATGTGCTGTTCAAAAGAATAGAGCCTTAGTTCACACAATATATCACCTTAGGTTTCCCGCTCAGAGAATCAAAACCTTGTATGGGAATGGCATTGCACAACCTAATGCCTAGCATGCCAGGAGATGCAAATCTGGTGGGGACCTGCTGGATACCAAATCAGCATGTTGGAGCAGGTAAGCAAAAAGACTGTGGCCAAAAGGAAATACAGGGCATACTGAGTTTAAATAAGGGAGGGAGAGAGGAAGGAAGATTGAAGCTGCAAGCTAATCTGATGAAAACCTAAAGGGGTGTGCCTGGAAGCCAGAAGACAGTGGAAGAGAGCCTACAGTGGGGTGGAAAATGATTTTGGCTAAGCAAAAGCCCTGCAAAATGGGAGGGAAGACTGGGGCTGAGAATCAATTCAGAGAGAAGGCTGAAGAAGAGACGAACTGGACCTATGTATAGCTGTATAGCAAAGCTGAACCTACTTACACCTACATACACCTATGTGCAGATAAGGAGACTGAGGTTTAGATGAAAAGCCTGAAGAGAAATCTAGGACTTGCTGAGGAGAGATGGCAATGTTTGAAGTGTTACTGTGTAAGTCATAGCACTTTTACCTCCAAGAGACTGAACAGAGTTGAACAGAAAGAAGTTTTATCAGCTCTACACTGTTGGAAAATGCCTCTGAAACCTACTGATAAAGTATTGGCTTATTCACCATTTAGGTACCTAAACTAAGAGCCTAGTATCTTCAGTCTCCTTTGTCCCCAGAGAGAGAATCTTAGGAGGGAGGGGGGTAATTCATTGCAATTAAATTAAGCCCCTGCTTTGATTCAACCACTGGAGAAGTCTATCTCCCATTACAGGAATACAGATCCCTAATACAGCACTAAGCTACAAATATCCCCTTCTCTGTAGTAAAATAACATATCTCACACTTACTAGGTTATTTATTACAACTGTTTGTTAATTTTATTGGTATTATCTGCCCTGTGTAAACAGGCATGCAAACCAGAGACCAGAAAAAAAGGTTTCCTAATACAATGTACAGTTGAAGTTCTGTTCCCACTGATATCAGTGAAAACATTCTTGTTGATTTTGGTGGAAGCAGACTCCAGCCCTTTTAAGAGTAACATCCAGAAACAACTTGACCAAAGCAACATTTTGCTGTTCTCATCAGCCACAAAGCTGCTGCTCTTCCTCAAGGACAAATACACAAAGTCATTAGAAAAATGTTGTAACGGTTTTTCAAAAGTTCACCCTCCAGGATAGTATAGTAAATAATATACGGGTTTTTTTTGAATATCAGGCTACACATTAACTTTAGAGAAAGCTGCAGAAGTGTGAACAGCTCTCCTAGGACCTTTTGGCAGTTAATATATAAGATGTGTTTTAACTCTTCTTAGAGCTTTGAATTTCAAAGGTGCCTTTGAGCTCCTCATGCCTGCTCTGAAATTCTCCTTCAGGTGGGACAAACTTGTAACCTCAGTAGGCAGTGGGCACCTGGGTGGACCATTGTTGAGGCCATGCAGCCAGGAGGCAACAGCTCACAGGAGCATGTGGCAGGTGGTTCAGAGCTTCTTTTTTCAAAGTGGGCAGTAAGCAGTAGAGTAACTTATGGCTCAGAGGGCAAAACTTAATTCAACAGTGAAGCTTTCTGCATATTCTTATGCTGTTAATAATCTTCTAAGATTTCAAATCTTTACCTCTGAAGATTTAATACTTTTGGGGTCTACACCCAGTTTTGCCAAAACAAAAACCCATTACAGCTTTTTTGTTGAATTTACCTTCTCAGAAATCAACACAACATGTCCCCCTCTCCTCTCTTCCATCCACCTCCAGCAATTTTCTGCCCTTCACATCAAAAAACAGCTGCTCTGTGACAAAGAGGTTGCCAGATCAGTATGGATCTTAGTACTTCCTATATTTTCAACTTCTGATGACAGAGATGGTGGATCTTCTGGCATTAAAAGCTGTTGCAGGGCAGATGGGCATGTTGTATTCTCATAGAAGACTTGACTTGTGCTCCTTCCTCATCAGTGGCTGTACAATTGTCTTTTGGGCACAGAAAAACACACCCCTGGAGTGCAAAGAGTTCAAGGGGGAAAGTAATAAAAGAAAAGCATTTGCATACAGCAGACGGGACACAGCACAGGAGAGGTGGCAGCACAGAAATGCACCTAGTCACACTGCACCTCAGTTCTTTACATTACAATGCATACTGTATGAAGTGGTAATAATGGGGTGAGTAAAGGGGAGTCACCATTCCTGATGCTCTGCCTCCCTAAGTAAATCCATCACTGTGTGAGAAAGTTAGATCTATTCATGTGGCAGTGCAGAAAAATAGAATATGATAGAAAAAGATTTTGGTGCATAGGACGAAGCTTCCTCTAGGCAATGTTAACTTGTCTTACTGACATTTAAATGGCCTAAATCAAGGTGACAGAGATGTTAGTGGCGTTTAGTGGCATTATGTGAAGAACTGTTCTGTGGGAATGAGTTGCTCTTTAGAACAGTTTATATTCAGTGCAGAGAATTAAGCATAAATGGGTTTAACATGAGGTTCACAAGTCATCATTTTCCAGCTCTTATTATCTGTGGTGTGACTAATACAGGATTAGTCTTCATCTGTCCTCGTGACTAACTTCATCTCTGTCCTGTATCCTGCAGCACAGCTTTTTTTGCAAAATACCATTTAGAACCTTACTTGCTGCTCTGTTTCCCAGATAAATTATGCACACCTATTCAGTCTCTCCTTTCCCTCCCTGGGACAACATTTGGATCCATAGGTCCATTTCATAGATATTTCTCAGAGAGGGAGAGATCACGAAGATTTCCCAACCAAGGAAAATCAGCTTGCAAGCTGCAGCGCTTGCTTGCTTCTTTTCCCCTACCATTCACTTCTGCTCTTCCTGTTCTAGTGAGCCACACATGCTATTGACAACATTCTGGGTTACTGCTGTTACCTCTGGTTATTTGGATCGGATCCTCTGAATTCTGTTTATGGCCAGTGAACTGGGATGCTCAGGTTCAGCATCTGGACCTTTAGTGTTGAGAAGAGCTTCAGACACAGTTGGGTTCAGCACTGATGCTCACAGGAGGGTTGAAGCTTCTTCTTGGCCTTGGGACATGCCCCAGGGCTACAGGAGTTTGGACAGGAGGTGCACCATGTTCTCCTCTGTTCCCAAACTGTCTGTAGCCCATGCTGGAGTCCTGGGTTTTGTTCAGCGTCAGTGGACTTGAAAGCATAGCTTCTCTCTTTTGAAAAATTCAGATAGCTCTAGTTCGGTCACTACACTGTGATTATTGTTTGAATGATCTAAAATGCCTCAAACTAATCTTGAGGATGGGCACAATTCTTCCTGCATTTAATACCTTTGGTAAGTAAGAGGTTGATGAGATTGCAAGGAATATACAGAAGGGCCATGCAGAGTTGGAATGATAGATTTTGTTGATTTTTTTTTTCCTTTGACTATGAGTTTTATTCCTCCAAAAGATGCTGTAGAAGCTCTATTATCAGACACCAGACTGGAAAAACTAAATGAATTACTGAAAGTGGTTCTTACCACTGATGGATAGATTTATTGAATGACTGCTGGGCTGCTTTCACTGTGAATTTCATGATGAAAAATATTACATATACACAATATTATATACATAATATATCATATATCATATATATTACATATGATATATTACATATATTATATGTAATAATTATATAGTTAAGATGATTTTCAGTGTCATAAAATGAAGCTTTCTGGAAAATATGTAGCATGAAGATAGCCAGAAGACATTTTTTGTTCCTATTTTTTTCTGATAATTGTTGACTAACTTAAAATGTTTTACAGATTGAAAAGTTGTGAAAATGTTTATTCCAACACAAAGATTTGCAAAAAGACTGAATAAGTTCCTGAGGAAAAAAAGAAAAAAAGGAAAAAGAAATAGATACCCTTCTGCTGAGAACCAAATTTAGGTCTGAGGCCCTGATTCAGCCAAATATTTATAAGTTTTTAACTTCAAGCATTTGAGCAGATATTGCATACATTAATTAAACTGCTCCAGTACTTAAAATTAGGTATGTTCTAAATCATCCCAGTTATTAGAAGCCTGAGTCAATCACTGTTCAGCATCTCTGTGCTCTAATTAGCTAAATCTATTCAATTTCAGAACATCTTTTTACAGAACAATTTGTTAACTTTATCATATTCAATACAAACGATTCATACCAAAGGATGAAAAGTGTTAATCATTGTTTAATCTCATCGTTTCTTGATTAATGTATATGTAGAATCTGTGAAATTCTATTTGAAACATAGGAAAGGGTTTCTTTTTTCTTCTCTCAAAGGAAAAAAACAGGATTAAAAATTAACCTAGCAAATAAAAAAATTTAAAGTGAGAAGTGAGGAAGGGGAACTAAAATATTTTAAGGCAAAGCTGAGCAGGAGTTCTCTCTCTCTCTCTCTCTCTCTTTCTTTTTAAGTTAAATTAATTAGCCCCTTATCTTGGAAAACTTAGATGTGTGCCTGAAGCATGCAAGACTTGATATTCCTGCTGTAGGGGCAGTCAGTCTGAAGGTTAATTTCATGTATAAAGGCTTGCAGTCCTCAGCTTTCCTGAGCAAAGCAAAGGCAGCAGACATATTACAGACAGAGTTTAACGAAATGTTGAAAATGACTGGAGGCAAAGATAATGTGAAAAGGGGTGAAAATCGTACGCTGACAAGGACCGTAAGTAGGTGGGTGTTTGAGCTCAGCCTCCAAGTGAGCATGACTAGAAAGGAGGCTAATTGCTTTCATTTATCTGGCGTGGTGCCTGTATAAGATATTAAAGGGTACAAATACAAGTTTGGAGTTGTCCCAGACTCCAAGAAAAACACACATTTCGAAGACTGAGAGGACTTTGAATCAGAAGTTAAAAGGATAGCTGCAGGTTTCAAGAAAGTCATATTTTATTTTAAAATTCAATATGGGAATGTCTTCTGTCTTTCCAGTTAATTCTCAGACAATGTTCTGACTTCTTTTAATTTGAGAATTTATTTTAAAATAACTTCAGGATTCTGGTATTACCAATTCTTTCTTATGTGAACATATGTGGAAGGAATCTGAGATCAGTTCCCATTTCTGCCACAGACCTATGTACTGGTAGACAGGTCAGATGCATGCTGATGTGAATGACATTTGGATGTGTACCATATGATATGTATGATTGATACATGTCTCATTTTCCCATAAAACATCTCCTGTATCTATATGGATGGTAGATTCTTTAAGCAGGCATTGCGTGATCATTTGGACTGCCTAGCTGCTATCATAAATCAATATATTACAAAATTGCTACCTTACGACAACATTGGAAATCAATAGATAAGTGATCTATATCCCTAACTTTATGGAAATGCTCAAATATTCTGGGCTGCAAAAGTGACAAATGCGTGTGATGAGAAGAGAAGAGAAGAGAAGAGAAGAGAAGAGAAGAGAAGAGAAGAGAAGAGAAGAGAAGAGAAGAGAAGAGAAGAGAAGAGAAGAGAAGAGAAGAGAGAAATTTATTGTTTTAAGGAGAAAAAAAAGATGATTATTTCAAAGAGAACTCTAAAGAAGAAATTATCACCTTCAAAAACCAAAAACGTGATTCATAAACAGAGAAATAAAGGGAAAAACAATAGCAAAACTATCAAAGAATGATTACATTGACACATGTTTCCAGGGACTTCTTAGACTTCTCGAGGATTTTTCTGATGATAAATTCCTGCTGTGATCCAAATTCTTTGGGAAGATTAAATGTCTTTCCTCACCTTAAACAGAAAATATGATTTTACAGGCCATAAAATTTCGATGCTTTTACTTTAAGTCTGAAAGTCCTATGACAGTTTCCTATAAAATGGGATTCATCTGTTCTGTCAGGTTAAAAAACTTCTGGAAGAAATAAATGACACAGTTCTTTGAATTTCTTGGCATGCTGCTTACTCTGCTGTTCAACCTACTGCCTTCAAGATCTTCCATCCACTGAAGTAAAAACCAGTAGTTTCACAGGCAAGCTACTGAAACCTTCAACTCACCTTGTAGTTATTTACTGAAGAGGTGGATGGATAGTGCATTCTTTGGTTACTTGGCTGATCAAAAACTTTCAAGGAAAGAATGATTCTACTGAGGCATAGCAATTATTTTAAAAGGTAAAAAAAACCCAAAAACATAAAGTTTTTACATCGTTCTGAAACAGAATGTTTGGTTCCATTATGAAACCTTATTTGCTTTCTTTATTTTTTTCAAGTTAATCTTGGTCAAATTTTAAATTAAATGTGATATTTTGAAACAAAGTCACAGTTCCATTTTGAAAAACTTGAAATTAAAGAGTAAACTTTCTTTTAGAAAAATGCCAAAATAGAACATTTTGACAGTTTCAGAATTTCTCTTTAAAAAAAAAAAGCCTTCTTAACCAAATTGATGTGAACCTTTTTGGTGATGGTCTATTCTCCTGCTTCCACAGTGGGGTTGGATTTTGCGGTGTTGAACATTCAGAGTTCTTAACTTGCAGTAGTAGATCTAACCAAAGAAGGATCAGAAAAGGTTTGAGAATATATATACATAAATGAAAATCATTGAATTTTTGAGTGCTAGGGGTTTTCCAGGCAACCTGTAGCTCTGTCATGATCCATGATAGTTGTGAAAAATGAAAGTAGAACCAGTGGCATATGATTTGCATGAGAAAACTTGAGCAGAGGAAGAAGTGTAAATTAATCAAGGAGACTAGCTCATCATAGAGAGTGGGAACATGAAGTATATGAATTATAATTCCCATAAGTCTTCCCAATATCCAGTAATCGCTGTTTTATGAGATTTATTTAGATCAAAATGTTTTACATGTGGTTCATCAAACTAAAATTTTGAACTCAAGTTTGGATTAATATATAAATAAATATTCTTTCTGATTTCTGTTAGAGGGAAATTGAAAATTCAAAAAACAGTTCTTTTTTTTTTTGAGACAACCTGTTGCTTTCTGCTTAAAAGGCAAACTGGAAGAAAAATCCTCGGGGTACTTATATTTCCATCTGTGAATGCATTGTCTGACTTTAAACTCTGGAATGTAAATTGATAATTACAATTTCTGTATGTATAGACCTGAGATGTGTTCAGACCTGTTCTATATCAAAGTAGCCAGTTTTTGAGTGTTTGGAGTCCCTGCTCAGGCAGAACTCAAGTGATTCTTCTTTTGTCAATTGGAGAGAGTTGCTTTGGACATTGTTATGGGTGCCTACTGTTTCTGTTTTAAATGATTGCTTTAAAAGAAACTTTATAAACAGTTTTCTGTTTTTGGGCACATAAGACCCTTTGATTCTTTGCTTCTTTCCACAGGACTTCTTTGATCTGTTTGGATGTTTTTATTTGCAACCACAATGATATTGGACAAAGCCCATTCCCATTCAGGTCAACTGGAAAGCATGGACTGAATAACTTGATATCCACTGAGTTCAGCATGAATTGGATCAGGCCTAAGGTATTTATGAATCCTTTACAAAAGGTTCAAAAATTTTCATAAAAGATCACTATTCAGTGCTTTTTATCTTTGAATAATACATCAAATATATGCAAGGAAGAATCTGATAGGTAAATCAGTGGTATTGCAGTGCTACATCTGAGAGAGGAATAGGAAATAATTGTAATTCAAAAATGTCTTCAGGTGTATGCATTTGAAGTCCCAATACCATATAAAACAATCTGAAAGATGATCAGGGAATTTATCCAGTGTATCCACAAACTGGTTTCCTGTCATTCTGATTACAAGTGACCATCGGTATGGTTTGTGGGTTTAGTTCACAAAAGGCAGCTGGTGTTCTGCCATCCACTTCGTAGCATGAAATTAAAATATCGCATGAGCTTAGGACAAGTCAGATCTTGTGAACTGCCCAGCACTTGCAGTTCCCAGAGAGAAGGAAACATTCAGCTCAACAGATTTTTGTCTCAAATGCATCATGTGTGTGCTGATCCTAAAAATTTCATCTCTAAGAAAGGAAATGTAAGTTGCTAAGGATTCTGATAAATGCTCTTTTTCTGTATAGAAGTGTTCACTACAAAGTGGTCCCATCCCTTCCCGTTCCCCTTCCAGTTTCCGTTCCCCTTCCACTTCCCCCTCCGCTTCCCCTTCTCCTTCCCTTTCCCTTTCCTCTTCCTTTTCACTTCAATACAACTTGAACTCTATGCAAACACCCCCTGGAGAGGAATTTCAGGTTGTATTGAAGACCTGACACATCCTATGTACTGCAGTGGATGCATTAGAGTCTCAAAGCCTCTGCTCTCAGGGGTCTCAGTTCAAGAGCTCCACTAGCCTATAAACGCTGGAAATTAATGACATGACAGCCTCAGGAAATAGTACTTCAGATGTGCAAGGGCCTCATGGGAGGAATACATTATCAGAGTTACAGAAAATTGCCACTGAAAGAATGCTGGAGGAGCTTCCTACACTTCATAAACTTGATCTTGTCTGCTTTCAAGGGCTGAGAGAATTTTGGCACCATTAAATACTAAAATCTGTGACTATCTGAAAGGACTTGGGATTGCAGACTTGCTATATCAACCTGTGATGCCAGCAATGCACAGCATGCATTGTAGTAGCTTTCTTGGGACTTTGTTTGTTTTAAGATAAAGGCCAGCTACGGAGCTAGGCAAGTGAATGCTAGCTGATGCTCTGCTGATGAGATTTGAGAGTGTTTTGTGTATATGTAGTGTGTGGGAGATCAGGGAAGGTGGGTTATGGGAATATGCACAATCTAAATTTTGTATTGACTTGCATTTTGTGGCTACTAGCAGACTCAGTGCATTTGACTAGGTATAAATCAAGGAAGAAGCCCAGTTTGAATTGCCACTTGCTCTGCTATATGAGGACTAACTTTCATTTTTGAAAGACATAGTTTTCTTCTGTCTTACATCACTGTTAACTAATAAAATAGCAAATTTACATATCCTCAAACCACCTTTCCGCAAGGTGTTAACTTGATAAGTCTTTATAAACTGAGGCTGGCTCCAGTCAGCAGTATGAGCGCTGTAAGGATAAAAGGTGTCTGATGTATCAAGCCAGATTAGAACTGTTTCATGCTGAACCAAACTGCCCTCTGCAGCACAGCAGTATTTACTTCTGTTATTATTTTTATTGCTGTTAAAAACAACATCTCAGTTATAAGTTTGCAAGTTCAGAGCTGTGGTTATTCCAGAGATAGTAAATTGAACTCTACAGTTCTAATGGATGACTGACTGATGAAGAAAACTGTGTCACAGTTACCATATGCAGTGTTGTTAGCTTGCCTCACTGCTTGCTGTAAAACATATTTGTAGTGGTGAAATGAACTCTAACGAAAACAAATGCTACCTTAATGAAATTCCAAGTGGCCTTGGAGAAACAACAGAAAATCTATTAAGTGGAAGATTTCCCAGCCTGACATATTCTAGGCTGACATACCTGGGATTAAATCTGTGCTAAACTATTGCTAAATTGGCAAGATACTAAGTTGTATCTTTCCCAGTCCCTGTGTTACCATTCACTGTGATTTGTTCCAGGTCAAGCAAGATGCAGGCTTAATGTGAGCACGGGCAAGGTTCTCTTGCATACGTTGTGTAGGACATGCAAGTACAAGGTCATAAACTTAACAGGTTTCTATTCCTGACTGGATAACCAAAGCAATACTGTATCCTTAAAAGTCTTTTTTATTTGTTTGTTTTTTTTCTCTCTAGTTGCTATTAAAAAAAAAAAAAAGAGTGAGTCTCCATTGCCACATTTCATATGCCTTTGAATGAGAGTCCTGAAAGATGTGTTGCATTTTGGCCCAGCATTTTAGAGTCTAGTGATTAAGCTTACACTGTCAGCAAAGGAGAGGAGAAGACAGATATGTGGAGCTAAAATCTTAACCAAATTCAGCTAATTCTGCCAAAACTCTGAATAAGAGCTCTTAAATGCATTCTTCACAATATGTACTCTGAGCAACCATGTTGGCTTCAGAAGAATTGCTAACAGCATGGAGAGACCGTGGCTGTCATCCAGCTGTCTTCATTTGTTCATGCCTTTAAATTTCCTGTGTTAGAAAACAGAAGAGTATCACTTTTTCGCATCTGTGATTCTTGTAAAGGTACTCAGGTGTATACATGACACTAGGTAAACAAGACAAAACTGGCCAAATATGCAGTACAACTTGCAGGATTATTGGAAACACATAGAAAGAATCCAGTATTCATCTGGTAAGAGACACATACTTTTAACTTCTTACAATCCAAGGGCAGTAAGATAAAAAATGGACAGCGAAGGTTGTTCTTACCAGGTGTGTATCTTCTGTGCATTTGATGAATGGCTCCTTTAAGTTAACAAATCCTGCTCCTGCTTGCATAGATGAGCAAAACCCTAAACATGCAGAAATTCCTGCTGTTCGTTAAAAAAGAGTCTAGATAAAGTAGTGGAGAAGTGACTTTATTATTTGAGTGTTGGAGCCTTTTCCACAGGAAACTTTCCCTTTGTGGTGTAGGAACAGTCCAGTGGGATTTGTTACAGGGCTGGGTTCACTCATGAAGCAGACCCCAGTGTTAGGGTGCAGCTGATCTGCCTACTAGTTCTGGTAGGCTGTGTGGCCCACCAAATGTCAGCAGGATTATTCCTTCCACCAAGCCTATTTCCCAGGGCTTTTTGCAGAAGGGGTCGATTACATCCTAAGCTACCCTTTCTTTACTTAAGACTCTTCTATTTGCATCAAACACAGCACTTTCTAGGTAGTCATTTCTCTTATTGACTTCAGTTAGGTTCTTGGTCGTGACGAAAGAGTCCAAGTTTTGGTTCTCTTCTAAGTTGATTTAGGGACTCTCTACTGCTGGTGTTGGAGACATTGCCAGGCAGAGACTGAAAGTAAGAAAAAATGTTGAGGGTATCTTTAGGGTAGAATTAGTATCCTTGTCTAAATTGCACCATCAGCAGTTTAGATATATATTCAGCCCTAGATAGGTTCACACTGGCTGCCTGCAGTGAACAGTATTTCTTAATTTTGGGACAGCCACCAGTTCTGATTAGAATACAAATAGAACTACATCCTTTCCAATCCAACATCTGTTTTCTATCTAATCCATTCATCATAAACAATCCACTTCTGTTTAAAGTGAAAAGCTCAAGTAGAAATACAACTAATTGTTGAGTATGGAATTTAGGCACACATCTCCTGTATTAAAAAATGACATGCAATTATAAAGTTCATCAGTTGCTTTGGAATAATTCATTTGTGTGATGGGTTAGCTGAGTTAGTGAATTGAAATGGACTTCTTAAGAAATGGAAGAGTCTTCCATAAACATTTTTGTTTTGTTTTGTTGGGAAGCAAAAGGTTTTCAGTTGAATAGTTCTTCCCCAACTGCTTAAGTGTTCAAGAAGGTGACCCCCGTGAGCCTGACTGTATCAAGATTTTTTTTAATAGTTATTCTTTCCCTCACTTTTCCAGGAAGGGAATTTTCCATTCTGGAATGCTATCCTGGGGTTCAACTGACCTGCTTTTAACTTCCTTCCTCTGTCACATTATCTTTTTTGCAATGTTAAGGCAAATCAGTAAGTGGGTGTCCACATTAGCATAGAGATCTCTGTTTTTAACATGTCCTCTGCAGCCCAGGCTTTACCCTGTGCCATGCTAACTGCCTGTGGTTCTGGCAACATAGTGTAGATCTCAGCCTTAGCTTACACAGCTTCTTTGCTTAATGCCATATGTGCGACATGGGAATAGCAGCATTACCTGACCTTGGGGAGTGGATGAAGGGAATGGATTATTATGAAATGTATTGATAATTACCTAGAGGAGTTCACCTGGTTGTGACAAAAGGTGCTGAAAAATGTGGTCTTTAGCACTGCGTATGTGACAAGCATTTCATTAGGCTGGTACTGAACTGGTGCACTAAGGACATGGTTACTGGACACTATGGTGTTGACAGCACTATCTTTCCAGTGACACAACCTGATATCCTGATCACTTATCCTCTTTAAGGGATCAATTACACTTTTCTCAAGTGTTGTAGGACCATTAACCTTAGCTTACCGCTCAAATTCAGTGTGGTTAATTATAGCCTAAGCATCTAAGCTTTCGTCTTGCAACGGAAATTATATATGGTAAATCACAATCCTTTGTGGCCTACAGTGGTGCACAGGAGTGTTGTGTGTGGCTAAACAGCTGCCATGTGCTGCTCTAGAAGTGACTGCATTTTTCATAGAGAAGCAGATAATTAGAAATACAGCTATTTCAAATGATTTCCTGTCTAGCAATACATCTTTGCTCTCTTTCATGTTGCCCCAATCACATGCATTTGCAATCACCTCATATCGTTATCTTGCAGGAAAAAAAATGAATTAAACTGGCCTTAATCCTGGCTGCTGTATCATAAGCTAAACAAGCCATTTTGTACACTTAGCCTACTGGTTCATAAAGCCCTACCTATACATTGCTTCTGCAGGCTAACTCCTATATACCCTATTTAATACAACACAGCTCTCTAAAGGCATGTTGTGTTCTCTGCAGTGTGTCATACACAACCAGAGCCTAAATTAAAAGCTATGATAGCCCTAACCACTGGAAACAAACTGGGGGAAAAAAATGAAACAAAGACCTTACTCAGTGAATTTGGCCTCTTTTATCTCTAGGTACTGGCTTCAGCTTTTACCAAACTGCCTTTTGAAATTCCTAGGCAAATGTTTGGTGAGCATATATGTCAGCCTGTGAGTGCCTGTGAATACATGTACTCACTCTTTACAATAGTTAGTGCAATGCTTGTACCAGAGGAAAGAAGCGCAGAAGACTGCTGGTAATTTTTGTCTCCCATGAACTGTGATCTTCAAAAGCAATTCCATCCCAAACCTGAAGCTGCATCTCTGCATAAAATACCTTAGGCATTAAATGAAGCTAGATTATGGCCAGAAGTGTGTAATCCCTTGATGGACATGTGGACAAATGCTAATGGAAAACAAGGAGGAAAAATTATTGGCAAGTCACCCCAGTCCTGTGACATGGAGAACACACAGGCTTCCATGGCCTTGGTGGACTCCCACTGCTCCTACCACAGGCTGCTGGGTGTGGCATATCCTTTCTGAATCACGGCTTGATGTATAAGGAATATCACAGAATTAACAGCACCAAAATGAACGCAGATCACACTTGGTAATGATACACATGTCAATACCTAGATTCTGCAATAGCCATTTATCGCATCCAGGAGAAGGATCCACTGAAGCTTCCCTCTATTTCCACTGTCTTCACCTATGGCCCTCTGAAGACTTTCACAGGCCCTGCAATACATCTGAGAGCATTCAGCCCTCCTCTGCTGGAACGCACCTCTCTCTCGCAGCTCTGTGCTGCCTCCAGTTGTATTGACCCTTCCTAGATTTCTTCTTGACTCACAGTGTCCCAGGATCTTTCCCCATCTTTCAACCATTTGGAATGCCTTGAACCTCTCCAAGGCTCAAAGCCTTCACTGATCTTCCCTCTCTCCCGCATCTTCGTACCTTGATCTGCTTCTGCTGCAGAAAGGAAGGAGTCTTGAAGCAGCAAAATTGAATTTTGCCTTTTGTGATACGTGCTGGGGAAATGGTTTCTTTGAGTAAGCTCTGAATCCTGAGAAATTTGAGATATAGAAGGCATTTTCCTTAGACTCCCAGGGGCTGGGAAAATCCTTCAGCTCTGTAAGCTATGACTGGAAGAAAATACTATTTGTTTCCTAAGATTTATGGTGAACCATATTAGGCAACAAACTTGGAAGTAGCGGGACAGTTTTCCTGGGCTGGGAAGGACGCAAGACAGTTACAAGGGATGGAGGAGGAAGGCAGGCTAGGAGCATCTAGAACTAATATGAGACTGAAGCAGTGGCTGGGCAATAATACGTAGATGAAGGGAGGGAGGTGCTACCTTCTGGGTCCTGTTTTCATTGCCAGTCACTGTGATTCTGATTTTGCTCCTGGAAGTGAAAACTTTGAGCACTTCCCCTGGAGATGCTGGGCCAATCCAGCTGAGACACAGCCACTACGCCGATATCAAGCCAAGCCTTTTGTTGGGACAAAACAAGCCCATGTTGCTGGAACTGAGCCAGACATTAACAAATTAACTTTCTACAGCACTAGGTATCCCAGAGCTCATGCTGCAGTGGAGGTAACATTTTCTCTGTCACTACCATGTTTGAAAAAACAACATACCCTAACAACAGACATCTTTAGGTGTTTTTTCTGTCACTTATTTAAAAGTCAGAATTTGTATACGCAGTTTCCAAATCTTCTTTCAAGCTGAAATATTTCCTTCCCACTTTTGCCAATGTTCTGCCCCCTGCAAGTCTAATCAAGGGATAAAGCTGTAAGAGCAGTTAGATGGTGCAATATAGTCTAATCAACATTACTGTGTTAGAAAGTTGAGGCATGGAAGCCTCTGAGTAGCCAGCTTGGTAGTATTTATTGGGATTTAAGAGCTTACTATAATTATGATGTCCAGTAACTGCCTGGATTGATGTGTGACAGGAGGAAGAATGGAGACTAGAAGCCTATCTTGTTGTCAGTATGTGTGCGGGATCAATGGATGGATGGAAAGATATGGATGGATAGAAATTTACTCTGTCAAACTTTTTTATCCTTTATTTTTTTTTATTTTTATTTCTTCCCAGCCAGCTATCTCTTTTCATGGGATATGTCTTACAAAAATCCTGAAACAGGTTAGGCCTACTTGTGTATTGGAATTGTGAGCTGAGGTGATCTTTTCCAGTCTTTCAGTGCCTAGGTACCTCCAGAAACCCAATTTTTCTACAAGAGTGCTTACAGTCTTTTTTACTAAAAAAAAGCATTTTATGATGCCTTTAGCAGGTGAGTTCTCAGCATGTGGGTGAAATTCACTGGAGCTAGAACATTTTGAATAATTCTGGAAACTTGTAGCCACAGAAAAGTTGCAGCAGATTCCCATCAATACAGATTTTTCTCATGGGGGACATTAACTCTGCCAGGTTCCCTCCGTTGGCATACACTCTGGGCTAGATCTATCACTTTGACCCTTGCTGTGATGAAACGTCTTTCTTGCTCTCTTCTGAAGGTCCTGGGACAACCTTAAAATGTCATAGAGAGAGATCTCCATCCTAACCTGGGGCTGGGTGAGAGGGGAGAGTTATATTTTTCCTGTAGAGAGAGACAGTAAAAGGAGAGGTATGCTTTAATGAATCTCTTCATAAGGTAACTCTGTGCTATCTTGGGGACCAGACTGAAGTAATTTTAAGGATGATGTAGACATATTCTTCAATGAACTGGCCAGTAGCATGGTAGTATTATGAGGCATAGTAGTAGCATAGAAGTCCAGTGATAAATGTCTCACATGTACACAGTAGATTCCTTCTGATACACATTTACTTTCCCTTAGTCTAACAAATTCCCTAGAAAGGAATGTTGCTATTTTGGGGAATAACAAAAGGTCTAGGCTCCAGGTCCAGGGAGGTCTGGAGTCTAGAGCTGTTTTTTGGGGGTGTTTTTTTTTGTTCCCTTTTTTTTTTTTAATCTGGACTTCCTTTTGAACTATTTAATGTTTATTTCACATTCTTCATGCAAGGCTTCCCCATCTGCATTTCACTTGTTTCCTAGGATCCTCCCCTAGGATGTCCTAGGGGAGCCTGGCTGCCACAGTAGACTGATTAAATTAGTAACAATAACGCTGCTGAGTTAAGCTCCTTATACTGAAGCTCAGGAGAGCTGGTAATATTATCCAAAGAGCAAAAGGCTAAAGCAACATGTGGCCTGTGCTGTTTTGTTTAAATTATGTCTTGAGGTGGTGGCAGATCTGTTGCAAAGATATAGTCTTTCTACCTGATGTAAAGGCAAATTTCCTTGAAGGGCTACTATAGCACACTTTAAGTTCAGTATTATATCCCATCCAGTGACACCTGGGTATGTAGTACTCCATTTATTTCCATATCTCTGAAGCCAATAAAATTATATGAGTGAATGCATCTTTGCTGGCTTGGATCTTAATTGATTTCTGACTCACTCCATGCACCAGAGGAAGGTTACACTAAGCACCATAATCTCAACAGCATAGAGTATATGAGCAGAGATAACATTTCTAAATGGCAAAAGTTGTAGCTTTTCTAAGTGAAATATATGACAATGCTCATTTTCAGCACAGCTACCATTTTCATGATTTGTATGTCATCCAACAGAGGTGTTACAATTTTCTCTACGTAATTAAAGTGCATAATTTTAGTTGTGAGTGGACAAGCATTATCTGATGCATTTTGTAAACCTCTCTTGAGTAGGATGCCCTGGTATTACATTCATTTCGCGATCCCATTAAATGTCACTTGTCTAGTGACCTATTTGAATATACAGGCCTGAAACTAACATTTCATTTCTAACCAGGATGCTTTATATATCATGAGAACAATGATATCTAGCTAGTCTGTGATACTGAGTAGGAATAATCAGTTTATACTTCCTTATTTGTTAGCATTAGCCTGTACAGATCTATCTCAGTAACTACAGAATCTGAACCATGAAAAAAAAATAAACCAGCAAGGGCCAGCTCTGAATGAAAGGTTTCCATGGCTGGAAAGAACTTTGACTGATTGCTTTAAGGACCTTCTTCTCATCCAGGTGTGGGAACATATCACAAGCATTATCAAATAATTTTAAAAGCCTTGGGCTTTTTGGTTTTATTGAGTTTATGAAGACTGCTGCACTTCTATCCTTCTCTTGTCAACACCTCTTTGTGGTATCCATTGAGCTCTGTAACGTAGAACTAAGAGTCTTGATTAATATTCCGTAGGTCAGAGGCTGGGTTAAGATCATCTGGAGCAAATACACACCCCTGCCCCTCTTCTGTTCTCCAAAGTCTTTAAGACCCCAAGGTGAGCAACCCTAGAGCTTTTCCTTTCTCTGTGGTGGAATGCAGTTGGCCGGAGTCTGATTCAAGGAAAGAAGTGGAACACTATATTCTGGTAACATACCCTCACACCCCTACTTCATTATAACTTGGGTTTTGGGCCTTGGTTCAGTTTCACCATCTGCTGTCTATCTTATTTCTCTTGCACTGTATCTAACTGACAGCCACAAAAGCTCATCTGATTCTCCATTACATTTCTTGCCATGTTGCACTATGCAGCAACTCCTCACTGGTAGTTCCTGGGCCTGGAACTCTGGGATCTGCTCACTTCTGGAGGTGGAGAGAAGAGGGTCAGGGAGATGTTCAGTCCTTAGCTCCTTGCCTTTATCACAAGTACTGAGCAAAAACCCTGCTTTCAGTTCTTTTTCTCCAGACCTGCCATTACTTGCTAGGAAAAAAAATGCTTCATACTGATAACTCAGACCTGGCTAAATCTAAACTGCAGTATTAACTCCTTTCCTGCAAATAAAGAGTAGTGCATGTGTGTGTGCGCGTGCGTGCGCACCTGTGTGTGTGTCTGTGTGTGTGTGTGTGTGTGTGTGTGTGTGTCTGTGTCTGTGTCTGTGTCTGTGTGTGTGTGAGGGGGGTAATGACAATTTAGAACCCTGCTAAAAGGAGATAGTCACAGATACCTCTCCCTTTAGTAAAGGAAGGCAATGAATGCGACAGATGTGCAGCCTGGTGGTTCATGGTGTTTCAAGAGGAATGCTTGCTTTTCTCAGTGTGGAAGCATAGAACAGCTCGTAGAGTAGAATGACCTTTTCTGCACTCATGCACCCAAAAAACTTACTCTGTCTTATCTATTTAGATCAGAAACTCTCTGGGACAGAGGTAGTCTTGTCCTAAAGGTACCTGTGCAGCACCTGCCACAGTGTCTGTTACAGTCAGATTCTTGTTCACCCTAATTATTAGCTACCAAAATCAGAAGTTTTGTTCTCCTCTAGAACTTATTTCTTTACTCTGAACCTCTGGATCTCCTAGCTGCAAAGGTGATAATCAGCTGTCCCACATTCTTGTTGTCTTCTGTGAATAGTATTTCCTGGACTAACTGTATCTCCAGTGCTGCACATGATCTCCCTGCTTATCAGAGCCATGTGCTCATAATAATCATGTGTCAGAAGGTACTGAATGAACACAGGTAAAGACGTGGGTGTTAGCCCAGTTAAAAGTCCCAGGATGCCACGTTCTCCTATGGTGTACAGTAATTGAACATTAAATTGAGCTGAGGCAAAATGATTAGGGCAGTTCAGCAATGCAGTTCATATCAGTCTAGGTAAATATTTATTTATTTATTTATATTGGGTTTTCCCAGTAATGCAAAACATATGTGTTGACAAACTTTTAACCTAAAATAGGTATTTGCAGAAATTACATTCTTCAATGAAAAAAAAAAAATCACTTTCCCTCAAACTTCCTCACTGTGCAAAGAGACAGAATAAACAAGTCTAACCTGTACGTTGAAGGGTCTCAAAGAATATATCAGAGTTGTAAAATTTCCGCTGATTCATATCCTTTGATCCATGGAAAAGTGCTAATTAGATTATTGAAATATTTCTCACACACAGGCTTATTATTGCAGTATCGTTCTTGAGTGTTGCACAGGTGACAAAAGTTGAATTTCTTTGCTGGTTTATATTAGTAGCTGCATGTGGGGAAGGAAGGAGGGAAGCAAGTCTTAATTTGATTTGATTATGCTGAATGGAGTCTTTTGCATTTCAGTTCAAGAAGGTAAATTGAAATTGTGATAAATTCTGGGGCTTCTGGTTTGTTTCCACAGTTCATCTAAATCTGGCAGTGAAATAACTGGGTTATGTGCCATGTAGAAATAACTTGGCTCATATTGTCTTGAAATGTGGTTATTAATGAGATCAAGTGTGCTGATAGCCTTGATACTCATTTAGCATAGCAAGTGTTGACTAGGAAAAGCTGAGAAGCAAATAACTGTTTGAAATTACTTGCTGACAAATAATGTCTGCTTGGGAAAATCACAGAAGAATAATGTCATATGTTAAAATACTAGTAACTACAGTGTAGGTTTGGAGAATAGAAATTACTCTGCACTACCTTTCTATATGGATAATAATGCTCAAAGGAAGAGCTAATGTGAAATAGCTGTTAGAGGCCTTTTATATTTCCATTTCCATGTCTGTACATTTCCATTGTACAGTCACATCTCAAAGAGATAGCTTTGCATTTAAAGGATGCAGGTAATAAGAATTTCTTCTAACGCGGGCTCTATTGCTAGCTTTACCACTAGTAGTTAAAACTTTTAAGTCAGCTTTATTTAAGCCTGCCAAATGTGCAGAGGAAGTTTTAGATGAATATACTCATAGCTACAAGATCTAATAGTGTGATTATTTTCACTTTTGGGATGGAAACTCAGAGCACTGGAGGAAAAATAGCTAGTTAAAGACAGCAGTCCAATATCTGTAAACCACTAATTAAATAGGAAAATACCTGTCTCAGACAGTTCAAAATATCTGGAATGTGTTAAACTTTGATACATTGAATTAATAGATCTTTAGAATTATTCATTAAATTTCTGTCCAAACTTTGCCTTTTTCATGGAGTCTTGATTATGGCACCATGACTGAAGCTTGGCTTCCTGTAATTTTCACTGTGTTGTTATCCACATGCAGAGGACCAATGCCTGTATTCAACCAACTGGAGCTACTTGCAGAAAGCAGAGATTTTTGCGTCCAGCAGTTTCTTGCAGCTGAGTAAAAGAAAAGGTTTCTGGACTCTGCTTTGGAGAATCTAATTGCAGTGGTTTGAAATGCTGTGTTTCCAACTGTCCACCCCTGACTTTCTGCTCTTGCCTCACCCATAGTAGGAGCAGCATGGGAAAACACACTCATTCCTTAGCTTTGTCTCATTTGTTAGTATCCAAGATACTAACTTAAACTGCAAAGCATGCAAGTTTGTGCTAAGGCTGAGGTGTAGGCATACTTTCATGCCTGCTGTCCCTGCTATGTAGGTGGTAACCTCTGATAGAGGGCAGGGTGACCACCTGGAAACAATAATATCCTCAGCTTGCACGGGCTCACACAGGCACAAGAATCCTGAGTTATGAGTCAGAACTTCAGTACAGTTCAGGGAAAATTCTGCAGAATTCTATATTAAACCCACTGTGTAGGGAAAAGGGCTTTTGACTGCAGGTGGCTTCACTTTCCTATGTGTTTGGAAATATAAAATGATTCCTTGAGACTTGATCAAAAGAATTTGTATTGTCAACAACTTTTTTTTTTTTTTAATTGAAACATAAATTTATTGTGACTGTTTCACAGGCGTGTATCAGGATAGCATATTGCTGATCTGTAATAAGAAATTAAATGTAAGGTCCTGACACTAGAAGATGAAACTGACCTTTTGGCTATGATAGAGCATTTCCCAGGGTGTTTTTTCTTTTCTTTCTTTCTTTTTTTTTTTTTTTTGAAGGCTTGAATAGTTCAGATGTTGCAGTGATGCTACTTATTGCCTAATTCAATTTACAGTATAGCACTGTAGACAGATATATTTATTGTGCAGCTTAGCAGAAATATTCTTTATTTTTAACATTTCATTGAACTATCAGGAAAATGATGGCTCTAAATATATTGAAACACACACTGCTTTGTGCGAGAGGTTTCCTGATTCTATTGCATTTAAAAAAAAGAGCTGAAATTTTCAAAACCTTTAAAGATAATCATCAATCAGATCTTTTAAACAATTTTGAAAAATAACAATCCATATCTTTACACCCTAGAAATATAAAGGGAATTGCCAAAATACTCAAATTGCTTTAATGTAGTTGTACTGGGGTCCGTTCCACAGGTTGAAAGTTGGTTTAACACAACCAGTGAACGGCTCCCTTTGCCAAGTGAACACTAAAGCGGAACAGAGATGCTACCTTTTTCCAGAAACAGATAGTGAGTGGCTGAGAGAAGAGAGCATGGCTGAAGCACTGTGGGACTGGGTTGAAATTCTCTCAGTCAATACACTTTAGAAAATCTCACTCGAACAGAACCAGCCCTGAGCAAACTCCAGGTTAGCACAACATATAGTGCATCCCTGCTTTGCTCTCTTTCTTAGCTCTGCTGCTGGAGGCTCATGCTTGTCTCTTGTATCCGAACTATACTCCCTTTTTTTGCTTTCTGGCCTCATCAGTTAGGGACAAATCCACTAGAAGCCAAGGCTCTGCACTGCACTCAAGCTTGAATCAGATTCTTTGACTCACTCCTATTTAATTCCTATCTAAGGAACCCAAGGTAGAAGCACAGTGATGGGGAGGGACAGGACCTCTGTGAAGTTCTTGGAATGGGTCAAATCTCAGTGTAAAGGTGTCTGTCTGTCTGTATGTATTATTTAGGGAGCCTAGAGTAGCCCCATTTCTAAGACAGATTCAGAGTTTCATGGGGTGAGGCTGTGCTCATGTTTATGAAGCATTGTTTGGTTATTTTGAAGACATTCAGTGTGTCATTGGAAACGTTGCCTGGCTCCAAAAGAGGAAATTGGCAATTTCTATCTTATGGAGTTATGGGTTTGTACCAAACTGAGTAGAATGGGGCCTGAGCTTGTTTGAATGTCTTGATGTTTCTTAATTTAAATGATTTAAAATATATGGAGGAACTGAGAAATAAAATTCTAATTCATATTTTAACAGAAAATACTCTGAGTGTTTGAATAATAAGCATGTAGCAAAATAGGATTTGTTTTCATGTTTTATTTTTTAACTGTATGCAAAACAAAAAAGTCAGATTTGTAGCTTCAAATCTGTTCTGGGAGGGCATTTGCCTTCAGTATTTGTTATTTTTCTTTGATATTACCTCAGTTCTGCTCATATAAATGAGAAATGGTCCTCATGCTCCACTAATTTCTTCCACTTCATTCTCCAGGTTGTCTATTACTGCCTCAAAACATGTAACTTCTCTCACTCCTTCTCTCTTAGTTCAGATGAAGCCTGCTGGATGGACTTGCTCTGATGTTTCGAAGCAGGTGTCTGATGGCAGTATATAGATGACAGCAACTTGAACAGAATTTTTTCATTAAAGCAGGCAGTTATTGTAAGCCTCAGGAAAATATAGCTGGGGCACAAGTGCTGCACCTCCAGGATATTCATCAAAGTAAGACTTCTTAGATCATCCAATTCACCTCCCAGTTAATGCTGAATTTTAAGACAGAACATCTCTCAGAAAAGAAGTTGTTTTATTCTGATCCTAATGTAGATTCAGGCTATTTTCCTGAACCCACTGCTCTGAGCCTGTATGTCGTCATTATGAAGAACACATTTTCTGAACTCCATGAAAGCTACTGTATTGGATTTTTGAAAAATACTACATGCCAGCAGTGGCTGAACTGTCAGGCTAGAGAATCTTATGGATGCGAAGGATAACAGAAAGTTTTAAGAGACACTGTATCAATATGACATGGCAGTACCACCACAGTCATCATATCTCAGCTTTGCCGTTGGCAGATGGTCAGTTAGATTAACACCATTTTCTGTTAAAGATGTCTGGAACCTTTTGGTAAAGATGACATTCTCACAATACCAGAATATCCTGGACACCATTCTCACAAGCTTCATCAAGAGACAGTTAAATGAGACATCTCCCTGAATTTGCCTGTGTTACTGTGATATCTCCATTGCCTGCTTTGTTCACCAGGCATAAAATCAACAAGGATCAAGTGGAGTAGTTTCACGAAGGTCTGTATGGTAGGAAGCCAGCCCAGCTCTGTTTCAGCAGCTGGGAAGGCTGACAGTGTGCTATAGCTACTCATCAGGAAACTGAGAAATGGTGAGAAATCTAAGGAAAGATGGAGGCAACACTTTTCTGGGATGTTGGTAAAGACAAGGCAAAACATAATGTGGATTCAGATCTGAAGCAGAGGCAAAGGGCATGTAGATTGGAGAGCACTTTTGTCCTTGACTCACAAAGGAACTCTTTTGCTAAATGGCCCCTAATTTATGGCTTTGCAAAACTCTGTCATTGGCTTTCCACAGGTTGCACACTTAGAAATTAATAAAGGCAGTTCTAATCCCCCTTAGAGTGACTTTCAGGCCGTCTGTAGACATGTAGACATGTACATTACATGTAGACATGTAATATTACATGTAGACATGTAATATACTCCTTACTGTGGCATTTGATTCCCCTTTTGAAGGTCTTTTTTTGTTTTTGCAACAACTAAGGATTTGTTTGCCTTTCTTTTAAACCAAAGCTCTAAGTTCTACAACACCATGTGCAGCCATCCAGCAAAAGTCAGTCTAATGCTGAGACATGATGTGGTAAGAGTCGGGGAAGAGAGCAGATAGAAGAGAGCAGATATGAAAGGTACAGTGTAAAAAATCTAATTAGAGATCTCAAATAAAATGTTCCATTCAAATATTATTTTGAAGGCACATGATCTCGAGAGGGTCATACTGTCAATGGTATAGGAGAATAACGTTGTCTAAAAATGAGCTGGGTTGGGAAGGGAAATGTTTGGGAAGGATTAGGTTTACCCAGTTCTGTAGTTTCTGCTTAGGATCATGTCTACCATGCCAGGAATAGCTAGCATGAGGGCTAGCTGCTTGATGTCTCTGGACTTCCTCAGTCGCTAATTTCTTAGCTATCTGAATCAACGTGGTCAGATGGCTGATAGCCTCACTGCAGGAGATACCTGCCACAGAGCATCTGCTAAGTGATTTTTTTTTTCCTCTTCCTTTGCTGCTTCATAGTAAGATGCAGATGATGGAAAATGAACTTGTTCGTCCTGGCAGCGGGCAGTACTCCATTGCCATCTGCTGCAAAGCAGGGGGTGTTCCAAAACAGCTGCAGATGGCTGCGAGTTAGAGGATGAAATTATGAGAGAGGACTTATGATAGCCACTGAAGGAAAGGAGGATTGCAATGGAACTGGCTAGCTTTGAAGCACAATTATTTTTATTAAATAATCAGAGCAAATGCAATCTACCTTATGGCACTAGAGCTAGTTTTGGCTATAATTGCATTAAGAACACCTTTCCTGACTGGGATGTACTATTTCCTCTAGGCAGGGACAGAGTGGTGGGAGTTTCTGCCTCAGCTAGGGAACTATCCAGTAGCAAAAAAGACACTGCAGTAGGGAAAGTAGTACAAAAGGATCAAGGAAATGGGTTTTTTTTTTTTTTAAGTGATCAAACTGCACAGAGCCAGAGGTCACGCTCCATTAGGAACAATTGGTACTGTTATACCCTGTTCAGCTTCACAGCTGTTGTAGTTGTGTGTTAAACTTAAGATTTTCAAATTATTGTACTGGAGCAGGATAAGGGTCACCTGAGTAAGATGTGGCATGTACATAGAGCTCTTGCTCCAGAGAGATTGCAGTCTACATAGAAAGGCAGGATGAAAGATGGGAAGGGAAAGAAAAGTATCTGGACCAAGATAACACTGCTGCTGCAGGACAGGAGTGGGAACCTTTCTGGTTTCAGCAACTAGCAGTTTATGCTGTCAGTCACATTGCTTTTCTTCCTTATTCTCAAGGACCATAGAAGAGTAGTGACTTGGAGAGCCTGCACTCCTCCATCCACTTTTGGATTTGTTCTGTGGATGAAAAGAAGATTCTTCTGTTTGGAGTTTGTCTCTGACTCTTTTTCATTACAAAGAGTGAAAATTTCTGTGAATCTCTCAAGATATTTGCTTCTCTGTTCCCCTGCCTATTAAGCTGCTACCAAAACCAGGATAAAACTTTCAAGTCAGATGTACATTCTTAAGGTTTTAATTTTCCTTTTAAGAAAGGAGAAATGAAAATATCAGTCCCCCTTGTAAAGAAATTTCAAGAGCTCATGGCCTTAGTAAGTGGTTTTTTGTTTGTTTGTTTTCCTTTTATAAAAACATAATTAGACATCAAAGTGGCTCAGATACATGGAGAAATAAAAGTTAGAAGCATACATTCACATTTACAAGCTTATACAATATTATAAAGAGCATCATTTGATAGAATCAAAATCATCTCCACTCCACTAGATGCTGCAGAACTGAGTGTGATAGATGCAGGAATCATTGCCAAAGGGCTTCCAAACAAAATATGCAAGAGGAACAATAACAGATTACCATAATGATGTGTAAACCGGAAACCCAAGCAAAATAAATTCACATGCAATATGCAAAAGGTTTCTTAAGCCATATTTCACAGCTTGGTAGTAACTTGAAAAGCAGAAATATTTAGATACGATCCTTATGATTTTGGCCCATTTCCTGATTTGCAGAATTTTCTACAAAGAAACAAATATCTCTTTATCCATTTTGTAGAAAACAGAGACACTCACTGCCATGCTGGGAGATCAATGAACTGTCAGAAGACACCTCCTGCTTTTATCCCTGGCTGGTGCCTGATGCTTTGGTAAAAGCTCTTCCTTGATTTATTTTCCCAGTCAAATATGTAATGATGCTGGTAAGAGACATGCATTACTTTCTGAGTCCTCTGGGGCATCAGCTTACACCAGGAGGCATGAGTTTTGACTACCAGATGTTAAGCTACAGCTATGACAGTCAAACAAAGCATCAGTCAGACCTTCTTAAAAAGCAGTGGTATTATTCCACTCATATGACCCACTGCAGAAATTTCCATGGCTCAGCTGACTCTGTTGTGGGTAAAAATCACTCTTGTGCAGAGAACATGCTCAAGGCTTATAAACCTCTTGAATGTCCTTTAAAACCTTAAAGCAGGGATTAAGTAGGACTTAAGAGGAACATATGACTTGTGCTTGTCTTCAGTACAGTGGTGAATTTCATATTATGCAAGGAAACAGCTCCTTTGATTGTTTTGTATTTACTTGGTGCTAATGTCACTGGATGCCCCTTTTCTTCCCATGACTAGCGTAAAAGACCAGCCAGATCCATTTGTGTAGGGCTTGGCACTGCAGAGTTCCAGTCCCAGCTGGGCCATCCCACCACCATTGTAATAAAAATCATAACTTAATTCTGATTCTACTCAGTGCTCCAAGCTTATAATTCACTATTCACATTACCCCTTGTTGGCTAAATAAGTAGTCTTTTGCTCTTGGTAGGTAAGCGGGTAACATGTCTTTGCAGGTGTTGATTTGATTTGTTTTCCCTCTTGCCATATACCACTTGCTTTTGATGGGGATTCTCCTTTATCTCCTTCAGTTGATTGTTTCCTGTGTTTTTTCAGCAGAAAGGCTGGAGTTCTGTTCCATGCATTGATTTTCCAGCAACCTAATGAGATATGAGCAGTCACAAGTGCTTGTGTGTTAGAAGTGAGTGTCTTTTTTCCTTAAATAAAGTTTACTCTCAAAAAAATTACAGCTGTGCATAATGTGAATTTACTCAAAAATAAGTTTGAAATTTAAGATAGCTTGTATTGCCCACAATGCAAGATAACCAAAACTAGAGCTAGCATTACAGATAGAGATGTTATCCAGTATCACATCATAATGATTTTTATTTATTTTTCTTAACCAAACATAAAGCCATAATTACTGTTCTACTGCTGCTTTGTTGTGGGAAAATGGCCTCATTGAACTACTCACAGTGGCTTAATATATGTTTAGGTGAAATTATCATAAGAAAATCTATAGATTACTACTGTGTGAAACATGTAAAATTATAAGCTAAAGGGTAAAGAAAAAAATCATATTAATTCAAAATGGAAAAAGAGATGGATTTGCCATGCATAAAATATTTCAAGATCTAGGAAGACTGGGTAGCAGGTAGCGTCTGTTCTTGCAGCTAAGTCAGATGACTTTCGTTTCATGCAGCTCACTAATTAGGGTAGACTTCCTAATCAAGGGGGAGGTGTTGGCATACAAGGACAGAGGTAAGTGTAAGGTTTATGTTATTAAGCTTTAACAGTGAGGATAATGACAGCCAAAGGTTATGACTGGAATGGTAAGTGACAAGCGCTAAATCAGAATATAGGTATTGGGTTGGATGTGCCACTCCAGAAAGCATGCCTACTGGTTTTATTACTGGCTCAACTGCGGGGTTCAGGCAGACAGCCAACATCCTTCTACAGCAAATGGCTTTGTTGGCTCCTGTTGTGTATGACAGAGGTTGAGCTGCTTACCCAGAAAAACGTTGCTGCAGTTCCATGTTGGGCAACGGTCTTCGGCCAGTAAATTAGCTGCTCCAAAGCATCTCCTAGCCTGTAGGAAAAAAAAAAGTAGTTACTCAGTAAGACTGAGTAAGAACAGAGATTCAGTGTTCTGAATCAGGTTTGGAGAATCTTAGCAGTATTTTTGCCTTTTAAAATACAGTTATTGGTAGATCATTTTAAAATAACTGCTGGCAAGATATTTTGCACAGTGATGCTCTCTTTGCCCTACAATGTACATCTTGCCATACTTACTACTCTCTGCATCTTGATGAAAGGCTCTTCATGACATGTTTGGCATTAACAGTGTGTTTCCCCACTGCAATGAAGCCATTGTCCTGAGATAGGTCCTTAGACACTAGTAAAGTTAGAAAATACTGGTGTACAGTGTTGAAAGCTAACTCATAGACTACTGCTTTGAAGCAATGGGACAGAGATAGGAGGTAATGTAGATGAACATCCCTTCTCTTTTCCTATATAGCGCTAAAGGAATTGAAATGTGGGACTTATGGACCAAAAGCTACAGAAATTCGAAAGCCAAGCACAATGACAACTTGTAAATAAATCAGCAAGTTGTCATATAGGGAGGGAAAGATTTCTCTGAAGTATAATGGCCCTGCTGTAATGTGTTCACTAGCTCTTGCTGGCATTTTAAACATCATAGGATTTAGTTTTGATGTCTCAAGTAAAAAAGAGTCATAAAAGAACATGCTCAGAACTAAAGCGCTATCTCTTAACCAACAAAGCCCTTAAGAAATATACCCAACAGCATATAGACAATTTTCTTCAACTACAGACAGTGCAGGAGAGGAGAGGCTCTGATCCTGCAGACGAGGAACAGGTCTCATACCTGAGCAGTCCAGAATAGACCCTGGCTCAGACATAAGTAGGAAAACATACAGAAAAGGAAGATTGAGAAGATAGGACAAGAAGAGCTGTGCCCAAGGCACAGTAAAAGGTAGGAGGACACTGCTGGACTGATAGTCTCGGAGGGACTTCTAGCTGCTTTCACTTCAGTTAAGATATATAATTATTTTTGAAATACTTAACAATCATCTGAGGATGAGGCTGAAAAGCACCTGGGTCTTTTACTTTAATGCACATTAGCTGCCAATATTTGTGTTTATTCAAGTTCCTTCCTTTTATATAAATAATTGCTTCTGCTTCACTTCAGCTGTCTCTGCACTATACAACAAGCATTCTGGCCAGGCAGGTCAGCAGGCACTTTAAAAAAAAAAAAAAAATCCTATTCCTGAGAGAGGACATACAACTGTGACTCTGAACTGAGGCTCTAAGGTAAATTTGCGCTTGAAACATACACTAGTAGTCATTTATGTCTCTCCTGTTTGCTGATAATAATGCAAGAAGCCAGACTGCCAAAGCAACTCTGCAAAGCAGCCTGCACTAGGAAGTTTTATTACAGAAGGACAACAGTAGCAGGTAGCATTTCCAGTCATGTGTCACAGCTGCAAGTACTTGAACTATCCTCTCAGCAGTTTCTGCTGTTGCATGCTTCATTCAAGCATTCTGCAGACCTTGGAGAGCTGAGATTCTGAGAGATTTCCTGAGAATTCCTGAGAATCCTCCTAGAGAAACTGAGCCCTTTATTATAGGGCTTCTGATTCCCCCAGACCTTTAAGTTATTTCCCATTTTGTGTTTGTGTTGCTACTCTTCTCAAAAGGCCTGGTGCTGACATCTTCTCTGGGGCGCTCTGCTTCTCTAGTCTTCATCCATGTTATGCCCGATTATTCCTCTGAGCTCTGCAACCATCTCTGGTTTTCCTCTACCACTGTCCTGTGACCTATTGCTATTGCTGATGATCCCTGCCAGATTGCAGCTGCTTTCCTTTGGCTATCGCTTGTGCTGCTTCTTGCTGTCTGACCTCAGATCTGCTCTGCTCTGAACAGTGGCCTCAAGTGATTGGCTTTTCTCTCTTTCTCTCTCTCTCTCTCTCTCTCTCTCTTTTTTTTTTTTTTAAGTGAGCAGCTTTTTTAGCTTAACTGCTTCTAAAGCCCAGCTGCTGGGCTGCAACACAACCCCCACCACACCTTTTTCTTCAGTCTGTGCTTTCCTAGCTTCTCTTCCAGTCTCAGGGAAAATGCGTTCTGTGGCCCAGCTTTGCCAGGTGAGGATCCCTCCTTGACTCTCTTGTTTTTGCTAGCAGTCCCTCTGCTGTTTTTGCTGCCAACTCTGTTTCCTCTCACTCTTTTTCATTTGTGATACCCACAGCAAGACATCTGGTACTTAAATCTGCCCCGTTAAGTGCTGAATCACTTAAATTCTGCTGCAGTGTGCTACGAGTTGTGTTAGAGCAGAGCTTTAGGCATACTATACTGTGCAAAGGCACAGCTTGACTCCTCATCACCTCTTACCAGAGCATCCTCCAGAGTCCCCTCTCAGAAAGTAGGCTGTCCATTTCTCACACCCATAGAAACCATCATTTCCAAAGGCATGTTGAAGTGGCAGAGAGTCATTATTGATCAGGGTATTATGCTCACACCTCACACTGGGTCATATGCTCTGCAATGGGCATGGATGCCTGACTCAAATCAAGCACCTTCTGTCCCTGAGTATGAAGACATATATTCATTTCCTGATGTCAGCTCTGGTATCTGCAGGGATTACTGCCTGTCCTGCATTAAATGAAATCCAATCTTGTGCATGTGCACACATGCACACAGTGCTCAATCCTTTGCCTAGTAACAGGAGGGGCAACGCCTGTGGTCCTTCTTCCTTTCAGTACAGCCATGCTCAGTGTATGAACGTTTTTTATGCCTGTGTCAGTCCAGTCAGCGCTGCAGTCAACTTTCAGGAGCACTCATCATCATGCTTCCTGGTGGCTGGAGCTCGCACCGCACTTTCACGCCATGCCCAAAGGTGACACAATGGGATTGTTCCACCCCTCTATGCAGGGGCTCCTTTATCTGACTCTATCCCTACTGTGTCAGGGCTCTATCAATAAGTGCTCCAGGTGCTGACTTTGCAGCAGCATGGCTCAAAACTTTCTGTGGCTCTATCTGTTCCAGAGGTTTATAGCAATTTGGGACTGGTTCCCCGCATTGGATTGCCTGTACCTCATCACACGGACCCCTGACTATTGCTAAACGGTGTCTCTGTGTGTTAATGACTTGAGTAGGTGGTTGGATAAACAAGAAGAATCTAGTAGTTCACCTTCACAGAATGGTTGAGGTTGGAAGGGACCTCTGGAGATCATCTAGTCCAATCCCCCTGCTCAAGCAGGGACCTCTAGAGCATATTGCCCAGGATCGTGTCCAGGCGAGTTTTGACTGTCTCCAGCGAAGGAGACTCCACAACCTCTCTGGGCAACCTGTTCCAGTGCTCACCCACCCTCACAGTAAAGAAGTTTTTCCTCAGGTTCAGATGGAACTCCCTGTGGTTCAGTTTCTGCCCGTTGCCTCTTGTCCTGTTGCTGGGCACCACAGAGAAGAGATTGGCCTTATCCTCTTGACACTCCCCCTGCAGATACTTGTACACGTTGATGAGATCGCCTCTCAGTCTTCTCTTCTCCAGGCTGAACAGGCCCAGCTCTTGCTGGCCTGTCTTTCTTCATAGAAGAGGTGCTCCAGTCCCCTCATCATCTTTGTAGCCCTCCGCTGGATTCCCTCCAGTAGGGCCATGTCTCTCTTGGACTGGGGAGCCCAGCACTGGACACAGTACTCCAGGTGAGGCTCCCCAGGGCTGAGTAGAGGGGCAGGATCACCTCCCTCGACCTGCTGGCAACACTCTTCCTAATGCAGCCCAGGATACCCTTGGCCTTCTTGGCCACAAGGGCTCATTGCTGACTCATGGTTAACTTGTTGTCCACCAGCACTCCCAGGTCCTTCTCGGCAGAGCTACTTTCCAGCAGGTCAACCCCCAGCCTGTACTGGTGCCAGGGGTCATTCCTCCCCAGGTGCAGGACCCTGCACTTGCCTTTGTTGATCCTCAGGAGGGTCCTCTCCTCCCGCCTCTCCAGCCAGTCCAGGTCTCTCTGAATGGCAGCACAGCCTTCTGGTGTGTCAGCCTCTCCCCCCAGTTTAGTATCATCAGCAAACTTGCTGAGGGTGCACTCTATCCCTTCCTCCAGGTCATTGATGAATACATTGAACAAGACTGGACCCGGGACTGACCCCTGGGGGACACTGCTAGCTACAGGCCTCCAACTTGACTCTGCGCCATTCACCACAACCCTCTGAGCTCGGCCATCCAGCCAGTTCTCAACCTACCTCACTGTCCACTCATCCAACCCACACTTCCTGAGCTTACCTAGGAGGATGTGATGGGAGACAGTGTCCAAAGCCTTGCTCAAGTCCAGGGAGACAACATCCACTGCTCTGCCCTCATCTACCCAGCCAGTCATTCCATCTGAGAAGGCTATCAGATTGGTCAAGCATGATTTCCCTTTGGTGAATCCATGCTGACTCCTCCTGATCACCTTCTTGTCCTCCACATGCTTAGTGAGGACCTCCAGGAGGAGCTGTTGCATCACCTTTCCCGGGATGGAGGGGAGGCTGACAGGCCTGGAGTTTCCTGGGTCCTCCTTCTTGCCCTTTGGGAAGACTGGCGTGACATTAGCGCTCTTCCAGTCCTCAGGCACCTCTCCTGCTCTCCAGGATCTTTCCAGGAGGATGGAGAGTGGCCTAGCGATAACATCTGCCAGCTCCCTCAGCACTCGTGCGTGCATCCCATCGGGGCCCATGGATTTGCGGATGTCAAGTTTGCACAAAAGATCTCTAACCTGATCCTCCTCGACCAAGGGAGAGTCTTCCTTTCTCCAGACTTCATCTGTGGTCTACAGGGTCTGGAATTCCTCGGGACTGGCCTTAGCAGTGGAGACTGAAGCAAAGAAGGCATTCAGCAACTCTACCTTCTCTGTATCCTTCACCACCAAGACACCCACCCCATTCAGGAGCGGGCTCACATTTTCCTTAGTCTTCCTTTTGCTAGTGATGTATTTGAAGAAGCCCTTCTTGTTGTCCTTGACATCTCTTGCCAGATTTAATTCCAACTGGGCCTTAGCCTTCCTTGTCGCATCCCTGCACACTCTGACAATATATTCCTATATTCCTCCCGAGTGGCCTGTCCCCTTTCCCACATTCTGTAGACTTCCTTCTTCTCTTGGAGTTTGGCCAGGAGCTCCTTGCTCATCCATGCAGGTCTCCTGCCCGCTTTGCTTGACTCCTTACTCAGAGGGATGCACTGCTCTTGAGCCTGGAGGAGGTGATGCTTGAATATTAACCAGCTCTCTTGGACCCCTCTTCCTTCTAGGGCCCCACCGCATGAGTTTCCTCCAAGAAGGTCCCTGAAGAGGCCAAAGTCAGCTCTCCTGAAGTCCAGGGTTGCAATCTACTTATTGCCCTGCTCCTTCCTCATAGGATCCTGAACTCCACCATCCCATGGTCACTGCAGCCAAGGCTGCCCCCAGCCTTCACAACTCCAACTAGACCTTCTTTGTTTGCTAATATAAGGTCTAGCATTGCACCTCTCCTCGTTGGCGTCTCCACCACCTGTGTCAAGAAGTTATCCTCAGTGCTCTGCAGGAACCGCCTCGACTGCTTGTGCCTAGCTGTGCTGTCTTCCTAACAGATGTCAGGGTGGTTGAAGTCTCCCACGAGAACTAGGGCCTGTGATCGTGAGGGGGGATCCCATCCTTTCCCCCCACAGGCAAGAACGAGGAGAAAATGACCTGGGCTCCCAGACCCTTCACCACCATCCCCAGAGCTCTGAAGTCCTGTTTGATGGTTTCCAATTTGCCTTTCGTGTCGTTAGCACCCACATGGAAGAGCAGCAGAGGGTAGTAGTCCGACACGTGGACAAGCCTTGGCAGTCTTTCCATGACATCTCTTATTCGAGCCCCTGGCAGGCAGCAAACCTCTCCGGACAAGAGGTCAGGTCGGCAGAGAGGTGCCTCTGTCCCCTGCAGCAGGCAGTCACCCACAACAATCACTCGCCGCTTCTTCCGGGGGTTGCTGCACAGCACAGGGTCTGCCAGGCCAGTTGCCTCCCTTGGAGCCATGCCCAGCTCCTCCTCGGCTTGGAGGGCGCTAAACTTGTTCTTCAAGGGTAAGTCTTGAGGAGGAGCAAGAGCCTTTCTCCTTCTACGAGAGGTCACCAGCTTCCAGCCCTCTTCAACAGCGTTATGATGCACCTTTACACACGGTGCTGAGCCCTCTGACACCTCCGCTGCAGTGGGGACAGGGGACTCCCGGAGCTGAACAGTCTCCGAGAACGCCCTGTCAATCTCCCGCTCATCCTCTTGGATGCTACGCAGCCTACTAACCTCCTCCCGTAACTCCTTTATCTGGTGACGCAACTGGTCAACCACAGCACACCTCACACAGGAGAGCTGACTGTCAGCCCAGGCCCCACGGAGAGGCCCCAGGCACTCCCTGCAGCCTAACACCTGCAGAGCTGCATCTGCTGTCTGAGGGTCTGTCTGGGTTGAAGCCTCAGACACAGCTGATGCAGCACCTCCAGCAGCCACTGGGGAACGTGCTCTGCCGCGTGTCACGACCATGCCCCGGGGAAGGACACACCACTGTGCAAAATGGAGAGATGCCTTCTTTGCCTTCTGGCGCCCTGCTGCGCAAACTGCTGCGCAAACTGCTGCGTCTGTTCACTGCCTCTGTTGGCTGCGCTCTCAGGAAAGAAGGTCACAGGTAGGTAGAGGTGATCGTGGAACAGTAAAAATGTTGTTGCTTAAGATTTTTAATTACTCCTTACGTAGAACTGTATTTCTCCTAGGGGTACATGCATGCAAGACTTCGGTATTTTCTGTAGGGTAGCTTTGGCACTGTGAGGTGGATTAGCACTTTGCCTCCCATTTTGACTGGTTATACAGCTATTTTTGGAGGAGAATAAAGCCAGGCTCAACCCTCTAGAGTACATTTTCTGTTCTCTCATGCCTCAGATATCCTGTTACTGCCACATTCTGCCCATATCCAATTTATTGATGGAGAAGAAGCAACAAGGTGGTGGCATCTTTTCTCTCCAGTCCAGTTCTATCAGCAAACCTGGTCATACATGGGAATGAGGGCAATTCCTACTTCATCCTTCACAAGCATTCACCTGCAGGATCTGTATACGAACAGAACTAGATCCACTGATAGGCCCTTTTAACCATATAGGGCTCATATTTTATGCATTAAAATGGAGAAGGAAGAACAATGAAATAATATGACAGGCAGGAACAGAAGTTATTATCATCTCCCATGGAGTATCAGCATGTTTTGAAGCATGAGATTTGATTATGGCTGTCAAAACAATGCCCACTAACACTAGGGGATAGTAATAAGGTTCATAAAGGAGTATTAAGAGATAAAAACCTTTTAAAAATCCTTTTTTTATCCTAAGGAATAAAATCCAAATGTCAGCACTACAAGCTCACCCTGGGCTCTAACTGTTAGTTCTTTCCATAGATCATCAAGAGTGAGAGAAAAATCTGCCGGTCAAATTTAGGCCAAAATGTCTTCCTTTATGCATTGCATCTTATGTCTCCAGGGCCATCAAATGATGCCTATGGTGACATTTGCACAACTCATTTACAGCTTTATGCAGCTCTGAATGGAGCTATAATGTTAATAGAGTGTTTTCCAGGCTTAGATGAATTTGGGCTACAATGTTTATGAAAATGAAAATGAAAATCCATAAGGTTCAAAGGATCCAGAAGTTGCTTGACACTTTAGGCTTTGCAATGGTTTCTATCATGTGAGCTATCTCTTCACATCAAGGAAATTTTAGCATGCTGTGAGTGTCACTTATGACATACACATAAATATGTCATGCTGCGAAATCCACTCTGCTGCTGTGTCTGTTGATTTTGATGAGCAGTTTTCAGGTTCTTTGGTGACAGTGGTTAAAGCCTATTTCAGAAACCATGCAAGACCAACGGTTATTTTTTTAATCTGGCTTCAGATTTACAGTCATTCAATACAGTTGTGTTTTTTCTTTTAACCTTTACAAGATGAGGTTTAATCAATAACTCTATTCTTTCTCAAAAAAGTCCCCAAAACAAAAATCCTCCTGCTCTTTCTCATCAGGAAAAGTCTTTCATTTGCCAGAGCAAAGCAGGGAAGACTTCAGCTTTCTCCAGAAGGCAAGACTCTGAACTTGCAGAAATGCAATTTCTCTATAGCTTTTGCTGTACCAAGCCATCTTTGGCACAAAGAGTCTATCAGTTCTGGTCGCTTAAGAAAAGTTACATCAGCAACCATCAAAGAAGGCAGTGAAGCTTCTCAACCTGTGCAACTCTGAAAGCCTGCTGCTTCCCCATCTGCTTATGCTCATCAGCACTAGCACTGCAGACTGACTGCACTTTCCATTCGGGAGTTCAGGTGTCAGTGTTTTTCATGGAGAATGGCTAGAGGAGGAGCATAATGCTATTTGCATTGTAACATCAGACCTGCCACCACACAAATCTGGGCCATCAGTAAGGGGTAAGGAAAGGAATAACAACTGATTTTTACTCATCTATGGAAACAGAAAAGTGCCTAGTGAGATTTTTAAAAGCAGCTGTTCTAAGTGGTTTTGAAATACTGCCTGCTGTCTATCTCAAGCTTTTGATACTTTGCAACTTGTAGTCTTGCTATGGAAACTTTTGTTCCTGAACTGAAGTTCTCAGTTTGACTCTTGGGGGGATTTCCTCTTCTTGCTGGTGGCCATTTTCTATCATATAAAAAGCATAAAATATTAGCAGCCTGACTTAAAATTTGGCAGCAAGTGCATGTCTCCTTACATTCCTCAACATTTAATTCAAACTACTTACCATTGTAAAGTGTAACATATGTCCTCTTTGCAAGTCCTCGTTTTACTGCTCATTAATCTATTTTCCTTAAGATTTTCAGTGACCTAATGGCTAATAGTCCACTTTTCTTAGTAAATTATTTAACTTACAGCATATTTGCTTATCAGGATTGATAGTTAGGCTAGAATGGAGATACAGAAGAGTCCAAAGCTATTCAGAATGGGGGGGGGGAGCAATATCCTTGTTTGTCCTTTCATTGTCTTATAACATAAGAAGAAAGGGTACTATTATTTTTTTCTGCTACTGGTGTACCCACTTCCAAAGAGGCTTTGGGTTCTGCTGTGCTAAGACAGCCCTCAAGAGAATAGTCTAAGCAGTTGTGACAAGCAAGAGAAGCACTTTTAGTCCTGTTGTTCTGATATTAAAGCAGAACAGATAGACTTGTCTGCAATCATGCAAGAAGCCAAGGTTGGAACAGCACCTTGAAATTAGGTTGCTGCTTGTCAGATCTGAATTTTCATCACAAGCCTGCGTATATGTATTTGTCTTTGAGCATACTATATATAATATTGCACCAGACCTGGATAATATTGCAGCGGATCTGGGGTATATAATATTGCACTAGACTTGGATGAATGCTCGCTCACAGAGTTGTTTCTGCAAAGCAATTCCAAGCGCACTGAATGCAGACCTCTCTGAATACTTTGCAGTCAGCTCTGCGCAGCGTGTTATCAAAGCGTGGAATTCACTGCCATAAGAGGATATTGAGTCAAAGGCTGTAGCTGAGTTTCCTGAAGGGCTGAAAACAGGCTGATTAGTTTAGGCAAAGGGACCGCCTTTCTGCTTTTGGTTTTGGTTTGAACAGGGTCTATGGCTGCTGGGTCCAATGGTGGGTGCTGATGCTGAGCTGTCAAATAGGCAATTTTCCAGTTGCAGCTTTCACTGGGAGAAGAGTCTCTTTCCACTTACTGACTTTTTGATTGTTTGCCCAGGATTGGTAGGAAGAGATTTTTTTCTTGCTCAGAAGAGAAACTTCGTCAGAAGTTTCTCACATGACTTTTGGCATATGTGTTGTTCGCTAAAAAGAAAGCACGTACTAGGCTAGACAGGAAATCTGTTCCTTTGCACTTTCATTTCTAACAGGGCTAGTGAACTCGGCATGCAGAGTAGCTGTGATGATGGTACAGCTAGGGCTACAGAATTTTAAAATCATTTGTACTCTAGCAAAGAAAAATACGGGGATAAATAATGGGAAGGAAAGACAAGACAGAAACCACCCATGAGGTCAGGTGTTTAGGTATTTTTGGACTGCTAACACAGTGATCTTAAGTGAAGATAATGTATTATGCAGTGAAAAGCTAATGAGACCAGGTCTGTTAAACAGGGACTTGGTGTTACTTGCTTTGGAGTGCTTCAAATTACACAGGCCTGGGTTGTATTTGATCACCTCTCCTGCTTTGACAAAGTGAGCAGCAGGCTTTTATATAATGTACATGATTATAGAGCGCAGGGAACAATCCCGCACTGGCAGGGGGAGGGAAGCCGATGACATAACGGGTCTTCTCCATCTCGAAGTTCTGTGATTCATCAATTAAATTAATGCAGTGGGTTAAAGCAGCACGAAAGGGCAACTTCTCTGTAACACGCTGCCTTCTGATTAACTCTTCCCTCCCAGTCACAGGCACGCCACTCAGATCCCACTGCGATGTGCTCGGGAGACTCCGTCGGTGCAACCCCATCCATCAGTGAGCACACGGCAGGCTGGGACGGATGGTGACAGCACGGTGCCCGCGACCCCCGCTCCGTGCCATGCCGTGCCGCGCCGCGGGGGCGCCGGACACTGCAAGCGCAGCCGCCGCCCGCCGCGGATGCAGCAGCGAGCTCCGTGCGGGGACTGGGTAAAACCCTGCACCACTCCGGCGGCCTCGGCTGCAGGTGCCGCGGTGGGCAGGCGCGGGAGGTGGCCGGGGCGGGGGGGAGGGGGAGCGATTTCCCCTCTCCTCCTCTTGCCCCCAGACCGGGCTTTGCCCGTCTGCACAGCTCGGGGGGCCGAGGCGGAGGGAGGGAGCCCCACGCACCTGCATGCTCGGGGCAAAGCTTTTTGAGGGAAAGACGTGCCTTGCAGGAGGAAGCAACACAGCCTTCTCCCCACAGGCCAGCCTCGGGGGAGGGGAGGCCTCGCCGTTACGTAAAAGAAGCGGGGACGGGAAGGCGGGTGGCACTCCAAAGCTTGTGGGCAGCTTCCAGGGGGGCTGCGGGGCGCAGATCGCCTACTTGTGCCTCCCGCCTCCCCCCCGCCGCCTTCCCCAGGGACCCGCTCGCCGCTCGCTCTCCGCCACCCACCTGCGCCGCCCGCTGCGGGCAGGGGGCCGCACCGCGCCGCGACGCCCCGCAGCGGGGGCCCGGGGCCGCTCCGCACCGCGCCGGGCCGGGCCGCGCCGCGCCGCGCCTCCCGCGGGCCGGGGGCGGCCGCCTGCATTGCGTCGGGGGCGGCGGCGCGGAGCGAGCCGCGGCGGCGGGGGCGGCGGCGCTGGCGGCGGCGGCCGGCCCCGCGCTCTGCCGGGGTGCGGCGCGGAGCGGAGCGGTGCGGCGCGGAGCGGCCCCCCCCCCGCTCCGGCCCCCCGCCTCCTTCCCCCCCCCCCCCCCCGCTCCCCGAGCTGCACCAAACAGCGCTCAGGTTTCTGCTGATACTGCAGCGTCAAGAAATGGCTCGAGTTTGCTTCTCGCTCTTATGCATGCAGCAGCCTCCTCGCTTCTGCCACACGCGTCCAGCTCCTGCCTCCTGCTGCTGCTGCTGGGACGAGCCAAGATCCACTCCAGGGATGCGGCTGCGGGGCTGCGGCTCTCTGACATTTCCCCAGCTGCTGCTGCCCAGCGCCCGGCTCCTTTTCCAGCTACCTTAAGGGCAGAGACTAGGAGAACCAGCACCTCTCTAGGACTCCTTGATTTGATTTATTAACTCAAGCGTTTTGAAAAACGTACTTTGCACTCTCTTCCACTCTCCTCCCCCCCCCCCCCCACCCTCTATTGCGGTTCTCGGCAGAAACTAATTAAACCCGCTCGCCCTTGATGCAGCCTAAGCCAGTGTATCAATATTTCAGTGTCTCGAAGGCAGCCCTGTAAAGTGATCACTGTATTATAAAGAGGGGCGCAAGAGGAGGAGAAAGAGGGCTGAGTTTGCTGCTGCGGTTTGTGTTTTGTTTTGATTTTTTGGATGCTGCTGCAAGACGACTTGACGCATTCCAGCACTGGCTCTTACTCCTAACCACTGCATCTCACTCGGACCAGGTAAGGAAAAGCCCCTTCTTCTCCACTGTTGGACTCTCTATTTTGAACAGTTTGGGTGTTTTCTTTTTTTTTGGTCCCCCTGCCCCCGATCTCCCTCCTCTTGTCTCTCTCTCACTTGTGTTTCGCTTCTGTGAAGCAAAGGGGAGATGCTCCACTCCCCATCCCCTTAACCCTCCCATTGATGTGATGAAGTTATCAGTGCTCAGCTAAGTCCACACAGCCTGTAAAACAGGGAGTGTGGCAGGCAGGAAACTTATGGGAGGAGCTGACCCTGCGAGTTCACTGGAAAGCCATCCCGAGGAGCTCAGGACAGGACAGGGCCGGGGGTCTGGATCAGCCCCCTTCCTGCTCTGGCAGTCCTGGTGTGCATCTGGGGCTGTGTGGGAGCGCGTAGGGCTTCGTATGTGCTGCCGTAGTGGGCAGAGCGGGATGTTTCTTGCTGATGTGAAAGTCAATCCATTGCGCCTGAGAGTGTGTGTGTGGTGGGGCTTGGGGGCTGGTTTATTATGTTTCTCTCCTCCCTGGCAGCTTCCATCCTGCAAGTGAGCTTTATGCCTTCAAAAGCAGAGTATCTCCATCCCTTCTTCCCCAGCGCACAAGAGGAGAGGACTGGGGCAGTGGGGTGTGGGGGAGGGGGTAGGTGATGGAAATTTGCTGAGTTGGCATTGCAAGGACTCACCTCCCAGTCGCCCCATGATTTATTTAATTATTTGTGTGTGTGTGTGTGTGTGTGTGTGTGTGTGTGTGTGTATGTACATGTGTGGTAACTCTGTGACAGCAGCCGTGACGATGGTCGAGTTCGAGAGAAAAGCAGCCGGATCGAGTTAAAGGCAAAAGGAGACAGCTGGGGAGGGGACCCCAGCCGGGGTGTGAGCCCCATACACCTCCAGCGTCCTGGCCTGGGGGGACGGGACACGTCACCTTACCTCCCTTCTTCCCCCTCCCCCCAAAGGTACTTATTCCCTCCCCTCTTCACCCTCCCTTCATCCCTGATGCCTTTCCTCTCATCCCACCTCTCTTTTCCCTGCTTGGGTATGTCCATCCTTTAGGCTGCTCTTCCATCCCTTCCTCAAGCTCTCCGTCCCAACTCATCATCCCTTCCTGCAGACCCTAAGCCTCCCCTTACCCACCCCCCACCATCCTCCACTGCACTGCCCTGAAGCTCTGTGCTCCCTTCCATCCTCTTGCTCCTCGAGCTCCTCACCCTCCCTTCTCCTCCCTGCCCCTTGGTCTCCCATCCTGTGTGCCACCATGACCGTAATGGCTGGAGAGAACATGGACGAGACTTCTGTGCTACCTGGCCACCCCCAGGATAGCTATCAGCCTGCTGCCCACGATGACCATGAGTGCTGTGAACGCGTAGTGATAAACATTGCTGGACTACGCTTTGAGACACAGCTGAAGACCTTAGCCCAGTTCCCCAATACACTGCTGGGCAACCCCAAGAAGCGCATGCGGTACTTTGACCCCTTGCGCAATGAGTACTTCTTTGACCGGAATCGGCCTAGCTTTGATGCCATCCTCTACTACTACCAGTCTGGGGGGCGGCTTCGCCGGCCGGTCAATGTGCCCCTAGACATGTTCTCTGAGGAAATCAAGTTTTATGAGCTGGGTGAGGAGGCCATGGAGAAGTTCCGGGAAGATGAAGGGTTCATCAAAGATGAGGAGAGACCCTTACCTGAGAAAGAATACCAGCGCCAAGTATGGCTCCTCTTTGAGTACCCAGAGAGCTCTGGGCCTGCGAGGGTGATTGCAATAGTCTCTGTTATGGTGATCCTCATCTCCATCGTGATCTTCTGCCTGGAGACATTACCTGAGTTGAAGGAGGACAAGGAGTATACTGTGCAGCGTACTGACAATACCACCCAAGTCTACAAATCCAACATCTTCACTGATCCCTTCTTTGTTGTGGAGACCCTGTGCATCATCTGGTTCTCCTTTGAGCTAGTGGTGCGCTTCTTTGCCTGCCCCAGTAAGACTGACTTCTTCAAGAATATCATGAACTTCATCGACATTGTGGCCATCATCCCTTACTTCATCACCCTGGGCACTGAGATGGCCGAGAGGGAGGGGACTCAGAAGGGGGAGCAGGCCACCTCCTTGGCCATCCTGAGAGTCATCAGACTGGTAAGAGTCTTTCGAATCTTCAAACTCTCCCGGCACTCTAAGGGCCTCCAGATTTTGGGACAGACCCTCAAAGCAAGCATGAGAGAGCTAGGTTTACTAATCTTCTTTCTCTTCATTGGGGTGATCTTGTTCTCTAGTGCGGTATATTTTGCTGAGGCTGAAGAACCTGAGTCTCATTTCACAAGTATCCCTGATGCTTTCTGGTGGGCGGTGGTATCCATGACCACTGTGGGCTATGGTGACATGTACCCTGTGACAATTGGAGGCAAAATCGTAGGCTCCTTGTGTGCCATCGCTGGTGTGCTGACAATTGCCCTGCCTGTACCTGTCATCGTGTCCAACTTCAACTACTTCTACCACCGAGAAACAGAAGGGGAAGAACAGGCTCAGTTACTTCACGTTAGCTCCCCTAATTTAGCATCTGACAGTGATCTCAGTCGCCGCAGCTCCTCCACAATCAGCAAATCTGAGTACATGGAAATCGAAGAGGATATGAATAATAGCATAGACAATTTTAGAGAGGCTAATCTCAGAACTGGCAACTGCACTGTAGCCAACCAAAACTGCGTTAATAAAAGCAAGCTGCTGACTGATGTATAAACAAAAAACCAAAATCCCCACTCACAGCGTGAAGACTTTAAGTGACATAGTCACACTTTGTAGATGCTTTACTGATAGTCTTTGAATGCTTTATTTACCTCGTAAATGCATTGTTGCATTGCGAATTTTTGCTCAGTGATAAAAAAGCTTCCAGGATCCATGAAAAATAAGATTTTGTTTAATAATAATAACAAAAAAAAATTCCACATGATAAACGATAACCATTTGAACTAGTTTAGTTTTAAACCATATGATGCTAAACCTAAACTTTTCCTCTCTCTCTCTCTCTTTTTTTTTTTTTTTTGGTTAAGTTAACTTTAAACTAAGTAAGACGGTTTTTAGAGCTATAAAGCATATGCATGGATTCCAGTAAAAATATTCTGCAAAACTGCACAATTGCAAGAAAGTGCATCAGATAATAAAGAAAAAGTTTAGCAGAAATATGCAGCAAGCATTTGCCATTGTTTTTATGAAGGAGTGCAAATTTTCCCTCCACCCCTTATGTGAAAAATTACATAGTTCTAATCTAGAGATCCACACAGCACCTTATTAAAAATACACTTAAGCCTGATTTTTTTTGCTATCCTTAGAAGAACTATTCTAAAAGAGGAAAACAAACAAACAAAACTGAAAACAAAACATCTGCAATGCTGCTAAGTTTTCTTAAGTGCAGATGGTTTAAACACACTTTTCCTTTTTCCTGTCCAGAACTGGATACAAAACGTTTAGTCCCTCTATTGCAAGATAGCACAACGGAATTTAATATTAGCATGTTTGAATTTGATACTATTTATTTTATAATCGCATGCCTGAAACGTTACCTCAGACAATAGCAGATAAGCTTTCGTTTGAACTGACTCTTCTAAAAATAGGTCCTTTATCTCTCATTTTCTTTCCTTTTTATTTTTGATTTGCATTCACCAAAAGTGCACTCCTTAATTTATTAAATCGTTGACTAGTAATTTAAAGTACTGTATTTAAGTGCGTATGTTAGTCAAATGGGAACAATAACTTTTGGAGATCAAAGCATGTTCAAATATTCAGCATTATGGCCTATTTGATTAAGGTGTAACTTAAATTAATTAATGCATGAATTCAATAATAATAATAATAATAATAAAAAACAAAATAAAAAAATGCTTGTTAAACTGAGGGCCTGAATGAACTGACTAGAGAAACTTGATGGTTTTCCTGCATTGCTCAGGGAAATGTATTGGCTTTTGTCTAGGCATTGTCAGAAAGGAACATATCCTATCCCTTAAAGGGAAAGCTATATGGAAAATTAAGAAGTCGAGTTATGTATAGCAACACCTAAGAACTAGTATCATTTATAATTGAAAGGTGCAGATGCATGCCTTTTGGTGCATTCTCAGAATGTAAATGAAAATTATCTATTATATGCATCCAAACTGCAACAGCTAGTTTCTTTGGCAGTCATTATTTAATACTTTTTTTATTCCCCTAAAACTCACTGAAGAAACTCAACAGATTGATTTAGGTAGTTGTGCAGTGCCTTTATCTTATATCCACTGAATTGCTGAAAGTGCCTCCAGGAATTAAGAAGATCAGAGACAACAGAGGAAGTGGCAAGGCACTGACATAGGATCAGGAGTGGTCTGTGCTGCCTCCTGGCACAGAACAGAAAGAGAGGAGGAAAGAAAAAGAACGTAGGTGACAGGGACACAGAGAGGAGGGCAAAGACCACCGGTACCCACAGTATACCTTCCTTCCCCTGCCAGTCCAATGCTGCAGGGTTCAGCGTTTGCCTCTACCAAATAAGTCATAGTTATGTTTATGCAAGACACCAAATTTCTCTAGGTTGTTTGTAGAAACATCACTGCCATCATTGTATTTGCCCTTCGTTTCCCCAAGATGGTTCTTTGGCAGCATCTCCCAGAACAGCAGGATATAGGAGGAACTTAGGACCAGCGTTAACTGCAGCATCACCTAGTCAGGCAACCAGATTGGAGGGCTGCACTTTTCTTTCCCTTGGATTCCCCAGGAGGTAGGTGAGAGCGGCTTTTCAGTGCTTATCCCTGCCTTCCCCATCCACTTTCAGCAATACATCAGATTTTAAGTCCCATCACAGATCCTTCAAGTCATTCTTCTTTCTGGTCCCTATCTTTACTCTATTCTCACCATGATCTGGTGAAGGAAGCAAAGCTAGAAGAAGGCATTTTCTGCAATTTGCCAGCCTTGACTGCTAGGCCCTGGAAGATAACAGCCTTTGATCTTAACTAATGTAGGCACTAATCTTTATTTTTTTTAATGGAGAAAGTTGAGGATCTTCATTCTGCACTTAGCATGTGGCCAACTGCTGTTGAACACTTCCCCACTGTACAGATCCCTTCTTCCCCTATCCTTCCTATATGATATATGTATATATGTGTATAAATATATGTGTGTGTGTGTGTGTGTGTGTGAATACATGTGTGTGCACACACATGCACATACACACATAAAATCAAAGCACTTAGAGTAAAAAAAAAAACAAAAAACAAACCTGAAATCTGCAGCTACGCACAAGCCTGACATGCCAGATTTCCAGAAGGACTTGACTTTACTTTTCACTGTGTGGCTCTGTGAATCTTAATGATGAGAAAGAGATCAAGAACTGAGGGAGCTCTAGCTCCTGCAAGAAATGCAAAGCATCATATAAAAAAGGGCATTATATCCTCTAGGTAGATGTTGCAAAGCTTCTTTCCTGTCCCCTACTCACTCACCCCTGCCCATTGTACACCTATCTCCCCATCAAAATCTGGAGGTCCTGATCTTTCCAAACTCTTAAATTCTAGGATATGACTTCTCATGTCAAAACGGACTTGAATGCTGCACTCAGCTTATCAAACAAACAACTAAACAGCAATAATCAATTCACTGCTGTGGGACTGATGATCAGTAAGTAGCGTCTGGGAGATGAGGTCTCACTTTGGTAACTTAAATTCTGTCCTAGTTGGGTATCCACACCTTAGCTTAATGATCAGAATGATAATTATTCTTGTGTGTGAAGAGAAAAGTGCTGTGTACAGCAATTGTTCTTTGTCAGGAGACGGGGATGGATCATTGGGGCTTGGGGTGGCTTGGGGAGCTTGAATGTTGCTTTGCCCATTTATAGCTCATTGAAAGGATTTCAGTAAATATGGAGTACAGGGATTAACCTCATGTAGCACAGGCATGCATTTCAGGCAAGTTTGACACAAAAAGCAACAACAAAAAAAAGTTCTTACCCCCTTTACACAGAAGAGTGGAAATGTCTTTGAGGGTCTGCAGGTGCACTTAAAAAAACTGCCTATTCCTACCAGTAAACATCCTTTTCTATCTTTCTTTTCTTTTTCTTTTCTTTCCCCTTTAGTCCTAAATTTCTTTTTGCTGCACAGCTTGAGCTCTGTGGGGTTATTTCTGTCAGTGTAAGAGGACTGGAAATGAACTGATGGCTGGTTTAGTGTTTCTCTGAAAGACAGAAGAGACCACCATTTTTTTACTAGGAAGCTCCCAGAAATGATGTCCATGTTATGCTGTCTAGAGATATCAGTAGATACAGGAGCCTTAGTTGGGTTGCAGTTTCATTAAGCAAGGCAGCAATACTGGCATATGGCCCCCTTTACTAGCCACTTCAGTGCTGCCTTCTTAGGTGCCTCCAAACAGCTTTTTCTTTGGCAGCTTTGTAAAGCAGATGAGGGCATTTGTATGGTGTGACCAAGGCAGCAGTGTACTGTGGTGCAGAGGTAGTAATGAAATGGGGCAGCAGTGGGCAGGAATCCCACAGACTGGTATCACAGCCCAAGCTCCCCATCTGGTCCTACTACCCTTAGCTGTATAGGGCACTAGGGAACAGACAGAGGAGCAAGTGGGAAATGAAAGGCTCTGTACCTCTTTCCTTAGAATAGAATCAAGCAGTTGCTACCAGGCTGCAAAGAGCTCCAATCCTCTGTGCTGCAGCTCCAGCCTAAGCAATGAACTGGATTAATTTGTCTTCAAGAGGAAGTTAGCGTGCAGTAAGCCGGGGTGTGAGTTCACGACGTCCTAGAAAATCCATGTAGACTCCCTGCATGGAATCTCGTCAGCCATATCTCCACCGGGGAGTTCAGGAAAGCTAATCCAAATTAATGAAAGGTGTGCATTTAAAGTAGATTTGTTAAACTACATTCAAGCCCAGCATGGACATTCTGTTGCAGTATAAAAGCAGCCTTAATCTGATTTGGGTTCATTCTTTTTGGGAGGAAAGTAAGCTGAATTGAATTAAGGCTGCTTTAATTCTGAACACAATGGGGCTTAATGCAGTTTACCTCATCTGCCTCACAAGTTCATTCAGAGAGACAAGCCTTTAGTAATCATTAAATGTAATGGAAGTGACCGTTCTTTGCAGGGGGTGGCTGAGGGGAGCGTACCAACATGACACAAAACATTTAGTACGCAACAAGAGCATCTGTAGAGACAGAGTGGAGTGGTGAGTGCTGGAAAAGCCTGGCTTACTGAGCGCTAACATATCGTCTTTTGGTACAATTGTAGTGATTTCCTTAATTTGTTCCCGATTTATGCATTTATAGATGTGAGGAGAATCAATCCCTCTGCCTTCTGTGAAGTTACCCTGGCAATGATCTTGACCCAAGGAAATTAATGTCCACTGAGAAATTCTCTAACTGTGCACATGCTTAACTTGATGTAGTGTCAATCATTTGGACAGGTGCTTGAAAGACAGTACAATGCACTAGGGACTGGAAAAGAATGGGCAAAAATTCTATTGATTTCAATAATGATATTGCCTGGTAGAGGGATCAGACCCTTCTTAGTGAATCAGCTGTGTATAGTTCATCAGAGATTGCATTGGTCCAAATTAACAATTGAATTAGTGGGAACTTTTGTTGACAAGTTTTGACTAGGGGACCATTGTTTTCATTAAAAAGATGTACAAAGAGGTTTTTTTTCTATTATTATAGTGCTGAAGCATAAATGTAACATAAAAAAATCGATTATATTTTAAGTATGAGGAACTGAGGGCAAATTTCACTCTTCCGTAGTTCAGACTTGGACAGTGCAGTTTCTTATATGCATGTGTATTAATTGAAATAAAATCAAAGTAAACGCAAGGACAGGAAATCTGAAATTCATTAGAAAAGAGTGGAAAGTTGTATTTTGGAATAATATCTTCTGTGCACATATATTTTTTCTATATATATATATTTTTTATTTTTTTTCCCCCCTTTCTGATGTTAACTTAATAACGGTTCTTAGGCGGTAGACATCCTGGATTAATTCCCTAGCATAAAGGAAAAGGAAGTACCACAGCTTCTAGCCACTTCTCCAGGAAAGGTCTGATCCTGTCGTCTTTCAGCAGCCTGTTTCCACTGATTGTTGTGGTAATTTTGGACTCACAGGAATGCAGAATCAGTTCCAAAGTGTGATTTACCTTTCATAGCCACAGAGCTGGATGGAATTAGAAAGTTGTCCTTGCAATTGCACAACATGGCAAGCTTGTTTCGGACTGTATATAACAAGCCTGAAACAGATTACTTTTCTCAGCTGCTTTAATCAGGGAGCTACATTTCAGTTTTTGTTGGACCTTTTTCAGGCTGAGTTTATTCTTCTGTTGTTCTGGCTTTATTTAATAAAGTATAGCAAATTTATTTTTTTCTCAAATGCTTATCAATTATTCTTAAAGGTGTCAGTATTTGTATCTGCAACAATGAAATTTCAGGGTGTTCTATTATTTCATTTAGTGCAGGTGAACTCGCCACCAGAGAGGTCAACAATTTATGCTGTCAAGGCATACTATGCTTTGATATTTTCAGAGGAAATAAAGTGAAGCTGAGGTCTTAACTGAAATTTGTCTCAAAATATCTGTTAATATCTATGTAAACCTGTATATTTCACCTGTTCACAGACTCTAGCAAATGTCACTTCAAGTTATAAAAAAGTCATCTTCTGTTTCTGGTTTCTATAATAAATGAAAATGATAACATGTTGCATTCAGTTCCTTTAGGTGCATTAGTCTTTGATCCATGTTATTGTTTCCATGACATGTCTATAATGTAATTGGGATCAAATGTAGATTTTAATTTTGTACAAAAAGTAAAAAGGATATTTTTATGACTAAATTCAGCAACCCCCCTACCTATAACCTACTCAAATTAAATATTTTTTCCTTTCCTTGACATGTAAACCATTGTTTTTGCAGTGTGTTGGTTTGAAATGAATAAATAACAGCTATCATAGAACTGTATATGGCCTCTCAGACATACCTCTGATTTTAAAGAATAAGTATTACTGATGTTAAACATAGAAGCTCAATAGTCTCCATATGAAGTGCACCATCAGGGCAACAAACCGTTTAAGCTGACTCAGCTGTACTTATTTTCACTGTTTACAAACTGCTTACACTTTTTCATTGTCACGTTACAGCTCATTTTATTTCCAGTAGTGAAATAATTTGGTTTATCATTTTTAGAATATCTAATGTTATGAGTTCTTGAACTATTTGAAATGCATAGTTTTCATCTATGCAATTTTACCTGCTTCTGTACTTGTTCATCTGTTCATACTTGGCAACAATTAAAGATAATTTTTAAGGATCTTACCTAGGAATATTCCGTCTGGTTATTTTCTGGACTCTAGTTTCTGTCCTGTCACTTAGAAGACAGCACCACCTGAAGTGGATTGCTGGTTCATTGATGGTTTCCTTATTGAAGGGTGGGACAAATAGGAAATGGTACTTTCAATAGGCAGTGTGAAATGTCACTATGGGCTTCAAGGAGCTTGTAAATGTCAATTCAAGCTTTATGGTGCCATTATCCCAAGGGTTTGAGCCAAAGCCCTCTGACTGCATTGGCTTCCGTATGCTTTGATCTAACCTCAAGTGAGTCATGTTCTAGGGCCAAACCTTGCTGCTTTCAGTGCTGAGACAGCACTCAGTTCCACTGAAAATGGTGGAAATAAGATTAAGATTACTGGTTGTGTTCTCCAAAGGCTTGTGGGTATCAATTAGCATATTACAGATGCTTTCCTAATTCTGAACCATTGGCTGTAGAATTATTATATAAGCTCTGACTTGAAAACAGGTTTTAACAACTGTGTTTTTCATGTCTTTTGGATCATGTTATTTGGTTTGGTTTGAATGTAAGGAAGTTAAACTGATCTGGTCTTGTTTCTTCTGAATATTGTTTGTCTTTCTTTAGGGAATGTTTCACACAAACTGGTCCTATGCAGTCATGCCTGCTCTGTCTTGCCCTTCAGAATAGATATGATGACTTTCAGGTATTTGGTCTTGATAGGTCAGCAGTCTTAAAGATTACTTCATTACTTCTTTGTGAATTTGATATATTTTCCCCAGTTATTATGTTATATATAAAGAAGGAAATAACATTAATCCTAATTATTTGATACCAAAAGAATTGTGTATTAGAAGTCAATCTAGAAAGACTACCAGATCTTTCAGTAGATATGTGAGCTTTGTAACAGTAGGATGCATATACAGTAGAACGCTAATTACATATAGTTAAATGACATGAAAATACCCTAAGCATATATGTTGTAGTATATTGTGTGTGATGTGTCATGTGATTTTATTTACTTATTTATTTTGCTTTACTGGTCAAGAAAAGCTTGCATCAATGAAATCCTCATTCATCAGTAGTTTCAAGTACATTTAGAGAATATTATTGAAATTGCACTTAGATTGTCAGAAGCATGTTTTTTTGAGCTGACAGTAAGGATTTGCAGCTAATACTCTTAAATGGATCTGGTCCAAGTCATTTGATTGTCAGCTGCTCCTTGTTGGTATTCCTGATTCAGCAAGGTGCTCGTGTCCATACTTGGCTTCAAGAGTGTCATCACTGTCATTGACTTTGGGTTTTGCTATGTGTAAAATCTCACTGCTTCTTCATATCTTCCTTTCAATGTAAAAAAAAAAAAAAAGCTTGTTTATCACCTCTACAGTATTGATCTTATTGATCTTCTCCTTTTCATCCTTAGCACAGTTCATGCTGCAGTGTTTATATCAAGTTGTAGCACTGCAGCATAACCTGTTTTCCAGAATCCAGTCCAATTGCACTGTTAGCCATTTCTGTATCACTCTACTAGTTTTCTCGCTTCTTGCTCCCTACTCCAGCTTATGAAACATTATCCCCAAGCCTTCACTACTGAGTGCCTTCCTGGTCTATCTTATCTATCTTGTCTATCCCGATTATACATGTTTTGAAGAAAGGTCATGCCTGTTTCCACCTATGCTGCCTCCTCTGGGTGGAAAATGTTCTCATTAGGTTCCTTTACCGTGATGCTTACAAAATAGTCAGCCATAACTGGTACTGTTATACTGACCAGTATCTTACAATATGTCATGGTTTATGATGCCCCATCTTTCCCACAGCCTGCATAGTCAATGTACCCCTTGGTACATCTCGTACAGAGATACTTACTTTGATGTGTTCAGTTTTGCTAAGTGAAGGTTTGAAAGCAAAACCACATGCATGCAGCTCCCAGAACATGTTTTTCTGCCTTCTAAAATGACTCCATAAAAACACCGACACTGAGTTCTGTGTTAGTTGAATCCTTCAGTTCATTCTTAGTCGATCTTAAAAGTAAATAGAAATGTTTCTCCCCTAAATACCAATCCTATTATCTTGCCTTTTATGCTTCATCAGTTACAAAAAATCTGCTTATTGAATCCTTCCTGTGGTTACACCATGCACTTCTTGTCTTGTAGATTTGCTCTAAAGTAACATGCACTAAGGGAAAAAAAAGTGGGTCTGCAGATGTAACTTAGGTAACAGATGTGCTAATGATCCATGTACTGGAATAGACTCCTCTTTCTCCTTCAGCTGCACTGGCACTCTGTTTTTAAGGGGAAGAAAGACTAATACATTCTTTTTTTGTCCCTAATTCAGCAGACTTTTAACATAGAGAGGGAAAGAGTCCATTCAATAACATGGTGTCCTTTTTATATGATACTTTATAAATATTGATGATTTCAACATGAATTTAATTTATCTGAGTTACTCTGGGAATTTACTCAGCTTACATGTGCTATTTTATTGATGAATGCAGAAAAATTGATTTATGAAAATATATGAAAGTAAGGTGTGAATATGTTTGCCCTTACCACACAGCAACTAGAAGATAACTTTTCTCACAGGTGTGTTGTTATCCACTGTTAAAATCTCATACCTTACTCCAAAGCATCTGAATCAGTTGCCCTCAGAGCGAATGCTCTGAATCAGACAATCTGACTGCCAAGGAAAATCAGACCATCTGATTCAGTGCTACCCCTGAAAGTGGCTATTATGTACTCCCAGCAAAGCTCTGCAAATATGTAAAAGGAGCTGCTGTGCTTTTGAGGTAACCCAAAGCCCACAGAAGTAAATAGGATTGCAACTTTTCAGTTCAGAAAACTCTGTAGGAAGACCATAATTTCATGCTCCCTTTCAGACTGCTAAGAAAAGAAGATTAGAAGTAGTCTATACTCAATTTTTCTAACAGGTACCCCGGTAGCTGCATTAGATTCCATAGCTGGTCTTTCTGTAAAATGCTCGCGTTATAGAGCATTCAGATTAAATGTTCAAAAATCAAAGAAGCTTTAATTAGCACAACAATACTTCAATCCACTCAGCTTCTCTAACAGCTTCCTAAAATACTTCACATTTTATTCCAGGGAGAAGACAATAATGACTCTTACATAAAAAGCTTTTATAGCTAGAAGATGAAAATGTAATTGAAGGTGGTATATTTGGGGACCTCCCCTCCTCCCTGACTGGGTTGGAACACTAGTACTTTTGGCTTTGAGTTTTGGTGAAGTTGCGGATTGCCAGAGAGCAGCTTTGCAGGGGAGCCTGCAATTGTCACTGGGTGCAATAGCGAGACCTGCATAAAAGGCTGCAAGATCCTTAAGAGGAGGACAGGCCTGAGTAGAGATGCAGTTCATGGATCACGATTACCGTCCTACCTCGTTATCAGCACAGCGTGAGGAATGGGAGCAGGAAGTTCATCTGTATTCAGTTCACATAGAAGGCCTGATATTTGACACCCAGAAGAAATGTGAATTGGGGTTTACTGTCAGAAGGTTACCTAGGCTGACACGTTTGAGGCAGCCTACAGACGCTTGAAATGATTTAGTTAAAGATTTTTGAGTTGTGCAAGTGATAAGAGGGCTAATGCTTAAGAGCTAAATAATCCAAATATGCCTGCTAGAATGGGTATTTGTGGGGGGGAGGATCCTCTGTCATTTCAGTCCTTGTATGAAGTACTTCCTACTGCTCATCTCAGTACCTCCATTGGCAGGGGTGAGTTCATTGGCAGGGGATGAGGCAAGACTACAGTCACACTGTTTAGTGCCCATAACCACAACCACAGAGTCACAGTCTCTTTTTACAGTCCCTCCGTTACCTTTGGTAGAGTTGTCTTTACTTGGTGAAGAGTATGTAGGGCCTGAATCATGCCCCTTGCTTGATCTAAGAATAAATTTTATTAAAAATAATTCAGTAGCAAGCGAGGCAGAAAAAAACAGTCAGCCAGAAACCTAACTGTCCAGACAAGCACTGCGAGGATTTTCCAGACTATTCCTAGTGATGAGAACAAAATATAGACTCGAACAATTCTTTCCGGTTAGAAAAATCTAAGTGTTTAACTTACTGAAGATTTAGCTCATTGCTTTTTGATAATTCTGAACACAAATCCCTGCACATTAAATTCTGCACTAAATTCTGCGTGAAGGAACATCTACACTCTCATGACATTTAGCTCCCTATATGTTCTGAATTGATTGTTGGAGGTGAGACTGCCCACAGAGGCCTGACACTTGTCCTCCAGATGGCATCATGCAGGCAGTGGTAGATGTTCAGCTGTATTTTTGTCGTCTTCTGGTGACTTAGACCTTTTCTTTCTGTTTTCAGTGTATGGCATTCATCTTCAACCCAGCAAAGCCAATTCCAGCTTACAAGGAAGGTAGTTTTCCATTGTTTCCATTTCTAGCTAGCTGAGTATCATTCTGAACTCTGCTTACTGAACTTTGACTGCTACAGTGACTTTTTTGAGGCAAATAAATAATTTACAAATGTTCTCGAACTACTCACAGAAATGTGTATTTCCTGTTACCCTGATATATGCAGCATCAGTTAAAGTCATAAAGTTTGGTTATTTCTGTTGCAAACTGTCCCCCAGCCCCCGGAATTTGGGAAGATAAAAGGGAAAATGAATGTCTGCTGAAATGTTCCAGAAACCTGTTATAGAGATTTCTCCTAAATGGAGGGAATTTTTGACATTGGCTTTTGCTGAAATTGAGTAATCTTGGCATTTTTTCATTTAGGGAAGAAAACAAAAAATTTAAAAAAGGATATCTTTTAGTTGGGACACATTCCTCTAGTGTAATTATTTAGATATTAAAAAGATATATTAAATATCTAAATTTAGATTTAGATATTAAATCTAAAAAATTATTTTTAGATATAAAAAAGGCCTTCCAAGGGAAGGGCATTTACTGTTAATGGGGTTTTAATGTTAACTCCTGTGATATTTAACACTTAAATCCTGAAGTGGCTAAGATGTGAATATTGCAGGAGCTGTTTGGTATGTACAGTAACTGCATGGTGTTCAGAAGGTAATGTCTCCACAGAGGGGTGTCTGTGCTGTTACAGACTAACAGCCACGATAGATCACTGGAGCGTAATAATGCATTTTTGTCACAGTGCTGAGAACCTGGTTAAGACCCAAAAGTTACCCTGGGTCATTGTTTCAATGAAGCAATGGTTCAACAAAAGAAAGAACTGCACGTAAGGCTCCAAATATCAGATATAAAATCTTTTTGCCTATGACAAAGGCATTGATCAGATATAACCTTGATTGCCCTGAACAAACTTGATCAATAAATCATGATGGATTAACAACTTCCCAGCAGACTTCATACCACACCGGGTAATTTAAGTCATTTTGGCTCTAACTTTTAGGTCCTTTATCCTCCATGGCTTTGTTTATCTTCCTGAGTTTGAGGCATAAAACCACCATGAAACAGAACACTGCCATGGGGTCTGTTTTGTGTACTGTGGCTAATTTGTCCAAAACACCATTGAATGTCATGATTTAGGTGACATTCATGTTGCTGAATGCTCTGAGAAGTCTACAGATTTGGTACTGAGACCCTGAAGCTGCTGATTCAGTCATTCTGAGGTGATACTGAACCGCTCTCCAACATGGCAGTGAGGGGCATGCTCTCAGCGCTTGGGATGAGAAATGCAGTAATATCTTGTTGTCATTAAAGACTATGGTGCCTTCCTGGTGTGAGGGCAGAGCTGTAGTTGTGCTCTGGCCTAGTTTGGCATCGTGTCTGTATTTCATTTGCTCTTCTAGTTGTTTGGTAGCATTCCACGGTGCTGTTAAAAAGCAGCTGTGTTTTGTCTCAGAACTAGCTGCATTTCCACACAGGAAAGGTAGCTTGTGTGTCATTTGATTAAATTGGTAAAGAGTTTTGGAAATGTTCAGGATGGCATGTGCTGTGTTAAAATAGGGTATCATAATATATATATCAGAGGATACTAAAAAGCAATCTGAAACTCTATGGTAGTCAGTCTCTTCAATTATTAATTAAAGGTAGTAAATGGAAGCTGGCTATCGCTGCATATTATACAGCTGCTATGGCTACAGCGTATTCAAAGCATGCATTCTATCTGACAGTGCTATGATATATTTTTCCTGATCTTCAAATATCTGTGTTATAATCCATGTAATGGCACTTCTAAAAGGCTGCTGAAATCCACCGACTTGAAGAGCTACTTCAGAACAGATGATATGTCGACACGATACCACATCATGGACTGGAATATATGTAATTGGAAGACAGGCAGCAGAATGGAAGTGGGGGGGTTAGTGTTTTAATTTTTGTATCTCTTTTTGGAAATACCCATTAACTTCTTTCTCCTAAGAGCTGGGCACAAAAATGAACTTGAAGAATGCATGAATTGAAATTTTGCTGCCAGTATCTTGTGCAACTCTTTGCAACTACATAAAATGAAAAACATCCTGGTGCAAATCAGTGTAACTTATTCTTCTGAACTAGCCAGCTGAAGATCTTTCTTTCCCATTTACATATGATAGTGATTTACATAGATAAGAGCTATGGCAAGGTCAACAGGAAAGAATCTTACCTGCCAGGTTTCAGTGTAGGATGATAAGTAGGAAAAAACCCTGTCCGTTAAAGGAGAGTTGTATTAAAGTCACATCAAAGTACCTTTTCATAAAACGGTGTTCTGTGACTGGACAGTGTTCTATAATCATGTGAAATATATGCTTTAAGATAATAGAATGAAAAGTGGGAGGCAAGGAAATATATATGCGAACATCCTTAATTTTGCCCATAGGCCTCATAAGCACAATGCTGTTTTCATAAAGATTTAAGTTTTTATCTTTTACAATGTGTAGGTGTGAACTTAATTGGGAACGTTTTATGGAAAATGTAAGTGATTGCTGGAGAAATTAATCTGATATAATTTAAGGTACAGGAGAAAAGTCAGCTTTCATGGAGACTTTTACAGAGCAAGCTACCTTGAAAAGTTCTACCCGTCTGCAGAAGATTTCTAATACCTCTTGGATAAAGCTGTTGTGGCAGTATCAAAAGATGTGATTTACTGTAGTGGAAGGTAATATGCTCCAGACCTGATCTGCATTTACACAAGAGCATTTTTGCTGTACTTCTCTCTAAAAAAACTCACTGATAACAATTTCTCAAATCTTAAAATCTCAGCTATTGTACTTTAAATCTGTTGGTCTATCTTACTTTGTGCAGAGCACTGGTAAAAACTATATCAGTAGTTTTTGTTACAGGCAGAAGCCACATGCACTTGAGAAGTTTTGTCAGCATAACAGTACCAGTGAATCTTCCATAGTGCAGACTAAACTGTACTAAAACTTATGCCAAGCTTTAAGACATCTCACAATCCATGGTGTTTTGAAACATTCACGAGCAGTGATGATGATGAAGGAACTGAAACAGCTGGAACTTTTCAGAGTATCATGGCTGGTAGGAAGGTGCCTGCTCCTCTCCTGCTCACAGGAAGTCATCAAATCTATCTCATACTTTTTTTTGTTGTTTTAACAGTCTCAGAATGCAGGAAAAAACTAGTGGGTATGAGCAAGTGCCTTATTACTGCAAGTTCTAATGACCATCCCCATTAGGTCTGATCAGATAATTTTACTTCACAAAAGAATCTAAATCTGTTTAAGACATCCCAAAACATTACTGCACAGAATCTCATGGGCAATTTGGGCTGCTTAGTCCATGTTCTAACTCTTCTGAGGTTGGAAGGGGTATGGTAGAAAGTGCCTGAGCCCACTATATGGGATTGGTTGAGAATGCGTTTCCTCATTTTCAAAGATGATGCCACGGGAGTGATGAGGATAGAGTGAAATCTCTGTGTATCTGTAGCTGGGTAGGGATGTAGACGTAGGACCATCTAGATGCTCAGTCAGTTTGAAGGGGTTGAGTTCCAGTGAAGCCAGTGGCCCAGGGAGATTACCAGTGGGAGGTAAGCATCAGCCACAAAATTGTAGTACAAAAGCAGCTTATGGCAGCAGAGGGCATTTGAGGGCATTTGTCTGTGAATACCCATGCATTTCAGAGCTGACCTTTCCAAGTGCCCTAAATTCCCATTGAATTCAGCACCTCTTAATATGTTACCAAGCACGAATTATATTAACAATGACAAGTAGAAAAGCAGCAGATTCTGTGGTTGAAATGATGCTCTGTGGTTAGTTCAGATTAAACCTGCATGTTTATTCTTCCATCTAAGACAGGGACTGTTGGTGTGAAGTACCGTATAAAATGGTGTCCTGGGTCCCAGGGGTGACTACACTAAACATACAAGTAAAACAAGGATATATATATATTTTTTTCATTTTTCATAATCACTTGGTGATTAGTGCTTAAAATAAAAATCCACTCTGATTATTTCTATCCAGTAGCATCTGGAATGAGGCAGGTGTTTTATGAATAAATAGGAGGAAAGCTCTTTGCCTCATTCCGTTTATAACCTGTATGAATAACACATCTCTGTGGAAGCTGAGGTTGTCGATGACAGGGAAACAGAGGTTAAAAAAAAAAGGTCTTGTTGTTTGTCATTTTTCTGAACTTTTCCAGTTTAATCCTCATTATGGGATTTATAGAAGACAGGTTTACTCTTTGCTTTACTTTTTCTTTCAGGATTTCTGTTGAGTAACATGATATGATGTTCAATAGAAGCAGTAAGATGCTAGTCCTTTTATGGATCCTCTAGGAAATGGATTTGGTAAATGTCTCCCTGCTCATAAATATTGCACAGATGCACTCTAATCTATTGATAACATGTGACTAAACTACTGCCTACCAAGTAAGTTTTAGCCCTCACAGTCTTTAGGATGCATAGCTACATTAAAAAAAAAAGGATACAAACATACAGTAAAACACATATGACCAGAGTGACAATCTTCTCTGCTCTGAGAAAACTTTGGTAGAAGGGTTCCAAAGTGACAAGAGAGTTTACCACATATAGATACTCATAGCAGTTTTGTCCCTCAGCTCTGTTTCAAGTCCCTGGTTCTCTTGTTATCTCTGAAACTCAGAGAACATGTTACAGTACCTCCACAAAGAGATGCTATTCAAAAATGTGTAATTTTGATGCTGCCTTGTGCATGGAGTGGAAAATTACATCCTAACACCCTATCTGATTTGATTGGGCGGTAGAGGCCTGTTAAAAAGACAAATCCATTCTACCTTAGACTCTATTTCATTCAGCAACTATCATTCCAAATTTGGAAATTTCATTACCATCTTAGCTCCATATCCCTGACTGCAAAGGGTTGAGAGATTGAAGTGGTAAGAGTTTACTGCCTCGATCACTACCTGACTCTTCAGAGTTATTGCACATGGAGATATAAAAAGTCCCTGATGAGCAAGTCTCTAGGACATGGAGGATTTCCTTGTACTTAGTGTGGGCTTCTGAAATTCAGCCTGCCCTATGAGCAGAAACACAGCAATGGGCAGTTGACAAGGCTTCCCTTACTGCTGACACAAAGTTGTGCAACAGGTCATCTCTCTAATCATTGCAGTTAGCAAGCAGCTTGGGCCTGGCTCTTGTCATGGGGCTGCATCACATGGCAGGCAGCAAGACAGCACAATCTGTTTTCCCAATGCATAATGAGCACGCTGGCAAGGGCTGTCGGCACAGATGAGTTGCCTTGGGACACAGCTTCCCATCCTCATTTTGCAGTGGAGAGAAGAAACAACTGGGAACCACTCCCAGCGCTTCCCTTCCCAGTTCTCCAGCAGTATTGTACCTGTCAATAGCTCTTGGCCACGTGGAGATTTTGGTATGTGGCTCATGGAGTCAAGAGAGCTTTATCCTCTTAGGATGGTGAAAAATTATGTGGTATAAAGAGCAGTTTTATATGGCATCCGGTTCCTTCCCCTTCCCCTGTGTTCCCTGTTTCGGAACTGGTATTATCTGTGAATTTTTCCATAGGCTGTGGTACTTATTTTTTCTCAGAGGGCAGAATGTGGTTTTGCAAGCTGCGAGCATAGGGCTTTAGCCTCATCCTAATCTTGTACTTTCTCTGGGGTTTAAATGACTTGCAGTTGGTCCAGGTCATGCCAAACTCCAGGCCAGTGGGAAGGGATCATTGCTCTGGAGCAGAGAGAAGTGTGGGTTAGTAGCATGGCAGGAAGGAAGATAAGAAAGCATAATGTAGGGAAGACAAAACTAGTTTGCTTGTTTCTGCTTCCTGCCATTGGCTTTCTGAGGACAAAGACAGCTGTATTTAAAGTTGTATGATATGGTGGGAATTAATATACTGCCTCCCTTAGTACTAAGAAAGGATATTTGCCATTCTATTTGCAATCTTTAAATAACAAGCAAGTGCAGTTCTCAGGAAATCCAGAATGGGGAATGTTATTTCCATTTGTTTGGAGCTGGACATTGAAAGTGGGTATATTTTGCTCAGCAATAGCATGGTCACTGTGGATTCAGACAGAAGCATTTGGAAGCCTATCTATATACACAACATGCCGGATTGTAAGCTCAGTGTCTGTGCTCATGTGTGCCTGGCAGTCCAGTAGTCTGTTTTGTTAGTACTGCGTGCTACAAAGGAAGGTGCAGAAATCCTAGCGATTATAGAGATTATAGGTGTAGGATAATCTAGGCAAGCACATATATGCTCATATGCAGTCTCATCCTGATTTCTGGTACATAGAGATTGCTTTAAAACTCAAAGGATAATGTTCAGTGTCCCTTCCAAAAGTTAGACTGTTCGTTATAATAACCAGAGATACTCTTGACATAAAGATATATATATCCATCCTTTTAGAAATACTTCTTCCTCTGAAGGTCAAGACAAGAACCAAAATGCAAAGTAGGGAGGCAAAATCTTTAGTGTTTCTCCTCAAGTAGTCATTAGTCATGTGGGCCAGACCCATTTGATCCAATTCTGATCTCATCTTGGAGATAATTGGTTCTATTTACTGGAGATGAGTTTGTGCTGTGCCAATATACATATGTGAAGAGACGTTAATAAGATAAGAGAAAATATGATAATTCTGGGAGAAGAGATCCTCAGGTTTGGAATTCTGATGGACCAGTGGTCTAATCAACTCTGCTAGATCCCGTATGCACACTGTATGCATAGAGGCTCTCAGGTAGTGGGAACTGCTGGAGCTCCATTGATTAACTCTGAATTTTGCCGGTTTACAGCAGATGCAAATTGGTGTGGTGATTTCAGGGGCAAAAATAGGCTGGAAAGAGGAGGGGGGAGATGTATGCGTACGCTATTCAGTAATCATTCCCACCCTTTCAGTATGCATATACATGTACACTAATTATTGGTTACAATATAAGTTTGAGATAAGTACACTTGAATATATAAACATACTCATGTAGTATTCCTCTAATTGTATGCCTGTCTAACAATTTCATTTAGAAAAGAAGATGCATTTGATTAGCAAAAGTATGCAAAAAGCCTCCACATTTTCTGATAGGATCGAGGTGGGAAAATATTCCAAATTAGCAAAATATACACTGTGTATCAAACGGCTCCCTCCAGGAGCTCTTGACTGTTGAGCATTATGAGAAATGTAGGTCGACCAGGGATCCCAGGCTAGAGAAAATAACAGGAGCAAGTGACTCACGGGTGATGTGTCAAGACATATTTGTAGCATTACAGGTGGGAGATTGAAATCTCTTGGCATTTGATTGGATTTAGGAGAAACTGGCAGTGAAAGACATGGGCTGATCTGCTGTAGTAAGCGTAATGGCATCAGATACTAAAGGTAGTTATGTTGTTGCATAGCCAGAATTATTCCGCTGGTTGTGCTACCCCATATTTCCAATGCAGTTGGTGGAACCATAACTGAGCATGTCACTTTTAAGCCCCCTGCCTCCTGTAAAAATGTCAAATCACTTTGAAGCCTTTATCCACACTGTTTGGTCCAGCTTGCTTGAGTTGTACTCAAGATACGGCGGCAAAGCTGCTCTTTCCCTTATGGTACCAGGTGGATGGTGCTGACAACATTTCTACCCTTAGGCAGTATGAAGCATGCCTCCCAGGGTAGACTGTGTTTGGATGTCCTGGCAATGTCTTAATTATTTGTTTTTGCTGTTTTCAATAATTGCTGATTACTACTCTGTGGGATTCAGGGAAACTTTGCAAACCTATATTCATGATACCCTGAGGACACAGTGGAAACTTCACTGTGAGTTGATGGCCGTGGAAAGCAGATGCCGCCACTGTAAAAATCCAGGAAGAGAATGAGGCCAAACTCTACACTGAAATACACCATTATAAATCAGTGATATCTTAATTTTAGTCAATCATTGTTTACAGTGAAAAACACAGCCAGGTTTATAGTCTGGGAATTTTGTCCTCAACTGGGACTAGAAATCTGTAACTTGGTAGTATCAGAAAAAATGAAGGCTTAGATTCTTCTGATTTAGAGACTTTTGACCTGAAATCTGATTTCCAGAAGCCATGGAAGGAGAGATGTGGCTTTTTTTTTTTTCAGTTGCAGTTGCAGAAGTTCTGGTGCTAGTGTAAAAGTCTGAGTAAACAAAGAAGGGATTAAACTGGTTTGGGGTGGCATGAAGCAGAGGTATGCGACTGAAAGTGCAGTAAACCATTGTTTCCCTGCTTATTGGACCAAAGAAAGGAAGAGGCAAGGATCTTTGGCCTAGAGGATGACATTAAAAGCGGATGACAATAAAAAAATATTGATGGTCTCACAAACCATCTGCTAAAGCAGAAGAGGAGCTTTTCACTTTCCTCAGTTCATTAACTTCCAGTAGTATAATCTCATCTTGGGAAAGCTGGCTGAGAAGCTTTTGACACATGTAAAACCTCAAGCTGGTTAAAATGCAAACTACTTCTTTTCTCCCCAAAATGTCAGAAAAAAGTAGAGTTTTCTTTTTGCCAGGAGAACATATTTGGCTGGAAGGAAAAAAAAAAGGAATTTTAATTTCAAAACTTTTTGGCAATCACTTTTTTGGGGGCTAAAGGAGTCTGGGAACTTAAAAAAAAAAAATTAGCTGACTTCACTATTGTGAGCCCCTCAGTCTGTAGAAATTCCTACCAATGCAACTGATTCTTAAAAAATTTACCACTCCCTGTTCATCCTTCCCTACCAGCGAAGATGACTCTGGAGAACTGCTGCAGAACACACACAGCTTCTCCAGAGGGTATTGTCTCTGACAGCTCCACTCCAGTTACATCTTTCTCTTCTTGCAAGGGGAAAGAGATCAGAGCTTTATCTTGTAGAGACAGGAATACAACTTACTGGAGGGTCAACAGTGGAGTCTTGACTCTAGATATGTGATTGGAAGAGATTAGGTACCTGCTAATTGGAATCCTATCAGTACAGTGATTCGAAATGAAGAAATGCAGTGTTCTGTGAATTCTTGCTCACTCATTCTAGAAGGTAATTTCCCCTCACCCAAGAGTAACTCCTGATTCATACCTCTGAGGATCCAAGTCCAGTCCTTTGATCATGGGACCTTTGAATTCCCAGTTGTGCTGGTTTCATGAGAGAGACAAAAAAAATACATCTTTTGCCATACTTAGAAGAGTTTTCATCCTGAGAAAACATGCCATCCTAAACTTTCTTTTCCCTGCTATCTTCTTACTGTGACTTTTCCCTGTACTATGTGATAGTTCATTTCCTACAGTGCTCTTTGGCTCTTTCCAGTGTACGACATATGTCTATCCCTTTCATTTGATTTTTTACTTTGGCTCTGCTTAACCTTCAATAAGACTGAGTAGATGTCTGGAAGAAGGAGTGGGAGAAATCAAATTAAAGCAGACTGATGGGGAGAAATAATTTCTTCATAATTCCTAGAACTCTTGAAGTCTTTTTGTTGCACTTGGATGAAATTGTTCCAAGTTGCTGATATGTTTTCATTACAGACGAGCCCAGAAATCAGTGCAGTAATTTCAGGTACAGTTTCTCTACAGGTCTGTGCGGTATATTTACACAGTGCCAGCTGGAGCTTCCCTATTGCCTTGCTATTTACAGCGCTATGTAGAAATGGACCTTATGTTTGCAGAGAGGCTGCACCTTAAATTAATGTGTTGACTTCTGGGCACTTCATTTCTGGTACAGCTGTACAACTGGTTCTGGAGCTCCTTGATTAAGTGGGTGTTTCTGTTCACTGCTGCATTCCTCAGTGTAGACAGCCCCCGAGAAGGATACTGTCAGCTTAGTCATATCAAATAACAGAGCTCATGAACAGTCTGTGAGTATTGCTAATCCCAGATCTCTTGACACTTTCATCTAATGGACCTACTCCATTCCCACTGAAGCCATTAGCCTCGCTTTGCAGTTCCTCTATATTTTGCATTGTTATTTAATACCCACTCCATGAGATGCTTCCAATGGCTGTGCTGATGGAGTAGTATTTTTACACTCAGTCTGCATAAGTGTGCTTGGCCACAGCAGTAAAAGGCTATGGAGAATTGGTTCCAAATTGAGTTTTGCCATTGACTGCCATGAAAACAGGATTGAGCTGCCATTATTGCAAATTCAAACTGTTTCTTCCCCCTAGGGCCTAATTTTCAGCCCCTTATTATGCCAACTTGTTTTGAAATAATGGGTCTGTTTAGTATTGATGTACGGTCACTGCAAAATCAGACCTCCTGATTACCTTGTGGTATTTCTGTGTTGGTTTTCGTAGTTGCTATCTGATTCTGATTTCTATGTGCATTCTGATTTCTCCTGCTGCCCTGCTGAAGCTGCTTCCTTCCATTGAAATGAAGATATTTGCACTGAACTTAGAAGCTCTTACCACGTTCAGTGTTTTGTTAGTGCTGCCTGATAGAGTACAGTCCATTGTTACTGTTCATTCATGCAATTATACTTGGTTTTCAATCGATTATGTCCAGGTTATGTTTCAAGGATTATTTTTGAGATACTTAAGTGCTTTGCTGAAAACTGCATCTCCTGCCTCCTTATGCTCATTCATTGTATTTATCTATCAGAATATATAATCAGGTCTTTCTAACATGTCTTTTCAGGTCTCCCCCGCCCCAATAAAACTATGCTATAAGCCCGCCGGCATCACCTCAGAAGTGTGTTCTCCTTCAGGTTACATGATTGAAGGTCCCACTGGTTTCAGGGGAAGCTACACAGTGCAACTGAGGGAAGTTATATTCTCATAGTTTGCAGCTTTCCTTTGATTATTGTATTCTACTGAGAATGTGGAGGCAGGGCTTGCCTGGCTTCCTTCTTTCACTTTTGGAAGGACTGGTATGGCATTTTCTGCTCCTGGTACTCAGATTTCTTGACCTTTTGCTGCATCTTTCTGTGATGCTCTTAAAATAATACTCTAACTTCTGGAAGTTGTCTGCAAGTTTCCATGAGAATTCTGTGATGCAGGTTGGCCTAAGCAGAATTATCACTTTGTGTTAATATGAGACAGACAAATGGTCCTCCTTAATGGTCCTCTGGGTATCCTACAACACTGGCAAACAGTGATCCCCTAGAAACACTGTTAGAGACACCCTGTTCTTCAGTGCCTTACTGAACATGTTGCATGTGAATACTATTTCTTAAAAATACATGACTGCACATTCACAAATCCATGAAATCCCAGTTCCTGAACAGTGCTTTTGATAATGTTAAACTTAGAACCAAATTAAGTCATATTTAACAGGAGCATTACAGCTGTATGTCCTGTAAAAACCTTTGAAAATGCAAGGCACGGTGGTATGTTAGTGTGGGTGTTTGATAGACAAGGATGGGAACTCTCTGAAAATGGGATGATTTTGAGATGGAACAACATGTCTGTGTAAGGTTTCCAGTAATATTATTGAGGTTCAGGCTGGACACCAGGAAGAAAAAAAAATCACCAGGTAGGTAGTTCAGCCCTGGAATGAGTCATCCAGAGAGTGTTGGAAACTCCAAACTTTGAAAGTTAATTTTTTGGCTAAAGAAAGCCACAGCCGACCTGATATGGCATTGCTGATAGTCCTGCTCTGAGCAGGAGATTGGTCTAGATGACTTCTAGAGATCACTTCCAGCCACTGCTTCTGTGTTGAGAATAGATGCTACCTGACTAAAAAGAGACGAGTGAGAAGGAGACAACATAGATCCTTTTGAGATTCATGGAGCTGCAGTTTGTAGTTCAGAAATGTGCTTGTCTATCTTTTGCATGCCAATAATGCATGTAAGTTGACTTGCAGGAGAAAAAATATGCTATGGGACTAACTAGGGGTGAAGGAACAGGTGAATAATGAGAACTACAATGTTGTGCATCTTCCAGTCTGTCCTGGTGCAGACAGGCTGTGCCTTGATTTGCACAAACTGCTTCAGGCCAGGGATTGCTGCAGCAGTGGAAGAAAAGAGGTATAAATGGTATGTAAGAGAAGTGTAAGTGCTTTATGAAGTGCATATTCACGCACTAAGGAGAAGTTTCCACTCCCTTCCATGTACTGTGTTGTTCCACTATGTGCAGTTTATATTTCTGAGCTGGAGGAAAGGATTATGGTTTGGCATCAGGGATTTTACTGCTGCTGTATGTGCGTGTGGGAGCATGGCCATCACTGTTCAGTTGGGAACATTTATTTCACTTTTGTTGAGAAAGATGAGCAAGTAGGTGGAACGAAAATGGCAGGCAGACATTTGTCATTTCTAAGAGAACAGAATTTCAAGAGATTCTTGAAAACCCAGTTTGAATGCACCACAGTATCCAGAGGTGACACAAGAAGTGAGGAGCTAAAACATCCTCCCATCCTCACCAGAGAGGACACACAGCACCAGTGTAGCACATCCATGGCTGGCGCGTCTGTACTGGGACTTCAGAACTGCCAAAAGCCTGCCATCCCAGCTCCACTTTGTCCTTACTCTAGATAGGGCTGAAATGCTGCTTGCTGACTATGGAATCACTATTTTGCCCTTGTGTGGAAAGGACTAAGCACAGTAGCACATTTTGCCCTTGTGTGGAAAGGACTAAGCACAGTTCAGGAAAGTACTTAACTGGAGCAGCTCAGCATGAGTCTACCACGGCTCCAATGGCTGCGCTTTACTCCCTTGCCACCCCATTTCTCCTTTGCCAGTAAGTGCCTCTGCAGTTTTTCTCTCAATGGTTCCCTTCAATGCACTTTACCTTCAGCCTTACCTTTGTGTTTTCCCACTCAGACTCCTTTGAGGCAAAAGAGTTGACTTCTGCTCTCCAGAGATCATTCTGGGAACAAGGATGCAGACAGTAGTCATATCTCCGAGTTCGCAGTGGGAGCAAGTTCAGATACCACGGAGATATTATAAGAACCTAGAAAGGAGACAATGCTGTATCCATTCCTTGAGACAAAAGATTTATCCCCACGATCATTTGCAAATGTCCTCAGAAGCATTTAATGGACGAATTCTAATGGTTTGTTTAGGTCATTACCATGGGAACACAAACTCATTTATCTCATTTATATGTATGATCCCCATAAGGCTTGCTGGAATTACTGTTAGGTCTTAGCATTTCTTGACAGTAGATTCCCAGTTTGTTTCACTTATTGAAAAGTTTGTGTTTTCCTTAAAAAACTGTGTTGAGATTATGTCTTTTGGTGGAGTTATAGCAGTGTGCAATTTGACACTGATGGTCTTCAGTGCTTCCTTAGGCTAGCAAATATTCATTATTCAGTTTAAAGAACAAAGTGGAATCAGTTGGAGAAGGGCAGATACTGTTGCAGGGCAGCTTGTATGGAAAAAAAAATATATATATTTTAAGTATTCCATAGTTTTTAATTATCTAAAAATAAACTTTTTGTGAAGGTCTCCAAAGGGATGTCAATGTTTTTTGCTACTATGTTTAGTCTGATAGTATTAATGGACAGAGTTTTCAATGTTCTTCTCTGCTCACTCTGTTCTGCTCCACTTGCTGCCTGTAGCAATCCCAGAGAAGATTGAGATTCAAGGTGCCGATTCAAAAATTCCACTTTCTATGACTAAAGCTAAAGCACTGAAAAGGAGTGGCATTTTTCAAAATTTAGCCCTATCAACTCTCTGTCCTGACTGACTTTTCACATGTTCCTTGTTGGCACCTATTGCCATCTCTCAGAATTCCTCTTTTGGTGAGCTATTCTCATGCCCTTTTTCTAGTTATTTTTGGGGCCCAAACGCTTTGATAATGTTTGGAGTTGTTGATGCTAGGGGTCACGTTCCACCTCCCAGAGTGGCCAGTTGCTGATTCTGGAAGTACAGGCAACTTTCAAGAGTGAGGCTCCCATGCTGGAGATAAGCCATATAAGCAGTAGCAGAGCTGTTTTGGCATCAGGACCATTGAGTAATTGGAACTGACTGTGGGAGAAAGTAGACAAGCAGATGCCTGTGAAACCCCTGTTACCAAGTCACTCTTGGCTTTATATTCAGATGGTGGATTTTTTTTTGTTTGTTTGTTTTTCTCAATGCAATTACCATTCCTGCCTTAAGCTCTCTAGAAGCTTCTGGATTTTTTCCTGTTGGCTTTCTGAGGTATGGGGTTTGTATCCTGTGGCTTTCAGCCATCTGAAAATTTTGCTATGTTGAGCCTAAGCCAGGATTTTTTTCCAACCCTTTCTCTATGTCCTTGTCTACAATTTCCAGCTACCTCCTGTGCTTGGTGTCAGCACCCTGAATGAACTAACAAGCTTTAGTTGCCCTGAACAGCCTCACCTGGGGCATCCACCCACACACCTGATGCACAAGAAGCTGTATTTAAGTTCAGGTCTGGGCACCTAGACTCTGTCTGAATTATGTTGTAGGTATGTCTGTCTCTAGTCCTGTCTTCTGGTATCCTGGATTACTGATTGCAGCAGTCAGACAGAGGAGGGGTTTCTGGTGGATAATGCACAACATCTAGCTTTATATCTGACTCTGTGTTGCTGGAGACAGATGTTCCACCCTTTGAGGGTGCACTCTAAAGCTCATTGAAGTCAGCTAAAGTCTGTTTGTTGTCTTCACTGAGATTTGGATGAGGCTTCAAAAGAAGGAACCAGTCAATTTTGTTGCTAGTGAGAAAGACTGCAAGAATAGGGGGAGATCCACTGGGTTGCCCTTTATGGTATGACTTGTTTTGTGTTTAAACACCAGCAGTGCCTGAAGAGGAGAATCCTGAACAAAAACTGGAAGGAGGAGGTTATATGGCTTTGGCTCTGCTGTTACCTCAGACTCCATACTGCCTCTTTGCCCTCAGTGGCACCACAAGGTCATGTAATCTTTGTATTGATGTTTTTGAGACATAAAATGAAGGATTTGGGCTCCTTATAGCTAGTAACAGATTTTTCAAGCCAGAGTAGCTGTAGTAGTTTTTGTCCACTGGCCAAAGTACAGTGTAGGTATTTACACTTCCCTTAATTAAATGCCCCCCTGAACCCCATGATGCTATTTCTCAGTAGTATCATTCCCTTTTCTGGTGTGAAATGTTTTTTCATGTGATAGCCTAGTTAAGCAGCTGCTGTCTCTCACTGGATAAGTAACTGAGTTTCAGTGGTGGATGAAATGGTAGCTGCTTACAATATGCAAAGCACTCTGGGGTACTTCAAGATGGAAAGCTCTACAGGACTGATGGTTGTTATGGTGTTCATCGGTCACCTACCCTCTTCACTTCACAAATGCCTGATTTTACTGTTGGTTAGGACATATGAGCCTTGTGTGTTTGAAGGAGGAGAACAGAAGAGTATTTGCTGCCTGTATTGTTCCCGGGAGCCCTGGAAAAGAGGCCAACTTTGCCCTGTTGATCAAGATGAGGAACATCTGTTCTTGGCCTACAGGAGCAGAAAATATGACCATCCCTCCCCAGCTGAGTGGGTCTTGTTTACAGTGTGCTCTCTAACATTAAGCTTTGATAGCTTGCTAGCTTTATATCCATGCTACTGGTGGTAAATGCAATTAAACTAGATTGTTTTGCTTGATGGAATGAGTATCATTTAGGGAAGGGAATGTTAGAGACTTGAAAATGACACTTTTAATCTAACAACATTCAGGAGGTACTCAGGAGATCTTATCCCCTCCCTTCCCTGTTAAGTTTTGGAGTCCTTGTGCTAAGGTGTCAGGAATCTGAAGAATACTTCAATACGAAATATGCTTTTGTTTTATCTTACTATATTTATGCCTGGCTTACAATAGGAGTTTCTAAATTTGGAATGGTTGGAGCATATGAGGGTGTGTATATCTTATATTTAGCTCAATCTGTCAGTTATACAAGCATCTGTCAAAGATGCAGCAGATGGCAGAAAGTTCTAATAGGGTTCAGAAGAAAAAGAACCAGAATTTTGGTTATTGAGGACAGAGCATGCTTAGGAGTGAAACATACCCATGAAATGTGCCCATTTTCAGTATGAGAGAAAGTACTGGATTCTAACATGTCATGACCTGCACAGATCTAGGATGATGATGATTATTTAATGTTTAAAAGCTGAGATAGCTTAACAGTGTCACTTGAGGTGGGGTGCCTGTTGGTTCTGAGCAGTACAAAGATCCATGATAACATGGTCCTTAGTCCAGAGAAGTTTGCAACCTACTGGCTAAGTGTGTATCACTGTGGCTGCAGCTGTTTGACTTGTGAAGCTAAAATAAATGCTTTCAGCTGGATCAGCCTGCTGATCTGATTCATTGTGTAGCTAGATGATTATTGGTGCTGGTGCAAAATGGGAATGGGAGAAGAGTGGGAAAGATGAAGCTACAGGCAAGGCAAAATGGGGTGACCTCTACCTCAAGCAGCAGTCACAGATGGGCTAAATGTGACTGTGAAACCTCACCTTGAAAATACTATGCTCAGGCACTGGGGGCATAGCAGAGCAAAGAACCCCAGTGCAGATCTTCCCATACGTAGGAAGGCTGTGCTAGTCCCAAGCTGTGATAGGGGTACCACAGCAGCTGCGAGGCAGGATTTACTCTCCCAGCCAGGCAGTGAACTGTTGTAGTTCTGCTAATATGATGCCCAAGCTGCGACCTCTGCCCAGAGGTGCAGGCCCCCACGTGCATGGGCCAGTGTAGGGCTGGAGCTTGCTTTAGGCGTTGCTGCACTATATTCCATCACATGGCGTGGGCTTACCGTGAGCTGCCTTCCTTACTTCAACAGGACTGTGGTGACTGCCAAAGGAATGCTGCTTCTGCTTCATGTGAAGATGTATTAAGTGATTCATTGTGGTCATTTTACATTTTCACTGTTACACACTTGCTTATTACAGGCTCTTTGTATTATAAATTAAGATGAATTGGCTGAAAATGGGCCATTTCTGGAGACTGTTCCTAGTGCCTTTTCTTCCTCAAGCAAATGTTTTCATTCTCTTTTGCTCAAAAGCGAGCAGGCAAGCAAACAAAATCTGGAAACCAGCCAGTAAAATCAACCCCTTCTGATATGTTGATGCCAGATAGTTCAAGTCTTTCTGTCTGCTGAGCTTTCAGTGCTGAATCAATATTCATTACTTAGCACCTGTGCGTGATTCTGCTGGAAGAAGAAAATCAGTGTTCGCGTACAGTGGCAGAGGGATGTGCAGGAGACTTACTCCCTTTACATCCTGCTGAGAGTGGCTTAAGAATTGGGATGGGGGCACAAAACTCCTAAAGTACTTCATGCATTTGTTTATTTCAAATGTGCAGTGAGAGTGAAATATCTAAAAAAAAAAAAAAAAAAAAAAAAAAAAACCACCTTTACAGCTAATAGAAGTGTATCAGTGACTTAAATCATAGAAATGCTTCATTTTATTATCTGACTGATCTCCAGTACTTAATCAGGGCTTGCTTGGGAAAGACTGATTTTGTGGTTAATCTGCATGTATTGTACACAGGTAATCTGGGTTCTACTTACGTCTTTGTTGCATCCCTTGCGTTTGGTATTAGCTGTATGGATCTAGTTAAGTGGGTAGGCTGCTACTTTCCTTTCTGTTGGTGAAAGCATATGCTTTTCATGCGTAAACAAGAAAGAACCCTCTGGACTGAATTCCAGGAGTAATATTAGCCCCTCTGAGATTGCAATATTTTTATACAAATTCTGAACACTGGTTTTATGGGGAATTTCTCTCTTGCAGGGCTGATTTTGAAACTTTAGGGTCTGGCTGTTTACCAGTAGGGTTAGGACTCTTAATAAAGCTACGTAGGCCAGATTCTACTGCGAGTTATGTGGAAGGTAAAACTAGATGTTGAGGAAGGGCCTTATTAATGAAGAAGGCATCAACATGCATGGGCGTTGCTTTAGGTCCTTCCAAGCACATTTTTATGAACTTTATAATAAAAATGGTTTGTCTGGCTTTTTTACTGCTAATCAGATAACGCTTCTAGTTAGATAATGCTGAGTCCCTTTTTTTTGGGTGCAAACAGAAAAACACGGACGATAGTGCAGCACTTCATTCTTCTTACTTTGATGCATGAAGCTGTTATCTTTGGTGATCAACAATGCTGCAGAAATATCTGTGTGATTGCTAATAGCTGGACTTTGCAAATAATATGTATATGTTCTAGTCAAAACTCATTTTTATGCATACTTCTAAGTGGATTCAAAGAAATGCATCTATTTAAACTGATACATTGCTCATACGTTTGCTGATCCAGATTCCTGAGAAGAATATTTAAAGTATATGTTTTTGGCCTGGAGGGCCACATTAAAATGAATGACTGCTTACTGTAAATTCAATTTACTAATATTATCATTTAAAACATGCAACTGATCCTCATTTGTTTTTCTGCCTTTTTTTTTGTGCTAGACTTGCCTCCTTAAACAAATAGATTTGAATGAAAAGGTCTCCCCTAGAACGATTGTTTGTTCCAGAAACTTCTTACCGAAGAAAATGATTTTTGGCTGACCCCAAATAATTCAGCCAAAAGAACATCAGAAAAAAAATTATTAGTATTCCTTAGTGAATAGATATTAAAATTAACACTCAGATTATTATTACAAAATGCAGTAGCTCAGCAAGCAAGATAGGAGGCCTAAGGACAAAAGGACATATGTTTATTTTGGTAGCTGATTTAATTATTGAGTTCAGTTATGCCCTAAAACTTTGAGAGAAATTAATCAAGTAACAGGGAGGGGGGTTTTCAAACTCCAAACTAGACACTTTCAAAAAAAAAAAAAGTAGATCTCTTAAATAAAAGATGTATTAAAAGAAATACTTTTATCTATCTTTTGGTCTTTCATATTATGAACTAATCATGTAAAGTTCCTTTTTTCTGAGGTCTGAAATATGCTTTGAGGTCATATAGGTTGTTTTTTTTCCCACCGCCTCTACCAGGACTTCCCTTTCAGGGAAGTTCAGTATGAAGTCTGTATTATTTACACAGCATCTAAGTCCTCAAATTAGCAATTTAATGTTGCTGAGGGCTGTGCTGGCTCTCTGTACAGATGGATCTAATGTTCCCTCCTTTGGAACGGAGTACAGGTGCTGGACAGTTGTGGTCTTGCCACAGAATAGTAGCCTCATATTTTTCCTGCTCATGCTAATAGTAATAATATTCTGAAGGGTTTCTTTCCAGTGCATTGAAAGAAAGTGAAGGTTCAACAGGGAAAAGACTTCTGCTGAGGGTGATTTATTTTTTAACATTTCAGATTCCTCAAACCTGTTCTGTACAGCTCTGTGAACAAAAGCTAAAAAGGTTTCTTGTATCATTGAATCCGTCACTGTCACTGCTGGCAGTAACTGTTCAGAAATGTAATGGAAATACTGACAGGAGTCATCATCTCATGAGTAACAGCATGATCTATGTCCTTGCATCAAACATCTTTTTATATATATATATGTATATATATGTTTTCAAACAAGACTAGTTTATAGACTGTTTTTTTATCTCTCATGGGCCCCCGTATCCTGCATCCAGATAGACTATAGAGTTTACGAAGAGGAACTCGCCACGGCTTTTACGTGGAACTTGACTCCTCAGTTACTGTTTGCTGTAGGTTTTTGAGAATGGGAAGTGCACTCTGAGCAGACCTGCAAAAGGAGGAAGCAGGGTCTTCGCTTGTCACTGCAGAGGCCCTGGCTGAAAGGCCCAGGGGGATCTGCAGGGATCCCAGGAGAGCAGGGTTAGGAGAGTACAGTGTGATTTCTCCTCACTTCAGCCTCAGCCAACAAGATGGTTAGAGATGGCAGTTACCCTTAGTTTTTTTTCTCCCTACTGTCTCTTTATTGCTTTTGAATTTTGTAGGATTGTTCAGATCCACTCTGCAAATTCCCTCAATTATACTAGGGGAAAAAGTATAAGAACAGCTCCTTCAGAAGATCTACATCTGCATGATCCTTTCTGTGGGTCCTTGCTGTTTAATTTACCTCAGTCAGATACACTCAAGGGACTTGAGTTCAGCCAGGTGGGTCAAGAATCGAATGCTCAATCTTTCCACCTACTTCGTTTTAGTAGCTGGTGTAGACAGCACTTAGAGGGAGACATGATTAACTGTAATGTGATATTAGCTTGGGATTAGAAAGACCTAGTTACACTGCACTCCCAAGCATAGTGGGATTATGCCTTCCAGAATGTTCCTCAGATTTGTTTTAAGTGGCTGATGTGTTGTTGCTTCTAGCCTTTCCCTTTGGAGATTTTATTTCATTGATCTTGCCATTGCGATATTTTTGTTGATATCTGGCCACAATTTTGCTTTTTGCAACTCCCTCCATCAATTTTAGTTATAGTTCCTTTTTCTAATACGCCATTCTGTGTCTGTCCTGTGCCTATACCAAATGCTTGGAGACAGTTACTGGTTTTCCCCTTTATGACCTGAGAGTTTGTCTGTCTGTTTGTATAAGATGTAGATAAAAGTGTTTATAGTTTAAGTATCTTTCAATGTTTTCCATTTCTAGAACTATTTAGAAACTATAGTATCCTCCTGTACAATCTGGCCTAGGATTTTTTTTTCAGTGGTATAGTTAGACTGGCTGCTCTATCTACTTCATTTTTGACTTTCAGTGCCACTCTTCAGTACTGGTGCTATCCCAGTTCTTTTCTTCTCACTGAATATCTACATTTTGAATTCTTAAATGTATCAGAATCCAGCTGTATCCTTCTTAACTAATCTCTGAGGCATTTGGTGACATTCACCGCATTCTGGTTACTTAAGCTGCCAAAAAAAGTCAGAGCTGCAGAAAGAGTCAGAGCTGCAATGTGGGTAGGAAGTTACTTCTTGTGTTTATTAGCTACATGCTATACATAATACTTGGGGATCTGAGTTTGCCAAGGTAGCTGAGTCATGTTGATTTTGCTGTTGGAAGAAGGAATGACAGAGCAAGTGTGAATCTTATTTTTATTTCCTACTTAAAATTCTAATCTCTGAAACCCCTTTTGTATCATTTCACTGACCTGCTTGGTGTTTGATGTTTCCAAATTTGTATGCCCTTTGAATGCCATCTGTGTTTGGTTTTTTTTTTAATGAATGATAATGACAATGATGCCAGACTCCAAATTGATAATAATCTGAGATTGATCCATATGACTTAATATTGCTCTTTGCCCTTATATTGTAGGCGACTAGTGGGTTATGCCACGAGGACATGCTGACTGGTAGGATATATTGTTTGTATAGCGTTCTACTACCACGTTCCTGCCTTACAAGACTTTGACCTTATATCAGTGTCGTAAAACTGTAGAGAAATTTTGGTTGGAAGGGACCTCTGGAGGTCTCTAATACAGTCTCCTGCACAAAGCAGGGCCAACTATAAAGATTGATCTGTTTGCTCGAGGTCTTGTACAGTTGAGTTTTAAAAATCTCCAAGGATTCAGATCCAGCAGCCCCTCTGTGCACCTGTTCCATTACTGCATCAATCTCACTGGGAATTTTTTCTCCTTATCCTTCATTTCCAGTCAGGACTCTCCTTGTTGCAACCTGCTCCTTTTCTTTTTTTTCCCCCTCCCTTCTCCTCTCTCTTCTCTGTAGGTTTTTGAGAACAGTCTAAGAAAAGTGGAAAACTACAATTAGTGTCCCTGCTGCCACCTCAGCATACACTCTGTTAGCCTTCTCCTCTCCAACCTAAATAAACCCACTTCCCTCAGGCTCTCCTCATACTTCATATCTTCCATCCCCTTGACCATCTTGACAGTCCTGGATGGTCAGCTGGATTGTCTCCAGTTGTTCTTGGTTTTCACGTGGAAGGACCCGGACACAGATCTGCAGATGTGGTTTCATAAGTGGTAAATATGGGGCAATAGTCATTTCTCCCCCCTGCCCAGGTCATGGTTGGCCTTTGTTGCTGCAGGGGCATACTTTTGAACCATGCTCATTTCCATGCAATCAGATGCAAGAGCACTGTTTATTCAGTGGTGTGCTATAGAGATCTAGCAATCTTAGGGTATCTAGCATCATAATCACAGAATCACAGAATGGTTGAGGTTCAAAGGGACCTCTGGAGATCATCTAGTCCAACCCCCCTGCTCGAGCAGGGCCCTCTAGAGCATATTTCCCAGGATCGTGTCCAGGCGGGTTTTGACTGTCTCCAGTGAAGGAGACTCCACAACCTCTCTGGGCAACCTGTTGCAGTGCTCTGTCACCCTTACAGGAAAGAAGTTTTTCCTCATGTTCAGATGGAACTTCCTGTGTTTCAGTTTGTGCCCATTGCCCATTATTATATAATCAATCCTATCCAGTGTCAAGCAATAAGGTTTTTAAAGCGATATGAGTTCAGAGGCAGGTTGATGTGTCAGTTAAGGAGTATAATCATTCAGTAAGAACGCAAAAGTTTGAAAAGTAAAGGTCACATCGGTCACATCTTTACTTTTTGCTTCTCTGACTTTTTACCTAACTTTCGCTTTTTTGTTTTTTTTATGCAAGAATACTGTTATTTTGTGGTAAACCAGAAACAGTTGCACATTATTTTCAGGTTGAGAATTAAAAATGCTAAATGTCATTTGCCTTCACAATGAACTCTTTTGCATCCCTGCAAACTGTAGCTCTACCTCACTTGCACTGCAGTGGCAGTAGCATGGATAAAATATATGTTCACATTAGCACATCTCTAGGCAGAAAAACACCAGGAACTGGGGGAGGAGGAGAGGGGAAGATTCTTGTCTTGATCTCTGAGCACCATACTTGGATCACTCCAGGCTGCCTTTCTAGTCAGTAGAGAGGAAAAGGACTGCTGGGTGCGATTCACTCACCACCTTAAATGTTGACCTTGCAATAAGATGGATCACATGGTAGAAATGCTTGTTTGATTTGGTGAGTGTAATAGGAGTTTAGATGACTAGCTGAGATGTTTCAGTGTTTGTGTCAATGCTCAAAGATAACCAGGACAAATCTCACTCCTAGCTTTTAGAACCTGTTAGAGCTTAGATATGGGTTTGATAAAAATTTTCAGCCTAATAAAGACTGCAGTGCCTTTGAGGCACTTTGAAGAGCCTGCAGTGTTGGATGTCATGTTGGATTGGTTTTTCAGAATTACCATTTGGGTTTTGGCCATCTGTTTTCCAGTCTCACTGTAAACATCACAGTCCCTTTTTTGGCTCAGACTTCTAGGCTTATAATGCTAAGTGTTGAACAGACAATTAATACCTTGCTACATGGAGCCTTATAAGGGTATATTGGGTCACTGGAAGACACTGAAGTCCTCAGTTACTGCTGAAACAGGAGCAACAGAAGTGCTTGAGATAAATGGGTAGGGAGATGGAGAAGGTAACATAGCTGGACTTTTTCTGTTCTCTAATTCCCTGTCACAGATCCTGTTAACATCAGGTTTCACATTTTGCATAATTCAGGAGAATGCTTATGTGGTAAACATTGGATTCTAGTCAAGCACAAGTGCAACAAGAGAAAGGGGGGTGAGAAGAATAAGTAGAAAGCGCTGTGGACTCCTATGTGGATAGTGGAAGGGAGGGGTAAATAAGTTCAGTTTTCTGAACTTTCAGGGAATGCTATGGAAATGAGTGCAGCAAAAATACACTAAGAGAGATAAAAGGCTAAGCCATACTTTATCAAAAATATACCAGATTCAGGTGGAAAAGAGCACTTTTTAAAAAATGAGTCGAAGACGGGTTTACTGTTTGTTAGGTTATCTGTTATTTGGTGGGGGTGGCATTCACTGTTGATGTCAAATTTAGTAGTACCAAGCACCCACAGGAGCAGAATGTATATCTAGTATGTCTCTGCATACATGAGGTAGTATATAGCTAAGTTTAGATGTGTGGGCTAGTTTATGCATGTGATGTAGGGTTTGTGAGTGTGGGCATTGTCTGATGGAAGGGGATGATATGGTGGCTACGTATGAACAAATCTGTTTTCCAGCCGTCTTAGGTCTAGTTTTACTCCTGCCTCTTGCAGCATGTAGCCTGGTAATGAGCAAGTTATGCTAGTGATTTCAGTGCATGAGGTGGCACTACTATAGCTCAATGAATATACTGGAATAACTTCTTGGGCTAGTTTTGGAGGGAGGGATTGAGATATTCTTAAAAAGGATGTGTTTGAGTAAGCACAGTCTTTATACACCATTAAAGCCAGTGAGGTTAATCTGGAAAGTTCTTTATGGTGATCAAAAACTAGCCCAAGCAGGGCTCCAAGTGGTATGAGTGCTTCACTTAATATGATAACTAGAGTGAGACATTCCAGTATATGACAAGCAATGAGTTTTCTCAGGATTTTGGTTATGCAAAATGAGCTTCCATGAAATAATTATGTACAGTCAGTCTCTATCTCTCAAATACAATATGTAAATGCAGTTGCACATTTCTTCCCCGATATTTTCAATGTCTCAATAGGAAATCAATACTCTTTTGAAATTCACAGACTCTGGCTCAATCATGTAATACCCCACCACATGCTTGTTTCAATGGGAGCTTTGTTCACAGCAGGCTATTCAGGGTTTTCCCTTCTCTTCACGTGGGTGAAACCTGGCTAACATTCATCTCTAACCTTGTATTCCTCCTCTGCTCAAGGTATCTCAGTAACTGATGTGAAACTGTGTGGGCGGCTTGCCATTTCTAGCTCTGCCCTAGGGATAAGATAGAGGAGGGCACAGTGTTGTGGAATAAATGAAAGGGGTTTCTTTAGCTGTTGTGAAATGCTGCTGCACATAGTGGATGTCCAAGTGTGGAAATATGAAGAGGCGAGGTAACGATGGTTGTCTGGGAGTTGTACTGCCATATCTGAGGAGCAGGGTTAAGGGCTGGCTTTGCACTTCATTCTCTGCCCTGGGACCCAGAGGAGTCAATGGGAGCACTTTCCTCCTTTGTAGGGCCTATTATGTCCGTGGAAAGTGGGCAAGAACAAAAAGGATGGTTTTCTAAGGAACATAGGTTTCCCTGTCCTAGCCTTTGTTGCTGCTATTGCTGCTCTACCTTTGCCTTTAATGGGAAGAAGAGAAGCAGACAGGATTTTTCAGGGGAAGGGATCCAGTTAAACCTTACTGAAGGGAAATTCTTACTTTGTACAACTCATCCTTCATGGGCTTAGTCCAGCTGTTGGGCTCTCCTTTCTTGAGATTTTACTCAAGATCATTCTCTCCTGCAAAACCTAGAAGAGCTGTCTTGAAATATGAATGGGGTAGGAGGCACACATTTCATAATGTTATGATTATTATAAAAAGTTTCCTTTTGCTGACTCCACAGGTGCATTTTGAAGTTTTATTTTGAAATTACCAGGATCATGTCAAAAGGACAACATTTAAGAAAGTTTATGGGGATTTTGAGGGAGATATGATCTTTGCTCAAGCTCCTTTCTGTTCTCACCATCTATGTCCAGTATTTGTATATGTTGTTGACATTGGTTCTATGTATTTCTGTTTATATATTTTTATTGCTCACCTTAAGAATGTGTACTATTAACTTTGAGACCATTTATTTTTATATTTAAATAATAACAAGCATATTTTCTTCTCTGCCATTCTTTATCTGTCAGTTCATCTACCTCTCCTTATGACAGCTAGGTGGCTTGCACGCTATCCAAAAATCATTCATGTGGCAGACACATTTTTCCATTGATGTTGCTCCTTCTTAAGCATGGCTCAGTCTCTTGTGATGTGCAGTACTGAGTCTAGTCATTCCTGAGCAGAGATTTGTTTGGTAAGCATCAGCTGTGTTTCTTTGTATATCAAATTAGCAATAATTTACTTTAAGGAAAACATGATCATGAGTTATGGAGGGAGGGGAATTGTATCTAATTGGGCTGGCCTTTTTCCATCTTAGATTTTGTTAATCTTTTCTCTATTATCCTTGTTTGAGCGAAGTCTCCCTTTGAAGTGAAAGCAAGGGTGGGAAATGGCAAGCTGTAGGACTCTGTATAGTCTTCAAAACATCTGAACCAAAGCACCTTCGTATTGGCACTCACACTCTGATCCTGAAAATCACAAGAATCTTATCAATTTAATTGGCATCTTCAAATTCCTAGTTCATTGAAAAGTCAGGCCATACACTGAGGTACCTTAATAGGGATGAAAGTAGGCATCCCATTTTATCCATAGACTGTACAGACTCATTATAGTGCTCCTTCTGGTCTATGTTACACCATGAATACAACTAACTTCAGCAGTGCTTCCAAAACAGTCGTTGGCCGCAATTTAAATCCTATTTGTACTCAAAACACCATGAATAGATACATGTGATTAATAGAAAAGCATACTCTCTGATCCTTTACAGGAGGATTTTGTCTTTTTAATTCTTTTGGGTCCCTCTGCACTTTGATGCTGATCTCTTGGGAGTGATCCTGTACTTTGTACTAATAATCCTTCCTCTTGACAGGCTGTGTACTCTTCCTTCTTCAGATACAAAGCAATGAAATCTTTTCTTAGACAGGAAAATCCAAAAGCATTGCTAAAAATAGAGGTGAAAATGCACAGGAGTATAATTATAGTCCAGCTGATACTATTGCTGTAAATTAAATGCATTTATTATCAAGATATTTCTGTCGTAAGATGTATAAATACCTCCTGAATTAGCTGATTTAAAAAACAGAAAGGTTAAAGAAAATACAGTGTGCATTGATACTGATTGATAGCATAAATGCTTTCAATATGACTATGTGTCAGGAGTGTGGAAAGAGATTCAGGCTTAGATTTACAATGGCGTATGGCTGCAAAAGTAACCACCCTATGCTGGTCTGCAAACAGTACATACATTTCCTCAAAGAAACTAGAAAGGAGGAAGGCAGTACTGTTGGAATTGGCTTTTGAACGTTGATAGAGAAGGTTTGTTTCTTCATTGCCCGATGTTTTATTTAGTTACAGGTGTGTTTGCACAAAAGTTAATGGGAGTCTTCAGGGCCATAGAAGAATGTGGCCCTAAGGCCACATTCTAGCCAACGGAGTAATACAGCAGAAACAGCAAGAGGGAACAGGTTAGCTAAATCATGGTGGTACCCAAGTTCACTGATCTAGAATCCTGAATTCCTGAATAGTAAAGGTGATTTCTTGTTTTGAATTCTTGAAACTGCTGAGGAGTTTGAGAGGAAAGTAGAGAAGTTATGCCAGGTGGAAGATTAGCCTGCCTGCCACCTAAGACATCCACAAGGCCTGAGCAGATGAGATGCCTCAACGTAGACTGAGACAAAACAAAGGGACATGCAAGTCCTGTCCTCCAGCCTTTGCTTGTATTCATCCTGTCCAACACCATTGGCTTCGTATATCTTGGGGAAAGGACCCTAGAGGAACATGTTTAGTTTGGAAACCTTGGAGAGTTTAATATAAATTTCTGAATTTGGACCTTCTACCCATCATTGGAGATTAACACCAAGCTGTTTTAGGCATGTAGTGTTTGCAAAAATTGTGGTTATGTTAAAAGAGACATTGTTGGCTTTGGAAATGGGAGCGCTGGCTTCTTCTGATCGTAGCATGCCCAGCTCCTTTTCCATCTTTCTAGGGTCTCTCTGTCCCCTTCTCCCCTTTCATACTGCACCTTATATGACATGGGGATGACATGAAAGGTTGAGAGGGACTCAGACCCTGTCAGTGAAATTTATATCCTCTGTGGAGCGGGATTGCTGAGAGAGCATTAGGAAATGCTGTTTTGGCTGGGAGATGCTGAGAAATGCAAGAATGCTTAAGGAATGTCAAATGCAGAAGTACTGCAGAGGTATGTGTAGGAATTCTGGCGAGATCCCAGGAAAAATGCTGCAGTAATATGTAATGGGAATGCTGAGGTGATTATGGAGTGATGCTGGTGGAGACAATGGGGTGAAGAAAGCAAGGTTTACCATGGATCCCTAGTACATTCATGCAGTGGAGACAGACCCTTGGGTTTTAAAGTCTTGTATGACGGAACCTCACATTTTAAAATGAAAGCATAGTTTGTTCTAAAATAATCAAGATATGAATCCATCCTGCTAGGATTCTACAAAGTGGAAATATTTCGAACCAAATGAGTCTGTTGGGAAGGAAAAAAGTAGGAAGGGGACATGTAAGAAGAATACAGAAGAAATGCATGAGAAATATTTTCATCATCTATCTTTACTTTTCAAATTTTCTCATTACTGTATTCTGTCTCCTGGATACTAAGGCCAGAAGAGTGAGCTAGGGTGTAAGTGTTGCAGTAAATGGGGTAACATTGCATTGAAGAGCTACGCAGAGAAACTTAATCTTCACTGTTGTGTTATTTGTTAGGAACTGATTTTGTTGTTGTTGGTTTTTTTTTTTTTTTTTTTTAAGTCTCTCCACTTTAAGAACAACTCATCTAAGGAAGAAGAGCTGTGGAAGAAAATATAAGAACTGGAGATGACGCTAGGGAAATGCATCACACACATCAATATTAGGTAGAAATCACTGTAGAGGATTAGTAAAATGGAAGTATATTTTAGAGTATTTACCTCTGAAATACAAAATGTTGAGCTGAATCTGTGTAGACAGTGCTAGGGAACTTAGCTTTATGATCCCTGATTTTTCTTAATGCAAGAAATATTTGCATGCTGCTAGAGGAATTCTTAGGCTCCCTGAAGTACTGCATGCCAGGGGAATGCTGATGGCATGATGGAGAAATGGTTGGTCATTTCAGTGGAGGAAATCAGCAGGTAGGATATACTGGGAGAATGTTAAAAAATATGAAGGCGTAAGCTGGGAAAATGTTAGTGACTCACTGTGGGGATGCTGGAAGCAGTACAGGGGAGAGTCCTGTTGGATATTTTGTCAATCAGGAAAAATGGCTGAAGGCAGGTGGGAGAAATGAGAGAGAAAAACATAAGGAATGTTTAGGGGAATTAAGGTGTTGCAAGGGGGAGAACAGAGGAATAGTGGAGACAGATTCCTTGCTAAGTTGGAGTACTGTCAGGAGATTTTATGACAATACTGGACAGAGCAGGTTGAATTCTGTAGCCAGTATTGTGGAATATGTTTGGGGCATACTGAAGTGTACAGAAGGCACTTGTTGAACAGTACTGGAGATGGGACAGGAGAGCTGGTGATGTGTGGGTTGTGGGAGGCAAGGGAGACAGGTTTTACAGCACTTTTTAAGATATCTTCCAACTTTGATTCAGGTGCAGTTAAGAAGCTTTAACACTTGCAAAGCAGTGTGATGAGGAGGGAAAAAAAGAATCAGGGGACTTAGGATAGATCTACTCTTGTGCAAAATGCCATGGAATCTACAGTCCTGGCTGCCCTGAATAAGCTATAGAAAGATCCAACCAGAAGAACTTGCTCTCAAGAGAATGAAAGCCGTAACTTGATTTTATTCAGTTTAGGAAGACCCCTGTTGAGTGTGCTGAGACTGGACTCTGGGGTTCTAGCTCTACAGTGGGACATAAATTAGAAAGAACAGGATTGGATGACGACAGAGGATGGGTTGTGAAGAAAACACTGGAAGAACGTAGAAGCGATCTTAGAAGAAAAACTATGTGTGAAACTTGATCTTGGTGAAATGGTGGAGGCAATTTTGCATAGGATGATCTCAAAATGATGTCGTGGAAGCCATGCTGGAGAAACCTGCCTTTCTATGAACATGTGATAACTTATCAACAAAGGAAAAAGGTTCTATTTCTTGTGTGATAAATTCTTTTTGAAGCAAGAATCTTTTGAAGAAAGAATACAAGATTCTTACAGCTTTGGCACCTGAAGTGTTCTCAGAACAGATAGGGAGTTATGATTGCTTTGTGTGCTACAGCAAAAACTTGGGCACAAATCTCTTCACCTGTGAAAATTTAGAATCTCATTTAATTTCTCAGAAACTTCAGGAGGACCAAATACTCACCTGCCTCTCAATTCCAGGCTATTTTGAGACTAAACAAAACTAATTTAGCATAGGATTTAATCTTTCAAAACTATGGCAAGTTCTGTATATTCACTTTGAGTGGCCTCATTGACATTTGGGACAAGACTCTGGGGACCGTGGATTTCTGGCTTAACATGCTTTAGTACATTTGAAAGTATAAACAGAAGAAATGGATCATGTCTGACTTCTGCAGGTGTGAGGGAGCAGCAAGAGAGGTCTATCTTGCAAAAGAAGGCAACCTGGGAGTTGAAGGTGATAGCAAGGCCAGGAGAGGCCATGACCTCACTGACAACATGTGCAGTTGCACAGCACCTAAAGAGCATAGCAGATCCATTGATGGTAACTAGGGTCAGCCAGCAGTAGAACAATCAAACAAGTCTAGTTACGAGGCAGGACCAAGGTTAATATCAGCAAGATATAATTCAAGGCATAGTGTACCTACGGTGTAGCTCAGAGCAAGGGCAAGGACCTAAGCTTAAATACACCTGCGGACCCAATGAGCATGGGTGAATGCTGCAGTTGAGGCTTCTCTCAGCTTAGCTGTTTTTTCCAGCAGTGCGATCCCAGGTTACACAGTTGAGACATACCAGAGTGGACATTGAATACAGGCAGCCAAAGCTGTGGATGTGGGGGAAGTCACAATGGGAAGCTACAGAAAGAGATGGTTACAGGCTGGTCAGGGCAATTAGTGCCTGTTGTTACCCTCACGGTCTTAAAAGCAGGTTGCAGGACATGTAAAGAGGATTTAGGTGTTCAGAGACAGAACTCAGTTTCAGTAGCACCTCCAGTAAGTGATCAAGATGAAAAGAATGGACCAACACTGTAGTAGTGTGAACTGATTTGCTTCATCACTGTTGTGATCTCTGTGGGAAAATAATATATAACCTTTGTATTTAAACAACTGTAATTGAGGCCAAAATGTGGTATTATTTCATCATGAAGGTCAACCTCCTGCCTTTCTAGACTTGATTTGGAAATGATTTGGATAGAATCATGATGGATAGATTAGGAGAGAATCATAAAGGGAATTCTGCTGTCTTCATTTACTAATCAGTATAACTCTATACATTGTAGTGGACTGACTTTTGCTTAACTACTGTATTTGAAAGGAGAATTGTGCGTGCAATTCCTGGAACATGCTTTCAGTAGAGAACAGCTTTTTTTCAAAATAGCTGTATTTGAGATGGATCTGAAATATTGAGCTCTTGATCCAGAGCAGCACTTAATCCAGAGTTGAGCAGGAGCTTGCTGCTGGAATTGAGTGCTTACTGTTAAAATTCAAGCACCCTAGAAATTAGTTTAGATTCATCTGTTTTGTAGATTATATGGTTACTGCATTTGTCTCTGGGAAGAGAGGGAATTGTGTTTTTCCTGATTATTTAGTTGAATACCCACAATTCTTTGATTCCTTTCTTTAGAAACAAGACAACACATTTCCTGTAGATTTAAGCAGCTGTAACGTTAAAATCATTAGGGAATAAAGCAAATCGCTGTGTGCCTGCATTGAGTGCAATTTGATCCCTGTTTATTGCATTGACACATTGGAAGAGGTTTTGTTTTCTACGCTGGTTGCTAATTGATGCTGGCATTAGTATTTGACTGCCAGTGAAGGTTACTTGTTATCTCCCCAGGATCTCAGTGCATAGAATCATGCAACAAGCATTTAGATAAGTAAAGGGCTTGGCTTGCTTCTGTTTCTTGCAAAGCCAAAATAAAACTAAGGGATAGAGTTAGACAGATGGTGATGAAAGAGAATGCAAACTGAACACATGGATTGAATAAGTAGTCAACCAGCATGCCCGTTACCTATGATGGAATGAGTATTTTGTTTCTTCAGAGTAGTGAATGACCACAAGACAGGGCATGGGAGCTGAAGACACGAGCATTATCAATTCCACCCTCTGTCCAAAGGCTAGTCCCAAAGAAGGTATTTCCATTTTCTCCTCCAGGTCAGGAGAGATGGCTAAGTCACTTCTTATGGTTCCTCACACTGCCTGCACCCTGCTCATTTGCCTCCCCTCCTAGTGGGACTTCAGCATTGCAAGAGGTCGCCAGAGCTGGTGGTGTTCAGAACTCAGCAGTACAATCTGAACAACCCAATCTAAGTTTGGAGCTGGTCCCACTTGGAGCGGTGGGTTGAACTACAGACCTCCAGAGGTCCCTTCCAGCCTTAATCATTCTGTGATTCTTAGTGTCTGCATGCTGCTGTTCTGTGCATAGACATACCAACAAGGTGCTTGTGAGCTTGGGGATCATCTTACTGAACCCTGTTTTAAGGCATTTATGCATTTGTTATCTGGCCAGAACGGTATAATGCCAAAGAGTATTGGGGAGCCTATTCAAGTCTCTGTCAGTATCCACAGACTGTGAGATGTGTTAAACGCTTTTATGGCCTTTACTTCCTTTTCTGGTTGCACAGGGAATCAAGACCTTACTGTATTTTACCATATGCCTAGGTAAAGCACCTACCTTTGTGTGTGCATATTTTTTGTTTGATTTTAATTCAGTACAATAAGTATTCAACTCAAAGTCCATTCTTTCAGTACAGAGCTGAAGAAAGTTTCTTCAGCAGAACCATGCTTGGTAGAAAATGGACTGTGTCACTTGCAGGTTTGAATATGGCTTTGAATGTTACAAACCTGAAAGCGGTCAGATGGGCATCTGGAGAGAAATGGCTGTCACTAAGAGTGTATTCTACCACTTCTATTCATGCTGAATAAAACTATTTTCCAAAAATAGCAGTGCATGAAGTTAAATGCTATGTACTGCTACCTGTTTGAGGCCTGAAGGGCTTCAGAACAGTATTATTCATTTGAGAGGGATCCAGTAATAGGTACTTCCTATCTGTGTGTAAGCAGCTAATCACTTCTGCTGTAATATGTTGATAGAAGTTTGTTGCCCTTCCTGCCAGTGCCATAGTACCTCCCCAGGAGAGGAGATAATTTCTCTTGTAACAGAGAATTTTAAAAGAGGTTTAACATGTGACTTTTACTTTTACTTTATATTATCAGCCACTTTATTTTAAAAAATGTTGCTATATTTATTGCTACGGCCCAAATGAGAGGAGAAAAGATCTTATAGAAAACCTCAACTACTTATTGTCTTAGGTTAGTCAGAAATGTTTTCCATTTTCTGCTTTGGAATGGTTCTTACAATATGTTTTGCATCTTCTACAAGCGATTAATACTTGTTCATAGTCTTGTCTAAGCAGCAGTCATTTAGAGCACCAGGAAAACAAATATTTGAGGGGGGGAAATTGCAAAGAAAATCCAGAACACTTGGGCTTCTTTTATCTGGAAAAAAATTCAGCTTGGGTAAATAAAACATTTCACCCTACCTTTCTGAAATAGAAAACGTGGAAATGTGGTACATTTTGCTTTAGTCTGTTATCTTTCAGCATATACTCATAAAAAAGGAAATAAATTTCAAAGCATTTTTGTTGCAATATTGTAGATAAACATATTAAGATAGGTTGACTTATGCTGATACTTTTCTCACTTTTTAAAATTTCTTTTTAATTAAAACAATGCTTTACAGATGACACAAATCTGCAAAATCTTCTGGTTGACTGAGACTTGGAATTTTTCAGAGAAAAAAAATAGTCCCAAAGATCTTAGTTCTACTGGGAATTATTGGAAATTATTGGTCTTCTCTGTAGACCTCCCCTACCATCCTTCCTTTAGTTAGTGGAAAGCAGCAGTCAGGTCCCCCCTAAGCTTTATCGTCTCCAGGCTGAGCAAATCCAGTTCCCTCAGTCTCTCCGTGCACATCACGGGGCTACATTCTTGTAGCCCTCTACAGGTTGTGGCCATCTGTCTTAAACGGAGGAACATGGTACTCCAGATACTGCCTCACAAGCACTGAATAGAGAGGCAGAACTAGCATTTTTATCATTTTTACTTTCACTTAATTATCACTGATGAATAAGTAATTAATACAATATTCACAGTATTACGAAGTATGGGCCGTGCTTTGGAATGTTGGTTGCTTAGATGCAGCAGCTGCAAAAAATTGTCATCACAATTGTAATTGCACTCATTTCTGGATCAGTGCTCTGGGGTATGATTCTTATGCTGCTACCTTGAAATCAATGGCCAAACTCTAACCAACTGCAGCAGGAACAGATTGTCAGAAAAGTGGTAAGAAATAGAACCAGAAAAACTCACTGATTTCATACAGTTAGGACCTGTTTATTTAGTTTAGGTAGAAAAAAATCAAATATTTATTCCCTGCTGAATATATCCATTATTGTTTTCAATATAAGACTTGCAGCACTGTTGTACCTGGCTTGAGGAGACCCAGCATGAATCCCGTTGAGAACGGTGGTGTTAAGATATCTTCTGGTTAGTGTGAATGGAGGCTCAGATGTGTTGATTCAGGGGGCGCCAGTACTGCTCAGATTACTGGTCAGTACAAATGCATGAAGGTTGGTCTTCTTTCCTCATCCACGCAGATGAGAAACCTGAGTTATTGAATGGAATTGATAGTTCTGCTGATGCAAATTCAAAGTAATTCTAAGCTTGAAAGTCTGTCCTTTACAGCTATAGGTCTATATTAGGGGCAGAAGGCAGTGCATTTCTCATGTTGAAACAGAGGCAGAACTGTGTTCCTGAGCTGTAACATAAGAAGAGCTGTAATGAGCCCAAAAGAAATTGGGAGAATATTAGCTTACACAAGTTGCCAGAATCTGTAACTGATATGGAGTGAAACAATATTTGTATACTCTCTGTGCTTCACGTCCTGCAGCAAATCTCTTCACTCTCATGGCCGTGGCCAGACTGAATAGACCTGAAGGGATCTTTCATCACTTCTACCAGTGTGTGACCCTTGTTGTGCTGCTACTGTCAGCAAAGGCTACATTTTCCGTCGCTTCTTTTCAAATAAATTGGGCTGCCGTTCTTTCTTTTGCTGAACTAATCGCCCACTAGAATGACAGACCAGCTAGATGGGAGGAAATAAAGGGAAATAAATATTGTATGCCAGACCATCCTGTATACAAGATAAACTCACAGAGGAGACAAGAAATTCCATGACTTTAGTGTCTGAAAATGTCTTTATTTAACAAAAAGGGGAATTTGACAGCCCACTTTGCAACTTGTATTGATCTCTACAGAAAGGGACAATTCTCTTCCAGAGAAGGTTTCTGGGAGCTAGAAAAGAGGAATGCAGTGCAGTCTGTTCATACGGCTCTTGTAAGAGCCCCCAAAAGCACCTTTCTGCCATCAGTGGCAAGTTACACTGCATAAGCCAAAAGTCCTTCCCTTAGGAAGTCTTAGCCCCAAGCCCTTCCCGCTCAGTGAGTCCTTCTGCAAGCAAAACGGTTTCTAAACACTGCCCTCTGTGTGCTAAAGTAGCACTACCTACCAGTAACTTCACTGGGCTCTGTACAGATAGCTGCTCTCTGCAGGGCTGCTGGACTGTGTCATCTTTTAAAGCAAAGGGAAGGAGTGAGACATGGTGTTTGTTAGATACCATTAGCTGTCAGTCTTGCCCCATTGACTTTCAGGTTCAGTCAGAGCTTTTCACCACAGCCTTGCACTGAAAGCATCAGGAAGAATCGGGAGGCATTTTGCCTTGCTCGGGCCCACAGTATCTGTACAAACTCTAGGTATAATAGCCAGTACCGTGTATATGAGCACCCCAGCTGTGGGAGCAGGCTTAACCTGATGCTGCCCTCACTTTACAGGTGGAAACTGTGGTACAGGGAGATTAAATTAAACATTTCGGAGGGCCTAGTGGCTCAGTTGCCACTGAGTATTTAAGAGCCTCAGTCTCATTGGTAAAGGTCCACTTTCAAAAGTGTTTTAAGCATCCAAGAGCCTAAATGCCAGTGAAAGGTGGAAAGGTTTAGACTTCGAACTACCTGAGTTGAATCTGAAGGTTTCAAAGTCGCTCTGGTGACTATGATGATTTGCTTTGTGCCTATGATGATATCTTTAAGTAACTTGATTTAAAGAATTAGGCACTTTCAAGAATCTCACTTTGTCCCTTGACTTTAGCCAAGGCTCTTTACTCTGAGTTGATACTTGCCATATTATTTTTAGCTGAGTGAAATTCTAAAAGCAAGAAATAATAAAGCAAGATGCCAGGTGACTTGGTGAAAGTAAGGATGCCATCAATATGATTATATTTCTTGTCTGTCTTCCTATAAACATTAAAAAAAATCAATGCTTTACTAGTTCAGCTCGTGTATTATTTACTGTGCAAACCCATTTCCCTTAAGAAAGGTAAGCATGAGCCAGCTGTGACTTCATTTTTCTTTGCAGGGGAAAAAAAACCAACAAACAAAAAATAGCTCTTAAAAAGAAGAGTGGAAAACTTCAGTGAGTCTCCCCAGCAGCAGGCTAATTTAAGATTACATGACCAATATTCTCACAATAGGCTCATATGATGAGAGAAGCATGGGATTACTCTAGTGTGTTTAATCACTGATTCTGGGTGACTGATACCACCAAGCTGGTATCTTAGTGCCTTGATGCTACCAAGATGCTTAAAGTGATGCAAGACTGTCAGGATTGAAAGATGTACATGCTGGTAATGCCAGTTGGAAACTCTTCTTCTTTAGAGGATGATTAGCTTCTTGTAAATGTGTTGAAACTGGGTTGATGTGATTCAAAATGAACTCCTATCTAGATAAGATTGGGGCTTATTGCTTGCCTGTTTTAGTCTAGTCTCCTCTTTGATTTCAAGACCTCTCCTGAGGCAAAAAAGGCTTATTCTTATGCCAAGCTTGTCCAGGCATCAGTTTGAGCATCACAAGGAGCACTTTGTTCTTAAGTTCTTAAGCAGAATTCAAGCAGGCAAATACAGTTTTACTGAGACCAAAATCCTCTTGGACACTTATAAACACAGTCACTTGGATGGCAGTGATTTTGGGACTCTAAGATTTGTCTATCAACCTATCTTTATCAGAAATTTTAACCATTCTCTTTCTTTCTCAGCTATGTTACTGTTTAAGCAGAAGTCTTTCGAAGTAGCAACAACTGACCTGAGAGAGTCTATTTCATTTTCATGAAGAGCTGGGCAAAAGATTACGCTGCGTTTGAAACCTTCCCCATTAGAGTGATGAGTGTATTTATATTCTAAGTTTTCCTTAAATTCTTTGACGTTTGAATATGGATTTTTGATGTGGACTTACCTATGGCTTACACAGCACATTTGGGTGTAATCATTGAAGAAAAAAAAATCTTTTAATCCAGGAGAGAGAATCAAGTCTATGTTACCTGTATTTCAGATGACCTCATTTTCTGGGTTTCTTGCTTTGGAAAGAAGACATTTAAAGTCTCTGAGCTAAATAATTACATAGCAGTTTCTGTATACTAAAGTACTACTATCATATTCAAATCATTTGGGAGAACAACTCAAACCATATTTACCCACATTACAATTACTGATAGATAAAAATCCTTAACTATTGAAGGAAACTTTTGGTCAGATTCATCCTTGGCATGACTAAGCATATATCTATTAGATTTAAGATATTGGCAGCCATATATAGCATCAGTGTATTTGGCTTTTCTGGTCTTTTTTTGCTTTGTGTGCTGCGTATGAGACAGTGGTTAAGCCAGGCATGCCTGTGGGTACATAGTAAGGAGATGTTACGTAATAACTAGTAGCTGTTCCAAAATAATTATACAACATTGACTTTTACTTACATAGTACTGAATATCCCAGCTTCATCTTTTCATACATTTATACCTGTGCCTCATCATGAAGGGAAGTTTGTATTCAGATTTATCCTTAGTTCAGAAAATAAAAGTTTGTTGTCAGGGTGGTTCTTCATTTCTACCTTGAGAGTTCTGGAAATCATTTCAGCACTTCTATCTCAAATTTGCTCAAAGTGTGTTGTCCTTTTTATTCTGTCAGAGCTGAAGAAATAAATCAAAGGAAAAACTTAGGAAGCAGATTTCTTTGTGGGTCTCACCTAAAGTTTGTTCCCTGTAAAGTTCTGAGTGGGTAGATTCAAGTTTTTATATGACCTGTAATTTATTATGTCTGGATGGGGTTGTTTCACAAAGCTGAATCAGACTTGATTGTATTGAGCAGTTAGAGGGCCAAACCAGTGAACTTGTCTTATAGAGATCTGGAAGATGGTCAATCCCAAAGGGTAACTTAACTTAAAATTGTATAATACTAGTTTTGTAGGACTAGCCCCTCTCAGGGATAAGGAGGTGGCTTTGCAAAAAAGTCATGTGTCCATCAGCTGTTTTGCCATGGGTCAGGGAGAAAATGAGGAGAAACATCTTGTGAGCACTGAGGTCTGATACACAGGCTTTCCTCCCATGTGCTATATCGACAGAAATTACAGAGAATGGTAATTGAAATTGTGTGTATGCCCTAGTTTCTATTTTAAGCCTATTGATGACATTTTGTGTATTCTGTATTATGGTGCAATGTATTTACTATCGTGGAATCATAGAATAATGGGTAGGAAAGGACCTTTACAAGTCACATGGTCCGCCATCTGCTCGAAGTGGGAAGAACTTCAGAGATCCAATTTCAAAGATAGATAAGATAGCTCTGGGCCTTGTCCAGTTGAACTTGGAATCTCCATGCTTTGAAATATTCAACAGTTCTCTGAACAGCATGTTTCAGTGCTGAACCACTCTTGGAGGAAGTTTTTTTTTTCTTTATATCTAAGTTAAATCTCACTTTTTGCAATCTGTGACTGCTGCCCCTCAACCGCTGTGTGCCTCTGAGGAAACTCTGGCCCCCTCCTTTCTGTAATATGCCAGTAGGCTGGGGAAGTCAGCGACCAGATCCCCTCTCCCTTCTCTGAAGCAAAACCAGCTTCCTCAGTGGGGTGGTTTATTTAAGAACCAATGAGATTAGAGATTTTACCCTACTTGATTATTTCACACACTCACTCACAGCCCCCTCTACCAACACCACCTACAAAGATGTACCTGCACAATAGCTCTGCAAGGATGTTAACTCTTCTAACTGACACCTTCCAAGATCATTGAAGGACTGGTTTGGATTGGCTTTCAATGTATTAGGAAACAAAGATGTTTCTTCTAGTTTCTAGCCTTATTCCTAGCAATGTTTTCTTCATCAAAGTTGGATACAATCAGAAACAATCTTTGGGGTGAAGAAGGGAAACAGATTTGTGATGCCTCATCCACTGTGCTTTGTCATCACAGGAGGGAAGTAGGAAGAACGCGTGGTAAGAAACTTATGTCTTGTATTTTATTATTCATCTAAAATGTTTAATTAATAGTGCTATGCTAATGAAGTCTTTGGGGATTGTCTGAATGATCTCATGATAAATACCTTAGAAAAGAGTAAATCTGGGAAGGTATCAATTGACTAATTAGCCAATATCCAGCAGCAGGATCTGTGTTGAGATGGTAGACAGATATTAGGTTCTGTTCAAGGGGTGGGAGCTTTGTTGTTTCAAATTTAGAGGAAGACATTGCCAAAATGATTATAATTTCATTGTGTGATACAAGTTAGGGGAAAGCAGCAGTAGCCTAATAGTGACAGTGATCTAAACTGAGTACTTAGAAATGCTTTCTTCTAAAGAAATTATGAAGTAGTGGATCCTGACAATTATAACTTTTTCTTAAGATGGACATTAGATAGGAAATATCCTGGGTAGAACCTTAAATTTGGAGGTCTCCAAAGAGGCAAGGAAATCAACCTGTGATACATTTAACATTTAATTATAATTTCAGGGATACAAATCTGATCAAAATACTCTGCTGTAATCTTGGAGGCAGCCAGAGCAGGATTCATCTCACTTAACTTTAGAAATCTACAGCATAGACGTAGACATGTATTTTCTGAGCAAGCTATCTCCGCTCCTATAATAGCCAGTAGTAGTTTTATTTACCGATATACGTCTGTACAAATTCATTATATTCCAAATGTAAGATGATGTAAAGGAGAACACAGTTTTGCCCTCTGTTTCCACTCATTACTTGCTTTCTTTGAAAATAAAGAGTGCAATATTATTTCTTGTGAAAATTAAAGGGAGTCCTAATCTTGGTTAAACCAGCTAACTACGAGCTTTCCTTTGTGCGGACAATGCCTGAGAAGACAGGGTGGGGTGGCTGGCTACTCAAGGCTGTGCGAGAACCAGTTCCCTCTCGTGCGGTAGGGGAGGCTGTGCGGTAGGGGAGGATGTGCAAAACTGCCTCCAGCAAGCTTCTTCCCCTGGTGCATCGCCTCCTGAGGGCTCGGCTATGCTGCATAGCGCCTCAGTGGCTCTTTTTCAGTTTCTGTTAGGCCTGCTCTTGCACTGTCTGACTCCAGCCTAGAAATGATGAGCCTTCCTTTTACAGCACCTCCCAGCTGCCAGCAATCGAGATGGCTTCAAGCTAGCCTTGCATATAAGGGGACTTCCTGCATGCAACAGGAAGAGGCAATAGCTCCTGGCAGTACAGCCTGGTGGAGTTTTGTGACTGTAGGGCTGATGAAAGACCCAGGCCTGGGGTTTAGCTCACAGGTGGAAAATAAGGATTTAGGGAAAATAAAGAAGAAGCAAAGAAATGGCAACACACCAAAAGCAAACAGTTGACACAACTTATTGCATATTAAAACAGGTTAATATTGTACTGCTGCAAGAGTTTGACAGGCTTATGCTGCAAAAAAACAGTTAGAAGTGTTAACTTCTAGTTTAGTTTTATATATACTTGAGAATATAAAGCTGGCTACAGCCTTCATAATTCATTCTTAAAATGTGAGGTTAATGTGTAGCTACATTAGATATTAAGGGAAACAGATGGAGCAAGGAACACAGTGAATCACGGGGAATCTGTTCAAGAATTTTTCTCACAAAGAGAATTTTTCCTTACTAAGTCTGCCTTAAATATCAGAGACAGCTCAAGCCATGGTATAAATGCCAGTTGCACTGTCCCCTGGTTGGTATTTGAAGATTCATGCTAAATGCTGAGTTTGTCTATTCAAGTTGGGCTTTCCCAAGGAAAGAAGCAAATTCACTCTCATTGAATTTGAGTTGTGCCTTTATTCATAGTTTCTTTTGAAAATCCATGATTTTGATTTCTCTGGTGACCATCTGGAACATTAGGTACTTCACAAATATTACGGTTTGGCTGTAACATGCAGGTTTTCTTATTTCCGTCATAAGAAAAGAAACTCTGAACTCCTAACACAAATCATACCTCAGAATCAAACTTACTGTAATACTGACCTACCCATCAGCTTCCTGGCCAGCTGCCCCAAGACAGAAGTAGGCTGTATGGCTTCATAAATAGGGTTGTCGGAAGCATCAAGTGAGGTCTAATGGCATTAGTCCCACGTTCAGAAAGCTCAGCCAGGAGTTCCCTTGATCTTAAATCAGGTAGGATGAAAGAAGAATGCCTCTGAGCTCAACTGCAGCTAGTTGCTCATATTCTTCCAGAGCAGGATAAATAATAAATGGTCCCTGTGATGAATGTCTTAGAAATGCTCTAACAATTTTAATGTAATGGTAGAAGGTAGATGTGTCTGTTAGAGCCCTCTGCTGGTTAGTGTCGAAACTGACCTAATGTTTTTCATCTGCAGCTTAAGTGCATGGAAAATCAGGGCTTATTGAGAAACTGGAAGTTATTTCCTAGAGAAAATGATCAAGGCAAGTTTCTTCACCTCTTCATGTTTTAAAAACTGGATGGCTTTCAGGAAATGGAAGCCTTAGCTGAATATTTCCTGTGGTCAATGAAGAAGCAAACAGATGAAATTTAAGTTGATGGGACATCAGGAGATCAAACCAAAAGATCTAACACTTCATTTGGGCTTAGACTCAACAACGACAACAAAAAATTCTTATTTTGTGAAGAGTTTTGAGAGAAATGTTTCTAACCAGCCTTTGAACTGATCAAAAATGTCATTTTTTTGTATCTTTCCCCATTTTGAGAGAAAAGTTTTTGTATAATCTGTTTATTGTTAGTCAGTCTTCTTTCTCCCTGCCCTCCTTCCTGCCCCTCTCCCCTGGCTCATATTATGATAAACTGTACTTTTCAAGCAAGATGATCAGAGCTTAATATCTGTGTTTACTGAAATAATCCTCCGGACTGTGGTGCGTGGCAAAGTGGCAGGTCTGAATTATTTTCCAGCTTTTGATCCCATATGCTGGCTAGAATGTGGTAAGGAGCTGCACTACTTTGCATGGAGCTAACAGCAATCTCCTGCTGTTGTTGAGGGAAGGATTTTGCACCATCTATCTGGGTAGGACACAATGTTCCTCTTGGCTTGCCTCCACACAGGCTAGTGAAGAGGAAGAGTAGACATGTCTGTGGATCTGCCCTCATACCTATCTCCAATTTCACCTATTTTACCCTTTTAGTGTGAGGTACAATCAACCAATTTAAGCAAGAAAGGAAACATGAGACACTTTTTCTTCCTCTATGACAAGTAAAGGAACAGCTTAACCCCTAGTAAGAGGGGACAGAAATGTATGCTGGCATTCAGGCTCAGAGCTCCCTTTAGTAAATGCATGTAGTTTGCTCTTCAGAAACTTCTGTGTGGACTGACACTTAGTTTCTCCTTGGGCAAAGGAGTCAAAGTTAGCACTCACATTTGCAAACTCAGAGCTGGAATCTTCTAGCTGTCCTGCATAAGGTCATGGGTTCTCAGTATGGCCTCCTCTCACAACAGCCTGGAGGAGGTGTAGGCAACCTCCTTTCCACTTCCTTCATGAGGAGGGGGTCATCCTGTGGTCTTCTGTGCTAGTGTGCTGGCACAGTGGGAAAGTGCAAGCTGCCGGGCTAGGCAGCAGCTCCTAAACCCTTCTGCAGCAGACTATCTTTGCTACTGCAGAGTGGTGTTCTTCCTGTCTGTAGCCTGAATAGCAGAATCCCTCAAAATGAGTTAGTACTTTTATGGCCTATCAGGTACGTATGGCACTGCTCAAGAACTGAAATGTGCCAAGTAAGCAACCAAGAAAAAAATGCCTCATCCTCTCCCTGCTATTGCTCCTTTGAGAATACATTGTGGTCTCATTCAAAGAGCCAAAGCATGGAGCTTCTGTTCACACCAGTGTCTACTGGGTTTCAGTGCTGTTTTTTCTTGATACACCTCTGCCATCCTGTATTGAGCCAGGTTTGTCCTTTAGGAAACCATATGGAACTTGCAACTTTTCCTTAGTGCTCATGTCAGTCAGGTCACCCCCAGCCACTGTGACATCCTCTGGGTGCTGCCAGGACTCTCTGTAGTAACGAACCTACTGGTGATCTGCCGAGGTAATCAAAGCCCTTTCAGGCCTGAGAGGGTAGGAACACTGGTGCTGTTGTATATTGTCATCATTTCTGTGACTGTAGTTCCTAACCTGCCTCCTCACCTCTGAAGTGATAGGAGAATCAAGGAGAGTGTTTCACATGTTCTTTTGCAGGTGGGTGTTGTGTGGCATGTGCCTTTTGTACCCTGTGTCACCGTAGTAACAGTGAGTCATGGTTTCCTGGCAACTGTCAGGGTTGCTAAGAGAAAAACCTGCAGCATTTGTAAATCTGACATCTTTTACATCATCTACTCATGTAACATTGGGATGAGTTTGGAGACAAGAAGACCTGGTGGCCAGTCTCGTCTCCTTTAACCCAGCTGCGTGTTTGATTTCATAAATAGTTAGCATGTCTATAGGGAGCTGGAATAGTCTATCTGGGAGTCAGAAAATATGGGATTTTGATCTTGTTGGATGACCTTGTTGATCCATTCTTTAAATACAGATAATGATTTCCATCCTGTGCTGTAAGATGAAATGAGTTCTGTGGATAAAAATTGCTCTCTAGGTACTAAGAGATATTATGTCTAATTTTTGATATACCGGTTCCCCAGTCCATTTCATAGGTAGCCTCACTGAGAAAGAATCTTTCACCAAGCCGTCTCCTCTGCCAGTGCTTGCTGCTTAAAATAATTTGATTCATAAAGCACTTGACAAGCTGTTACATGTCCATAGGCTATTGCATGAAAGATGTAGCTTGAGTGAGGAGTATAAGGGGTTGTGGGGGGAAGGAGCAGCAGATTCAATAAGGTATTATTCCAGCTTAGCTCTGTGGAATTCAGTGGAGTTATACCAATGCAAATCTAAAGCAACACAGTGATGAATTGATAAATCCTATTTGTTTGCATCTGCCCACTCTGAGCCGAGGCTGGAGCCATTGCTATCTGCTGATGCATGCCTCAGCATGTGCAGAGAGTTGTTGTGCTTTCTGCCGCACACACTAGACAGATGGTGAAACCCACCCATTGTAAAATGTGCCTACAGAGAGTAAGATTTTTGCAATGTCGTGGTGCTGGCAGAAAATGCAATAGCAACATTTCAAAGGATTGGTTAGTCCCAGGAGGCAACAACAAGTGTGTGGGGTTTTTTGATTTTATTTTGTTGTTTATTTGTTTTTGTTTTTTGTTTTTAACCAGGATTCTCTTCTCTTGAAATGGCACCATTTTGCTCCACAGATTTTTTTCAGTTACTCATCCTTTTGGCACAAACCAGTGATAGAGATTGGGTACTGAACTGGCTTGGACCAGCTTTATGATTCAGTGCGAGAACTGGACTACAAGTCAGGAGACCAAATTGTCCCAGCTACTGGGGTGCTGTTAGGAATAGGAGAGCTGAAATGGTGGAACAGTGTTCTCCATCTCTTATAAACCTACAGCAAACCCTTTTGTTAGTGCTGTACGAGGAGAGCTTCTCTTAGTTAGAGACAGGGGTAGGCAGGGCAGGTTAATGGAGAGGATGTCTTTTCTAGCCTAAATGAAACCCATTTCTTTATCTGTACAAGTGGAATTTCTGAGACAATGAAGCCCTGCAGAGATTTTTGTAGAAGCTATCAAAAATCCTGGGGATGATCAGAAGTGTTTAGTTTTCCTCCAATTTGCTGCAGCTAACAGTACATTTGTGTTGACCTTGGTGACAGCACCAGCCTACAAATGAAAAGGACATGCATCACTAAGATGAGAATTAAATTTGCAATGAATGGCTTGTATTTCATTTTCTATTACTGTCATTTTTATCTGTCCTTGCTAAACCTCGTGTCCCTAGAAAGCTGGCTCTAGTGTTCCATTTCCTGCAGCAGTAACAATGACTGCATTCACAGCAGCGGTAGCTTTCCACAGCTCTTTAGTCAAATACTGTCAGGTACCTCCCAAGCTCCTTGTTCTTTTGCCAGTGGCAGGGACTGTGAAATGCTGATGTGGCATCTTCTGCCTCCTCCTCAAACAAAAATCAGCTCTGACTTTTGACTGAAGTATATAAGAGCAGCATCTCTCAACTCCAAGTGCTGTCCCCGGTTTAGCAAGTAGGAATTCTGTGCCTGTATGAGAGGGGAAGAAGTAATCTGTTATAGTGCAACTGTCACCTCAGATTTTACCCCTCTCTTTCCCTTATGCAAGCATGAGAGCATTATATACAGAGAATATGGAGACTGAAGGTCAGTGAAATGTCTTCACACATCTGTCTATACTTCCCTTCCAGCTTAGTTTGGATTAGGAGAGGTGGGTAATAAAAGAACATAACCTCTTTTTCTTTTAAAAATGTAGAGACTTGATGTGATTACCAGTGCAAGCATATGCATATAAACAAAGAAGAACCTATGGGACCACATGATAGAGAAAGCCCTCATGTCTTCTTTCTAGGAAGTTAGCACACTAGGGTGCTCTCTGAAGTGCATATACACTGCTGTATCAGCATGGGAAGCAAAGAGGAGGAATAAGAACTCTGTGTGCAGTTACAGGGCTATGATTACATTGGAATCATGGTAATGTAGTGGGACAGCTCACACAACTGGAGTGCTGTGATGGATGTATACAGTCGCTTTAGGAAGGATGGTCCCGGGAAGTGAGGAGAGGGAGTTGCCCTTTCTGCAGAAGAGAGCAGTTGCAATGCCTGGAGGTCTGCCTGAGGAAAGATGAGAGCTTGTGGGTCAGGTTTAGCCAGCAGACCAAAATGTGTGCCATTGTAGTGGGTGCCTGCTATAGACTGCTTATCAGGAAGAAGAAGGATGAGGCCTTCTTCAGACAATTGGAAGAAGCTTCACGTTCACAGGCTTTATTCTTATGGGGAATTTGAACCACCCTGCTGGAGGGAGAACACAGCAAGACATAAGCAGTCCAGGGGGTTTCTGGAGTGCATTGATGAAAACTTTCTAACACAGGTGATTGTGGAGCCAGAAAGGAGAGTGCTCTGCTGGACCACCTACTCACAAGCAAGGAAGAACTGGTCAGAGATACGAAAGTCAGGGGCGTCCTTGGCTGCAGTAACCACAAGATGGTGGAGTTCAGGATCCTGTGAGGAGAGAGCAGAGCAAACAGCAGGATCACAACCCTGGACTTCAGGAGAGCTGACTTTGACTCTTCAGTGATCTGCTTAGAAGAATCCCATGGGATAGGATCCTAGAGGGAAGCGAGGAGGGGGAGGTGTCCCAAGAGAGCTGGCTGATATTCAAGGTTCGCCTCCTCCAAGCTCAAGAATGGACCACCCCAACAAGCAGGAAATCAAGCAAATGTGGCAGGAGGCCTGCATGGATGAACAAGGAGCTTCTGACAAAAACTCAGCCATGAAGAAGTGAACAAGAGGTGGAAGTGAGGGCAGGTGACCCAGGAGGAATATAGAGACACTATCCAAGCATGCAGGGATGGGTTAGGAGAGCTAAAGCCCTCCTGGAATTAAAACTGGCAAAGGACATTAAGACAAACCGGAATGGCTTCTACGAGTACATAAGCAGTGAAAGGAAGGCAAGGGAAAATGTGGGGCTGCTGCTAAATGGGTCGGGCCCTGGTGACAAAGGACACAAAGGCAAAGGTACTGAATGCCTTCTTTGACTCAGTCTTTACTGGTAAGTCTGGCTCTCAGGAATCTCAAGCCCCTGAGACCAGAAGGAAAGTCTGGAGCAAGGAAGACTTACTTCATTGGTGGAGGAGGGTCAGGCTAGGGATCCCTTAAGCAAACTGGACATACACAAGTCTATGGGACCTGGTGGCATGCACCCACAAGTACTGAGGGAATTGGCCAATGTCATTGCGAAGACCCTCTCAATTATCTTTGAAAGGTTGTGGCAACTGGGATAGGTTCCACAGGAATGGAGAAAGTAAATATCACCCCTATCTTTAAAAAGGGCAAGAAGGAAGATGCAGAGAGCTACAGGCTGGTCAGCCTCACCTTGATCCTGGGAAGGTAATGGAGCAGCTAATCCTGGATACTATTTCCAGACATGTGAAGGATGGAAAGGTGAATGGGAGTAGTCAGCATGGATTTAAGAATGGGAAATCATGCTTAACCAACCTGATAGCCTTCTATTATGAGATGACTGTCTTAGTGGATGAGGGGAGAGCAGTGGATATTGTTTACCTTGATTTTAGCAAGACTTTTGAAACTGTCTGCCATAACATCCTCATAGACAAGCTGATGAAGTGTGGGCTAGATGAGCAGACAGTGAGGTGAACTGAAAACTGGCTGACTTGCTGGGCTCGGAAGGTTGTGATCAGTGACATGAAGTCCATTTGGAGGCCAATCACTACTGGTGTCCCCCAGAGTTTGGTATTAGGTCCAATTTTGTTTAACCTCTTCAATAATGACCTGGATAATGGGACTAAAAGCACCCTCAGCAAGTTTGATAATGATACAAAACTGGGAGGAGCGGCTGATACACCAGAAGGCTGTGGTGCCATTCAGAGGGACCTGGACAGGCTAGAGAGATGGGCAGAGAGGAACCTCCTGAAGTTCAACAAAGGCAAGTGCAGGATCCTGCACTTGGGGAGGAATAACTCCATGCATCAGTACAGGTTGGGGTCTGACAAGCTGGAGAGCAGCTTTGCAAAAAAGGGCTTGGGGATTCTGTTGGACAAACTGACCACAAGTCAGCAATGTGCCCTTGCGGCAAATAAGGTTGACAGCCTCCTGGAATGCATTAGGCAGAGCGTTGCCAGTAGGTCGAGGAAGGTGATCCTCCCCCTCTCCTCAGCCCTGGTGAGACCACACCTGGAGTGCTATGTCCTGTTCTGCCCTGCTCAGTACAAGAGCCACATGGACATACTGGAGTGAGTCCTGCAAAGAGCTAATGAGATGATGAAGGGATTGGAGTATCTAGCATGCAAGCAGAGACTCAGAGAGCTGAGATTGTTGACTGTCAAGAAAAGAAGGCTCAGGGAAGATCTTATCTATGTGTACAGGTACCTGAAGGGACAGTGTAAAGAAGGCACAGCCACACGCTTTTCAGTGATGCCCAGTGATAGGATGAGAAACAATGGGCACAAACTGGAAAACAGGAAATTCCACCTGAGTGCAAGAAAACATTTTACTTTGAGGGTAGTTGAATATTGGAACAGTTTGCCCAGAGAGATGGTGGAGTCTCCATCCTTGGAGGTAATCAAAACTTGACTGGACGTGGTCCTCAGCAATCTGCTCTAGCTGGCCCTACTTGAGTAGGGATGATTTCCAGAGGTTTCTTCTAGCTCCAACTATTATGTGGTCCTGTGTCCCTTGGAGATGTTCCTGTTTGGAGGGTCCTGTAGGATGAAATTGTCTCTTATGACCAAAAGACAGTGATCTATAAAAGCGAAGCCACCTTCTCATAGTTTGAGCCACCTTGAGATATCTACCTGAGTTGTAGATAGGGGCCCATGATCTGAGTTTGAGGAAAGAGAAACGACTCATTGATGGTCTTTAGACCTTGGCTTTTGGAGCTGGGCTATGTCCACTCCCTAGAATTAAATCAGAATAGTCAGGGCCATGATTACAGCTGGAATGACCAGGTGATGCAGTAACTTCCCTTGTCCTCCATCAGAGAAGAGGAAAAGGGGGCAGAGCCACCAGGGAGCTGAAAATGGAGCCTGTGACAAGTGCTGCTAACTGCCCCCAGCTACAAGTGACTTGCTTACAAAAGAAAGGAGAAAGATTGGCTCCTTTCCAGTGCAAGCTCACCAACTTTGTAAGGTCATGGTCAGACTGCCTCAGTTCCCTGTGTGCCACGCTCTCTCTGCTGCCCTGCCAGCACTAATGCAGTGACTGGAGCTGGGGAGATGTGCTTTAGCCTAGCAGAGCAGGCTGCAGCCAAATCTAGATGACTTTGCAGATGCTGGCATTGCTGATGAAATGACCTGAGAGGAGCTGTGATGCAGATCTCAGGACGGGATTGGACCAAATTATCCAAAGAGGAACCAGGCACTTGATTCCTGTTCTCTTCTAAATTGAATCCCTTAAGAAGGATTTTCTTTGCAAAAGCTCTGGGATTGACACAGCTGGCTGAAGTGAACATGTGTTTGTGTTTTAAAGTCAGTGGCAGTTTTCCTCTAAGCTCTGTCAAAAATGAAGGACACATTAGAGTGTGTGAGCCATAAGGAGAATGTTACCAAGGGCTTTGCGGATAGGAGCGATTTTGTAACAGCATCTCTCTCTCTATCCCAAAATGGATCTAATTCAGAGAAACCTTAGCAGAGCACAGTCCTTTTCTTGGCAGTATCCAGCACCATTTCCACCCCATAAAATTACAAAGATCCAGTTCTGTGCAACCAAAATGTCATGAATTCAGCTATCTCGCCCACCTTCCCAAGTAGAGAAGCCAGAAAGTGCCTTACTAATAAAGGATTAGCTTTGCACTCAGACGTGGCACTCTTTGTTTGCCATCTGTGATCTGCATGCAGGCTCCAGCCGAAAGCCCTTGGGCATTTAACTCCCTTAGCAAAGCTGGGACTCTGCTAGTGGCTGTTGGATGGTAATAAGAGCTGGGGAGGCAAAGCAATAGCAAACGAACAGCAGGGCTCTCTTTGCATCTGTGTTCTTGGATCCCAGCTACAAAAGAAGCAATGTTGGTTGGGAGAGAGAGAGAAACAGGAATGAAAATGAACCCTGGGCTCTTTGTGTTAAAAAGTGTCTTCCTAGCACTGACAGTACTAATCCTGCAGGACTCTGAGTGTTCTTGCCCCAAAAAGCAGGGTTTTTGGGCAGCTCTGGCTGGCTGGCAATGCTGAATATAGCCTTGCTTTGCATGCAGCAAGTGTGGGGAAAGAGTATGAGTAACACAGCGGCTCCCACTGCCAACTCTGTCAAGCAGCTGGCTTCTCAGATGTCAGGCAGATCTAAAACTTCAAAGGCCTTCTCTTGGACTAGATGACATTTCACTGCACATATTCTTCTGCTAAGACCTGGGCCAATTAGCTTCTTGCTACTGTATTCTTGACATGTGACAACCCCTCTGCTTTGAACGTGCTCCATGAGGGCAAAAAAGTGGCATTCACAGTGACTGTGCTACTGCAGATGGTTCCCAGTGGGTGTCACTTGTTCCTCTCTGAATTTTCTTGTGTGTGTGTGTCACTGGCAATGCCTCCAAGCATTTGTCACCATCCCTGTTTCTATGAGCTCATGAGCTGCAGGTGAGAATCAGTTCAGCAGACACTGTGAGAGAGTGCGTTTAACCTCAGGTGAGCTATATGCATCACTGTGAATGAGAGTTGACCATGCTTACACATGTGCTGAGCTTCATCTCAACACCACCAAGGTCTATCAATTCCAGTGGGTTTCTTCTCCCTTGAGCAGTCTTCCTGAAATCCAGGGGAGTGCTCATGGGAACACCTGTGAGAGAGATGTTGCTGGGAACTTCTGGAGGAAGTGATAATAGCAGACATGGAGCTGTGAGATGACACCATGAATGGAAGGCAGCACAGAAAAGAGAAACACGTTGCTTTTAGGTACTGTTCTGTTGTGTCTTCATCATTTGCTGTCTTTGATCCCATCTGGCATTTCTTGCTGTGAGGCAGCTGCACAACTCTGTGGTACACAAAAAGTACCTCTGCTCTGCTCTCAGGGCTGTCCACAGCCTTCTCTTTCCCGACTCTTTTCCTCTGGTCCTGGCCTTTTCCCAGCCACTATCTCCTACTTGCATTGCACTCTGCTATCCATGGTTCCCTCCTTATGCCCTGCATAAGCAATTCTTAAAATGTGTGTAGAACATATTCCTAAGGCAGAGGAGGGAAGACACTCACAAAGACTATGAGGATCACTAGATTACAAACAGTTCCTCTAGGAAATAAAGGGCAGAAAGTTTCTAAAATGTGCTGTACAGACCATTAGAAAAACACAGTTTCTACAAGAGGGGAACAGGGGACCTGCAGTGAAGGAAAGGAAGCCAAAGAGATGGCTTTGTGACCCTCCTTCCCTTGGGATGCTGGACCAAATGGTGAGAATCAGCTTCAATCTTTAAGAGTTCAGAGCCTGGAAGTCTGTTGCACTCACTAACCAACCTGTCAGTCGAACATGAAACCCAGTGGCTTGAGGCTGTGCCTGTTAAAACAGATGGCTGATTCTCCACTGCCCTTTCAGAGCCTTCAACATCTATGGGACTTGTGTGTCAAGTTCTGACTTGGTAATCTAATTTCTTTCCGCCTTCCCAGTAAGCCACCAGTACTTTCAGACTATTCAGACTATTCAGTACTTTCAGACTATTCAGAACAGATTTCTGTCTGGGTTACTTGGAATAGCCCAACTTTCAATGTGCTTACACAGGTTGTCCTCTTTGCCAGCAAGCTAGTATTCCTGTTTGAACACTGGCACTTGCCAAGTGGCACTCAATTATCATTTTCACTCTTGCTTCATCAGTTTGGTGCTTCCCATATGATCTGCCACTTTCTGATGTACAGAGATGGACTGCTCAGGATGGGTAAGGTGCCACTGTGGATACACTCATGTGCCACATGGAGGAGCATTGGAGCTGACAGAATGAGTGATTCTGCTGGATATAGATACAGTTCAAATTAATCTTTGCCATACACTGGGAAAATCACTTCTCTCTGTTCTGAGCACCTATCAACTGTCATCCTCCTACTAGTCTTGAAAGAGACTGGGACCCCTGCCACATAAGTGCCAGTGGATCAAGCATTCTAGTTCATCCTCTATATTTTTCCAGTTTTCTCAAACCACAGTGAATTTATCTGAATGAGAAATAGGTTTTAATGCTGCACTTAATCCTTAAGTAATGAGAACAAACTCTTCTACAGGGCTTTATTTCGAGGAATGATGGTCAGGCACTCTATGAACTGAAGACATGACAATTTTTCTTGTTAATAAGAATATAAATAATAGTTGGTAATAGTTACCTCACATCTGCCATCTCAGGAAAAATCTGGAGCTATTGAATTAGACATAGAAATACCAGGCAAAGCTGGAATTGTAAGAGATAAGCACTGTGAAATGAAATGAAGGGTAGCCTGTTCTACATAGGTTAGCTTTACCTACCCTATGAAGCATTATTGCTTCATAGAACAATCTAGTTAGACTGTACAATGAGAAATATGATTTATGAGGGGAAAGCCAGCTCAACACTTTACTAAACTTAGTACGTCCAAGACCGCACTGCCTGAAAGACAGTGCTCGTATCTAGTTCAGCGGTTTCCATTCATTTTCAAACACATTGCATGGCCACAGAAGAAGAGTAAAAGCATTGCTCTGGGCAGGAACTCAGATTATATATCTCAGATTAATATCTCAGACTACAGATAGAGGTGCACAAATTACAAAGCCTCACCCTTGCATACCATCTTTATCATGGTCATCTGAGATGAGGCTTCTTGGTATTTTAAGTTAATATAGTACGGGTAAGCAATGGAAAAGAGCCAATATATGCTTGCTTCTGTTCCCCCCTGCTGCAGGGAAAGTAACCTCTGACAGCAGAATGGGTGGTAGCCATGTCTTAAAAATCATGGCTAATATGATGGCACTTTCAGGGACCAAAAACAGTCAGGCCAAAGCATAGAGGTACCTAGACGTTCCTCTAAGCAAGGGAAGGAAATGGCACAGGTTTTCCTGTACTTGGTCTACTTAATTATTGTGAGATGACTCCTCCCAGGCCATTTAAGCTGAGTCAGAATAGAAGGTGTGATATGGGTAAATCTGGAACAGAAACAAAGTAATAAACACGTACATAGTCCTGAAAGCTTAAACAGCTTTCCCTGCTGCAGAGAATGATGGTCCCCTAAGGTAAGTGCCACCAAATAACGCTGGACTCCTGTCAAAGTGGTCACTGATGGCCACTCTAGGAGTATGATCACCATTGATTCAGCATCTGGCAATTTTGCTTGTTTCATTTCTGCAGGATTTAGGTAGCAGTCCAAGTCAGCCTTTCTCAGCAGAGCTCATTCCGGGAACCAAGGTGTGGAAAATCTCTTGCATATAACATACCTTTGAGATGTCACTTACAGTTCTTGCTCCTCTTGAAAACTGGAAGGTGTCCTCTGCTTCAATTTCTGTGTGCAAAGGAGATAGCTCTCTCTTGCACTTGTAAGGTTTTGCACAGGACATTTCACCTACAACCACAAAGTCCTTGTATGGATGCTATTGAGATGGGATTCACATGAGAACTTGGGGTAGCTATTTGGCTTATACTTGTGGCTTATGGTTTCTGTCCTTGTCCCAGAAAACAGCCAGCCAGAGGAAGGAGCCTGTGGTTTGGAGCTTAGTTCTGCGTGCTTGTGAGCATGCAAAATCCATTCAGTGCTGCACCACTCTGCATCCAAGCATCAGCAGGGGAATTCTGTTACAGGATGAGGAAAGCTATGGTGTCTTAGAAAGCACCTTTAAACTACAAAGGGGACTTGTTCCATTATAAAGTCAACTGCATTTTCTAGGAATGATATAGTCATGTGAAGGGAGACAAGAGTTACAGTTCAATAGAAGCCATCTGGAGGAACAGCAGCTCTGAGGTGAAAATAGATAGCTTTACCAGAGTTAACCAGTGCTCATTCGAATTGCAGGACACCATGCCTGAAACTGGACACCATGCATCTTTTTTCTGGAGTAGTTGAATGGATAGGTAGCTAGCAAGCCCCTGTAGAAGTGGGATAGGCATAAAATTATGTGTTGATGTCTAAAGCAGGATAACATGTTAATAGTTGGTAGGGTCAGATTGTCATACGGGCTGATGAGAAAGGTGATGTCAATGCTGTTGGTATCAATGGAGCTCCATCCACCTCCTGTTGGTCATCTGCAAAGGATGAAGGGAATGGACTCACTCCATCCGCATTTTCTCCTCATCCCAGCCCCTGGTCGTTGTCTCCTCTTTGCAGAGAACCAAACAGCTTGGTCTTTGCCATCATATCCAACAGCTGCTGAGGGGGAGGCAGAGTTTGTCCCTTAATGTACTCTGCTGTTTAGAAACATGAAGCAGAGAGGGGAAATGAATTAAAAAGCAAGGTTTTGGGGTCATGTTTGCTATAGTGCGAGTCAGCACACCTCACTGAATTCAGTTAGTGATGCTGATCCTGGAGCTATAAACATTTATATATCTTTTGCTGCGAGTTCTATGGCAGTGTATAGTAGATTTAACGGCACCTCTTTTCCCCCTCATTTTGTATAGACAGCATTCAAACAAATGCTTCAAAATCCTGTCTGTGGATCAAAATTCCTGAACCAATTACCATCACACTGAACACTCCTGTTGTCCAGCATCTCAGAGCAACCCTCATTACATGCTTTAGAAAGTAAGTTACTGTCACTTACTGTCAAGTTCAAAGGACAGTTTTCACTCTAAAAATCCCAAGAAGTTAGATCAACACATGACAGATAAGCTGCTCCACATTCTCGTGGGAATCCCACAGGATATTACCAGTGTAGGGACATATGAGAACTCTCTTTTTTTTTAGAGGAAATTGTGTCATCTTCTATGCATAGAGAATTGCAGCATAAGGGTCCATATGGAATCACAAAAGCAATGTTTCCTGTGCATTTGAGATGCCAACAGCCCATAGGATTCCTTCACAGTTTAATAGAAAGCGTATGAAAGTTCTCTGCAAGTAAAGGAAGTGCCAAAAGGTCTTGGTGCACAGGGTTTTTTTGAGGGGGGGACAGATTTTTAGGGTGACTTAATTTTGGGTCACAAGTGTAGCAGGTCTCTTCTCAGCCACTGATGCTCAAAAACCCAAGAAGATTTTATATGGTTTGCAGTCATTTCCCATAAAAAATTGAGAGCCAGCATAGTCAGGGTCAAATCAAAATTGAGGTAATGGCAGCTTCCACAGAAACAACCATTCTTTCATTTCCTAAGAACTTTAGGCAAATTCTATTTAAAACAGAAAAAAATGTTTTAGACTAAGTAAGCCAAATACCTGACTATATCCAAGAAGGGCAAAAGTTATAAAAGGAGAGAAAATTGTCATTTCTACCCCACCTTCCTCCAGAATAGTCCCATAAAAGGGAAAGAGAAGAAATGACTGGTTTTCATTCTGCCTTTACTTACAGCATCTTTACATGAATTTAATACTGTTGACCACAACAGTAAACCTCAGCATGAAGCACTGGACTTAAGACTTATCAAAGACTTATCTAAGCCATAGCTGTGGCTTAGATATTCAGGTCTACATTTCAGGAGAAAGATTCCTGAAGGGTTAAACAAGCCTTTGTCCCCGCTTTCCACAGTTCCCTATCGCAGCAATACAAGTAAATGCAGCATGTCCTTCTGCCCCATGTGACTTTTGTCATCATCATCTCCCCTCTAAGTCTGGATAGGTCATTAGCAGGGGGGAAAGGGAACTAGACCCCCAAAGTGCTCTCCTGTTCATTGACAGGCTGCAGCCTCAAGTGAACAGCAGATCTCAAGTGAAGCGAATGCCAGAGCAGTCCATGCTTGCCAAGTTGTTGAGGTAGCACAGCTCGGGAGCAAAGTGCATTAACAGCACTGCAGAGGCGGTTTACTCAGCACCTGCCTGTTCTGAACCTGACTCAAGTGAAAAATATGAGTCCGTGGCTTCTTACAAGTTTTAAATCAAGCTGTTGGTTTCATAACCCTGTAGGAACTTACTTTCTCCTCTTTTTTTTTTCTTTGCCTCCCCCATCCCAAGCTCTTCCCCTTAGTGACTTTGCTGTGTAGGCTTGGGTGGGATGCTGGAAGCATGAGAAGTGTGAGCTGAAGGCTGAATCTCTGCTGCCCTCTCCGCTCCTGGCAGGGAGCGGAAAGGGTGCCACTGCAGCAAGAGCATTGTTAATGCCCTTTGCAGTCTTCCCCTTCCACCAAATACGTAAGCTGTGTGTGCATGCAGGGAATCTCTGTGTTTTACCAGCCTGTTTTGCTCTCTAACTGCGCGAGTTCTGAGTATGTTTGCTAAAAGGAAAGACAGTAGAAACATAACCTCTGTTAACTTCAGTAGAATTGTACCTTAATTATATTCGTAAACTGAGAAACTGAAATGAAAGGGAAAAAAATGAAACTTATCATTATTTCAAAGGTAAATATGTTTTACTGCATGGACTACAGTTAACAAATAAAAATCTTTATGTTTGAGTATATACATAATGAGAGTAAGCATATTTGCAAGTCTCTGTTTTTCCCACTAGTCTTGGGAAGTCATACTTCTCTTGGTAGGAAGGTGAATGATCACACGGGAATTGTCAGTATCATGGCAAAGCATTCATTGGGCAGATTTTTTTTTTTTCAGCACTGGTAAATGCACATGACTCTCCTGCCAGGCTTGATGTCTTTGCATAACTATATTTTGATGTAGCAGATTCTTTTAATATAAAAGGCAGAGGTTGTTTGTGTTTTTAATGCAGTAGCTGTGCTGTCTATTTTATTTCCTAAATATTTTGCCTGCCTAGGGCTATAAACATTTGGTGATTTCCTGGCTTGCAACATCTAAGCACTGGCTAACCTTATGTTACAGAATATGTATAGCTCCAGCACACTCCTTGTTCATCTTCAGTACACTGTCCTGCTTCTAGACAGGTAGCTTTTCACAAAGTTATTTTGGCTTATACTGGCCTTTTTCATCAGCTGAACTCACAACAAAAAGACAGCTTTCTATCCTTTATGTCTTTTCTGTCCCATAATAATTACCCCTATCACTAAATAGGCTTTGTTGGGACAGCTTGTTCATTTAAGTCCTGCACTATAAACACTGAAAAATGTTAATTTTAGGTATACTTGTAAAGAATAATCTTTAGAGATTTTTTAAATTATTTTTGGAGGGGGAAGGAGCATGATTGGATTATTTTACTGATTTAAATTTGAGTTGTGTGATATAAAGGGACAGGTGCGGAAATGGAAATCCAGAAGTCCATCGGAAAAAATGTTAGGATTGTAATTAAAATGGGGATCATGAACAGAAGGAGTTCAACTCTTTTGTGTAATTTGCTTGTGTAATGGGTATATCTCCTGTTGTCTACCCCATCCCTTTCAGTTTTGCTCTGAGAATAAAGTTGCAGCCATAAAGGCCCATCTGTTTTAAAACTACCTGCCATCTCTTGCCTTCTCCTGCTCAGGTGGTGTGGACATAGCTTATTGGTAATCTTGGTAATAGTCGATGAGCCTGTATGGAGTTCTTCTGCAGACTACTTTTATAATGTTGAGCAGATCATTTAACCCCATAGAGATACAGTGCTGCTGCAAGGATTAAAGTGTGGTTTACTCTAAAAAGGGCCTATATAAGAAGGAGGAAAAAAATGAACTGCTTTGGATGACACCTGCTCCCAGTGTACCAGATCTGAAATGAATCAGCTGTACTCTTGTGCTCCCTGCATAGCTAGCGCAGCTCAGCGGATGGACTGAGAATGGATCCAGGGTGCAGAGGGAGATGGGCGCAGTCCCTTTCCATGAAACATGGTTCTTTCAGTCCTGCCGCTGGAGCTCTCAGTTACAGCTGCGCCAAACAACAGGGTATAAATGTATGGTGTTCATAGATGTCACCAAAACAGAATTTAGCCTATGGAGCCTTTATAAAAAGATGTGCTGGATCCTGACTGGTTTTGCAGAAATGTCAGTTAAACCTTATAAACCAATTCTAATAGATGCAGCATCACAGAAGAGTGACATCTGTAGAGCTCAGTTCAATAGTCGTTTCTCAAAGTATAACTATCCTGGGTCTCAGATGGTTGAAAAATAGAGAGGAGTTATCAAGCACTTGCTTGAGGTACGGTTTGGGGCTTTACTTATCTGCACTGTTGTTTCCTAAGTGTAGTCCTGGCTGGAATGATTGCAATGCCCAAGATGAAGTCCTAGAGAGGAATAGCCAAGATCTTTGCTGCCTCTTTACGTTGGGCTGCTTTGTAACATACTATGTAATGTAGTGCTTAGCAGGAATCTTCTTCGTACAATTAAGAATCAGATTTGCCTAAATGGTGTTTTGCTGACATTTTTAAAAATTCAAAAGCACTTAATTGCCAAAGATCACCTATCAAAGATGGTGTAAAAGTGGTGGAACAGAGCTGGCTGTGTGTGGAAGAGGTCTGCTACACAAACCTTTGTTAGATATTGAAGGGATGGAAGGAAGAAAACAAGCTGTAACATCAGCATTTCTAAGCTTTTGAAATTGATATATCTTGGCTTTTGATACTGAATATGTTTTGTAAGAGCAAGACCTTCCTGTACACCAAATAGAGGCAATGGTGTCTTATCAGCTTCTTCCTAAACATATCTGCAGCCAGCTTAATACAGTAAGTTTTTGGCCCTTGTTACACCAGTCAGAAGGCTCTTCTGGAGACTTGTTCCTCAATGTTACAGAAGAATCTCCAGCCACCAATAATTTACTGATTTATGGACAGATAATACTGGTACCATTTCCTCCTGTGCCAATATTGCTTTTAAGCTTAAGGAGTCTTCCTCCTGTTGTAGATATCTGCTCTCCAATAGACTTTCTGTGGGCGTTCCGCCCCTCTTCTCATCTGTTCTGCTAATTTAAACAAGATGATTTCTCCTAGTCCTCTCACTTAAAAGCCTCATCCCTCTGACCATCCTTCTGGTTTTAATCTGTGTCTGCTTTCTTGTGCTGATCTTTCCTGACCAGAGAACCATAAAGTACTTTGGTCAGGAAGGGATCTCAGGAGGTCTCTTTTCTAACTTCCAAATCAAAGCTAAGATCAGGTTGTTCAGGGCACTGTCCAATCAACTTTTGAAAATCCCCAGTAACAGTGATTCCACCATATCTCTGGGAGATTTGTTCCAGTGTTGCACCACTCTCATTGTTATTTTTTTTTCCTTATATCTGTTTGGCAAATCCCCTGCTGCAGCTTCTGACCATTCCACATCAAATAAGCAGAATATTTTTACTAGGCTTTCATGGGTCTCCTTGGCTGTGCTGCAATAATTTTATTTGGTTAATTCTTAAGTAAGTACTTTATTTGAATTTGGATCTCTTGTAAAGTGTTGATTGGTTTAAAATGAAATTAATTTTCAATTAAATTTGAAGCTCAAAGTCATTCTAAACTTAGGAAAAAAAACATTTGCACTTAGACAACTTCTATTTTAACTATTTTAAACATTTCTAAAGTTTTTTTTTCACATGAAATAATAAAACCCAATCTTTTTCTTTTTCATTTCAGTATATCAGTTTTTTTTGCTCAGAAAGGCTACTTTAAACAAAATATATCCTACCATAGCAGTTCAGAAGTCCATGGGAATGTCTGCACAATCAGGTGCAGATAAATCTGATGCTAAGTACACACTGATGATACATGATTTAGCTTTGATACAGAGCTGTTTATATCAGTCAGTGCAGGTCTAGGCTGCACAGGGAAGTCTGCTGAGCAAAAGAATCTCCTGAGGAGCAGGTCAGAGAGCTATTCAGAGAATTGACCCTAAAGACTCTCCATTCCCTGCTCAGTCACTGGGGAATGAGGAGATGTCTCCAGACCACAAACACCTAAGCTAGTAGCCTAGGTTAGGAATCTAGCTCCCAGCTAGACGGTATAAACACTTCCCTCTCAAAGAGACTGGACAGAAGCAGAGAAGCTGATACTTGTACAACATCTCTGAGTGGGGCTTTGAGCTTGCTTTTCTAAAGGATATCGGTGTGAATATCCTACTGTGGGAAGGCAAGGGATTCCCAGAAGTGGCAAAGCAAGCTTGTGGCAGAGTTGGGGGTGAAAGCTAGATTTAGGGTGGCAGATTTCACCCCTGGTCCTCCCAGAGTAGGCAGGAGAACAATTCATGACTGATTCATGCTGAGGTGTTCTGCCAGTACGTTTAATTATGCTTTTTTATTAGCTGCATGAGTTGAGTGACTGTTTAAAAAGCAAGAGTTTGGCTTGTGAAACATTTGGGCCCACAAGAAAGGCCTGACCTGAGCCTCAGCTGGTACCCACTGATGTCGGAGCAACAACACCTGCTTCCAGCAGCTGAGGGAGCTAATCTCTTGTATGCAAAGCTAAGCTATTTGCTTGAAAGGCCACCTCGGTCAGGCTGAAGGACTTGTTCTGAAATGAGAGAATGAATGGCTCTGTACTTCCCACATATTTATTGCAGAGTTTCCATCAGTTTGCTGATCAAGTTTTTAGAGAGAAAGCAGGCCTTCCTCAGTGACTCCAGAGTGCATGCATTCTTTAGCAACCCCAGCAAGGGAATGCTGACTTCTTATGGCAAGAATTTCCTGGAGTTAGAAGCTGATTAGCTTCCCAGGGTCACTAAGTCCTCTGACTCTTCTACATTGCCAGAATAAGTAAATATGCTATGGTGCCAGGGACACTGAGACTTAGATGGTCTTTATTCCCCAGAGTTACTCTACAGCGGGAGGAAGACAGCATAATTCTGCTTTGCTGTATTCTCCTGTTTGAGGCTTTAACACTGAAGATTTGTTTCTCAGCTTTTTGATATGCAAAGTGAAAATTCAGCATGTAATGATGCCAGCTAGAGTGATGCTTAATTTTAGAAGACATTTCCCTTTCCGTGTGTGGGAAGATGGGTTTTGCTGTGCACTGAAGCGCACAATAATTCTCTTATCAGACGTACCCACGCTGATGTGAATTAGAAGCAGCACAGTTTAAAATCAGCAAAGCTGTACCCCGTTTAAACCAGCCTGTGTCCAAAGTCTTTATAGTAGCATTTCTCACTGGCTGTCTCAAGCTTGTATTGAGGGTCATTTCTTCTCTGGAGCTATGTCATTTATACCTGCTGAGAACCTGACTTTGAATGCATATTCTACCGAGTGTGTCAGATTTGCTATGCTATTTTGTGGTAAATGCTTAAAGGTTTGTATGGTGCAAGGAGAAATGTGGTGGCAAGCAGAATAATGGGACCTAGATATGCTAGCGACCAAGCAGAAGAGAGCGTTTTCTGAGGAGGGAATGCTAGGGAAGTCATTCACAGGGAGAAGGAAAACTTTTTGGATCACTTTTACTGGGAGAAGAGGAAGGGAAGAATGGCCCATGAAGCTCCGCATTGCAGGAGCAGTGCAGGAAACAGTGCAGGGGCAGATGTGAGTCACCTTCAGGCTTTGGCTTGGACAGCAAGGAGGGGCTTCCATCTTCCAAACTCCCCCTCCTGTTGCTTTGCCACTGCTTTTCTGCTCTGAGACTCAGTGGTGACCTTTGTTTCTTTCTACTCAGAGAGGGATGATGGCAGTTCCACAGATGTAGGAAGAGCAGAACAGGGAGGCATTGCTCCTGCTACGAGGATCTCAAAATCATGCCTTTTTGCTAGGTGCTCAGTCATCTGGTAAAGGACTTGCCTAGGAGCCATCAGTAAGTTTGACTCTCCCTTGCTTTATGCAGTCATTTACACCCAGAAGTAGGGGAGGAAGCACTGGCAAAACAAAGCTTCCCCATTGCTTTACAACTAGACTTTGCTTGCTTTGCACTACATTTCTGTGACAGAAATTAAGAGCACAGAAATTCTGTGACAGAAATTAAGAGCACAGAAATTCTGTGACAGAAATTAAGAGCCTTTCTTGTGGGCCCAAATGTTTCACAAGCCAAACTCTTGCTTTTTAAAAATCAAAAGTGCTAAGCAGAGAGACTTAGACGCACATATTCTTGGTACTGCTGTCAGTATACAAGGCCAGAGGCAAAGGGACGTTTCACCTGACTTGAACTATCTAATACTATCTAACTCAGGCATAAAGTCTGAGTTAATTGCCTAAGCGCTTTCATTTGTTAGTTTAAAAAAAAAAAAAGCTAGGCACTGCTAAAGGGTGATTCATGCAACCCTAAGATAGATCTAACAGATAGGCATCATGACTCACCTTCTAATAACACTAATATGTCTCCACTGACTGTGGGATTGTCAAAGACATCTAACTTCTAGGTGGCTAAACTTAGATGAGATGAAGCCCGTCTCAGGAAGCAGTTTATGCTGCCATCTCTTACCTTACTCTGTAAGCCCTTCCAGTGAAATGTGTGAGGTGACTTGTGAAGAAATGTGCTCTTCAGTATGAAGCAGAGAAATGAATATTGTGCAATGTTAGTGGCTATGCTTACATCAGACCCAAGCAGCCTGCTTGTGGGAGAGTCTGAGAGCACAGGAGTAACCATTAGACCTGGAGAGATGGCTTAGAGGATGTCAGACCTAGACGACCACCAGCCTATTTGGTTTGTTATCACACACTGAGATTCAGTTACAGACTGTGGTCTCTGAAACCCACAGAAAAGTGTTACTTACAGCTGAGGAAAATTTAGCCCTATCAGAGCAAAGCAGAGTTATCAAATGGCCAATCAACATGAAAGAATGTTAGAAATAGAACTATTATTTTGGAAACGTCCGTCTCTTATGACTGTTTTAGAAGGGAAAAAGCATTATTCCAATAGCATTAATGTAGCATTTGTGCACAGGAGAGCTACATTTTACTGACTGCCAAAAACAAGGAGGATTCAGCTAAGCTGTATCTTCAAATCACATGCAAAAGCATATTAGATGTGAAGACCTATTCCTAAACTCCTATTTATTCCTGATTTGAAACAAGCTGGCTAGAACTGATTTGGTAAATCTCAGTCTGAGGAGTATTACATGACTGGTCAAGCCATCATTTCTAAAGAGAGCTCCTCATCTGGGTGAAATTATTTAAGTGCATAAATATAACATTTTGATTTGATTGTTAAAGGTCCTCTCTTATGATCTTATGATGAAACCATCAAATAGTTGCTTATCTAAACTTTTTATCTCATTAGCAGAGAGTTGTCTTAGGAAGTTAAAATGAAATATATAGAGATTTCTTTAAAAATGTAAGCAAGTTCGTACTCAAAGTACTGTTGCACTGTTGACAGATAATCTGGATTTTGCCGAATATGCAGCACATCACAGGCCTCTAGTGGCAGAAATAAAGAATATATACATATGTGATGATGCTATCTGTGTAACAGTTCCCGATAGCTCTTATTGTAGCCTAAAAAAAACTGCATAATGCTTTCTGGTTATAGATTTAAACTGCTAGTTTGCTCACTTGAGGGAAATGGAAATTCTAAAGAGGCCCAAGATGTCAGGAGCAATTTTCTGATAATCTGGAAAACACAATGGAAAAGTAAACTAGTTTTAAAAAAAGTACATCATGAATAGCTCGAATCCTACTCAATTAATTTCAAGGGCTATCCAGAAGAAAGAAGTACAATTCAATCTTTCTCTGTAGGCCTGACAGGTTACAACCATGCCACACTGTACCAAAGCTCAAGCCCCAGCACTCTTTTTTCTGCCAGTTCTGTGTGTGCACAGTGCCCTGCCAGTACATCTCAAATTCTGGCCATTGCCTGCTTGGTATCCCTGACAAGTTTTCAGGTGGTTAGTTCTCCAGCAATACCCTCCTTCCAGCCCCTGAAAAGAAGCATATGATATTGCCAAGTTGATGGTAGCATTTAATATTTAATTTTACCCAGTGATAGATAACTGCACCAAGTACAAGACGGCAACTAATCAACTCTCAGGGTTTTGATTTTTTTTCTTTTTAAAGGAAAAATATTTTCTAATATTAAGAATAAAACTCTAAACCATAGCCTCATTACTGAGATAAATACGATATGATTATGATCCCCAGGAATGGGACTTCTGTACCATTTCCATAGCTGCCTGTGCTGTTTCCATTACCTACTTTCTTCTCAAGTGTGTGTGCAAAAGCAGTCAAGAATTGTAGGTGAAGAACAGAAAGAAGGAGAATATGGAAGATGTGAAGGTAATGATTCCTGTGTTGTGGATAACATTAAGCAGAGAGTCCTAATGAAAGATATGGAAGATTAGCGATATTAGGGAAATTTTGTCTGTTTGGAAAAACAGAGATAGGAATACTTGCAAATATTTGATAAAACCTGACGGTAACAAGGCCACTTGTCATCGTACCTTGTCCTTGAATGAACGGATCTCAAAATACTGCATAAACGTTAGTGAGCTAGTAAGGCTCACAGACTTGATGTAGGGAATTTATCCTTATTTTATAGGCATAAGGCCAGTGAGAGAGTAAAGGTAGATGCAGCCTGGCTCACATAGGAATAACTGACAGGTATGGGCAGTAGGATCGTAGTGAACTGCATTGAAGCGGTATAAATCATGATATAGGCTTTCTAATAGGTAATGCATGCACCATCTCATTTTGTTACTATATTTTTAAGGGAGCTAATGGTGTATTAAACATTATTGATAGGAATATTGTATGTAAAATAAGTGAGGAGAGTTATAAGTAATTTAGATAAATTATTCCATTCCTTTTTCCATGTAGGTCCTCAGCATTAGTCTACTACATTCTGGTGAAGAAGTAGGCAAATTTGAGACAGCTCAGAGGAGAACAGTTGAGATGCTAAATACTTGGGGAACAAATACTCTGGGGAGAAAAGTTAAGCAAAATGGAAAAGGTAACTCTGGAAGACAGATGACAGAGAGGATGGGTAAGCAAAGTCCACATGCAACCACACAGCAGGCTGTTAAAAAGAGATTAAAAAAAATTACTCATCTGCAGTAGTTTCTGTGGCTTTGTGAGTGCAGATTAGGCTGGCCACATGTATTAGTGTGACATTTGGGTTTTGAACCGTAGGAGCAGCATAGGCAATGGAATAAATGACAGCAGAAGAAGGTAAAATTTTATTGAGGTAGACATTCAAGTCAGAATAGCACATTTGAAAGTGAGTATGATACTATAAGATTTATCCTCTTGTACTTAGACTTCTTTAGATCCTTTTACCTCTACTTACCAGAGAGGGCAGCAAATATCTATATTGTTAGTTTGCAAGGTAGATTAAAAAGAACCTGCTCATCCTTTCATATATTCTTTTATTGCTCTCTTTTGGCTTTCCTTGTTACACTCTGTCTTGCCCAGGTGATGTGTGAGCTGTACCATTTTGGTTTCTCAGAGCACCAGTATTTCTTCAAACATTTCTACTCACGACCCCACATGGACTTGAAGCAATCTGCATTTACGAGCTTGGAAACCACTGTTTTTCATTTACTTTGTATTACCAGTATTCCCATACCTGCTTGTAGTGAAGTTTGAACACCGAGTCAATTAATTCAGTTGCTGCCCAGTGAGATGAAATCCTGTGGCCTACTGGAAATCACTTCATTTCAGGAAATTTCATGGGCAAGTGAAAAAATCCTGCCGTAGTATTAAGTAGCGTCCCGATATGCTATGAAACTTGCTTCATTTAGCACAGTAATCTTGGTTTCAGGGCTTCCTGCCATTGTTGCTAAACTAACTTAGAGCAACTTTTAAAACATATTATGTTTGCGGTAGTTGCAACTGGTTAATGTTCCCAAGTACAGAAAATGAGATTGTGACGTCTGACACATAAATAAAGGCTCATGGCTAGAGTGCAAACAAATGCTCAGCTAATAAAATAACTGGCATCAGTCCCCATTCTACAACTGAGTCCTGGCATCCATGGCTGACTTCCCGGTAGCTCACAGAGAACGAATTTTAGCCTGAGCTCTGATAATCCATTTAACTGATGTGCAGGGAAGACAATGGAAGTGATTCACTGATATTACACAGGGGTGGGTTATTCTGTTAATTTAGGACCAAAACTGGTCTAGCCTCTTTATGAGCAATCAGTGCCTTTCATGGGGGTAGGAGCCTTCTTTCCTTCATCTGTTGCAGAATGAATTTTCTTGCTGTGTTGCCAGCTTCCCAGAATATGACTGGAAGCACTCAGATGTCATATTAGGTCCTTCAATCGCCACCCTTTACTGTAGCAGCTGTTGTTTAGCTAAGCTATTTCCTGGGGAGCAAGAGCGGGAAGATGAGGCTGTGAAATTATGAAGTGAATCTATTTGTAAGTGAGGTCGGAGCAACCTACATAACTGATAGATTATCTGGAGAACTATTACTGCACTGGCCAGAAGTTCACTGCATAGAACAGCCAGGTGCCTGGCTACTTAGGCTGTCAACACACTTTCGCTTCTCAGAACCCTAAATGCAGTTCTGGATATGCTTTTGCATGGAGCAGTAGGAAACTTTTAAATCTGTGTTTCTGCCTTATCTGTTTGATATAGAGAGGAAATTGTCATCCTGGGGCTCAGCATGTTCTCCTAAATTAGGTGCACAGAGAAAACTTACTGAAGGAGCTGGAGGTGAAGAGACCTAGGGTTGCAATCTTACTTCTAGGTAACCTTGAGCAAGCCTTATAACTTCTTTGTACCTTTAGTTCTATTCTACTTTGTCAAGATATCCTCTAGTATCTTCAGCAGCATCCTCACCCTAAGCAAGCCTAAGGACAATATAGACTCTTTTTTTGTAAACAAAAGTCCTTTCCCTTCTGGCTCTACCTGCTTTCTTTATATCATTATTTTTGGCATTGCTAGCTGTACAGTCATTAAGTCACGTTTTACTTGTTTAAATCTTCTCATGACAAAAAGTCATTTGAAAGGCTTCCCAGGTATGTTAGACATGAAGGGAACAAGTCGTACACCATCCTCTTTTTTAGCAAACAGTGAGGCAGAGGTGTGTGATCTGCATACTCAGAAATAGTCCTTCTTTTCAATGTCAGTGCCTGCTTTGCATTGCATTTTATCCCCTGTGGCGGAGATCAGCATTTTCGTCTCTAGAGAGCAGAGCGTTGACTTCCAGTTAGGAGTATGCAAGTGTTTTTCCTAAACTGATATATAGAAAACTGTGTTCCAAAGCACTGGAGGGCAACAAGGACAAACATGCAAGCCCAAGAGCTTCTGCAGTCCCAAACAGATCAGCAGACCTCTTCCAAGTTCTGAACTGCTTATTGTAGATAAGAAAATAGGAAGAAAGGCTGAAGTACATTGCATGTTAGTCTACTCAGCTACTAAAGCAGTATTGCTAGTCGGCGTCATCATTCAAGTTTTGTCCCATAGCTTGTAAAGATGACTGTAATTTAGGTTAGCTTTCCCTAGTATGCAATGCTATTGCAGAGGAATGCAAAGCAGTAGGTTTCCCACTGCTGCACAAGGCAGCAGCTGGAGAGAGGCTTCCTGCATGTTACTCTATCTAATTTGTTGTCACCACTGTGAGGACTGTACTAGCCAGCAGCAACAGTGATAATAATGATTCTTCCCATGAACATATTGTCTTTTATTTAAGGATCTCCAAACATATATAAACACTAATTAAACTTCAGATCACCTCAGGGAGTTACAAAGGGCTCACATCACTCACTTCTAGGATGCAATTCTGCAGCTATTTGGCTGCATATGGCCTTGCTAGTTACGGACTGATTCATCATGAGTTTGAAAAGTCTGCCAGCACTGGGGTCAGAACTGCATCTTTTTTTTTCTGAGGTAAATGATATGTATTTATACCTATGTATGCAGGGGAATACCATTTTCCCCCATGCTGCTTTCATATGATGGCAGTATATAAAATCCAGCTGAAGTCCTTCCCAGTAAGCAAGTATTCACTGTTTCAGTTTGAAGGAAGATGTGCTGCCACAGCAAGTAGTTTCACATCACCATGCCTTTCATTACGGATTGTATTAACTCAAGGCAAAGCCTTTTTTTTCACATAGGCCTTGCACAGATACACAGATACACAGATACACAGATCAAGGATGAGGCGTAACAAAAATGAATACCTTTTGCAACTGTAAATGCAAGTGCAATTTTAGGAATGTGTCTGCTGTTTCCCTAACTCTAATTGCATCTCAGGGACAGAGATCAGAACACTACGTATTACCTATTGGCTACACAGTCTGTCATTAGACATTGGAAAGTTGAATTGTTCATTTCATGGCCCCTATAAATATCTTCTGTATCTTGCTTCCAGATCACAGGGAGCACATGTATGAGATTATCACTGAAGTAAGAAAGAAGATTTTGCATCTAAAATTTTTACTGCTACTATAAGTAGTCACTTTGCAGGGAAGTGGACCCTGCAGAGCTTGCAGTCTTCATATTAGACACAATCGAAGTCTTTGCAGACATGGGCAGAATAAAGGTAGGAGTAGGCGAAAGGAATAAAGTGGTTAGAGCTATGGAGACGTCCTGGTTTGCCAGTTGCCTGTTGACCACCACGTCAGCGATTTGCAGGTGTTATTAGAGAGAAAGATTTGAAGACAAAAAGGAGTAAGACGGTAGCCTTACAAACTTCTGTGGGGAAGTTTCTCCAGGTGTGGGACTAAGACAGAACGGGAAGAACACATGGTAGCATTGTAAAGAGATTTAGGCAGAACTGATTTGAAGTAGAAACTTTTGCAGAGAGAAGATGAAATCAGTATCTGGTGAACCAGAAGAAGAGAGGGTTGCATCTAGAAATCTTCAGAATCCCTATGTGTCTGGCAGGTTTTGATGTGGTAATTCATTGCATCTGATTTCAAATTTTTTCATCTTCAAACCCTGTAGTGAGACAGATATTGTTTCTACTGGATAACTGGAGTACCTCAGCTAGACACAAGCAGCACTGCTTGTCCAAGGTCAGAAGGGGAATAAGAAGCAGGGCCAGACCCAAAATACATGTGATTTGCTTCTAATGCCAGCATTTTAATTACAAGAGTGTCCTCTTTCCTGCAGTGGGGTTCCCAGTCATCTGCAAGCGGCCTGTGCGAAGTCTGTGCATGCCTTTGAAATAGCACCTAGTATGATGGGCATGTTTGATGGTGCACATAGTGTGGGAATGTCAGTGTTTAAGGTGCAGGTAGGAAAACCTAAATCCCTTTTCCAATGGCAGTGGATGCTCAGTGGCAAGTAGAATTATGTGCTTCCCTTCCAATAGGAAGAGCTAGTCAGAATCCATTCCTAAGTTTACTGTTGTTGGTTTTGCATGGGAGTGAAATGGAAGATGAAAACTCTAAAAAAAATTGAAACGATTAAGTCTGACAAGGAGAGAGGTTTACAATATTTTATACTCCCTTGATTTCAGTTGGGAAGACAAGAGATACGGGTCATCATTTTGGATCAGGCAGGCATTACATTGAACTCTTTATTATGTGGGTATTGCAATGGTGGCAGCAGCAACAAAATGTATGTTGAACACACAGCTAATGCTTATGTAAATGTTATGAGATCTATTTTGGAGATAGGTACCAGGATCCAAAGTGCAGCTAATGTCAGAGGCTTTGAACAAGCCGGTTAATTCTGTGTGTTTTGTAGAGCTCTAGAACTAGAACAATATTCCTGTCACTGGGCTGGGATGCATCCCGCCTAGTTTTATTGCCCTAACTCAGAGTTCATCATCATTGACTCCTTCTATAGCAAATGGAGAGAGATCTGCAAGTCCAGAAGGCAATTGCTCTCTAAGACTGACATCTAAGTTATGGCAAATAAGTAGCTTTCTAGAGGATCCTATTTCTCTGTGCAACTATTCACAGGTCCTGGATTCACTAGTTCAGAACTGGGCATATAGAGGTAGGTGAGATAATCCCACCCGAATGACTAAATGAAAGCTCATCAGTTCCACTTTTTCTGGAAGGTTGTTGAATGCTCTTTGGGATTGGTATTAAGTCACTCCTCCATATCAGACCAGCTTTGGAGCAATACTAATTCAAGTCATAGTGACTGTTTTCTTAGGAGATGTTGAGATGAGAGCTAAAGGTTTCTGAGTTCTTTAGGCCTAGGTTTTGTTCAGAAATGCACTCTCGAACACAAATGTTTCAGGTTACTACATAAAGATTGAGGCCCTGTCACAAAAACATATAATGAAAGAAGATTCTTGCCTCAAAGAACTGGTCATGAAAGTAGGTAAGGCTGACAAAAAGGTGGGAATAGAAGCAGGGAGAACTCAATTCAGCCACCTATAGCTATGTAGTGTCATTTGAGATGCCTGAAGAGATGCCTCGGATATCCATTTGGAGCTCACAGATATGGCACAAGACCTGCAGGAATCTTTTGCCTACTGGAGCAGCATCCTAGAGCATCCTGGGTGTCACTAGATGCCTGCATGTGGGCAGCTGAATCAGTCCCTAGACATCCCTTGAGTACAACGGAAGCTAACTTAGATGTAGACACATGTATGTAGACGCTTAAGTTTCAATGTCTTAACCTGTGAATTGATTCCCACCTGAAATCACTTGCCCAAGGTCACAAAGATAATAGCATCAGAGCCAGAAACAGAACCTTGATCTTGCATCTATAGCGCCTGAATATGGATGATATTAGCATCCTCTGACTGTAGGTCACCTTCACCACACTCCTGTAAGACAGGCAAGTTTTCTGTCTGTTTTTAAGATGTTGAAAAAGAGGCATAGAGAAGATGATTAACTTTTCTTGTAGAATAATTACGCTGAAAGATCTATGCTGGTAAAATTAAATATCTGGTAAAAAATTAAATATCTGCCATTCCAATCCTATGCACAGAGGCTGACTACTCAGTACCTCTGCCAAAGCTTTCCTTCTTGTAGTCTGTGCTAATCTTTCCAAGGTCTGTGCTATTGGTTGCATGGTATATCAGTGATGCAATACAGACACAGAATCTCTGTGCCAGAAGGAACTTCTTCCTTCAACTGCTTGACCGTTCTTCTTAATGGGCTCCTATTCATCCTAAATAAGCGCGAGTTTGTTTTTTTTCGTGTGCAAAAGTTTTGAGGATGGTTAGACCTAGACCCAATTATATTCAGAATTTGATTAGGTTTTCAGAGCCTTTTAATGTTTGTTGATTGTCACTTGAAATCTACTTGAAAAACTTCGCTTCACTGTATTTCTCCAGAGACATGTATGAGCTGGTAATTGTGTATTAACACAACAAACTGAATGATTCAATTATTATTTTGTAGGAAATTCTATTGCTGTAAAAACATCTATTATTAGGTTACCCATTATTGAGAGAGTACTCAGCCGTTATTCATTTCTGTCATTAACAGAAATGCTAATGTGATTATTAACATAAAGTGGAAGGGTGAGATTGCATGAACCTCCTTTAACAAATATGCTCATGAAGATGCCAATTCAGAAGTTGAAAGCTTTGCTTGGAGGACAGTCTTGCCAGTGAGCTAGGTAGTGCTTCATCTGGTACTGTTGATAATCTGATCTTGTCATCCTTGAACTTCTCATGACTTTGGTACACTCACCCTAGGAGGTATGTTATCCCATGAATGGCTGTAGACCTTGTTTAGCAAGAATGTAGACATGAGCTGAATGAGACACTTGGGGTTTTGGGGCTTTTCTGTGCTGTGGCATAGGCACCTCTCACATGCACATCTGACTGAAGCCCTTCTCCTACTCCATGCCAGATGTAACTGGTCAGTAAAGAAGCAGCAGTACTGCATGGTCACCAGGGATGCGTGCTGCAAACTAGTGCAAAAGTTCTCCTTTGGACCTTGTTCCTGGTGAGGTGGCCTGAAGCATAAGTTTCATACATAAGTTGCAAGTAATTTTAAATATCTGTATGTAACTAACACATGCATAAAAACTTGAGAGTTCAGTTAAATTGCAAAATAAGTGAATTTGATGCCATTCAAGTTTTCCAAGGGTGATGGTATATGTAAGTTTTAGAAGGTAAATACCTTCTAAATACCTCAATTCTTTAAATGGGTGCTTCTAATTAAGGTTGGAGTGCCTTAACTGGCTAGATATTCTTTGACCCAGCTTAAAAATTCTGCTGTTACTGCTTGGTGTTTTATTGTAGTGTATACCTCTTCAGCAGAAAGAGACTGGTGTTGTCTTTCATTTTTTTCCACTACCATTCAATGCGTCTCTGCAGTTTAAGAGCTGAAAGGCAGCTTGTTTGATTGGTAAAGTTGTTGTCATCTCAGCCACATTTTTCAGGTAGATTTAACTGTTGCTTTACTGGCATTGTATGAAATTAAGAAATGAATGTGGCTTACAACTTTTTAACAGTGGGGGAATTAACTACAATGAGATATTGGATTTGAGACTTTCCTACCCTGTAGGACTTGGTTTAGAGTCAGTGGATAACTGAAATAATATTATAATGATGTTTTAAAGGTTGGAAAAGTTACAAATAGGACTTAAATTCGATGTAACAGCTTGCTTAATAGCAAGAAGCAGTTGTCTTTTTTTAAGAAATTTTAGCTATATTAAAATAAAGTTGCTAGGTGGGTGAGTAATTTTCATCTTATTTTGCAAGCAGGTCAGCTAAATTGCTCACAGCTACAAAGAGCATTGCTATAAGAGATGAGGTTAGCATCCGCTAGGTTTTGGACTTTAGACATGTACTGGAGTGCATTTCTTTCATAAAAGATGTAGGTGGGCCACACAAAGCACACAGGCCTGTCATCTTTGATAAGCCCCCACTGTGATGCTGAGAGCATCAGTAGGATGCAGCCTAGGTATCTAGATTAAAATGGCCCACTGCTCCATGTCTTTCCCAAGTATTGAAACAGGTCTGTTTTGGTAATGTATATTTCTTATACAGTTTTTTTCGGAAGAAACAGCAATCAAGGGACCAAACAACAAACACTGCATTATGCAAAAGCACTCAAAATTATTTTACCCTTGGTCTTTGTTACTGATAATTATTTCACAGTAAGCACCCACGTAACGTAGGGGAGATATCCAGGTTTTGAAATAGTTTTTGAGCATGTAGTCTTTTAAATCTTCCCTAATTGACTTGCCTAAGCTGACTGTCACATTTTGTGCATACATTGCTTATTACTATGGCTGGAATCTATGTTCCTGCAATACCCATTTTTCTTGACAACTGACCAAATGAAAAACAATTCTTTTTGGCATGCAGAGCTCACTAAATACTGTTTCAGGGAAAGAACAGTGCTATCTTTTCTATTGAGGTTTTGCAGAAACTGACAGCCCCGATACCTGTTGTGTGTGTTGAATTGCCCTCAAGTTGTACTGAAAACAATCAGAGGACACTTATTTGTGGAGAGAATAAAGTACCATGTTAGTGATGTGATCACCACCATGACTGACAGATGGATAGAACATCTGCAACAGTACCATTGGGAATACTTCAGGAATGAGGCAGGTTTTTAAAAAATGAAATATACTTCATCAGTGTTTTTTGAATAGCTCTTTTCAGTTTACATCAGCAATAAAATATTTTGCTCAAAATGAAATGTGTTTGTGAAAATTCACTTCAGCTGATTATTTTTTTTTTGCCTCCCAAGGGTAAAAAGGTTTGTTGAAAAAGTTCGTGTCTCTATTTGAGTCTGATACGTGTTCAACAAATATCACTTAAAATTACCAGATAGGAGTAATAGAATGCAGTTCTGTCTCCACATAATGGTCAAATAGAAAAAGCTGGTCCAATTTATTACCTTCACTGATTCACCCAGATAAATCACCCAACCTTTTTGAGAACTTAGGCACAAAAACTTGAGAAATGGATCCTGTTGGTTAATGAGTAGATTAAAAATTTTGAGAAAACACCTTTGTCATCCTCTCCCTGAAGCCTGGATGAACAAATCATCAGTGATATTATACCAAAGTTCAGCCAAACCTTCTCCAAAGCTTTGCTGCTCTGTGGGTCCCCTCACCCCTGAACTGAAAAGTCCACACTATAATCCACCTTTTCCAAGAATCTCTCTTTAATTTCTCTTGTAGTTTCCACAGATACTAGCTATCCAGGAGAATCAAAAGAACACTATGTTTCAACCAAAAACTATCAGCACATGCTGTGTCTAATTCTTCCACTTCTAAAAACTGAGCTGTGATTTTGTGTCCTTCAGAAGGGCTTGTGATGTGCTTGGTGACAGACATAACACAGTGCTACAAGGTATGGTGCTAATCTCTTTTTCAGACTTCTTCTAATAAACTGTGTCCACTGGGAAAATAAGGAGGCATGTCTACACCCCAGGTGCAGGTACACCCCAGTTACCTAAGCAGAATCCCAGCTCTTGATGTTATATTGTCTCTTGGTGGGACAGGACCAGGATGCTGGAGCTGAGTTGGTACATACACACAGCACTGAATCCCATACATCATAAATACTGACTTGAGCCAAAGCTAGCTGACGAGTCTCTGCATTGTTTCCTGATATGGTTGCAGGAGATCACAGAGGGGAAAACTTGGCATCGCCGTCAAACTCCTCAAGAATTTTCTCGTATCTTTAAAAATGGTAAATGTGACTCCTCCAAGGATGGAGGCTGGGTATGAGGGGGTTGTTCCAGGTGAGGTGTCTTTGCCTTCCCTGAGTGAGTGGTGGGTGTTGCCACCATTCTCCACTCCCTTATTTTCTGGCTTGTACTTACTCAATTTTGAGCATACCAAAGGAAAATTAACAGCCCCTTGTGATGGGCTGAAGGAGTGCTCCAAACAGATTGTTTTCTAAGGCCTTGTCCAGGCATGATCCCTCATCTTTTTACTGTTTGAAAAGGTTCCCTGACACGTCCTGAAGAAATATGCAGAAGAAATGCTGGCCTTGTTCCTGCAAGAAGATTTGGCCAGGCTCCCACGCACGAGGCTAGAGATCAGTGGCTCACTGCTGTGGAATCTCAGTCCTGCTTAGCACTCATTTCCCTCCTCTTTCCAGAGTCCCTTAATCTGATAGATCATGTGAGGAGAGGCGAGAGGGGGAAGGGGAGGGGACCGTGATGTAAATCAGCTCCAGCTAAGTTAAGAGACTGCGTTCAACCGTACGGTGCCTGCAACTTGCTGTGATTCGGGGTACCACCGGGAGACCCTGAATCGTGCTAAAAAGGAGCAAAGATGGAGCATGTCTGTTTGAGACCCAGCGGATGATGGACTCACTTCACTTGTGGGGAAGAAAACGGTGCGCTTAACAGCGCACGCTCCTGCAGCTTCTTGCCTTGCTGTCTGCTGCGTGTACTCAGAGTGACAGGAGGACAGACTCCAGGACGTTCCTGGAGAAAGGGAGAAGCGAAGCTCGCTATACTTGTGGGGTAAGTTTGTTCCTGCTACCTGGGTTTTTCTCTCTCATTTGAGGCTTAAGCATGTGGTTTGGGGGAAGCAAAGGAAGTGGAGTAAACTGGGATGTGTATGAAGTGTCTGAGGGTATTTAACTGTCTGAAATCCTGCCTGGATTGACTCTGAGCCAGGTGATAATCACTGACTAATCCCTCCGCTGGCAGATCCTGCCCAGATTACATGGCTGTGTGTCTCTGTGCCAAGGTGCCTACCAGAGGTATTTGCAGTGAGGGTCTTGAGTTGTATGCTAGAGAAACAGACGAAAAAGTGTTTTGACTGCAACAATTGGCTGCAGAAGAGAAATACGTGTGTGTGTGTGTGTGTGTGTGCTCATGTCACGGTAACCGCTGTGTGCAGTTGCATGTCAGGGTTAGCAGGCAGAGAGGTCAGTAGGTATAGCCAAATTGTGTTGCTTGTTACATTTCACACAAGTAAATCTGTACATAATCAGGATTCAGTCGACCATGTAAATTTTAACAGTTTTTGATTCAGATTTGCAAAATATATCTGGCCAGGAGCGTCAGACATGCTCTAAGCATTTGTAGCTCTAGCTGAAGTATGTGATCTGTGGATTAAAAAGCTGCTTACACTAGTAAGGTCCCTAAAACACATTTATACCATGATAAAGGGCCCTGTAGTAGGCTAGAGTTTTTCTTTCCCTGTAATGTACACGCTACTGCTCTTGCTGCCAGATAACACAGGCTGTTGTCAGCACCTGCAATAGGGAGTTTTCTAGCTGAACGTTGGCCTTTCCAAATGCCATTGAAGAAGTCCGCCTGCTAAGGGAAAGGAGGAACAAGAAGGAATATCAAATTATACATGGTTATTATACTATATTATAATATATTAGGTTTTGCTTTAGCTAGTATATATAATATAACATATCTAATAGGTAAACAGGGCATCAAGTAACTGACACAGCTCAGTTAACATCTATGGAGTTGCACTAGTGATGAATTAGTCCCCGATTGCCTGCTAGCATTGCGAATCTCTGAGAATGCTTGCATGAAAATACTGTTATGACACCTGCTGCCTGTCCCAGCCAGAATGTTGTGCCTGTACTGTTTTAGGATAACATCACTCAGTTGATTTCCCCACATGGTACACAGGGCTCCTGGCTACGGTATTTTGAGTACAGCTAGTCAGAATATTTCTAGTGATGAACATCAACAAGATATTGAAATATGGAAACAGAAGTTATAAAAAGAAAGCTAATCATCACTCTGTGTGTATGTGTGTGTTCTTTTTCTCCCTTTTTTAAACATAACTCTAACCCTGGTCAAAAATTTCAGTTTATACATAGAGCAAAATATTTGCTTTTCATTAGCTGTAGTCCTGAGCCTTTATCTAAGGAGCCTCCTTTCCCAGAACTCAGTCAAAACTAGGATAAATGGGGTTGTACTGATCCTGTGGATGCTCATTTTGATTTCTTTCCAGGACTTGTGATGGCTTCAGCTTGGCAGAAAACTCAGGAATACTACAGCTGGGTCCTTGAAAGCGGAGGTAAGTGCCTTAAACAGAAATCAATACATACACACACAGTAGTGTGATCACAAAGAACAAACTTAGAAGAAAAGTGATCCTTATATGAGTGTGCATTTTTTCACTAGGCAGATTTTCACTTTTTCCTCCCTATGATCATGAACTTCCTTTAAGTCTTGAAATACGTACGAGGGAGACTCCAGCAGGATCACAGTAAGGACTGAAGGGGCTGGGGATTTCCCCAGTCCGTAGTGGGGAACTCTTGGCAACTTTCTGTCTCACCTACAATGGCAGACTGACCAACAAGACATGTTCAGGACTGCCTTTTAAATCTGAGATATTATAAAAAAGTGAATTTTTTAACATGCATATTGATGCATCACGGGAAACCTTAGTAAAACAAAGAGTTAGTACTTCATGTGTTTAAACTCATGAAGATGTCAGTAAGATGTGCTATCTAATAAAATATTGATAGAAGCCATTGCTCAGTGTTTGAAGGTTTTTCTCTCTGCAGTTAGGAGACCTCAGGGCTTCAGTTGCTAGAGGTTCTGCAGGTCCAGTTTAGCAGAGCCCTGTGGCACCCTCGGAGTTAAATGTCAGAACATGCCACATAGTGGCATGAAGGTGGAATGGCAGGCCTGCATGGTGGCCCTGAGAGGGGAAGGATATGGGGCCAAGTGCGTAGGTTTCAGGACTTGAATTTCAGAAGAGAGTCTAATTCAAGACTTCTGACAGACTGTAAAATCCAGAACTGGGATATCAAAGAGCTCTTGACACAGAGATCATAGCAGAAATAGTAAAGGATTTGCAGGTTTAGAAGGAAGGGAGATTAATAGAGTTGTGTGGACAGGAACAACATCTTAAAAAAACCCTGATGCCCATTGGCAAGAATGTGTGAAGAACACAGGAAGGGGATGCAGCATTAGTGTATGTGCCATGTAACTTACCAGTGAGCCAAAGACCGAATTTCAGTAGAGGATTTCTGTGAGGGTCCAAGGACTAGAATAGTAAGATGGGATCTGGGGCTTGGGACTGGCATGTCAGGAAGTGAAGAGAGATGTTGAGAGAGTTTAGTAGAGCAGTGACCTCAGTGGGAATGGGAGAAGAATGTGTAAATAAGAACTAGAATATTTTTCCCCTAGGATTTGGGGGAGGTGACAGGACAGAAATCCTGTTGAACTTCCCTTTCCTAAAGGACTGAGGAGCAGTTTCAAGAGAGACGTGTGTTTAGTCATTTTCCAGTGAAACTGTATGCTTTCAAGGGAGTCCACTCTATGAGTAGATCTAAAAGGAAAGGTATGGAGAATTTCAGATGGCCTGAACATTGTGGAGAAAAGAGGAAGTAGTCTCTATGACTGAAATAATTTATTGCTGAGCTTTAAAGACTTAAGCTCTCGCAGATCCCGGAAATGGTTAGTTTGTTCTGTGCTTCCCTGCTGAACCTGTCTTGAGCTTCTTCTTTCTCGCCTGGGGGACAATATTGCAGCCTGTCATGAGGAGCTCAGCTTGTATCAGGAAAGGCCTGTTCACTACCATACAGCTAAAGACTTGCACTCAGCAGAGGGCTCTTCTAGGTCCTACAGCCCCAGCCCTAATGTAGTGTTAAAGCCTTTTAGCAGAGGCTGGCACATGGAGTCCCAAGGTGGAAGAAAAGCCAAGGATCTGCTTTGTACAGATGCATGAGATACCAGTTTACTGCTAGAGGACATGTGGGACGGAAGCAATGAAATATATCTACCATAGAGCAAACAAGACGTGCCAAGTTTAGCTATGTGTTTTGCTTTTCAGATCCAAGGACAGACCCATGGCCCCTGGTCTACTCTCCACTTCCAGTCACCCTTCTCTTTGCCTTCTACCTCTTTGTTGTGGCACTGGGGCCATGCCTCATGCGCAAGCGGGAGCCACTGAAGCTGAAAGGTCTGCTGATTACCTACAACCTCGCTATGGTGACATTATCAAGCTATATGTTTTATGAGGTGAGGAGACTGGATCTTCCTCTCATTCACAAAATTAATGGTGAAAGGTTACTTAATGACCAAGCTAGAAGTTGGAATCTCCCAGGTAGTCACAGAGCATATGCAGGACTCCTCATTTTGTCTCAAACCTGCCTGATAAGGTGCTCACCTCTGAAAATGAGGGAACTTCTTTTCCAGACTTGCACAATCCTCTCCAAGCATATCAAGTGCATTGCAGCTTCCTGCTTCCATAAGTGTTGATTGCATTGCTTTCTGCTGGTTTGATGTGTGGACAATTCTAAAATATTCTCAGCTGAGACCCACTGGCTTATTTTATGTACACCACTGAATATTCTTCAAATAGGTAGGGCTGAACAGGTTTGATAAACAACTTGATGTGAACAAATTTGCCAGTTAAATTTATGGTCCAATTCTTAGGTTTAGTTAAAGCAAATTGTAAATTTTTTGAGGAAATACTGCTAGATCTCAGGATAGGTATGAAAATTGATTGCCTATGCATGCTTGTTCAGTTATACTGGTTACCTGGTATAGCTTTTGGCTTTCCAGTTAATAGGCAAATGCAACTAGCCAAACCAAATAGTGTAATGTTTACAAATGAAAACACTTTTTAGAGAAACTCTGAAACCTAGAATTCACTGTTCCCACTAAAGTATTTTTGAGCAATCCAGCAATTGCATAAAGAGTTACAAACTTGATCAAACTGAATATTCATTTTCTGATTCCAACAAGGACATGAAGTATTTTCTTTCAGGTTTTACTTTTTGCTCAGCCACAGAAGCTGCATGGATTTTCAGTTAGTGAATGCTAGATTGAGACCCTGTGGCCTTTATCATGAATTTGTACATCTTTTAGAAATGGATGGTGTTGAACAGAAAATGAATTCCTGTTGCTTTTCTTTCTTTCAGTTTCTGGTAACTTCAGTCTTGGACAACTACAGCTACCTGTGCCAACCAGTGGATTACAGCCGAAGTGAACTAGGAATGAGGGTACAGTTCTGTACAAAGCTTGCCTTAGGCCCTGCTCTGCCTCTGGGTATGCAGATTGTTTTGCTGGTAAATAGCAATTTGCATTCCTAAGAAGCGTTTTGCTTGTAAATTTATTTCACTAAATTGTCTGCTTTAGCAATTGCATTTAGCTTTAGCTCTCTAGAGATTAATCACCTCATTTGATATAGCCATCTAAGTTCCCTCTTTGACCAGTGGAGAGAGGGTGATCCTTCCATTTGAGGACAGATGTCTAATATATGTATCACAAATTACCTCTGAAAGATATGTGGCACTCTCTATTGATTTTGTAAGGATTCTGGGTGATCATTGTCAACTAGAAAACCAATTTTTATATCCTAATATTTGCATAGCATAAATCTCACTCAAAATTTCTGTGAACTGGAGGATCCGGCTAAAACTATTTCTTGTTTGGCTAGCACAGGGGGACCTGGGTCTCACCATCTTCAGCTTTTCAAAATACCGCATGATTTTTTTTCTCTGTCTGAATTTGGAGCTATTATATTTTGCCTCCAGATAAAAACAGGCTTCAAATGGCTGCAAGCATGGATATTAGCTTTGTGGCTTTCCAGGTACTTGCCATCAGGCTAGAAATTGTTGTTGAATAGCTCGCCTTGCCTTGCCAAAGAACAAACAACTTAGCAAACAAATCATCTAACCAGCCAAAGCTACTAAAATGCTAAATGAATTCTTCTCCTCCCTGCTCCTTCCTGAGCACCCACTCTGGGGAAAGCAACAGCCATAACAGACCCAACTTAGTTTTTCGCCTTGGCTGTTGAACCCAGGTGGGCAGCTTTCACATACTGCATGGATCAATAGTTAAAAATCTACGGTAGTAAAACTAAGCAGTGATTTTTCCTTGAGATCTAACAGCATTTCCTTGTGCTGCCCAGCAGATGGCAAGAGTGTGTTGGTGGTTCTTCTTTTCCAAAGTCCTCGAGCTGCTGGATACGGTAAGGGGGGCCTTGGCTCCATAGCAGAACTGGGGCTCCGAAATAAATCACTTCCTTGTCAGGAAAGGGCAGAGTGCCAAAAGCTAGTGTCCTGGGTTGATCCTGTATTGATTTGGGTGATGCTTTTCAGTAAATGCTTTTTTTTCATGTGTTCTGCTCTGCCTGTTTGTGAGAATACAGCTGACACTGTCAAAAAATAGGGCACAGCTTCAGAGTATGGTTACGTAGAGACATTTTGCCTGCAAGAGTGCAGCACTGCCACTGGATAGCATGCTGCTAGGCTTCCTCAAAAGCCTCTTTCCAAACAAACAAAAATGCTGAACCTATGTCCAGTTTGCCAGTCTCTATCCCAGTGACTGTATACGCGTTCCACTCCTCAGCACCTGTTCTGTAAGTGGATGTTCCCTTTAAATCACAAACAGTCCCTAAGGGAGAAGCTTTAACCTTAGCTACTGCCAAAAATGGTCTACCAAAATCTTAGTTACCAGTTGATAAAGGCTGCCGGAATATCTGCCTCTATACAGGAGCTGTCATTGCTGGTCCGGATGAATGACAGTGGTTAGTTATGCAGTAAAGGGACTGCATGTGTCCTGGTAGTTCTGCTGCTGCAGATTATTCCAAAGCTGCAGGTTAAAGGTTTGTATCCCAAGAGAAATCAAAAGTCCTTGTGAAGGCACAACCATTTTACAGCTTGTACGTTAGTTGTTCTCCTATATTTCAAAGAACTGAGAACTGAGCCTGAACTAAGAAGGGAATCACACTTCTCAACTTGATTGGCCAGGGAAGGCTGTATTCTAGCTTGTGTAGGACTCCACAGTCTGGTGCTCGTTGTGGGGATAAGTTGACAACACATTGCATTGTGAATCAACATGTGGAGCCTACCCAGACCTATTGGCAGTGGGTTTGCCCATCCTCTCTGTGTTCTCATCAGCAAGTGAAGCTGCTTTTCATCATCTTTTTTTTTTTTTTTAAATCAGTGGCAGAGGAAATGGGGTTGGGAAGATTCGGAAGCATCATTAACTGTTCTTATCACCTTCTGGTATAATATCTTCCTCTGTCTAAACACATCAGCTCAAGACTTTCCTTTGCCGGGTTTCTTCCAGGTTTTCTTTATTCTGCGCAAGAAACAAGAACAAGTGACTTTCCTGCATGTATATCACCACGGCACGATGCTGTTCAACTGGTGGTCAGGCGTCAAATATGTTCCTGGGGGACAAGGTAAGTTTCTATGGACATCATGTGCTTCAATTTTTCCTGGGCTTTGGAGATAACATAAGCAGTGCAGATGGGCTGACTGATAGGCAGGAATCTCACCTATTTCCAAAGGTGTGAAAAACATGTGAGTTTCAGTGGATACCATCTGCTCAGTTCTTTGGGCTATTTAGACTGCTATATTCACTGCCTCATCCAGAACAAGAATGTGCCAGTCATTCCCTGTGCAAACAGAAAAAAACAGCACAGTATACAAGGTCTATTCATACCTCACCCAGACCTTCAATTACCATTCAGCTGGGCCTGGTTCAGCAGCCCAGATTCTGACTACCTTTCTTGCCTTGACTGTACTCAGCTTATTTCTCACTCCCTTTCTGGTCTGTACCCAGACTGCTTCTTCTTTCTGCTCCACTTACACAGAAGCATCTAAAGCTGACACAGAGTGCTAGACAAGTACTACAGAAGAAGCTGGGGTACTCTTTTTTTTGGGAGGCGAAGTTACTTTGACTGAATAGCCTTGGCATCAGAATGGTATGAAATACTTAGGCCAGATCAATAATTCTCTCCTCTGCCTTTGAAGTTTTCTGAAATCTAGATATAGGATGGACATACACTGGAGGGAACAGGGAGAATATGAAATACGTCCTAAGCAGAGGCTAGATTGAAGGTTCACACAAATGTATTTTGAGAGCATTATCACTGTGGATGTCAGCTCATTGCAAAGTTAGTTTTGACTGGTTTATGTGTCTTGCTCATCCTGACTTCTTTACTCCTCAGCCTTCTTTATTGGGATGTTGAACTCCTTTGTACATATCTTCATGTACACGTACTATGCCCTGGCAAGCCTGGGACCACAGATGCAGCGTTACCTGTGGTGGAAGCGTTATCTAACCATCATGCAGCTGGTAATCAATTCATGTATTCATCTCTGCACTTTCGCTTCTTGGTTATAGCCCCTGCTCTCTGAGTCTGTCCTTCTGTGGGGGCTCAACTCTTTCTGTTTATTTCCTGTGGAAATGATCATGTTTCTTAGGTGTCCTAATGTCACCCTATGAGAGGTGAATTGATCAGTGATGTGTTCTGAATACTACTCTCAGAAAACTACCAAGAGGCCTTCAGTGACTACATTAGCTTCCAAATAATAAACCTGATTTTGGTAATGAGAAGAAAAGAGAGGAAAAATAAAAATTATACTTCTCTCCTGTTATATGTATCAGCCTTTTCTCCACTGGAGCAGCTTGATTTTGAGATGTTGGGCAGTAACTTGGTAGAGCTTTGGGTTGTCTGTAGGGCAGGAAATCGGGCAGCTTTCATTCTGTTTCTTCAAAAAGGAAGGGCATGGCTAACTGTAGGCAAACAGAGAGGAGTTAAAGAAAATAAAGGTGTGCGTTTTATTCCCTATATGGAGAATCCCCTTGGATTTTCTTTTCCTCATCTCTGAAAAGGTCCTGACAATTCCACTCTGTATTTTTTTTTTTCAAAAATAAAGCATAAAAGCAATGTTCTAGACCAGGACAATGATTACAGTAAGCATGTGGGAGAGTTAATTCCACACAAAGAGAGATTATGGAAACAGAGTGTGTGGTTACCAAAGAAGAGAAGTAGATGTAAAATAGTAGTGCATAAAAGGCTGGCCCACAACTCTTATTTATCCTGGATGGTAAAACCCGAACAAGAAAGGGCAGCATGAAATCAAAAGATATTTGTAATGCAAAATATAGCACAGGACATCAGTTTTTATTTAATGAATTCTCAGTTTGTAGAACTCATTAATTCAGGGTATTGAGACAAGTTTAAATGAAGAAAAGCAGCATCTGTATTTCCTTTCTATAAACTAAAATATCAGTCATAGTCGTTACAGGTATAATCTGATTGCCATCTGAGGACAGGAGTCTCCCACCTTTGCTCTCCATAGTCCAAAAAGAATTGCTGGCCAGTGGCAGAGAAATGACCTAAGGTCTATGGTCTGTTCTTACATGGGAGAGGCTGAACTCCAGAACTGCTTCTCGTAGCAGTGGGCAAGGCTTAATATTTGGTGGACATATGATATCCCTTTATCTTGTGCAAAACACTGTTGGGCTCAAAAGACAAGTTTTACAAGGTGTGCAGGTGGTACTCTGGGTTGAGGACACAACTAATATGAGTGATGCTCTTCATTCTTGGCCAAATATTCAGTCTGGGTATTTCTTATGTAGGATACCTAATCTGGCTGCTTCTTTCCTTCCCCTCTTTCAGTGCCAGTTTGTGGCCATTGCTGCTCATTCTTCCTACAACCTCTTCACAGAGTGCCAGTTCCCTAACGGCTTCAACGCTGCAGTCTTCCTCTACATTCTCAGCCTTATCACTCTCTTTCTACGCTTCTATTATCGAACCTACATTAGGGGAAAACAGGAGAAGCTCACTTAAAGAAAACCAAAGAGGAGAGTGAGCATAGTTTGATGAATTTGCACATTCTCTGCTGCTTCTACCATGACTGCGTGAAGAAAATGTATTTAGAAAGAGTGTGGGAGAGTTATATGTGCAGACTCTTGGGTGCATTAAAATATTTCAAGTGAGGAAGAGAAGAGGAAATACCAAAAAACCGGGATTAGAGTATTGAGGAGCTCACTTATTTGATGCTGATGCAAATCCAAGCCAAATAGTCATCAACATAGCAGCCTTTGTGAAATTAGCCTAAAAGGATCCCCTCCTGCCCTTCCATCTGTCAGCTCAATTTGCGAGGTCTAGCATCCCACCATGACTCCGTGGCTCATTTCTTAGACTACAAAGGGTTTGTTTCCATTCATAAGTCCATCTCAGCTTATCTTCGTTGATCAGGCAAGGTCAGGTTCCTCCAGCCTGAGAGCAGTGTTCAGGTAACAGCAGAAGTCAGGAACTCACGGGGACTGCAGGATGTGCTCTATTGTTTGCTGCATCCCAGCCTTTCCTCTTAAATGCCCTCACCAGGACTAGGATGAGTTACAGCTATATAGGCCTGATGATTTCACTTTACATTAGTGTAAACAAGATGGAAACTGGACATTCTGTATGAAAAGCTGACTCTGCTCTGAAACTAAAGAGAAGGCATTATTAGTCTCTGGTCTGTCATTCAACCATTTTCACCCTAAGCAAGAAATTAGTGTAGTGAGAGTCATCATAGACCATTTTCTGGAACACTTATTTGTCTTTGGTTGCTCTCATAATGCTAGAGAGAAAACTTTTTATGCACAAGGATCACTTGTCATTACTGCTTTGAGATGCCACATTTTTGAACAGCCAGAATGGATTGAGCCCCATTCACAACATTCTTCTCCAATTTGTAATTACTGTTATTATTTTAATCTTTCATTAAAGGTAAAAATGATTTACACCACCGTAAGCAACCACCTTCATGACTGAATTCTACTTGTATTAATACAAAATTTACCAAGTCAGCTCCCTGGCTAGTGTAAAGCTGCATAGCTCCATTGACTTCATGATACGAGTTATTAGCACCTTTTGGCTCCTAAATTGGTTAAAAAGTTAGAATTTGGTCCCTATGTTCATCTACAGGCACTTAAATACCCCTAAAGCTTTGATATGGTAGCACTTTTGGAAATCCTACATTTAGATTTTAAACTATAAAATAATATTTATTTATTCTATTTTTTTATTTTAAAAATACTATTACGCAGTAGTGATTTTTTTTTTTTTTTTACAGAAAGCTCCTAAAGGAGAATTTTAGCTTTAGAATTAGTAACTTCGGGACATTGCTATTGCCAAGAGAAACTCACCTTAATTTAAACAGGCCTAACTCCTCTGGAAAGGAATTAGAGGATTGTATGTTAGCCTGTACCTAGAAAATGGGTACACCCAAAAAATTGTGTGCTTTGCACTGAGTTTGGAATTCAGTGGCTATGCAAAACAAATGCATCTTGTTCATCACTAGTCTGCATGCATATGCTATACCTTTCCCTTAGCTACTATATACACGTCTTAAGATAAACCAGTATTCCTCCATTCCTTTGCCTCCTCCCCTCAAACACATACAGAAAGGATTTGTTTGTGCTACCACAGTAATACATTATGAACGTCATTCCACTGATTTCAGTCGTCTTTTTTTTTTTTTTTTAATTTTCACTGGTAAGTATGAAAAGAGACGCACAGATTATTTTACATCTCTCTGCTAGCTCTTTTTCTTCCTGGCAAGTATTTCCTTGCCCTACCCACTAAATAAATTGTGCTGCTTTTGCATACTAGAATATTACTGTTTTTAGAGCTTTGAACAATAAACCTCTGGGTGAATCCTCCATTCTTTCCCTTTGTTTGGTGAGGCGGGAAAATAATCTGCTGTTTATCTAACACTCTACTCACATTCAAGGTTTCCCCAAAGGCTTCTCCAACACTGAACGCTTAGTGCAAGTAAAGCTATTTTATTACTTCTGTCCATTAAATGATTCACTTATGGCCCTATGATGCTTAAATCATCACTGCATTTGGCCATGCAGTTTTACGGTAGAACGTAACTCTTCCTGCAGCTGGCTAAATTATCTGTGCTTAAAAAGAAATCTAATGATTTCAGCTCATTTTCCTGTATGTGAGGTGATCATAAACAGATCTTGACCTGAGTTTTTCCTCACATAAGCTTTCTCAGTTTGTAGTTACCAATTTCAAGGGCTTCACTAATAATTTTATTCCAGAGTGATACTCAAGTATTTTAATTTTCCTTGATTTATTCATAATTCAGGACAGCTTAAAAATCAGAAATGAGTTGGAAAGTCAGATGAGATTACTCAACATCTTTGCAAATCCTTTTATTTAAATTTTTAAACATGTCAACTAGCTTTTTTTTTGAAGTAGCCCATCCAGCTAAATTTGTATCTGTGTAAGACAGTGCTAATTGTAATGGGTTCTGGACCAGGACTGGCCTCACGGATTGCAATGAAATATGAAAACTTCAAATTGCCATTTGACAACTTGTAGTGAATGACCCATCATCCACACGGTAACTACTATTTGTCCTAGTCATGTAATTCTCAGTCTACCTATCCTTGTCCCTCTTCCTCTCAGCTTGGGTTAGTGGCCTGATCTTGCACTTCTGTGCCGGCAGGAGCTTTCTGTCCTGACTGCAGTGCTCATAAGATGAAAATGAAGTATTTTCACCTGGGTGATAAAGAAGGATTAAGTCTGCCTAGAGACATCCCGCTTTGCATACACAGATGTATTTATACGAGGCATAACCATTATAAAAGCATCAATGCAAACAAAATCCACTTGTGACAGTGCTTGCAACAGTGAAGATAAAATTGCACAATTACAGCTAAGTGGCTCTGCACATCTTGATTCTCTCCTCCTTTAGACTGTATTCCTCCATCTTCATTTTTCTGATTTAGATTAGGATATCAGAGTTGGTATTTTCTGCTTGGGGCATCCTGTTGTGGCAAGAGCAAAACCCAGAGTAGAGGTATGTGCTCCTGGAATTTAAAAAAAAAAAAAAAGGAAAAAAAAGGCATAGAATGAGATTTGCCCTTTAAGATCAAGTGCCTAGAGTTACAGATTACATCACAGAAATGTACTGTAAGTCAAAAGGCCTAGAAATTATAAATTGCAAGTTCGGACGATTCATGCTGTTTGGCAGAGACCAAAGCTTTGAGCTGAAAATATCCTGTGGCAATTGCTCTGGGCCAAATGCTGATGCCACCAGTATCCATGACAAAGTCTTCAGATTTTACTGGAAACAAGATGGCACAGCCGCATGCAAAAAAAGATGCATTTAGCTACATGGCCTGGTTTGTGTGGCAGGAGACCTGGGTGTTATTCAAGCTCAACAGATGACTTTTAAGAGAATAGCTGTGTGCAAGTCTCCCCCTCAAAAAATGTGGGTCGTTACACCTTCTTAGAGCACTTTGCATTCACAGGACGTCAAGCATAATGTAAGTAGTCTATTTGAATGAATAGGCTTGATTTCTGGTAGTGCGCAGCATCTTTCCTACTGTTCAAGTCAGTGTTAGTTATGGATGTTATGAGACCAAATTATCTTCGAATAAACCAGAACATTTACTCACTACTTACTTTCTCTCTTAAGATATATGAGAGGAATTCTTATTTTAACCAAAACAAAATACAGAAGATAAAATCAATTATTATTTGATGTCCCCCCTCCCCCCACCATCAGTGCATGACGGAAAGTTTCCAGAGGAACTCAGGCTTATAATTGCAAAGCCATATAAAATACTGGAACATGACTGGGTTTAGCTATTGGATTTTTTTGGATACTACCAGAAAATATGGCATAATTTTAAAAAGGCAGAATGACTCTAAACAATTAATTAAGCAAAAACAGGATGCAGTAGGTTGCTATGTAAAAATAAACAAAAATCTGCTGATACAGATGTAAAACACCTCCAAACCAAACATTAAAATAGATCAGCCAACAGTATAAATAGAACAGTGTGAATTTGCTGAATTCATTAATGAATCACTTCATGAATTAGGCCTTGATAGATGGAGTGCTCACATCCAGATGTTTACTGTGATTTGTCAATGGCCTTGCACTTAATCCTCCTGGACAGGAAATAAGAGTCTTTGCTCTAGGATCTCCCTCAGGGACTGCGGCAGACTCTCTTGCTCGCTCATGCTCTGGCCTGAATCATCATAATGCAGGATCAGGCTGCTGGAGAATTAACAAAGTGGAAGGGGAACAGATTGGCCTTTAACCCCTTCAGGTCCTTTTCCGCTTCAAATGGCTTTCTCACCCTCTGCCAGGGTGGGGGTGCTATTTAGCCAGTGCCTGGAGAAGACAGAGAGGCATGACACGTAGCCTCCCAGGATGCACATTTGTGGGGTCCCCGTCCCCACAACCTTCTAGTCTCACCTACTAGTCTCTAGTCCTGGGGGCAGAGCAAGCCCCTAGAGGTTAGTGGATGTCTCACCACATCTCAGCATCGTATGTTTATTTTCATGATGCTGCAACTCCACAGCAGCTGTCAGTGATAGGGCTGGCCCAGGAGGGAGTATTTGTGAAAAGATGAAGTGTCCCTAAGGTGCCCTTAGTCAGGTATACAAGAGCATCTGTAGTGTGCATGCGTGAGTATGGGTAGATGAATGCAAAGTCTCTGCAGACTACCTCAGTTTCTCACTTCACAACATGTGAGACCCCCACACAGGATGTGTAACTCGTTTGGTAAGAAGGTCAAGGCCTGGTGTGTGCCCCACTGAACAGCAACCATACACACCACTACCACTCCTGCTGCGTAAGGCCATCCATAGGTGCTACTCATCGGCTCATCATGGCCTGGATCAGCCAGTTACATCCACCCCAGCACCTCAGCACAGGGAGAGGCTGCTGTGCAATGCTGGAAATGCATCACAGCTAGGCTGGCTGTTGAGGGAGCGAAAGATGGGAGACAGTGGCAGAAGTTTCATGTGGTGCACGTGATTTCATAAGTCTGACTATGGGGTTGTATTATTTAAGTCTCTGGCACGATATTGTAAGGGGCATGAGGGTGTGGTCCTTCTTTTCTCCTGGTGGAGGGGTTGGTAAGTTAGTGTTGGGGATGCAGATCTGCCTTCATGGAAGGATAGAGGCTTGCTAGTTTGAACAGAGTTTCTTCTTCTGCAAAGCATTACTCTTATGTAAGCCTCACACAGGCAAAAGCTGGTAAAATGAGGTATCATCTCAGACGAATCACATTCAGGCAGCCTCTTGATGCTGCCTAAGAAACTAGCACAGTCCCATTTACTAGCCCCCCATCCAGCCACAGGAAACCCTCAAATGAGGTTGCAGGATAAGCCACCATTGATGCTGTGAGGAACCAATAGGGGGGAGGGGGGAAGAAAGAAAAAAAAAAAACTCTTCCAGAGGGGATAGCAATAGACATGATGACTGGATTAGAAAAACTGACAGATTTGGATAGAAGCAGGAGCTGGAAAGAATGGTAAATTTTAGCATGGATGTGCTGGAGTGTATGAAACCCCAGGGAGCCCCTGGTTAAGACATTAGTAGTGCATCACAGCACTTGCAGCGTCACACTATTCTGCATGCTCTCCTTTCTCTCCAGTATTTTGGCTTTCTGCCGGTAGCACTGCTCTTCAAGAAAGTGTTCAGAGTCATTTCACCACACACGAAAAATCAGAGATGCTACATAACAATTGAACTTTGAACTTCCCTACTTAGAGGAGAGTTTTCTTCCTCTTTAATATCACCCTCCCACCTTCTCTTGACCCTTCCTCTCCTCTTTCCTTGCACACACTTACACAGATACCCTGTCCTAAATTCTCCATGTTGCTAGAGCTGTAGAGGAAGTAGTAGTTTTCTGTTCAAATACTATACAGAGCAGCTGTATTTTACGGCTACATCAATAAATAATGCACATTTTCTTCATTGAGTTTTCAATGAGGTTTTCATAGAGATGAATGTGAGTGAGTCTGTCTCTTAGCACTTTAGCACAATCCCATCTGCCTGTAGATTCAGGATGTGAAACACCGTCCTATAACATTGAGAAAGCAAACTACAAACTTGTTTTTCATCAAGTGAGAATTTAAATTCAGTATCATCTCTTCCAGGCATTCAAGAAGTGCTGCGCTACAGAGTGTAACAGAATGTGGCTTCTCTCCCTGTTGTTGATGAAGGAATGATGGGGGTGGGAAGAAGGGTGTATATGTTCAAATATGTGCAGGAACAGCAAGCTGAATGAAAAAACGTAGAGGTGAGCGAGCAGGCACAGGAGCTGGCGCGTTTCGTGCTGTGTTACTGGCTATATTAATGTGCAGATGAGAGCACAGTTGCATGTCTCTGGTACGAAAGAGTGCAACCAGCCCTGTGAAAGGGAAATGCTCATGGAGCAGGCTCTGACAGTGAACACAGTGCTGGCTGGACACCAGAGTTCCTGGTGTGCAATTTATTAATTCTGGACTGGCACTACCTCCGTGAGGTCTATGTGAACATGTCCAGGGATGTTTCCTCTTGAAATGAATGATTATTCAAGGCAAGGCTTGGAGGGAGAATATCTTGCTTTAGACCAGCTGATAGAGCTGGAAAAAAAGACTAATTTTCCAGTATGCAAGTCCTTCCTCAGGTTATTATCCCTGAGATGCATTGATAACAACAGATCAGCTGTTATTGGTAGGGGTGCACAGGTGTCTGTGTTTACTATTAGTTTGCCATTCCCTAAGGATATTATACTATATCTTGCAGGTTTGATATACTACCCTGTTAAATAACTGCTCCTGTAAATCAAACGGCCATTGTTTTCAAAGGGCTGCTCTAGAAAACACACCTGCAATTTTGCATCTAGGAATTACTCCTGTGAGTAAAGCGGCTCCTGTATTCACCTGCACAGCTACGTAACAAGTCAGTGGTTCTGTGCTCAGCTATCAGAGGGAAATTATAGAACATGACCATGTCACTAGGAAATCCTCACTTATGACTTCTCCCATCAATTACTTTTTTTTTTTATATGTGGCAATGTTTTTAATATTCTTGGGCATATTTCATACACAGAAGTAATATCTTACATTAGGTGAAAACCCATTAATACCTGTGAATCTAGGTAAACTCAGTAAGAATGTCACTGCAGTGATGCCAGCTGGAAGGCAAAATGGTTTTCCACTTAATTTTATATATTTTACACTAGTTTTTGTTAGAAACCTAAAAACTCCAATGGAATACATGTGTCTATAGGTTTTAATCCTATAGTATTTGTATTTGTATGTATTATATTTCCCTGCAGACTAGAATAGATGAGCTCATGATGTGGATATAGAAAACAAATAAGATCTTAGCATTGATTGTATTACTGATCTGTTACTAAAGTGATCATGTAAAGCTGGTTCGAGCCCTTTTCTCTAATAAAATGCACACCTATTGAAATTTATCAGCTTTGGATGTGGATTTAAGAGCGCATCGAAGTGAATGCATGCTCCTGGGTTGCATACGCTAAAACGCTAGGCAGGAAAACGCTAGGCAGGAAGGTGGCCTGGCTCATGTCTTTCACTGGCTTTGGAAGCTGCTTTTGGGGCTGCACCACAATCACAATAAGCTTGCGAGGAAAAGCAAAGCAAAGCAAACTGACGTCCCTCTAAACCTTTTCTTTGTTGTGATTATATGGCGCGGGGAGGGGGAACCAAGAGGCTCAGGGAACCCCCGAGGCTTTCACTGGCCCGATTACGATTGTCATTACCGGTAAGTGTGTGTGTGGGGGGGGGGGTGATGGGGGGGTTATTGCCAGAGCCCTCCCCGAGCCCGCCCACTCCCTTTAACAAGTAATCCACGAGTGGGGCTGCGCCATAATCCCTTGGTGGGGTACGGGGGGGGGGGGAGGGGAAGGCGCGCGAGCCCGCGTGGAGGGGTCGCGGCGGTGCGCGGCCGCGGTGCTGCCCCTGACCGCCCGGAATCGGCCCCGCGCAGCGCCCCCCGCATCCCGGCGGGGCTTAGCCACCGCCTCGGCGCCGCCCCCCTTCCCGGCGCAGCCCCCCCCCCTCCCCCCCGGCACCTCTGGGGATGCGCCGCGGCTTCCCCGGCGGGGCGGGGAGGTGGGTCCGCAGGGAGCTCCCCTCCCCGGAAGGCGCCGGCGCGGAGTCCCCGCGGGGTTCGGCTGGCGGGGCGGGGGGATGCCGCAGCCGGGTAGGCGAGGGGGCTGCGGGCTGCTGGCAGCGGGGGCGCGGAGGAGCCGGGATCCTCCTTGACGTCAAGCGCTAATAATGAGCGCGCGTTCATATCCGGGTCCCCGCGCGGCTCCCCCACGGTCCCCTCGGCTGCGCGCCGCCGCGCACTGAGCGCGGAGGCGGCTCGGGCCGCGCCGCGCCGCGCCGCGCCGCGCCGGGGAGGGCGCCCGCCCCGAGGTGCCCGCGGCGGCGGGGCGGGGAGCGCCGCGCAGCATGCCCGCCGCCTGCCGCCGCCGCCGCTGCCCATGGAGATCGCGCTGGTGACTCTGGAGAACGGCGGCGCCACGGCCATCGCGGCCGGCGAGGATGCCGCGCCCGGCGGCGGCGGCGGCTGCTCCAGCGCCCGGGCTCGTCGCCGGGGCGACCTGCTCCGCATCGCCTGCGCCGCCGCGCCGCGCCTGAGCGACGGCAAGGAGGGTGCCCCGCCGCCGCTGCCCCCGCCGGACGAGGGGCAGCAGCCGCCGCTGCCTGCCCCCCGTGGAGGCGGCCCCGACGGGCGGGCGGTGCGCGGAGCCTCCCTGCTGCCGCCGTTGCCCCCTCCGCGGCTGCCGCCGCGTGCCTCGCGCCCCGGCGCGGCGGAGATGGGCCCCCCGGAGGAAGGTGGGCACCACCTGGGCATGGCCATGGCCATGGCAGCAGTCGGCGAGGAGGGGGAGGAGGAGGAGGAGGAGGCGGCGGCGGCGAGCCGGGGGGCCATGCACCACCAGCGGGTGCTGATCAACATCTCGGGGCTGCGCTTCGAGACCCAGCTGGGCACCCTCAACCAGTTCCCTGACACACTGCTGGGCGACCCGGATAAGCGCATGCGCTACTTTGACCCGCTCCGCAATGAGTACTTCTTCGACCGGAACCGGCCCAGCTTCGATGGGATCCTCTACTTCTACCAGTCCGGTGGCAAGCTCCGCCGGCCCGTCAATGTCTCCATTGATGTCTTTGCCGATGAGATCCGCTTCTACCAGCTGGGTGAGGAGGCTATGGAGCGGTTCCGGGAGGATGAGGGCTTCATCAAGGAGGAGGAGAAGCCCCTGCCCCGCAACGAGTTCCAGCGCCAGGTCTGGCTCATCTTTGAATACCCTGAGAGCTCCGGCTCAGCCCGGGCCATCGCCATTGTCTCTGTGCTGGTGATCCTCATCTCCATCATCACCTTCTGCCTCGAGACCCTGCCCGAATTCAGGGATGAGAGGGAGATGCCCGTGCCCCTGCCCCCACAAAGTGGAGTCTTCAATGGCACGACCGGGGACTCTCCACCCATGCAGCCACCCAGTAGCCTCTCTGACCCCTTCTTCATCATTGAGACCACCTGTGTGATCTGGTTTACCTTTGAGCTCCTTGTCCGCTTCTTTGCCTGCCCCAGCAAACCTGAGTTCTCCCGCAACATCATGAACATCATCGACATTGTGGCCATCATCCCCTACTTCATCACCCTGGGCACCGAGCTGGCCCATGAGCAGCAGCAGCCTGGGACTAGCAGTAGCAATGGAGGCGGGGGCCAGCAGCAAGCCATGTCTTTGGCTATCCTCAGAGTCATCCGCCTGGTCAGGGTCTTCAGGATCTTCAAGCTCTCCAGGCACTCCAAGGGGCTGCAGATCTTGGGACAGACTTTGAAAGCCAGTATGAGGGAGCTGGGCCTCCTCATCTTCTTCCTCTTCATTGGGGTGATACTGTTCTCCAGCGCTGTCTACTTTGCTGAGGCTGATGACCCCGAGTCTCATTTCTCCAGCATCCCTGATGCTTTTTGGTGGGCGGTGGTGACCATGACCACCGTGGGCTATGGTGACATGCGGCCTGTCACGGTGGGGGGCAAGATCGTGGGTTCCTTGTGTGCCATCGCTGGCGTGCTCACCATCGCCTTGCCTGTCCCTGTCATTGTATCCAATTTCAACTACTTCTACCACCGTGAGACTGATCACGAAGAGCAAGCTGTCCTCAAGGATGAACACAGCAGTGCTCAGGGTAGCACAGCTGGGGGAGATGCAAAAAGAAGATCCAGTAAAAACTCTCTGAACAAATCTGTTGTGCACTTGGAAAACAGTGAGGGGTTCAACAATGGTACCAGTTCTTTAGAGAAAAGCAATATCAAAGCTAAAAGTAATGTAGATCTCAGAAAATCTCTCTATGCTCTCTGTCTGGACACCAATAGGGAAACAGACCTGTAAGGAAAGGAGAGAGTTTGAGTTCAGAGATGCAGAAGGATTTGGTGGTGTTGGAAACTTACTACTAATATTACTCTTTTGGTACCACTTAGTGTTTTAAATCAGGCTATATTTTATAAATTGATCACTGTCCTGAGCAGACCTCCAGTAATACATGTTTTTATGTTCTTTTTCCATGACACAAAGGGTCACCTATTTTTAAAATAGACTAAGAATAATCTACACTCCATGATGCAGGAGCTGGTAAATTATGACAGTGCAAAACCTAATTTGTAGACACTTATTTTAGCAAATGGTAGTTGGTTTTAAGTGGGTCATTTGTAACCAATTTAGTTGTTCCAAGTTTAGTATTAAAGAGTTGGGGGATGTGTGTGTGGAGAGTGAATGGATTTAGGGGTGGGTGGGGAGGTTGAGTTTTTTTGTACTGTAGTTTCAAACTGAAATTATTCCAGTATATTTTATATTTGTATAACTGTATTTATGGGTGAAAGGGGATTTCTTATTCCTGTGAAATATGACTTCATTAAAGCACTAGGAAAATTAGCTGATCAGCACTTTCAGAATTTTCCACTTGTGATCAGTACAGATCTGGTTATCTAGTATGTGAAGTGAATTTGGTGCTTTTAACCCTATAGCAGAAAACTTGTTGTCAATGAGATGTTAGTTTCTTGTGAGCCTTAAATTATTAAATATTGTAGATATACTTCTTTTTAAATAACTTTATTAATTATCTTACTGTTTCAGAATTTCTAAATAATTCAGTCCTGTGCTTTCTCTCCGAGGAAAGAAGTATGTGCAGCTTTTTTTTAAGATTTTTTTTTCAGCTTTACAGTTTTATACCTTCAGTAAATTTTTGAGACTAAAAGAAAAAGGTTATTGCCTGCTGTTACTAATTTTGATCCAAGTGCACAACAGATAAAAAAAAAACGTTAGGGGGATGGATAGACATAACCTGAAAGCTAATTATGAGTGCAGTATCAAGTATCTGCGAAACTTTTTTTGTTGTATGCTTCAGATTGCTTTGGCATATGTTTCAGTCACCTTTATGTTTCCATGCCATTTGTGTACATGGTTCACTGTTTTTAATTATCATAGACTGGGAACGGATGGCACTTCAAGAATCTAACATGGCATGCTGTGCTACTTAAATGACCATTGTGTGGCTTATATCTTGTACTGAGATGGAAAGCATCACCTTTCACCATAACACGTCCTTGTTTTCTTTTATTTCCAAACAAAACCTTTTCAGTGCTGTGGATTTTACAGTTAAAATGTTGCTGAAAGACGAATGACAAATCATCTTCACCATGATAACACAGCACTGTGCAGCTTCCAAGTCAAGACTGATGCAGTTGCTTCTTTACTTTAGATGAAAAAGCTGTGTTATCCTTTTTTTTTTTTTTTTGCAAAGGACATCTCTCTCTCTTTTCCCCTCAAAACTCCTGTTGCATTGCTGAAGGATGCCTCCTGCCTTTACCAAGTACAGTGGCACAATAAGACTAGCAGAAAGAGAAGTCTTGGTTGTCAACACTCAAGGTTTGTTTTTATCTAATTTTCTAATACACTGAAGTAAATATTACGCCAGGATTGTAAGTTATCCAAGTGCATGAGATATATATGCACTGTGGTAAACTGATCTTGCAAAATGCTCCTGTAACATTCTGTAGCCCAGACACAAATCCTGCTTACCTGTCCTTTACCATGACTTTTAATAATAATAATAATGGAACAGTGAATGATATTTTTCCTTCCTATTCAGTAAAACATTGGTCATGGCAAGTGCCAGGCAGGTAGAATTGTTCATGCTTTGTACAAAGAACGGTCACAAGAGCTCAGTCCAAAGCTGGGGGGAAGAGGCTGAATTTAACAACCAGAGCACAGGATTCTTTATATTAATTTTAGATATTGGTTTCTTGGTTAGTTTGCTTGTTTATTTAGATGGAGAATTTTGCTGTAACATGCTGAGGAACCATCTGCAACAGGACTAAGGGTCTAGTCCTGCTGCACTCCAGACATAGGCAGATCTCCTGTTTGCTTTAGGGAGAGTTTTTTGCCCCAGGGTTTGCCATTTGGTGAGGCTGACTCTAAAATGAAACAAAGAGGTGGTGAAATGTGCCTGTGGCAAATTTTAAAACCTAAATCCATAGAATTAGAGTGTGTATTTTTTTTTTAATCAGGCAATTAGTTTGATTGACTTTAACTGATTAAACCTATCTAATAGCTGAATTAGTCCCAAACAATGAATTGAGGCTTGCAGGATCAAACTTTGGCTATGTGTCTGTGTAAGTGTTGCCTCTCCCTTCCTGACCGCTGATCCTCCATTGCTCTCCCAGTTGTACGTTGTGCTTAGTTAGCCTGTCAGCACTTCACAGCAGGGACCATAACAGTGGAAACCCGCACGTGGCAAGGGCTTCTGGATATTAACGCAGTGAATATAATATGTAATAGTAATTATTGCATCCAGTGGAGGAACACTAGCGTAAAACTAATGTAGGGGAGAGCAGATGAGGCCTATGGAGAGCGGCTGGAGCTGATCTTAAAAGTCCATTGGGGATGAAGAGGGAAGCTCCTGTCTTCCTCCTTCCTCCTTGGTCGTCTTCCTCCTACTGTGTGTCCTTCTGTTGCTTACCCTGGACTGGTTCTATCCTTGTGCAAGTACACGTGTAGATACAGACTCCTCTTCCAGGAGCTGCTTGAGCTCACTAATCTGGTAGAGAAGCTAACCTAACAACAAAAAATAGTTTTCTGGCACATTAAGGGGTTGAATAATTGTCTCATGGAAAGCAAGTGAGTGCCAGAGCCAGTGTAAGGAAGATGGGGGGAAAAGGTCTGTGGTGGAAGAAGGTGAGCAAGCAGGGGAGGCAGGAAATCTTTCCCTTTCAGTGGCAGTGAACTGTTATATTATCATAGCTGCTTATTGAACCCTACTCTGTGTTTGCAGAGATACTGCAGAACTTGGTCTTGCAGGATGCTGGAGGCCCTTAACCTCCCACTGGAACCAGTCGACAAAATTCAGCTCTGGGTTCCAGTGCATGCGCTCTGCTGGAACTGAGGAGAGGATTTGTCCCAGTAGGAGGAGTGGGCTCTTGTGCAGTCAAGGTCAAGCTCTGTGAGAGCAAAATACTCTGATTTCTGCAAAGGCTTGTATTCAAGCTTGTTGAATCATTCCTCAGCCTTCCATTGGAACTTGCTGTGATTTTCCATAATAAAACAAAAGAACTTTGCAATAAAAAGAAAACCAATTATTCTCAAAATATGAGTAAAGATATTTGTTTGGCTTAGCTTTCTAAACAGTTGTCAAGTGCAGTTTGAACTCTGCTTTGACACCTTCTTTACAAGGATGCATCATTTCTGTTGGCTTATAAGGCAGTAAAGGATTTTCTTTCTAATGAGAGAGATTGCTGCCAGACACTGAGTAATAGGACCAAAAACATGGTTAGATCACAGTTCAGCAAAGCACTTAGCATGTGCTTAGCTTCAGCACATGCTGAAGTGAAGCGTTATACAGCAGGTTTTTTAGATGCACTGGTGTTTGAGTGTTACTTAAAGATGAACTATGTGCCCTACTGAAAACTTAGACCCATCGATTCCCATTGGACTTTGGTGGAAATAATTAGGTGCCTGAAACATTTTATGAGCCTAAAAATAAGTGGTGCTGCAGGACACGGGAATCAGAGCACCAGATTGTTGTTCCACAAAGAGTGCCTATTACTGCAGACACTGCATGAGAACAGCCCTCTTGGTATGACCCATTCCAAGCTGTGTAGCAGGATTCTGCAGGAATTTGCAAAGAATTGCAACATTGGCATGAATAAGAATGTAACTGCGCTTTCCAGCAGCAGGACCTGCTCTTGCTCTAATTGACTTTGGTGTCAAGAACCTTCGCTGAGTCGAGTAGGCACCATATACTTGCACCTGGGGTACAAACAGTGCAGAAGCCTAGTGATATATACATGCGAATTGCTGCCACAAAAGAAAAGAGAGAAAGAGAAGCAAATCACTCTGAAAAAGTTCATATAAATATGAAACAAGAAGATAGCTTGGGCTAAGTATACCAATTCTGGGCTCATTTCAGGAATGAAATCTGTCCAAACCATTATTGATTTTATGTTAGCTGACCTAGAATGAAAAATAAGCTGAATAAAACCTCTTTGGAATATCACAAGCCACAAGATATCAGAGCTTAATGAATGGCAAATCATTGGAAACCAGGAAAACATCACGTTTTTTTAAACTCTGATGACTAGTGAGCTACATCACAGGAGGTTCCTTACACACACATGCCTGTATGCTGTAGTTATTGAAGGCTAATAATAGTGGCTATTGTGCCACTATTTTGAGTGGCACAATATCTACCAAAGGACCGTACATTCCTGTTTGAGGGTGCTGAACTGAATATTCTCTTGGATCACCAAGTTTATTTTGCACAGCCAGACCCCACGGGGAGACTGCATTCGCATTGCAGTTGTCTGTCATTTTAAAAATGATAAGGCAGTAACTACCAGTGATATAACATCATTCGTCTGCAAGTACTTTATAAACAATGCTACAATGATCTTCTATATATACAGACATGATAAGAGGAAAGACTGTGGAAAAGGGGATTGTGCCTTTTATAGGGGGACTGAGCTAGGATGAGGCTCAGCCATGAGTGGGTTTGCCTGGGCTGTAACATCTAAAATGAAGGGCCACCAAGAGAAGAGAGGGGGGAAAGGGAACAGAGAAGTACCCTGTGCTCTCCTTTCTGCTCTCTTGCCACTCTCCCAGCAGTGGCAGCATGGCTCTTGGTGGCTCTGCAGGCATGGGCTGTAAGCCAGCCTTCACGCCTTGTGACCCATCTGGTGGGGTCACTGGGCACAGAGGGAGCGGTTAATACTGCTTTGAGCAGTGTGACTAAATCCCTCTTGTGTGTGCTCTTTTTATTTGGACTATGTCAAGAGAAAACGGCACGTTTCCTGTCTGTTTTGTGGCTCCTTGAGCAGCAAACATAGCTCCCTCCAGCCGTCCCCTTGGTGGTGGTGGTGAGGAGGGGCTGCTGGCTCACAGTACATTGAGCACTGCTCTGAAGGAGCTTCCCTTCCCTGTGCGCTGCCATTCTCCTCGAATTAGGTAATGGAGGGAGTATCATTATGCTTTCTCTCTCTCCCTCACTATATGTATGTATGGAAACGGCTTTCTTGCACTGAAAAACATCAGTGCAGGCCATTCCAAGGTAAAACATGGAAACTATTTCACTGTTCAGCAACGCTACTTTGCTGTAGTGAAGAATGAGATTTGTTTGGCATTCGACAACGTCATGACCAATAGTGAAATCTGATGAGGACCTACAGGCAGATTGCTGCTGTACTTCGGCAGTAGTGAAGGGAGGGCTTTAAAGAATTAATCGAGACCTGAGTATTGCAGCTTGCCCAAATGATGGGTCGGTACATTGTATGGCAGTCAGGGTGTCGGAAAGACCTTTCTCTTTAATTAAAGGTTGATCCGCTTGGGGGTGAGGGACAGCAGGGAAGCTGTGAGCTAAATCTTTGACAGCATCTGCTTGCATTCAGTGTTGCTTTAGCTATCACTGTGTGACCATCAGGTTCAGAAGCTCCAACCTCCTTTGGCTGGCTAAGTTAGCTACAAACATTCAAAAACTGAAATAGAAAAGGTGTATATAATACTATAGCCTGAAAAACTTCAAAATCTGTGTGCCAGAATCCGTGTGCCAAGACATACGTAATATTCAGCACCACAATGTATTTTTAAAACATGCCATTTTGGGTATCTTTGGTAAGTTTTTCTTCTTCACTTTCTTACTGCATACATTAACCTCTCCCTGGTCCTCCATGTCACCTTACTGAATTTCTGTTGTTATTGCCGCCTTAATTTGGGACTTATCTGTAGTGATACTCACCAGTGAACCTTGGTTATGCTATTTGACATTTGTGTGTCAGCTCATTGTAGAAATACACACAGAAATTCTCTAGTAACTACCTGTGGGTCCACTGGGCAGAAAATACCTCTACATTTGTATGATGAAATACTGTAAAAAATATGGATACTATATCCTTAATATTATGTCTAATCACATGACATAAGAAGCTTTATGATAACTGGAGTAGGAAAAAAGTAACGCTAGGAATGATATGGCTAAAGAATTAATTGAAATTAGAAGTTACAAAGATAAATATTAACTTATTTAAAGAAAAAGAATAGCATTCTTACACAATTAGCATTATACATTGCAGTGCTTTCTCATTCTTGTAATTTAGTGTCTTTATTTGGTATGTTTTGATTCCCAGTTATCTGTATGATATTTTTACAGGGGATAGGGGGGAAAAAAAGACTAAACTAGGGACAGGCCCTCAGCTGCTATTAACTAGTGACTTGAAGAGATTTTGTTTACCTGCAAATTTTTTTTTTTTAATTTAACTAGGTAATAGCAGTTAGTCTAATAAAAAAACTATTCTCTCTTTATAAATATTACAAGTAAGCATATCTGCATAATTAGCATAGCTTCTTTGACCTCACTTATGGAGCCAAGTCAGTAATTCCAGTTCCAGGTTCTCAGCACAGTATCAGTACTGCCTAACTTTGTGCATTCCCCACTGCTGTAAATGCATGGGTCTTGATTCTGTGTTCGTACCAGCCTGTATGCAGGTATCCTCTTTGAATTTACAGCTCAGCTGGCCTCTGTAAGGTAATTATGTCTTATAGCTAGTATGTCAAATGTGACTCAGCAAAGAGTTTGCGATTTTACACTCTAAGACACATTGCCAGGGTGCAATGAATAGCTAGTCCAACTTTGCACTAGCTTTGCATTCCCAGTTTTGAGGGTTTCTTTAAGAACTTTGCTAAAGGCCTGAATTCTGTTCTTATTCATGCCTGGGTGTACATCCTTTGTTTTCAGCCACTTTCTCCTACTTAGACTTGGTGTGACATGAAAATGAGGTTAATCTTTCCAATGGAACCATGTTACTTCAAATTTCCAGCAGTGTAAAGTGATCTGATTTCCAGAAATGACCTGATCTAATAGTAAAATTAATAGCCTTCCTAGCTGGCAATGAAAGTTTTCCATTAGAGCACTGGCTTCCCAGCACAGATATCTATATGATTACTGCACCATGAATTATCCGGACAGAATTCAGAATTTACCAAAAGTAGTCTGTAAATTCTCCTCTGTATTAGTAATCTACTCATGCTCAGTGTCACAAGGAGGATGTTTCCAGAGAAATCAGTGCGAGTTGTAACATTTTTCTGGCCTGTGGGAGAGCGATGTGAAAGATGCATCGCATCTCTGTGTTTCCACTATGGTGTGCCATTGAGAATGTCATTTGCTGTCTCGTGGGAAGCAGCTTTTAAGCAGCCAGGGATAATAACTGTGCAGTTTTTCATGCTGTGTGATGTTTTCCCCTCCTAGAGTTTGTCACCTGCTGCAGTCCTTCTCACATGAGAAAAGACTTAAATTCAGGGTTTCCCAGCCTTAACAAATATTATCTGAAAAGCGAAGACCCAAGATGAAGAGTTGCTCTTGCAAACAGGGGTGATTTGTAGTTTTGCCTTCTGTTGATCCTGCACTTTTCCAACTGTGATTCTTCTGCTCTTGGATTACCCTTGGCTCTTACCCTTTGGATTATACCTCACTACTCACTCCCTTCCTTTGCTTTTATCCCATAGGGCATTTGATAGTGGTAATAGCCATTAGTACAAAGCAGTAAGTGACAGGGCCATCCTGCTACAGATGTGATTAGCCCTGGGAATTCCTCAGCTCCCTCCTTTCCGTTTTGGATAGATATGTTGCTAGAGTTCGTTGTATTTAAAGTTGACATAGGAATATATATTGCTAGAGAAGCTACCGGGCACCTCGAGTTGCAAATCAGTAATAATTCTCTTCTCGGACAGCAGCAATTCTACCCATCTCAAATTTTTTTGAGAAAGCCAATTTAGAGATAAATGTTGATGAAATATATGGTCTCTACACTCAGATCATGTCTGTAGCCCAATCCCAGCAGTGTTGTCTGCTTCCTGTAGATGATGCGCACAATAAAACCTTGCAGCTGTCCTTACCAGTAAACAGCTGCATAAGAAATCCTCCTATCCAGGGTTGCAGTTTGTGTGCAGATAGTGGAGAAAGAGGTATAGTTTAAATATTCTAGCTTGGTGGACAGCACAACTCTCTAAAGGTCTGAGGTGTGTAGAGGGAGCAGGGATATCCTAGGTGGTTTCCTAGCAGTCAGTAATTTCCCTCAGAAGTCTCACAAATCCATAGCAGGGTTTTATTTGCTTCCTCCAGAGTTGGAAGGGATTAGTTAGATTCTACCATACTTAATTCTCTCAAGCAAGTTCAACACAATTTTAAATCTCTTCCACCTCCTCTTCCTCTCTCTTCTCCCTGTTTAATTATAAGTAGAAAAGCATGTGATTTGGGAGGGAGCAGCTGAAAGTGATTTGAATTATTTAAGCCGTATACAATTTTTTTTCTCTGTTGTTTAAAATAATTTGAAAATCTGAGGGGGTGTAATTGAGGGAAGGCTTTAATGTGAATTTGTGAAGTAATTTTTATGATTTTCTTACCTCAGAAAACACTAATTTTCAGGGCAGTGCTGCATAGTAGCGTTATTTAAAGACAAGAAAGGTTAATGTGAAATGCGTGTTGTTATTATTGTTATCTTATTATTATACAATTAAACCCTGGAATGCTTTAATTAGGGAATATAATCTTTAGTGTGCTGGGAAATTCCAGCCGTGCAAGAGAATTGATGCAAAGAAATGATCAGTCTGGTGAGTGAAAGATATTGCTCTGGGAAGGGACACCCTCTAGTTAAGCTGAGACAGTGCCTTGAAGGAGACAAGATTCCCTGAGCAAAGCAAACAGCAGAAGTCTGTAACAGAGAAGTCAAGCCATTCACCTAGGGATGAAGGTGAAAGCAATGTTGGCTCCCAGGTCTGTTTCTGTATGCCAGCTATTGGGCAAAATATCACTCAGGACCATATTTTAAAAGTCTGCTCAGTGCTTTGAAAGAAAGGATATAGGTATCTGTCTTAGGATAGTGGGCCAAACTGTGGATCCCAAGCAGACACTGGCATCTTCTTGAAGCCTGCATGGGTATGTCCCAGTAAGCAGCAAAATTTCATTCATTTTCCTGCATGCCACTTTTCTCACAGAGTGTCTCCAATGATCCCCTCCTTGGCTGAAGATTCTGCCCTTTTTGGCTCTTATGTCAGTGTGTTCATTGTTCAGAGATGCCCAAAACCTCCTTGTGAGCAAAAGGAAGCAAAGGCATTTTGGTCAGTGCTTTGTGCTCTGGAACTGAGAACAGCACTGATTCTTCATGCTCTGTCCTAGGGACTGACAAAACACACATGAACACTGTGAGCTGTGCTTAGCTTGCTCATGTACCATGCTTGAACAGGTACCATGCTTGAACCATGCTACTATAGAAGTGCTAATTATTATTATTATTAAACATTGAGAAAAAGTTATGTATTATTAGAGCTAATATTTTTAACTTGCTGTCATAGCTGTATTTCTATTTAGTGCAGAATTCATTTGGCAGTATAATAGAATGTTCAGAAGCTTATCTTGGTTCTTTGTTTGTTTGGGGGGTTGTGTGTTTGTTTTTGATATCTCCACATTTCAGCCATCTTCCTGACATTCTAAATTGCAACTGTCTTTGGGAAGCGCTGGAAGAATACTAAGGGATGTAAGCAGAATCTCAATGAAGTATACTGATTAAGGAGTGGAGGCTGAGAACCATGTGATTTTGGAGCACAAAAGTGAAATCTATCTGGAAAGCTTGGAAACACCCTGCATTTCACAATGGAATTTGTATAGCTTCATGTGAATGGAAAATGGGGCAGCTCCTCTCCTTAATAAGGAAGCTGGATATTCCACTGAGGAGGAGGCAGGAATTCTCCTGCCTGTACAGACTACATCTGTATTAGCAAATGAAACATGCCTGGGACCATTCTCTGGCACTGAGACCACCTGGCATACAACAGCCTATGTTCGTGCTGTTAGATTATCTTTCCCTCCAAAATGAGGTGGCTTGAGGCAGACTGCCTAATAGGCATAGTTTCTGGCCTGTGCTAATTCCTAGATTGTGCCTAGGAAGTATTTAGTAGAGAGCTATCCAGTACAGGCTGAAAGTGTTCCAGGGCCCTTTAACAATATAGATGATTGTACTTAATTGCTCAGAAACATTCCCTTGAACTGTTTAATTAAGAAAAGTAGATACAGCTTCAGTTTCTCTCAACCTCAGCTCACACTGAGGGCTGAAGATTGTGCCTTGTACACTGGCAACGAGGCTGCCCTGTTTGGTTGCTGCATGGCATCTTGCTTGCAGGCTCATAGCTTAAAAAATGGACGTGGGAACAATTTCTTGGAGTATCCTACAAGCTATACATATTACCCTTCCTGGTACCTTCTGACCTTACACAGTAATCACTTCCCATTGATTGAACAGAAGTATTTCTGCAGTGACACTGCCATCTTCCTGCAGCCCTGAGCAAGTCCCAATAAGTAGCAAAATAATGATCTAATAATAAAATAAAATAATAAAATAATCATATAATAAAGTAATGATCCAGTTCTGCTTCCACCTATACTCAGGCACATGCAGCTCAACCAAAAGTCACCACACACAGCCCCCAGCTTTCTGAGTGCAAATGGAAGAATAGTGGTGAATCTGACAGTGAGAGTAGGATTTTGTCTGCTTGACCCTCCTGTTTGCACAGCCTTACCATTGGCTATACATTGTGTTTTAACTACAGTATCTTGTGGATTGTGATATAATTAAGGTCCTAGTGGCCAAGTACTTCCTCTGTTATTGCTATCAGGTGGATTGCACTGGAAAATAATTGAAAATTTAAATGAAAAAAGAGGAAGAGAGAGCAGGAGATGGGGAGGGGGGATATGCTCCTACCTACATGCAAAGAAATTCAGGTAGAATGAGACCTGGAAGGATCCCAGTGTCACCAGCTTCCTTCCCAAACTGATGGTCAGCCACGCCTAAATGATTCTCTGCGGATGTTTGCTTGTCCTGACACTGGGAAGGCATTTCTCTGTCAGTCCATTGTGTTTACACCGTGGCTTAGATTTATTTCCCTTTGCATATATGTTAAGAGGATAATTTGATCCTAAATTAATGACAACTTGAGAAGGGAATAAGGAAGAGTCAAAATAAATACGTACTTTGTGGGCATTGTTAGCTGCCAAATGGCTTTGTCTTCTCAAATTCATGTGAGGTAACCTCAACGAAATGCCAAGTAAGGACTGATCTGAAAGCATCACCAGATTTCCCTTGCTATGCATTGGGATTTTGGATGTAATACTGGAAGCAGAACTATTACAAGAACATGCAACTATCACTGCTCCAGTGCTGTAGAAACCATGGGCCACCCAGTAAGGGCAGGAAGTGAACCATCTCTAGACTTCTGCAGCTCCAAGGGAAATATGCCAACAGTTGCTCTGTTATGGTCCCCAGGGAATGGAACATTAGTTAAGTTCTGTCAGAGTGAAAAGTGTGAATAAATGTTGAGAAGTAAATTCCCACTTGAAATCCTGTTTGATGCTGTAATTCAGGGATCTCAGCAGCTTTAACTGCAGTAATTTACAAAGTCAACGCCCTCAGCCACCCCAGCAAATGGATGAGAAGCAAGTCTCTCTGAAGGAAGCACTAAGAACAAGTAAATTTGTCAATGGAATTTCATTTTTTAAGGTTTGTAGAAACAGAAGTCCCATATGATCTTCCTCTGAACATAGTACTGAATCTCCTAATGATTCAGTATTGGCCGTTGTGTCACCTGACAGAAATTGATACTCTCCTAGCAGAAATGGCAGGACAAGACTTCTGAATACTGAAGGCCTGCTTAATGATGACAATTTAAGCAAATATTCTAAACTGTGGAATTTGCTGACTGAGGAGTCTCTACTGTGGAGGGGGTTACCTCCAGCACATGACTGGGCAGAAATGCTTAGGGTGGGAGTCATATCTTATCTGAATGCAGAAAAACCATCAGAACTTGTGGTCTGGAAAGCTGAGATCCACCACTGGATCAAAGTGAACTTCCTCAAACTGGGAAGTTTCATGAAACCTTTTATGTCAGTACATTATCCTCTTTAAGGTCTATTTGAGCAATGAGTAATTTCAAAGACTCTGTTTATCACATTTAGGTACTATTCAATGTTTAGAGACAGGAAACATTCAAAAATGGCCATTTCTCTGAAAAGGCATGGAAGCAAAACTATGATTTAAGAGGCAAACACATCTTGGAATTAAGTGAACAAAATTACCATTGGAACCAGTAAGGGGCTGGGGTCTTTCTATTGACTTCCCCTGGAGAGAGATGTTTTTAAAAACATTATTGCAGTGAATGTGGGCGGCGCAATATAAATTTCAAATAATTCAGGAGCATGTCCTGCCCTCTGTTCACTCTGTAATTATGGATTAACCTTACTGAAGTCAGGAATCCTGCTCAGATAGGCTTGAGGATTGCAGTCATATCCTCTGTTTTCACTTGAATCTTGATAGACCTAGTTAAGTAGGCATCTATCTTACAGTGATAGCATTCAGAGGGCATGTGCTGAGGGAAGAAGAGAGTGTGAGGATGAAATGCTGGATATTGCCCGAGCTCGGCTTGTAAAATGGTGGTGTAGCATGTCTTATATTTCTACACTTGTTTCCCAGGCAAAGCAGGTGATTCTGGGGAGGTGTGTGCAGGGTCCAAATTTGGAAGAGAAAATAATTTGCGGTTGATGACTGGAACAAAATGCTCAAGCCAAAATGCTTCCTCCCTGGGGAAATTCTCCCACAGCCAGATGTAGTCTTGTTTAGCTGTCTGGTTTTAATTCCAGGATTGCAAAGTAAGCATGGCTCTTAAGACCCTGCCTAGGACTTTTTTGTCTGCTCTTTGGTAATGAACCAAACATGTAGGAATCATACCTGAATAAAAACCTCCTATACCATCCACTCCTCATCCCCAAAACCCATAGCATTCCCTGGCTTGATTTTTCTAATTGAACTGTTGTGGCTGTAAAATCACAGTATAAAATTTCCTCATGTTATTTGCATAAGGTTTAGAGGCAGGAGCCAATGAAACATATTTTGAATTTGTTTTCCTTTTTAGAAGGAGTTTTCATTTTGGATCTCCCCCCCCCCCCGCCCCAGCTAACTAACGTACATCTGATGTCAGGCTTCCCAGATGAGAATGGTTAGACTGGCGTTGACATTTTTAGAAATATGTGCGAATGGAAAAATATCCTGGGAGTGCTGCCAATGGCTGATTCTGTGAAGTTTTAGAGGCTCCGTTGCATAGAAAATGTGAGCCAGGTACAGTTACTGAAAAAAAGCCTTAGTCACGAAGTGCGTCCACTCAGGTATGGGTAATGCATGCCTTCTCAATTTAAGAAAAGGGCAGGAAGGAGTTCCAACAGGTTCTGACTCAGTTAGGATGCATTCAATTCCCCGTTCCGACTGGATGATAAGCAGCCAGTTTTGTATCTCCTTCCCAGAGGAAGGAACAGCTAGAGCATTAGATCCTGGCAAAAACAGGATTTTCCAAGGTTTAACTATGATAGCAGCAAAAAAAGTGGTTCAGACAAATCTCTTGCCCTGATTCATAGCTGTGCCTTCCAGTTTTATGCTGATATGACAGGGACAAAAGGGCACAGAGCTGAGCTGATATACTGGGAATCAAGCCTGCAGCTTTCCATTTCGGAGGGAGATGGTAGAGTTTGGAGGATGAGTGCAACTGATTAAAAATGCTATGAATGTCAATAACTTTGCAGTGTACGCATTTTAACTGCCTCATCAGACTAAATGCTTTGTTAACAGATAGTCAACATTTCACACTGTGCAGCTCAAATGCTGCTCCCGGAGATTAGCATTGCACCATCCCCCTTACTTCAGCATTGCAGAGAAGCAGCCCACCCTAAGTGAATAGGGTTGCACATGGGTTAAACCAGTGCCGGACATGCTCTAAGGGAGCAATATCAGTGCTCTCCAAAAACAGATTGGCTATGTCTACATCCAGGGCTACAGCTGGCTGCCGCTGAGCTGTTGGCTCCATGGAGTTTGGATCTCTGTGGGAGCCTGGAGCCAGGAGCTGGTGCAAAGGCAAAACAGCGCTCAGTGAGTGGCAGGGCCTTGCTGCTCCAGCTGGACTCAGTGCTCAGCCCAGGCTGCTGACTGGCAGTGTCTTGCTGCATCCAGAGTGCTCTTTTGCAGCATCACCTCTCCTCTGCCCACCTTATGCTCGCGTGTGGACAAGCCTGCGTGGCCATGGCGGTCCCCGGTGCTGCATGCTGACCTCCGTGCTGTGAAGTGCATGGTCTGGCCTTGGTAGGGTGCTCCAGGCAGGCTCGTGTCATGCATGCCCCCTACACTGTGACATGGTGATTTAATGGTGGCCCTAGAAGGAAGCCTAGATGCAGCTATGTGGACACATCATTTGTTGATGGGTTGGCTCTGTAACTGCTGTACAGGGCAGAAATAGATTATGTTGGCTTTGCACAAGATAGGATGTTGAACTGAACTGGATTCACTGTGGTTCTTTCTGTAGAAGGATTTGGTGGTTTCCTAGGGAAACAAGGTGGTTTTTTTTTTAGTCACTCTATTTTGTTTGTCAATAACTTTTGAATTTACTGTCCAGTTTCAACCAAATTTTGCAAAAAGGACACCAGCCTTGACAAAAACATGTTCTTACAACTTCTGTGAAGGTAGCAATCGCACAGAGGCAAGAAAGACCTAAATTAATACCCCTCTTCTTATGTTCAAGTTATGATATTAGCTCCCCTGAACTCTTAGTCTACCAGTACAGGAAAGACATTGTGAATGAAATACTTTATAAACCAGGGTATATTCACAGACTTCCTCTCTGAAGTGTAGCAAATCCTGATTAGGTGAGGTTTGCCGAATAACAGAGAGAAGCAGACTTGTGTTTAGAAATATAACAGTTAATGGCTTGTATAGATAGATAGATGTAGAGAGAGTTATTTCTAGCAGTACTTTCCAAACATTTTTCAGACTTCTACCTTGCTCCAATGTCTGTTGTAACTGAGAGAGAGAGAGAGAGACTCCCCTTGACTTCAGTGCGTTTGGGGTCAGATTCATCGAGGTCCATCTCATGCCATCATGGTGTTTTACAACTTAAGGAAGCAAAGTGAGCAGCTCAAGGCTTATGTTCTTTGCTACTGCACTGAAGTGGAGAGATTGGAGGGGTAAGAGGAAGGGAGGGGAGACTTTGCAAGAAGACTAGCTCTTTACTGTTAGACTTGAAATAGAGTGGCTCTAAGTAGATTGTCTTGCATGCCCCTTAGCAGCCCAGCACAGCAGCAGTTTCACCTGATGACCCTTTATTTCCTGGAACTGAGTAATTGCTCATCCTATTTGTTTTTCTAAGCACAAAGCACCCTACAGAGAGTTGGTTGATTCCTCCTTACTCAACCACCAGCTATCCATATTTGTAACGCCCACTGGTGGCATTTACTATAGGACCTTCTGGCCTACTTAGAGTATGAAGGGGGAGAAAAGTGGAGCAGATTACTGTGCTGTGTTTAAAACTGTCCTTAAAAAGCATAACTGAGCCCTAAGCACCTTGCCGAGGATCACACAGTGCATGGGTGTGGAACACAGGACACATTTCCTGATTGGGAAGCTAATACCTTAATCCTAAGGACCATATAGTCACACTTTTTTCCTTCATGTTTTATGTCCTTGGAGTATTGGTTCTCTCATCCTCTCCTCTTGGTGAGAGGTGTGAGCAGTGGAGAACCTATGGTTTTTAAAAAGAAAATGTAGATACACGTGTATTAGCAATATGTGATGTCTGATAAGTCAGGTCAGAAAGTGCATCCTGAAGTTTGTTCTCTATCCTCCAAACTTTGGCCCAGTCCAGTAGGAAGTGTTATTTCCTGCTCTTTCATGGTAGATGGTTTTGCTATGCGTGAGGAAGAGATTTACCGACTGTAACCATCAACTTAGAGCTCTTAGTTGATTTTCTGAATACTTTGGGCCAAAGTTTTTGATCATCCTGAAGGTAGGGCACTTAAACTTGATAGCTTCACATAAGGTAAAATCTATGTGGGGATTAGAAGGCATGTTTGATCTGCTTCCGTTGTTAAAAAGGACTATAGCAATTTGTCATAAGTGCAGTGAAGGATTTCTTCGAGCATCTGTTAAAAAATGAACACTAGATCAGACACTAGCAACATTTCTAGCTTTTTATCATGCAAAGAAGACAGAATCTGTAATGATCAGAAGGTAAACAGAAAGAGCCTCATATTTAAAATCTGATTTTTAAGTTAATCTTATGATGTTGTGGAGTTTTTTTTGCTATTGCTATTAAATACTGAGTCTGTCTTATTCATTGAAAAAACAGCCTTATTCTGAATGGTAAGAACTGCTGCAGAAGGGCTGCAGAAGAGGGGCAGAGGCCCAAATTGCCTGGCCTTGTGTGAAGTGCAGACTTCCAAGTTGTAGAAAAACCTTCAGTAAAAGCTTGTGCATGATTTTGTCTTCCTTTTTGTTCCTTCACTCTAGAATAAATAGAATGGAGTCTGCTGCAAACCAAATAGAGCAGAACCTGCCATTTTCTCTTGATCATTTTGAAATAGTCTGCTATAATAGCCCAAGAATAGCACATAGGCAGTTTGTGAAATCATTTTGCATGAATGGATTTTCAAAAGCTTCCCCAAAAGCTACCTACAAGTAATTAACTCACATTTGGGGACCAGCTGCGTAGCGACTTTTCAAAATAATGCTATATGACCACAGACTAAAAGCAGGGACTGTCTTAGAAAAGCATCTTTTACAGAAAAAAAGGCCAAATCCCCGCATAATTGGGCTTTACCTTTTGTTTTTCCCCAAGGTGATAAATTATAAGCTATTTGGGGACAGAAGCGTATCGGGGGCATTGCCACAAAATGTGTATATTCTGAGAATCATCTCTAAGTTTCTATGGCACAGTTTTGCCATTTGTTTGTGATAGCTATATTTGTTTGGGGAAAAGGCAACGTTTGTAACAGGGACCTTACTATGGCCCTTCAGACCTTACAATCAGGATGTTACAATAATTTTCCTGCTGTAGAGAAAGATCAGGCATTGGAGATGGGTTTTTTAAAGCTGTAAGGTTGGAACACCTGGGAAATTTAATATGAATGGGGAAAAGGCTGATTTTGAAATGTGATGAGTTCATAGAGAGCAGGCTCCTCTATGAATAGTCACACTTGGAATAAAGGTAAGCCTGACTCAGTGTAGCTTAGTCCACTTTGGAATATGAGAACATGTTAAAACTGTATTATTTTCAAGGAGCGACTGACTATGCAAGGACTTGGTCTGATTGCACTAACCAGACTAAATATGGCCTTTCCCTAAGTAGACAGTCTTGATGTTTGTAAGTCATCTCATCACTCAGGAAAGATATTGAAAGTCATTGAGAGAGACATGCCATTATTATAATATTGCTGCAATTAGCATAATTCTTTAAGATGCTGAGCAATTTTTTTTTTAGGTGCAAAGTTCCTTTTGTCACCTGTAGGTGTTGAAGGCAATTGGTATCTCTCAGGTTGAGTTCAGTATCTTGAAGAATCAGATCCAAAGAAACATTGGGAATGACCTGTGCTGCCTGATGCGCAGATAACATCATAGCTGTCATCACATTTCATGGGTAATGAACGGAGAGCAATTTAATCTTATAGGACTTGAAACATTCTTTACCATTCCTACCTGCAAAACTCACCGACGACTAGAACTTGGGCCACAGAGAAGCTTGCTCAACTTTTCTTTGTTTTGAGTTGTGTTTGGACACCAAAGGACTGATCCTCTGCTATAGAAGAGAATGAGGATTTTGCTACAGGTTTCAACACATGTAGGATCAAGAACTGGCTCCTGCTGCTGTCAGGAGCCTTTCCCAGGGACTGTTGGAGAGAGTAGGAATGGGTCTGAGCCTTGCTCTGGACTAGTGAAAAAAAATCACAAAGAAAGCACTTGGGAGAAGGTTGAGGATGAGATAGTTATTATTCACTGTCAGCTCTGAACCTAGATTATGATTCAGTCTGTTTCTGTGCTCTCTAGAAAGGTATCACACTGCATTATATAAGACTGGGTGTCACCGGCAGTGTGTAATGCTTAACCTGGAAAAAGGGAGCTGCAGAAGGTAGACAGAATTTGAGGCAAATGGAACTCTGGACTTTCCCTAAGAAAATGTGTCTGAGGGGTTACAAGTGACAATCCGATGTTGAAAGGCCTTCTATAATCTCACAGCATGCAACTGCGGTACATGGGATGAGTGTTTAGAAAGGTAGCTGGAATGGCAATCTATTCCATATTTTTTTTGTCTGTAGTTTATAACAACTCTGGATAATCTGGATATTCCCATAAATGTCCTGTCCCTTTTGAATCTAGTTAAGTTCTTGTCTGGGAAAATTTCCTCTGGCACTGAGTTCCACAATTTAATTATATGCTGTGTAGAAAAGTGTTTCTTTTTCCGGTTTTTAAATTTCTTGCCTTATATTTTATTGACTGTCTCTGGGATTTTTTGACAAAGAAAAAAAAAAAACAAAAGCTTCTTTCTATCTGTGACTCAAGTGGAACGTCAGCCTGAGGTGGTTGCTGCCAAAGCCCCTGGATAATCACTGTGGTAAAGGTTGAGCTCATTCAGATTTAGAAGCTGATGTTGAACATTCCGGCTAGTATCTCTTTAAACTGAGTGTGTTTTTTCACATATATTCACATACATTTATATACATATTTCAGCATGTATATAAACATTTAGATCCCTGTAATTCATGTGAGTATTTTTCCTTTCCAAATTATATAGCTACAAATTTCACTGGCCATTTTGTTGTGTATTCATCTAGCTCTTTCCTCTTTCTCTGAAGTTGCTAAAAACTCCATTTTGTCCTGACTACTGTAAATGAATTGGGCATTTGCCAGCTTCTCTATCTCATCTCTACCTTTCCAGAGAAATTATACATATTTGGTGAAACAAGACTGTTGGGGACCCTTGCCTGGTCTTCTCCCATGAGGACACCAGAGGTATCAGTGGCAGCTGACCTTGAAGCAGGTGCAGCCTTCACAGAAAGAAATGACTAATGCAGTCACTGGAAGACAGTCCTTTCAGTATGAAATGGACTGTTATGATCTGCTGTGATTTAGTTGTTTTGATTTTGCGGCATGTTTTTGTAGTTCCTAGGAGGCCAAGTTAAGGCTGGCAAGTGACATAAGTTAGGAGGAATGACAGTGAATGATTAAGGACTCCACAGGGCACTGACTGGCTCCATTAGCCACTCCGGTGTCAATAATCTTGTTTCTGAGGAGAAGTTCAAGTGTTATAGTGAAAGTATAGCTGCATCTCTTGGCTGTGAATGTGTGTTGAACTCTACCGAAATATCCTTTTCCTTGTTTTAAATTTGTGAATGGCCTGATTCTTTGAACAACTACCAAAAACGTGAGTGAGTTTGGTTTATCAAACTGTCATTCTAGTTTTGACAGCCTTTGTGAGGGTCAGAGAGACATCACCTCCTAGGGTTCCTCCAGTGGCTGTTGAAGTTGTTTTCTGTCAGACACATTGCCTCACCAGCCTGCATCTGCCCTTATTGACAGGCAGCTGGCAGCTGTAGGACCAGGAACATGACCTGATATTACTTCGTACTGAGAGGGATGGTATTGTTTCAGTAGTCTCTGCCTTATTCTTATGATCCTGTGTTCCTGAACTTCTTTCCCAGCTCACAGAGAAAGAAGTCTGCCCTCATACAGCCCGTGCAGAAGCAGGGAGAGAGGAAAAATGAAGCCACAGAATGAGGGCTCTCATGTAACTGAAAATACCAGGTATGATTTAATTAAACTGAATGCATGGAATGGGTTAATTCATAGTCAGCTTAGAACAGCTCCAGACAAATATAAATTCAGGACAAGAGACTACCTTATGGTGGCAATTGAAGTGTGCAGTTTCAGTAATTATCAGTATCTTTCTTAAAAACAATAGTCCCGGTCCTGATCCAGTTGAAGACTCTTGGTGCTGTGCCATCAGCTGCACAGTGATCAGAACTGAGCTCAGCATCCTATTTTAGCAAGAGCGCAGTTCAAGGGTAGGATACTGACAAACTGCTTGCTATTGCCCTGTTCTATGAAATTAGAATATTTGTCAATAACTTAATACTGATTCCAATTGCCATCAGCTAATTCCTTAGGCAAGCCTGTTACAATCTTTTATATCACTATTGAGTTTCAAAGGTGCATTTGCTGAATTGCTCTTTTGATAAAATCCCTTAATAAGGAAGTCTGCTCTCCATCTGGTGCTGATCTTACTTAAATTACAGTGAGATTGGCCACTAATTAATTCACGTACAGAATAAGAATAAAAGTTGCATAAATCTCTTAATAGTAATAAGTCCAAAATATACTTGTAGATTCTTGAAAAAGTAAACTATAAACCTTTCATCTTAAGGCAGGAGCTTTATGTAAGATGAAAAATTCTCTCTCACACATTTCTGATGCCACAATATCAAGAAGCGATGTTTGTTTTTTACAGATTCCTTTCCTGTTAATTCTTGTTCCAAATATTACTATATTACTTGTCTATACTTGACTATAATACTTGTCATGAAAATGATTGCACTTTATATATGAGGCAGACTTCTTTGACTTTAAAGATTCAGTTCTATCCTTAAGGCTGCATCAGTTACTTTAAGTGCTTTCCAGTGATGCACTGAGCAAGAAACTAGTATCCTTCTATTTTGCTTTCAGTGCCAGACAGGATTCATATCCAATGGTTGGCATCCATTTCCCATGAAGGTGCAGTTACAGGGAATGCAGTGTACAGATGTCAGATGATTTGATCAACGTTATCCAGAAATAAATAATCATTGTATATATTTTAGGATTTAGTTTACCTTCTAGGTCACAACTCCTTCTCGTGAATCACTAAAATAAAATCATACTAGTTTTAATTTTTCCAGAATATCTAGGAAAAATCTTGTTTAAAATGAATAAGGGACATTTGCTAGGAGATTAGGGTGAAGCTTGCTAGGTGTAGGCCTAAAATGGGGTGAATTCATAAAAAAAAAAAAAGTTACTTTCATGGTTTTATGGCTTAACAGTGCCAAAAGACATTTTGTTAGGTAAGGATGTAAATAGCCAAGCTGGAAGGCTGTAGTGACACAAACCACCAGCCACAAAATCAGAGCTTTAATGACCTTCTCATTGAAAGAGCAGTAAGGGGAGAAGGGTATGGAGGGTTGATCTTGGCCTCCCAAGCTATCAGAGATGACGAATCCCTCCAGGAGGCTGACGGTAATGAGGAAACACTGTAGGCTGCTCTATTTGACAGCCAGTTGACTTAGTCCTTTACGATCTATCAGCTGTCAAGTTGACTGGGTATATTGTACTTTCCACCCCATAATTTCTGGTTTGCTTCCTGCATAAGCTTCAACCACTCAATTTTTCATGTGAAAGGAAAGGAGAGAACATCTAATCAACACGAGAGACTCAGGTTCAAGTCACTCATCAGAATGCTGCCAACTTGATTTGAGCTGGCCTTTCAACATGCCAAGCAGATATCTGCAAAAAGAGTGGGTTTGTACTTTTGGTACTCTTTTTTTCACAGGGAATCCCACCCAGTGCTTGACACATAACACAGAACAGTATATATGTCAAGCTTTATTCGACCACCTGACTGATGCATCTGCCAATGTGGCAAGACATAGCAATCCTCCCTTTAAACTTCTCTTTTGTCATCCTCTACTGTATGTTTAGTGGTGTTCGTGGTTGGCCTGTGAAGTCACACTGAGTGAGACAATTTTTGTTGTTGTTTCAGTTAGGCTGACCAAGCCTGACAAAGTTTGCTTGCGCTCAGTGAGACTGACCAAGAGCAATTGCCAGCAATTATGTGGTCTTTCAGCCTAAAGTGTCATTGGGGAAATTCTTTCAACCACATAGGAACAAGTAGATATGACAGAGATGTCCCAGAATCACAGAATCACAGAATAGTTGAGGTTCAAAGGGACCTCTGGAGATCATCTAGTCCAACCCCCCTGCTCTAGCAGGGCCCTCTAGAGCACGTTGCCCAGGATCGCGTCCAGGCGGGTTTTCAATATCTCCAGCGAAGGAGACTCCACAACCTCTCTGGGCAACCTGTTCCAGCGCACACTCACCCGCACAGTCAAGAAGTTTTTCCTCAGGTTCACATGGAACTTCCTGTGTCTCAGTTTGTGCCTGTTGCCTCTTGTCCTGTCACTGGGCACCATGGAGAAGAGTCTATCCCCATCCTCTTGACACCCTCCCTTCAGATAGTTGTAGACATTGATGAGATGGCCTCTCAGTCTTCTCTTCTCCAGGCTAAACAGGCCCAGCTCTCTCAGCCTTTCTTCATAGAAGAGGTGCTCCAGCCCTCTAATCATCTTGGTAGCTCTCTGCCGGACCCCCTCCAGGAGTGCCATGTCTCTCTTGGACTGGGGAGCCCAGCACTGGACACAGTCCTCCAGGTGAGGCCTCCCCAGGGCTGAGTAGAGGGGCAGGATCACCTCCCTCGACCTGCTGGCAACACTCTGCCTAATGCAGCCCAGGATACCCTTGGCCTTCTTGGCCACAAGAGTGCATTGCTGGCTCATGGTTAACTTGTTGTCCACCAGCACACCCAGGTCCTTCTCTGCGGTACCGGCAGCGTTACTTTCCAGCAGGTCAACCCCCAGCCTGTACTGGTGCCTGGGGTCATTCCTCCCCAGGTGCAGGACCCTGCACTTGCCTTTGTTGAATTTGATGAGGTTCCTCTCCGCCCGCCTCTCCAGCCTGCCCAGGTCCCTCTGAATGGCAGCACAGTCTTCTGGTGTGTCAGCCACTCCCCCCAGTTTAGTATCGGCAGCAAACTTCCTGAGAGCGCACTCTGTGCCTTCCTCCAGGTCATTGATGAATAAGTTGAACAAGACTGGACCCAGGACTGACCCCTGGGGGACACCGCTAGCTACACGCCTCCAACTAGACTCTGTGCCACTGACCACAACCCTCTGAGCTCTGTCATCCAGCCAGTTCTCAATCCGCCTCACTCTCCGTTCATCTAGCCGTACATCATGAGCTTGCCTATGAGGATGTGATGATGGGAGACAGTGTCGAAAGCCTTGCTGAAGTCCAGGTAGACAACATCCACTGCTCTCCCTTCACCTACCCAGCCAGTCATTCCCTCACAGAAGGCTATCAGGCTGGTTAAGCACGATTTCCCCTTTGGTGAATCCATGCTGACTCCTCCTGATCACCTTCTTGTCCTCCACATGCTTAGTGAGGACCTCCAGGAGGAGCTCTGTTGCATCACCTTTCCCGGGATGGAGGGGAGGCTGACAGGCCTGGAGTTTCCTGGCTCCTCCTTCTTGCCCTTTGGGAAGACTGGCGTGACACTGACTTTCTTTCAGTCCTCAGGCACCTCTCCTGATCTCCAGGACCTTTCCAAGATGATGGAGAGTGGCCTAGCAAGAACATCTGCCATCTCCCTCAGCACTTGTGGGTGCATCCCATCGGGGCCCATGGATTTGTGAATGTCAGGTTTGAACAAGTGAGCTCTAACCCGATTCTCCTCAACCAAGGGAGAGTCTTCCTTTCTCCAGACTTCCTGTCTTGTCCCCAGGGTCTGGAATTCCTGAGGACTGGCCTTAGCAGAGAAGACTGAAGAAAGAAGGCATTCAGCAGCTCTGCCTTCTCTATATCCTTTGTTACCAGGGCACCCGCCCCATTCAGCAGCGGACCCACGTTTTCCCTAGTCTTCCTTTTGCTAGTGATGTATTTGAAGAAGCCCTTCTTGTCCTTGACATCCCTTGCCAGATTTAATTCCAAATGGGCCTTAGCCTTCCTTGTCGCATCCCTGCACACTCTGACAACGTCCCTATATTCCTCCCATGTGGCCTGTCCCTTTTTCCACATTCTGTAGACTTCCTTCTTCTCTTGGAGTTTGGCCAGGAGCTCCTTGCTCATCCATGCAGGTCTCCTGCCCGCTTTGCTTGACTCCTTACTCAGAGGGGTGCACTGCTCTTGAGCCTGGAGGAGGTGATGCTTGAATATTAACCAGCTCTCTTGGACACTTCTTCCTTCTAGGGCCCCACCGCATGAGATTCCTCCAGGAAGGTCCCTGAAGAGGCCAAAGGTGGCTCTCCTGAAGTCCAGGGTTGCAATCCTACTTATTGCCCTGCTCCCTCCTTGCAGGATCCTGAACTCCACCATCTCATGGTCACTGCAGCCAAGGCTCATACGCTCTCAACCTGATCATCATCCATCCCGAGGCAGAGCTCAGTACATTCCAGTTGCTCCCTCACGTAAAGAGCAACTCCACCACTCGCCTTCCTGGCCTGTCTTTCGTAAAAAACACAGAGCCATCCATGACTGCATTCCACTCCTGTGAGCTATCCCACCATGTCTCTGTAACTGCAATGAGATCATGGCCCTGCAAGTGCACACAGATCTCTAATTCTTCCTGCTTATTCTACCTCCTATGTGCATTGGTGTACAGACATTTCAGAGAGGTGCAAGGAGAGGTGCAAGAGGATCCTCCATAGCCATGTGCTGTGCACATTTCCCTGGCTACATGCACCCGCTGGAGGCATCCTGACTTGAGCTGCGTTTTGCTGACTACCCTGTCTCTATGAGTCTCTGCTTCCCCCATCTTTCCTAGTTTAAAGCCCTCCTTGCCAGACTGGCCAACCTGTTGGCAAAGACATGCGTGCCCCACTTAGTGAGGTGGATCCCATCTCTCCCAATCAGTTGTCAATCTTCAAACAGGGTCTCATGGTGGTAGAAACCACAACCCTCCAAAACTGGTCATAGGACCAGTCTGTTTAAGCTTGTGGGAACTGCAAGGTATTGTTTACTAGATGTGCTAATAACTGGGTCTGTAGGCCTCTGTTCCCATCTGACCGAGAAAAACTTTCCCAGAGAACACTGAATTGAAACAGTTTCCATAAAAAATATTTCTTCTGAGGACCTAACGTCATCCAAAGAGGATGATTAACTGAAAAAGTCCCTGCCCCTATTGCATATACCAGCTGACTCCAAATGAACTCACTGGAGTATGTCCCTGCATTCTCCTTTCCTGGTGTTTGGATCACCTGGAAGAGGTGAGGGCGAGAAAGTACAGAAACCCAGTACCAACCTGGTATGAATGGAGAGGTCCTCTTTTCCAGTACTTTCTCAGCTGTTCTGAGCAATTGCTTTCCTGGCCTTTCATGCCTCTCAGATGATAAGACAAGGTAGGAAAGAAATATGTTGTCAGAGTCCTGTTTAATTCATAGTTAGTTTAGAACAGCTCCAGACAAATACAAGTTCAGGACAAGAGACTGCAGCTCAGGACAAACATTACTCTAAAGGATTGCTGTTATGACTTTGACAAGCAAAAACTTGTTATTTGAGTCAGTAATACCAAGAAGCCTGGGATATTATCTATTGAACTTATAGCTGCTCACAGCAAGACGCTGCTGCTTTAACAAGCTTTTCTCTGTCTGCTCCAATTCCCCTTAGCTTTTTTTTTTTTTTAATCATCTTTCAAACTGCAACAGCATTTGTTGTCCTGAGGTGCTGATTCTAATGGAAGACATTCTGGTGGAAGCTTCTCTTGCAATTTACTCAGGTTTCATTTCAGGTCACTAGTCACATCCTCCTCCAGCTCTTGCTGTAGATGGAGGAACTGTCTCGGGGAAATGACATGACTCGTGTGCTGAGGTCACATTTCTAGATTGAGGGTGGACTGAGGGAAGCTTCTGCCCTTTGTGTTCAGGGAAAACCTGACATTTGAATGTGGTGAGGATGTACAAGCCTTCAGTCTTCCTTCTTTCTCATGCATATTCACTGCCTTCCAGGTAGCCAGTCACATTGGGAAAGGACAATAGAGGAGAGCAGAGGATGTGATGAGTGACTTGAGTTGGCAGCTGGACATTGAACAGCAAAGTGTCTTTGCCTAGACACTTTGCAAAGTGTCTAGGCTACTTCACCAACAAAGGACTCATTGATTGCTCCTTGACTCACCATCAGAAATCCAATTGAAAGACTTGAGTGGAGGTGACAGGATATGTTTGCCCCAAGGCTAATTTGGAGAACGAAACAGACATAGGAGTAGAACATGCTTTGTCTTCTCCAGTGTTACTTGTTAGCTTTGAGAGAATGGAAAAGCAGGAGGCCAGGCAATTTAAACAGATGAGATGAAAAGTTTGTTGAGACCTTCTAGTGAAGTTCTTTTTGAAAGCTGGAACAACAAACTGGCGCACAAATGATCTCTCTGCTCGCCTTACTCCAGAAGCAAGCCACTCCTACCATTTGAGTAGAATTACTTCAGCTAGATAACTAAAAAAGTACTCGGAGAGCTCACTGCTCCAGTAAGTAAATGGGAGTCTTACTACTGACTGGACTCCACAGCCCTGAGTTAGGATTTTAGTTCCCTTTCCCTGCAAAAATGCCTTTTCTACCAGGTTGTAGATATTCTGTGGGCAAGGGATCTTTGACTCCTTCTAGCGAAGAATTTCATTTTTTAAAGTAATGAGGTCAAAAAGGAAAAAAAGATGGCCTTCTAGCTTTGGAGTCAGTTGTCATTTCCTGGTAAAAATCTTTTTGTAAGGGTGGTATGTTGTCTAATTACTGGTTCAAATGGTGTTGAGGTACTCCCTCTAGCATAGGGAATATTCACTTATTCATACGAACTGTGAACCCTCTGTGATCATTGCTTCTGACTGCTTTGGAAATGCCTCCAGGAAGCTGGAGATGAAAGTTCAGATAGAGCCAAAGGCGGGAATTGGGAATCTGGAAAAAGAGCTCTAACACTCATCTGGGCTATAAGAGAGAGTAACTATGTTTCCTCTGACCATCCTAATTTCTGGGCCCTGATAGAGCTCAGGGTCCTAACTGATGAACACCCTGTCACTTCTGGGGTCAAAGAGAGGCCAGAAACCGAGTCGTCTAAGAAGTATGAATGCAAGGTTATACAGCAGCAGACTGGCTTGGGATTGTGATGTTTTACATTCTGGATTATGATGCTTACACATGCAATTAGTAGGTATTTTTTACCTTCCTTCCCACATCAGGTAACTGTGTTTTGGCATCATGAAGCATAGATCCTAAGTGGTCTGTCTAGCGTGGCATTCAAGATCATGTCCTGAGATGATATAGTTAATGAAGAAATGTGTAAAGGAGAGTTTTACTTTTATCCCAACTGATTTACTGATATTGAATTTTACAAACCTGTCTCACAGGAGGACTTCATCGCCTCACAGGAGGAGCCCTATAAGCTTGTATGGTGTCAGCTACCCATATGACTGTCTGTAAATTGAACATGCCTACCACCTTCCTGTCCAGGGACATTACCAAGGCAATAAACACAGGACAAACAGCAACCCTCATAAATACTGAGGACAGCTTGCTAAAGACACTGCAACAGTCAGAGCAGCTGTGGGCCAAAGCAGTAAGTGATGTTGTCTCTCTCTGTTTTTTAGTGACCTGGAGCTCATGCAGTTGTGCTGTTCTTCAGATGGCTTTCCACAGCATCATCTTCCACAGCGCACTAGTGAACCACGAGACTGGGATAGAAATTCCAGTGTGGGGAGGGTGTGAGTCATGGGATGGTGAGTGAAAGAAACAGCAGGATAAAAATAACAGGGCACAGTACGATGCAGAATATTAATCTCTAACCCCATGTTATCCTTGCTTGTACTACATATACTACTATGTCACACCATAGATGCTCTACTGCCCAAAACAGATCTCTCTGTATGCCACTCTGAAAGATTATGGCTCAAGATGCCAGATTGCTGGGGCTTTTTAATACTTGTGCTGCTTAAATTGGCTGAAAATTCTTAATCAAGGAGATGCTGCAATAGAAAATATATAAACAAAGAGTATAAAAATACCACTTCTTCAGCATTCAGAATTTTTATATTTTATATAAAAATGTAAGGTTCCAATTAATTTAACATCAATTGAATGAATTTGGAATTATTTCTCTTTTAGAGTCCCTCTCTTTTTCCAACTTTCATTTTATATTACTTCCTTCATACTTTCCTTCAGAGGGAGAAAAGGAAGAAGAAAATTAAAAAAATACCCTGGAAAACTGACAAAATATTCAAATTTGATTCTAGCTAACATGAATCATTAGGAAAAGAAATAAAAAAAATAGAATCAGTAAAATCAGAAGAAAAGCTAAGTGTTTAACTTTGGAATATCATTCCCTATTTTTCTGTTCGAATCTGCCATGCTGGCCTGGCTGAGCTTTATTCTGAGGTAATCAGTCACAAGAAAATCAGGAGGCTTTCTACACAGCTATTATTTTCAGCTTGGCTAGTTTTAAGTAAAACATCTAAGTTAGGAACCCAGTCACTTTGATATCTCCTATAGTCAATGGAGCAAGATAGTGATTTGCAAAGAGCTATTCAGAGCTTAGGAAGGCTACTACCATCATTATTTTTCAATTCAGTCAGGAATCCGGGTCTTGTTCCTGCATTGTAAAGGGCAGCTGGAGCTTTTCCTTAGCTTCAAAGGGCACCAGCTCTGGCACTGAGTTTTCCCTGCAGATTACCACATAGGCAGCTCTTTTGTTTGAAGCTCAGTGTCTCTCTTATTTGGGGGTAAGGAGAAATGTTTATTTTATTTTGCACAGATTCAGTTAAAAATCTTCCAGATGGACTTCTAGCTGCCTTTTTTCATGTAAGTCATCTTTGGGCTTTGTCAGGACTGTGGAAACCATTGCTGAAACGGAGGAAGAGACAAATGGCAGGGCAGCCTTTTCTGACCAGCAGCGAGATGGTTGTGTGGTTCCAGGGCTGCAGTGCTCAGCGTGTAAATGTGCAGCTCTTCTTCCTTGTTACCTTTTCAGGGTGTCTGATAGAGTGAGGTGTTTGCACACGTACTGAAACAAGATGCTGTTTAATCAGGGCATCCCAGGTCACTTAAAGATTTATGTCAGGCACGTGTACGTGAAGTAGTACGACTGAGGTGTGCAGTTATGATCAGAATACTTCGTGCTTTTCAGATCCCACTGAAAAAAATTTCTTTGATCCTCTAAACTAGAGCTACATTGTATAATCCTTTTTTTTTTTTCAATTTTTTCTTACAGAGGCTGCCTGGGAAGCTATTTGGGAATATCTTTATACGTATATACTCTGTGTGTGTATATATGCATGTGCATATATATGTATATCTATATATATTCTGGTTTTAACCAATCTTCTAGGTTTTTTAATGTTTATATTTTCATCTATTTAACTTACTCTTGTATATCCTGTCTTTTTATTTTCCAATAGACAAGGCTTTTTTTTTTAATTATGCAAAAAATCATTGTAATCATGATTTGTTGTCTTTGGAACACATTTTATTTACTATTCAATAGCCACTATTTTTATTAGGACATTGTTTGATCATAACTTTAGGCCTAATAAAGTTCCAGGGCTAATCTCATGGGAGAGGATATTTGTGGTCCATGTTTTCAGAGAGGGCGCTTGGAAGTGAAAAAGCTTAAGTATTTAGGCCTCAGTTCAACTTTGAAGTCAGGAGAAATCTGTCCATTGCAAATAGTCATTTGACCACCTGAATCAATAAGCATGTGCAAATACCCAGCTTGAAGGGATAGTTGCAGTCACTGTATTCGTGGCAAGCAGAAACATAGGCCTTCATTTGTATATATTACTTCAGGGAGATTGAACTATTTTTCTTTGGAAAAAAACTGCCATAAAAATCTAACTTGCAAGAAGAGGTGAAAAATAAAGCTTTTCTGTAGGATATTTGGTGATGCAAACAAACTGGTAAAGGAGACTTTTCTAGCAGGAAATCTCCTTGTGGTGCTTAGTGACACTCAATTAATATTAACTCTCTTGTAAAGAAAGTGAAATAATGGTGCATCTTTCATTTGTACTCAACCATCATTCTGTATCTGCTGTGGATCCTAATGATTTGTTCTTGATATTGACTATAGCTTTTTACATTACAGAAGGCTCATTGCTTTTCTCCTACAGATGCTGACCATTAGAGACTGCAGAGACTGAAACCAATTCCTTGTTCTCAAACCATCTTCAGTTAGGAGATGTTGCTGAAAAACTTTCACCTGGATAAATAACCGTGATGACTCCATCAAGAATACATTCTCAGTGAATTGGATTTCTTTACTCAAATTGTTGAAAATCTCTTCTGCTTGGAGGTTTCTCTCATAGGGAAATTGTTCAACATTGCAAAAGGAGTATGCTGAGGCCCATTAAAGTTTAAAAAGTACTGTGAACTCACTCTCAGGCACAAGGAGGCTTTATTACTTGAGATTTTGTTTGGAAATATATCATGAATTAGTTCTTCTCATACATTAGGTATCTTTTGCCATGGCTCTTTCATATCCAAATTTCTCATCATTCTGGAGGAAAGTTCAAGTATTTGTGCTTTTTCTTTTTTGGTACTCATCTTTGTTTATTTATTTTGTATTCTTGAGATATGTTGCATCTCTGGAGTTAGTATTTCAACTTTTAGCATAAAAATGATGTACATACAAGTCTAGAATGCATCTGAAGATTAGTCTAATTTTTCATGTGACTTTGACTTGAACATTTTTCTTTCTGTTTATATTGCTGTTGGAAAAATGTGCATTACCTGTATTCTTTATGCCTTTTGCTCTGTCTATAAACTCAATAAAATTGTCTCCCCCTCCTGCAGAACCACATTGTTTGTGCATAGCAGTGATAAAAGTTTTTGAATAATAACGATTGATAATTATGAATGGCTTAATCTACATCTATATTTACATCTATATCTAATCTATATCTATCTATCACAGCGTGAAAGTCTCCTGATGCAGGGTTTGAAGTGGTGACAATATAGCAGTGACCAGTAATCTCAGTTCAGGAATATGTCTCCATAAGGCTATTTTGGATCTGAAAAGCAGATTTCTCTGTGTATGTTTATTACATTTTGCACCACGGCTAAGGCTTAGAACTGGTATTAGCCATGTGAGTAAATGAAGCAGTACCCATCTCATCATGCTGCATGTCTGTTTTGTCACTGCAGCTCAGAGATAAATAAAAGACCGCAGTAGGTCCTTTGTTACAGAACATAGAAGTTTCTGAGGAGTGTCAGCATAACCTTTTGGAGTTCCAGTCTTTGTAAGATTAAGAAGAAATGTAACCCAGTAGCTCAACCATGGGCCTGGAATAGCAAAGACCTGGGTTAGGTTGAACAGACTAGCATGGGTTTTCTTTCTGAGAGTGAGCAGTTGTCTTAGATGAGCCTCAAGCATATGGCTCTCATTGGAAGTTAACTGAATAATTTGAGTATGGTACATAAAATATCTGTGAGAATCTTAATCCTGTTTACTTGCTCATGCACCCTACTTTTGAGGCAGAGCACGGACAATATCAAGGTCTTCCAATGAACAAGCTCAGTGAGCACCAAAGCAGCAGACCGAAGGGATGGAGGTTTTTTTCCTTCACTATTTGAAGTTCACTCAAAAGAGAAGTCCCTGAGAAGTTTGTCTGAGGACAATACTTTCTTGTGCCACTTTTTGAACCTGGCTCAGCCATTTTGGAGTCTTTCAGACAGATTCTAAGCTGGCATAAACTAGCCTAATTTCTTCGACATTAGTGGAACTTTTCTGATTTATACCTACTGAGGACCTGAAAGCTTAGCTGCATTTAACTGAAACTTGCTTATATGAAACACAGTCTTTTAAAGGAATGCAAGTTTTTCTTAACCTCTAGCAAGGAAAAAGTAAAAGAGCAATTTGACATGGGAAATCTGTGGGCTGATGCAAGCCTCGGTCCTTTAACTGGTAGGCTTGCATCCTTTTCATGTGGATGTTCAACATCTTTTCCACTCTCTTAATTTTCTCTGCTTCTCTTTTGTGGTGGAAGACGACTGAGGTGTTCAATTCTATGCTTAAGAGTAGCCCTAGCTGATGTGAACAGACTACACAGATGCACAAATAGCTGCAGGACTGTGACTTTAATGAGTAGATTTTTGAGTGTCTGGAAATAGGCTTTGATCTTAGAGTGAATTTGTCAAACTTCGATGGGTTATGAGCATTCATAGACATTAAAATCCCTTACAGCAGGACATACCCTCCAATGTCTCTTCTGCTGTGTGGCTTTTCTTGGCAGATTTGTTAGAAAATGTTTACTAGCAGTAGAAAGTCAAGGCCATTGTACTAAGGTAGTTTTTACTGCCACAATATTCCTTTGGGTCTCCAAAGTTTAATGAAGTCAATGGGAAATTTTCTATCAATTTCACTGGGTTGGGAACACATCTTTGCTGTAGATAAGACTTCATCAAATATAGTTAATTTACAGAGCATTCAAAGAAGGAAAGACATTTCTCATCCTTGTCCATTTAATGCTGTGCTCCAGGCCTGTGTTCAGGATTCTGAATAAATTGAAAACTGCCTCATTTAAATCAAATGAAGTCTGAACTGATTCAGTATAGTTGTCACAGGTGAAGGGCAATAGGACCTCCAGAGAGATGTTTGAGGACTGACAGAAATGACTGTGGTCGCTTTTGCTTCTACCTTCCAGGTGCGCACCTTGATATAGGATTGTACACATGCTACAGCTCTGACCTTAGACTGCACAGGTGACTAGTCTGACTCACCTCCAGCAAGACTTATCTTCCTCACCACACTGTTGCCTGCACTCACATTTTTCCTGTAACAGAAATGACAGCTTCTCACTCCCATTGCATCTCAGAGATACAGTACACACATCTAGACACCTGCAATCCAGTAATGATACATTCATATAAACAGGCAGCTGGGGCTGGCTTATAATTAGAATTACTAGTATATGACGTCTTCTTTCATTTAGGTGAATGACTGCTTCTATTTTGCCAAAAGCATATTCATTAATTTATTTCTAACTTGTCCTTATCATTATTAGAAGTTGGAAAGCAAGTTTTGACGTCCTGGAGGAACTTGTTTACTTGCACAGATTATTTTGTTTACGGACAGCCAATGGCCTTTCACTTCATTTCTTTTCTTGCCCTACTCCTCTGATGCGTGCTGCCAGGACAGTCACTGTTTATCATGCCTAGTGTTTTCTATTTGCACAATCCAAAGAGAACATTTCTCTTTATAATTAATTTACTGCTGTAACTTCTGCAAAATTCTGACAAATGCATGGAATTGCAAAATATGCATGGTAAAAAACCCAGAACTTTCTGTCTATTTCCTGCTATCGTAAAGCCAGAAAAGAACTGCCTGGATAGAAATCTTGAGTTAGAAACAGGGTTACTGTAGGGTGCAGCCCTCTAATTGACAGAGGCTAGGAGGATGTGCTCTGCTTCTAACATTCTTCCTTAAGTATCTGCCATGGGATGAGTAGATTTTGATTTGCTCTCGTACAGAGGTTCTTGTTTAAGGAATAAAGTGGGAAGGGGGCTCAAGCAAAGGATAACAACAAAAGCCTTTAATTTGAAGACTGGTAATCTTAGCTATGTGGGCTGCACAACAGGAGTTGTATATCTACATGGATTAATATTTCCGTGGTAGATTTGAGTGCCTGAGATATTACATGCCAAGATCAGAGCACATTGGTGGCAGACGTGGGTTTACTCCTTCTTTGACAATTAAGAGATTCTGAGAACGATTTTCACTTTGAGCTGGAATGAAAAGTTACAATATCAAAAACGTTCATGGTTCAGAAAGCTGGTATGTCAGACTAGGGTAATGAATCAGATCAATTTAGTTCTATTTATCAGTTTTTAATTTACAATGAAAATCTAATTTGGATGAAATGAAAGTATCTTTGATCTGAAAATACAATCATCTTTTTTAGAAATTATCAGAGAAAATAGGAAAATAAATTGTCATTTGACAACACCACAAACTCCAGAGGTACTTCCTTGCTAACAGGTTTTTGTTTTAATAAACTAACATATTCTAATGATAAAAAAGTTTTTGCAAAAAGCCCTTTGACTCTCTCCCCAACCAGCTCTAGCACTATCCTTGGGCTTTAAGCCTATAATTACAGGGAGAAAAGTTCAAGATAGGTAGGAAACACAGCACAGAAGCCCCATAATAGTAAGAAAGGTAATAGATTGAAATCTATAGATTTGAATATGATACAAGGATTTGACTACCAGGGGATGTTTCAGTGTGGGATTCAGGTCCATCAATTTGTTTGTGTTTGCAGAAAGAAACCTTGCACAGCCCAAGCCCACAATATGCCCAGCTATCGGCTTCCAACACTCCGCTGAACACAAAGTTCATTCATTGTTATTGCTGGGTTTTTAGGAGGCAAGATGAGCAAAATCAACATGAATTTCCAACAGATGGGACTAGAGAAGGACAGCTGCAGGAACACAGTACACTACATACAGCATGCATGGGCACGTTTGATCCTCTTCATTCAGAGCACAGGCATCATCTCCGTGACATGGACAGTGGAAAAATACAATTATCTGAATTAATTGTCACTCCACAAATCCCTTTGCTGTGTGCTGCCTAGTGGAAAAAAATAGGCAGGACTCAGGGAACACTCAGGGAACACAGTATGGAGGTGTAATTTGTCACGTGGAAGTAAGGACAATAGTGACAGGGCATACTACTGTCTATGTGAGATGAGCAAAGATGTTCCTGTGAGCTTCCAGCCTTTTCTTTTTTGTTCTTGGTATTTCATTTTATTTTTTTACCTCTGGGGCTGAAAAGCTGGTAAACAAGATTGCAGCACAGGCATGCAGAAAATAAAATATAGCGGAAACATGTGTGAACAAGATTAGTAGACCAAAACAGTGCCTCTCAGCAGATTAACTGCACTGTGGGGGAAGTACAGCTGGGGCAGGCCTTGAGGCATTTTTGCCTGGGTACAGCAGATGCAGGCAGAAAATACTAACGCAGTGCTCTTGAGAGAAGGGCTTTCGTTTCTGTTCATTAAGTGTGGCCAGATTCTGGGGTTCTGTCACAGCCCAAACAATAACTGCTTGGTTTTGCTTATTTCTGGAGAATGAGGTTGGGCAAGACATATAAGGAGTTTGATTTTCTTTTTTTCTTTTTAAATTTTTTTTCCTTTTCAAATCAGCTTGGAATCCTGCAACTTTAAAATGATTTCAACTGTCCTTTCTCTATATGTAATGCATGCACCTGCATATACTTTCTAGCTCTGTAGGTTACAAAGTCCCTTTAGGATGAGAAATTCAATAATGACCAAATATGTTTTGTTAATGATAGGAAGGGGATATTTTTGGATGTTAACATTTGGTGTTGATTTAAAATGCTTGAGATATTGCTGCTACAACCCCTGTGTGCTCAGTCTGGTAACCTATCCTTTGTCCCATGGACTCTTCATCTTTGAGAGCTTAATATGAGGAAGGGGCGACTGGAGAGTAGAATTAGATCATGCTTAAAAAAACCAAAAACATATCCCAGCAAAACCTCCACCTTTCTGCTTCCCAGTAAAATCCCTGCTCTCTCTCATGCAGACCTGGCTGGAGAGACTTTCCTTGCGGTGAAAGCTGCTCGCTTGTGCCAGGCTTTTTCACTCACTGCTCCCTCCTCCCTCACAGGCAGCAGCAGCCGCAGCCCTCTCTTCCGATTCCAGAGGAGTGCCCTCATAACATAATGCCTCATAGCAAGGCAGAAGGGGAAAACAGAAGGTTGCTAGATGGGGTCAGGGTGATCTTCTTAGCTGCAAAGATTAGCAGGTCCAGTTCTGCAGTGAGCCTCCTACTTCACTCCAAAAGTTGGATTAAAGTCACCTCTGGCCCAGGCCTTGAAGCTGTCTATCTCCCCAGTAATATCAGAGCAGAGCAGCTCTGTGCTCATGTTCTTCTGGGTTTAAAAACATCTCCTTTCAAGCCATAGCTGAACCTGATGTTTTGATTCGCTGAATTTTAAGTAAGTACTAAATTATTGTGAAGCTTGTGGCCATGGGGAAGCTTCAGTGCATGTGAAGAGCAAAATCTGGCCCACTCTGGCAGCAGAAAGACCAGTAATGCTGCAGAGGGGTCCTCTGGTGAACATAACCCCTAATTCTCCTCTCTGCTGACCAGGGGAGGGAGACAGTAAGGACCTCATTGAGCTGTGCTGAGTCCCGGTGGAATGAAGGGCCCTTAGTTTCTCTCCGTAGAGAGTAAAGTGTAAAGCAGCTTTTGGGAAGAAAGCGCTACTCTTTCTCACAAGTATACTGGCTCAGCTCAGGAGCAGTGAGGCAGTGAAGCTTCAAGAAAAGCAGTACCAAGGAGTGAGCAATGAGCTGAACAGCCTTTGGGAGCTGAAGGTGTAGTGGCAGCCTCATTGCTATTTATATATGGCTAAGAACTATTTTATAAAGTAATTACAGGTATCATTCCTCAGATGCATAGAGGTTAAAGACCTCTGGGAAGGATAGCCAGTAATTGAGGTTATCTTAAACAAGATCACTCCCTGGAAGTAGAAATGCAGAATGACATTCTGAGGAGAGCAGATCCCTACAGTGTAAAAAGATGAAAAGCTGACCAAAATGCCAGGTGTCTTTCTTACTTTTCTGTGTACTCACCCAAGTATTTAGAACTCTGCTTTTTTCACATATTTGCACGATTCAACTTTTTGTAGATCTTAAGGTTATAATGATTTATAATTATGGATCAGGGGTCTGCGCACTAGAAGGGTTATTGTAGCTGTCTTGACAGCTGAGGATGTAGAAGTTATCTAGATGAGTAACCAAAAAAGATCCGTGTAACTCAGGTGGCCAGGGCATATCGTGGCTACCAAGTTACAAATAGAAGCTCCCTCAAACTTTACAATTGCCTCCAAGGGTTTGGAGCTGAGCTATTCATGTAAACAACTCATCAGACAATCACAGACAAGACTGAAAAAAATTCTATCTGTTAGTGGAGAATTCCCATGCAGGAAAACAGAATAACATTTTCCTGATAACAGTGTATGCTAGAATTAGTTATCCTGACGCACTGTGAGTTTCTTTCAACTGTCTCTCTCTTTCTACAGTTTAGGCAGAGAGGCAAACAGCATATAACAGCAAACCCTTTCCTGTCTGATTAAAGAAAAAAAAATTGCTTTTATTCAGTGATGAGTTATGAGAAAGATACTAGAGGCAAAACTTTCTCATCTAGAGCTTTCACAGTGCCTTGTCTCCATCTCATGGTGTGCACACATGGGCCTGGCTGTGCAGGTGTGGAATTCCCAGGCTCTGCACTAGTCCCAAGGGAGCCTTTGGGTTGCTTAGGGTTTTGTTCAATTTTTCCATGTCCTTCCTGTTTCATCAGCGTGACAAAAACCTCCCTGCTCCCTGCATGTATTTTTTATGTACATATAGAGGAAAGAGTAAAGATATTTAAATGCTGAGGAACTTATTTTCTCTCGTTGGCTTTTTCCAGCGTGCTGTGCCAAGTGGGCACTCCCAGGTCAGTGTTCCTTGGAAATCTCTGTGCAAATAAAGACTGTATTGAAAACAAAACCTCAAAGTACAGATAATCATGAAAAGTCCCATAGTTAATAACTGAGCAAGCTTATCTTGTCTTAAACTAGGATTTTGTTAAGCAAGGTTTGGTGTCCTGGAGAGAAGTCTGATAGCAAAATAATTTGAACATTTCTCCTTCTCTCTCTTTCTCTCTTTTTTTTATTTTTTTATTTTTTAACTCTATTTAAAACATTCTAGTGCACCAGGATGCACTTTGAAACACCTAAGAGGCAGCTTGCATGACTTACTGTTTATCATCTAACAGATTTTCTGTGTAGAATCTAAACAGGAGCTGATGGGAAAAACAAACAAACAAACAAATAACAGGCCGGGGCAGTTTTCTAAAACTAGCAGTCTAGGTTAGTGCAAGTAAGTAAATGTGGCATTTGGCTAAAACTTTGACTTCCCAGACTCTGTCTATATGAATTGCTGGTAAGACTAAGTATCTTATCTTCCATTGAGACAAACACTTATTCTATTGTAGTGGTGTATGTCCTGAAGAACTCCATGAAGAGAATTACTGTTCTCAGGATCTGCACCAGTGCAAATAAGAATACAATTTACTCCTCAGAAATGTATAAAAGTGATATGAAACATAAGAAAACATCAATTTATCTCCCGACCCACCCTCAAAAAGATGAAGTTCGAGTTGTCTTATTTACACTTGTGGTTGTCTAGTTTAGAGACTGCTCATTTTTATTATGATTTTCATAGCGTCCACTGTAGGCACAAGGAGAAGCCTTTTGAAAGTCATCTTCTGGTAAACTATAGTACAAGTATATATATGAAGCAGGAAGACATTAAAGAGGGTGGATGAGATATGGGATAGTAACTAAGGATTTTTCTGCATTTAAAACTGAGGGCCAAGAACCAGAAAAGGCTGACAAGCAGGTGTGTGGTGAAAATCAGGTATGAATATTGTTTGGTTTTCCCCTAGGACATGGCAGGTTTATTCTGAAGAAATTGCTTTGGTTGAACTGAAGTTATTTTCAGGCTACAAAACACTTCTATTTCTCTGTGTAGAAGTGAGCACCAAAGATATCACAATCCAGCTTAGCAAATAGATGTACCAAATTCCTGAAGAGATAGGTGGGTCATAGATGATGGAATAAAGTCAATAAAATCCCTTCTCTGTGCTTGTTAATATAGAAATAGCATGGGACTGTGGGTGTTCTGAAGGCAGCAAGCAGGCTGTTGAATCAACCTTATTGTTTCTTGTAATTGACACCAAAGATGTATAACAGTTTTTATTAGATGTATTTGTAAATATCATAGAATCACAGATGTGTTGGTTGGAAAGGCCCTCAGGAGATCTGTAGTCCCTCAGGAAGTCTGTAGTCCAGCTTCAAAGTAGGGCACAGCCAATATTAGATCAGATCATCTTTGTCTAGGCAAGTCTTGAAAACCCTCAGGGATGGCATTTCAACCACCCCTCTAGGTGACCTGTTCCAGGGCTGCACTACCTCTTAGTGGAACACTTCTCTTAATATCCAGCCTGAACCTGCCAAGATCTAAGTAGGTTTGGGGGGGAACTGGATTTCTATTTCTTTAGACTTTATTCGATCCTGTGGCTTAAGGCTACTACTTCAAACCCTGTGGAGGTGCAGTGCTTTCAGTAGCTATTTCAAACTTGTTTCCCACCATACTGGCATAGTAACTATCTTTGTCCTGAAATTCTCTGAGTCAGACAGCTGTTGAGTCTCACTACTTTACACTGAAAATGTGGTCTGCTAGTCACAGAACAATGCATGCAAGAGCAGTGGAAACTGAGAAAATCATACCAACTTATATTCCAAAGCCAATCTCTTTAACATCTCTTTTGGAAACAAGACCTGATGTTCAACTCGTCTAGAGCTTTGTGGTTATTAGGGGATGCATTTTCCACAAAGGACTTTGCATATGCAGAGACAAACCCAGATGTGCTCGTTCAGTGGCCTGTATTTTTTGAATGAAACCACCTTCTCCCAATTTCAAACACACTAGTCAGAATCAATGAACTTTCAGTAATTGTGCTGTAGCATGCCCAGTATCAGACCACTGGAGGTGGTTCATGCAGGTGGTGATACAGATTTAGGGAGGTGCACTTCAGCTACACAGTGAATACTGTCTTGTAACCCTGCATCTGCAACAGCAGCAGTGTGTCTTCTGTAATTTTACCCTGAGGGGAAAATTAAAATGAGAGGAAGGTTAAGAGGAGCTAACACACACACATGCACAATGCTGGGAGTTGTAGCAACAGACTCTGTTAGGAGAAAAGTCACAGTTAATGAATTAATCTCAATGAATGAGGAGGCTAAGACTGACACTGTATTATCTTGCTTTCACAAGACAGACAGATTTCATCAGCTTATTCCTTCCCTCAGTAAAGTCTCAGAGTGCAAGTCATATTAGTGTCTCTGAACTGGGCTCTGCTGATAATGTCTCAGGGAAAGAGCCATTGTCTGTACAGGAACAGTTTCCATAAATCTATTGCCCCTAATAACCACATTACTGAGATCAGTTTTCATGGTATTTCCTGAAAGACGTTACAAAAACCAGCTTCACTCAAGTGTCACATTATTAATACAATCACTTTTTAAGACAGACTACAAATAATATGAAGAGTTTGGCTGTATTCTAATATAACGTTTCTGATTGTGGGACACATCACAGTTTGTGTGACCTAAAACACAAACTGTCCCAGAAAGACTTTTGGCTTTCTCCTGATGTGGTATACAATATCACATTGTCTTGTATAGACAGTTACTTTTCTATTGCTTGGGAAATTCTTACTTTTCACATTTTGATTTTTTTTTTATATATTTTGTCCCAAATTAGGACAGAAGTCAAAATATTTTAGGGAAGGGAATTGAAAACATTTCTATTTTGAATGCTCAAACTGAAATGTTTCTAAAATAACCTTTTTTTCATAATTGAAAAAAGATCCTGAATGCCATGAGTAGAATGAGTATAAAATTACACTTACACTTAAACAATGTAATTTATATTACATGTCATAGAAATCATACCAAGAGGGTGAAACAAAATTTTGCTGTTAGGTAGGATGAGACTTCCCCATTCACCCAAACCGCATTATCCAGCAGAACATTGTTCCATGTTCTTCTGCTAGGTCTCCATCTATTCAAAATTGCATAAGACATCTACTCTCATATTTTCCAGGATATAAAGCCTGAGAAAACCACGGTGATGACTGAGTCAGAAACTGATAGTAAATAGGTTCTGCATTTATTATGCTGTGGAAGAAAATCTGGTGTGATGTCATTGGTCAGCTCTCTGTGGATCATATCCATCAATGCCTTTCAGCCTGTTTGTAGGCTTTTCTTTGTCCTTGTCATCTCAAAACACTTCCAGAAATGGTAGGCAACCCACTCGTGCACTGAAAATGCTAATCTAACTCTGTGCTGGAGGTGTGGTGTGAAAATATGAAGAATGACCTGTGAGGACAAGAGTCTTGTATTGCTGATCTCTGTTATGGGAATGGCATCCTTTGTTTCCAACAGTATAATTTCCCAACTGCCTTAAAAAAAGTGAATACCCCCCCCCCCCCCCCCCCCCCCGTGTTTCCAGCAGTGTTTGTCCATGCAGTGCTATAGGGAGAAAAAATATCAAGCAGCTGAGACTAGTGGTGGAGTTAAGAATAACGAATAGGATTGAAAAAATATTAGCCTTGCTGAGGTGACAGCTCTGGTGTGCTAATCCTAGCATTACAGAACTTGTGTGTGCTCCTCTATTGTCAGAAGACTCAATGGGAGATGAGGTTTATATTAGTATTTGAAATTTTATTTTGGTATGTCAGATACCACAGAACATAACTCATGTAAATAAAGGAAATTACTATAAATAGCACTGATCTAATTTGAACTTCATGCTATTTTGAACTCTAACAGGCCAGAAGAATTATCTAACAGGTCAGAAGAATTATCTTGGTCACAAAATAAGCAGCAAAAATGCCTTCACCATATATACATTAAGATAAAATGGTGTGATTGCAACTCATTCCCTTATGTAGATTAAGATAAGAACATCCTGGCACCAGGGCAGCGTTCTGACACTGACTACTGTTTATGCAGATGGTCCCACCTGCAGAAGCACCAGCCTTCCCTAAAACCTAGTCTATGAACTTTGGCAAATTAGGTAAAATTTTCTGCCCTAACAGATGGATCCCTTATTGATGTCCTTCAAATTGATTTTTCCCTTCAACTTTAGTTATCTATCCTTCTTAAAAATGAAAGGAAAAACAATATTTCTATTATTTTTATTTACTCTCTACATAGTCACGGATTGCAGACATTGTCATAACATTGTATACCATGACATTTCCCTATCTCATTTGTATTGCATTATTCTTTATTTACTCATTGCATTTCATGTTTTCATATTTAAGAGAATAATCTTTATATCTATTGCTGTGAAAGCCTAGACTGAATTCTTCTGGCTCCCCACTGAGTTATGGTGGTCAGGGGTGGCCCAACAACAATTGTTTCATATAGATTACATTTATATTTTTCTCCACCCTAAAGGTTATCTGATGATTTTCAAATATGCAATGAATATAAAACACTGAAATGGTGCATTCAACCTGTGTAAGTGCAAATAGGTGCACAAAGCAAGGGTCAGTGGAAAACTTTTCTCCCTTTTCTTCTGAATTGTAACATTTAGAGAAGTTTAAATGCTGGTCTTCAAATAAGTTATCCCAGGTCACATCAGGTGAGTGGGAGAAGATTCTAGACCAAACATACTGAACTGATCACAACATGAAGAAAACTTGACCCGACAAAACCAAAATCTGTCTTAACATACATCAGCTGCAGCACCAGTGTCCTCGGTGGCTCTTTACCCTCTTTCTCCAGTGCTTTGCTTCATCCAATATGAAATTTTCATTGGTTTGACAGCCAGCAGGGCACTGAAAGATGGAAAAAGAAAATTGCAAATGTAAAGGTCTTGACTCATTGAGTTGAGCTGGCAAAGTGTGTCTGTCATGTACATTGTCCTTTAAACTCAAAAACCCTCAAGGGCCTTAAAGAGAGCTTTGTGACATAAAGAGATCTGTTTGAATTCCTGATCAGCCCTTTTATTTTAAATTTCTTTCCTTTCCCTCTTGCTCCCTGTCCTCTTCCCACAAAATACCATTAACTAGGATCTGCCAAATGTTTGAAACAACTCGGGGCATTTGGCCTGTGCAGGAGAAACATTGTTTCTCATCACTTGTAGTCAGTGCTGTCCATTCCTTGTCTTGCTTGAGGATGAAAGCGTTTTCCAAAAGCAGCTGACTGGCTAAGAACAGAACATGGAGAGCTGAAATTCCAGGGATTAAATTGGATTTTCCCATGGAAGAGCACATATACAGTGAGATACATGCCTTTCTGTTTACTCCTATATACAGTGAGATGCATGCCTTTCTGTTTACTCCTATATACAGTCCAGCAAAGACATTTTCAAAAGCTTACATGCAGCTCACATGCCAGGAGAAGTTACTTCTCGGTGATGAATCCATACTAAATTTATCTCAATTCCAGAGGAGTAGTTTATAGTGCTATAGTTTATAACAGTTTATATTTTAAAAAAAGAACCTTCCTTCCTTTCCATCTGAGTCCTAAGTTTCACTTGGGAAACTTCTCTCAACAGCCCTGCTTTTTTTTCTCTTTCAAGTAAAATCATGAGCTGCTGAAAGGTCCCAATTTAAGTCCTGAGGAACAGCAGGGCCCCCCAAGTGGTATCTGCAGAAATGGCTTGCAGCAAAGGTCACATGCAAGCTCTTTCCTTTGATTTCCTCTATGAGGGTGAAATTCCCACAGTGGGAAGAGCCATGGGCTGGAGAGGGAAGGTGTCATGAATTCCCGGAAGACAAATAGTCAAAACAGTAGTAAGTGTAACCTCAAAGTGGAGGGAGGGACTGAAGGGTATGTGTGGCAAGCAGGCAGGGGTACAAATTGTGGGGACACAATGAGAATGTCAAACAAAAAGAAGAGCACAGCAGACATTGCTTTCTACTCTGTGAAAGAGTCCATGTAGTCAGTGCATGCTACCTGAAGGAAATATGCCTGAGTATATGATATAAAAAATGAACAGAAAGAGGCCCCATAGCCCAGACAGATGGAAACCTTCTGGAATGACTGCTCTGAAGCGTTCTCTTTTTCCAGTGAAATAGGTATAAGATACATGGAGGTCCTGTAATTGTAAAGATTTCTTATCATGCTTAGACTCTCAAGGTGTTTTAATTTGTATATTTTGTACAGTGGATGCCTGATACTAATAGCTGAAATGCAAAATGTCTCTATCTGTTTTTCCTCCAATTTTTCCTCCAAGGCATCAGCCTGGAGCCAGGACACTGTAAGTCCATATAGGCTGACATTGTTTCGTCTTCTTCCAAGTCCTTTAATCTCAATGGATTTTGAAGCAGGCGCCAAGAACAAATCAGGTATGGGTCAAAAGTCTACATTTTCAGGGATGTGACTTTTCAATTCATTCAGCAGTTTTGGTGGTTCTAGAATGGTAGAAAGCTTACTTTTAATAAGACTTTTTAAAATAAATGGTTCTAAAGGTGTACGAGAAAAAGTGCCTCAATATCCAGTATCATTTGGTATTCCAGGAAAAAAACAAAATAAAATCTTGGCCTGAATAAAATCAGAATGCTGCTGACCATGTGGAAGAAGAGAGGATCTCTGTTACAGCCAGAAAAAAGATTAGATTGAAATCATTTGAGGATTACATGAACTGCACCCATACCCTGTATGAGGAAGAAATCAGGAGAACTAATTGATAATGCAGCTTCACTCAATCATTTTAAGAGGAAATAGTGCCTTGTTAGATTCCTACCTGCTTGTATTTAGATAACAAGTATTTACAATCTCAAGATCGTAAGAGTTGCAATCTCCTGTACAGTGGAAAGCATCTTTAGCGATGAAAAGAAACAGATGGTCTCTTCTTTATGCAGTAATCCTCCTTTATATTCCAGAAACTTAAGATTTGGGGAGTGGAACTGGAGGAGTGGGCTCTTCTTCTAGGAGAGAAGATTCATTAAAAATAACTTCAAGCAGCGTCCCATGAAAATATTTTTCTTTTTGCAGATCAGTAGCTTGCAGGCAGATTGCTTATTACTTTATAAGAAAATTAAAGCTTGTTGTAATAGCTTACTATTATGCAGCCTTTTTGTTTCCATCTCCTCTTGTGCTGTTCCCAATTTCATATGGCTATAATGTGTGAAAGCAATGTTTTTTTTTCTGCTGCCAGATCATATGCAAGCTCTATTGTGCCAAGTGTTCTTCACTTTAGGGTGAGGAAGACAGATTCTTGCCTGGGATTTCATCTTATTCCAGTTCTTTTCCTGCCACCTGATCTTCAATATTTCATACACTTGAAGTGAAAGCCTTTTGTAATAACTCTGAGAAACTGTGTTTCCTGGAGAAATCAGTCGGTTCCCTGCTAAAGCAGGTCTAATACATTCTTTTATTATATAATATTTGATCTGATTATAGAGAAGTAGGTTAACTTTCAGTGGCCCTACAGGCAGACTTGTCTGAGTGAACCATTTTCTAAGTTTTTCAATGGGTTCAAAGTTTGATTTATATGTGTGTGTTTTTCTTAAGTGTGTATTTATTTATTTATTTATTTATTTATTAGGATTCTAGGATGAGGTCCTCATCCCATGTAAAATTTACGCTGTAGACAGGTCCTGAAGATCCTCCGTGACAACAGCTAAAAACAACCCCGGAACTTAAGTCTGCATTAAGGAATATAAAACTGACCAGAAATTAGGGTCCTTGAGGTTCATGTCTGTCTTGTGAACAGCAAGGAGTCTGTGTTTGTTAAGAGAGAACCAAAGGAGGAATGTTACCTCCCAATTTTCTTATTCTCTCAATTCAAATTACTTATCAATGTAGGTAGAAAGTAGTGAACTCATGGCAATTGATCTCAGAGGACATGAGGGCCCTTCTTAATCATTCCTTTGTCCTCAGGATTCTTTAGGGTAAGTCCAGAGAAGCTAGCGCAGGTAAAGTTTCACATCATTGTGCCATGATAGTGCATGGGAGATCAAGTGACATCTTGGAGGCCATTAACTTAAGCAGAGATGTTTCAAATGTGAGGCAGGTTAGTTGAGACCTTTTTGCTTCCCAAAGGCTCTGCATGTTGGGAGCTTGGTTATTCCCAGCTATTGTCATTCATTGTCATAAATTGAATTTAAATTTGTTTTGGGGTAGGAGGTCCACACACTGTGTATCTTGTTGCAATAGCTCATTAGCAGGAAGTCTAACTTAGTTCTTATGCTGATGCAAGCAGGCAAAGTTAAATAAGACAGCAAGCTCCTCTGTCACTTATCTGTAGCATAACTGCAGCAAAATTGCTTACAGTGTGAGCTGTCTAGCAAGACATATTTGAAGGTCATTTTGAGGCTAAACTTGCCCTGCTTAGCAGTGGAGAAATGTTCTCAGCCTCTTCCATGAACAACTGTCTGTCCGCTGTCCAGCAAAAGAGTAAGGAAGAAAGCCCATATGCATCTGAAAGTCCCTTGACTTAATTGTTCCTATTTTGGAAAAGATCATTTCTATACTAAGGGGTTGAGAAAAATCTAAAGGAGGGGGAAATTACAAATTTCCCTCAGAAAATTCAGAAACAGAAAGGAAAGCTGCAAATACTTGAAATTTGAGATCTCCTGCTCCTCTACACACTAGACAGAAATCCTAAAGTTTCCTTTTGGAAAGCTGCACCCAAATATGGGCCACATTTTTTGTACCTTTTTTTTTTCTATCAGCACATTTCTGATTTTTCTCTCCAGGTGCAGGAATACTGAGAGTGCACAGGCTTCTATAGTTACAGAATTTTGTTTCTGTTCCCTTAAATCTTATCTGAATACTACCATGTGAGCTCCTTGAAAGGTACAAACATTATTTTAAAGGGTAAGCAGAGAACTTCTTTCTATGTCTCCATCCTCTTGACATTAATACAGACAAGTGACTGGAGAAGTTGGTTAATACAGTAGTATTGTGACGCTGCATCAAAAGCTGATCATGTTTCTTCAATATGTTATATGATGAGGCAGTGCCATCATGACCTGAGAGCAGGGTCATAAAATAAAGATGCAAGCGTAATGACTCGTGAATTAGTGTCACGATGGCAAAGCTAGGTTTTGAGTGCCTTTGAAACTAAATTGACTGACACCTGAGTATCTTTAAATCAGCCCTTGTGCTGCCCTGTATTGTTGCTGATTCTGACCAAAAGCGTTCAGAATGATACATGATATAGCCTGTTAATGTTTTGGAGAGGTGAATGCCAAAGGCTGGTGTGAGGTTTCAGTTAAGTGATTTCATAAATTAATTTTAATGTAACCGGTAGTTCCTTTGTCAAATACTAGGTTAGCAAATGAAGTTGAATATGTATTATCTAAAAGATGAAAGCTAATGTTAGCCTCTGAATAGAACCTGGAAACCTGATTGAGGTTTTCATTGAGCTCTAGTCGTCTTATCATATCTAGTGAATAATTGATGCTCTGAAGGGTGGCTATGATGGAACAACTGCCTAAGCAGATATGAGACAAAACCAGAGACATTTATCCAGACCTATTCCCACCTTACATTAAAATAAGACCCAGGAACAAATGTCCTTAAGCGTTCAGTAACTTGTAGCATCTTGAGGCAACCTTCAAGTTAAGGGTGGACCAGATCAGCGTCCAGAGCATATAGGAGGGGTATGAGGCAAAACATGTCGGTATTTAAAGCAGAGGGTTGTGCAGTTTCCTGTATAGACAGAACTGGTGAACTTCTCATAGGCCCACTAATAAAGTTGTGCCTGGAGCTTTACTTCATGCATGTGACGTTATCACATTCTGGAAAATAAACAGGTGAGAACAGATACAATGCATAAATAGGAATTGCACATTTAATTCAATATAATGTGGATGTGTATATTTTTAATAAATAGTTTATGCAGCTGTTGCCCAAAATTCTTGCAGTTTAACATGGCAGAGTGAGCTAATCATAATCTGGGGACATGATCAAAATAGGCTTGTGAAAGAAAAGGATTATCTTCTCTTTCTGCCCATTGAACGTGATGACAAATGTTCCTACTAGGAACTAGGCTGAGATCACAGAGCCTCTTTTCAGAGCATGCGTCAGCCAGGAAGAGCCAGGTGTCTGGTTCTAATCCAGGTTTGACTTCACTTCAAAAAGCTGTGGGGCTCACTGACAATTCTCAGGCCTATCTGGCCTTTCGGCATGATGTGATCTGTTGTGACTAACCTCCTGCTTTCTGGAAACTGCTTAGTGGAATATTATTGAATGATTTTCTTAATGAGACCAAGGAGGGAAAATGCTGCTAAAATGCACGAATAATTGATTGCATTGTCTGAAAATACCCACAGAAATTGATACTATGATTGAGCCCAGTTTTTTATTCAGAAAGTAAAATGTCAAATTAAACACAATTCTATTGATATACCAAGAAAATGATTCTTGGTATAATGCCAACATCAATAACTATAAAAGGGAGACAGCAGGCTAAAAGGCATGGCTGGCTGCAGTTTTAAAATATTTGTCCTTGGTGGGACCAGAGACCGATTCAGTTTAAATTTAGATTCCAAAGAAAACTAATATCTCAAAGGGCAGATCTTAAAACTTACTCTTTTATTTGTTATATATCAGAGCAAACTGGGTACAATGAAACAAACTTATATTGCCTTTAAAATGCTGTAGCAATATTGCAGTCAGATGAGACAAGTCAATTCACGCTGGATGAGGATTTAGCCTAATAAATCACAAAAAATGAAAAGTGGAAACAGTGATAAGAATTTAGAAAGGTGTCTATTTGCTCAACAGCCACTCCCCCAAGATGTATCAATCAAAGCCTCAAAAGATCTCATTCTGGTGTGAGCCTTATTGATGAATAGCCACTGGTCCTTTCATCTACTCAAGTATGCTCAAGTATGTCTCTTGTAGAGCAATTGAAAGGTCTGATTCTTTCTGGATGGGATTTATCAATATCTAAATGGACTGTCAGCTGTCAGGGCATGATTCTGGAATTTTTCAAGAGAGTTTTTGAGGCCATTGCTGTGCAGGTCATCATAATGATTCCTTCTTAATCAAAATGCTTTTAATCTCTACGGTGGCATTACAGAGAGCTACATTTGAAGGTCAGGTGGTTCTTGGCAGTGGGAGGAAGGCTTGTATGGGGATGTTTCTGTATGGAGGAAGATGAAGCATTGGCTAGATTTTAAGTCATAACTCTTTGTGGGAAGCTTCTATATGAGACGAGACTGTCCTGTCTTGGGGAAGAGATCATTTTTCAAATCTCTGTCAGTGTCTACGAGCACATGGTATGTTCTAGGCAATGGCACAAGATGAAGAAAAGAAATTCAAATGGACAGTTCCAGTTATGGCTCATCTCAGTTATGGCTCATCTCTTCCATGATTTATCATGAAAAGGGAGCAGGTCCTGATTGGAAGGCAGACAAAAGGTCTCCAAGCAAATATTAGCTATTAAAGTCTATTGAGTGGAAGTCTGCTTTAAGTTTATCAAGTGGTCATAAACTTAGGCAGTTAAGGCAGAAACTATTGCCCGTGGGTGATGATACAAATATTTTCTGGCAGATCCTGAAAGGAACCAATGTCACTGAAGCATGTGAAGGAGAAAAAGCTTGTTAACTCACCTCGTTCAATGTTCTCCCACCTGTAGGGCATGAACCAGTGGATCACAGCACAAACATGGTCTGAGCTGCACTGATGAACACTAATGAGTGACACAGGTGGAAAATACCTGCAGGAACCTGGCTTGCCAACAGCAAGCAGAAGCAAGCGTGCTGTAACTTCTTTCCCGCTGCTCCTACTGCAGCATCCTGTTTTGTTCATACTACAGAGAACACACTGTGCAGAGAGCTCATCTCTGGCACAGAAAGAATAATGCCTCTGAAAGCCAGGAAGATGGCTTAGTCCTGGAGACCAGTCCCACAGGACTGTGGGGTGCAGTAGATGATCTTTCTTAGCCATTTATCAATAGTTCCATCCAATCAAGATCTTGCTCCTCCAAGGAACACAATAAATAATGGTTATCTTCCCAGGACTAATGCAAGACTGTTCCATGCAGCATGTTTTACAAATGCAGTTCTCCAAAATTTTGCCAGAAGGTCTAGGAGAGAGATTTCTACAACTCCTTTTAGGAACACAATTTCCAAATGGGAATTTTTGGAGTAAGCGATTGCCTAATACCTCCCTTATAAATAGTTTTGTGGTTTGTTTTCTTAGAATTGATTTCTGTCAAATACTTAGGAGAAGGTTGCTGCTCTCTGTCAGAGCACTGCAGGAGTGCTTTTGGTTTGTTCCACAAAATACTGCTTTCACTGAGATGTGACACTGGTTACAGATAGTGCCTCTCTCATCTCTTGCTGTTTCTCAGGCAACTTACAAAATAGTAACTTAACAAAAAGTGTCCTACATTAAGCTGAGGCTTACTGTAACATAATGACAAATTCTTCTTTGGAAATACTAGCCCTCTGCTAAAGATGGTTCCTGTAATAACAATGCATGGGTCTAATGACCCACGTTATATTGTAGGACCAACGCTTGAGGAGAGAGGATATACATTCCACCTTCTTTGCAGATTGCACATGTGGACCCCTTGATAAACGATCTGTTCCTCCTCTAGGACATTTCTTGGGGTTGGAAATTCCTAAACATAAAGTGTGGGGATGTACATGAAAAATAAAAATGCTTCAAGTTCCCTTTAGTCTTTCCCCTGAGCAGCATCATAAAAACTTTTTGGACTAGCAGTCACCTTCTGATCTTGGATATTATGGGTAGTCCTACAGCTAAAATAATAATGGTCTGAATTGAAGATCCAGGGTTTGAGGCCCTAATGATGGTAAAAATGATACTTTTTCAAGTACACATATTCAAAAATTATTTCAAGGTAAAGTTTTCAGTAGTTAGATTTGAATTTGCAGTGCATTTTTATAATCATGGTATTTTTAGCTTTCTTGAAAATGACAAGAATACATACATCCCCCACCTACTACAGTAGCAGTGTAATCCCAGTGGTGATGCCACATGTTGGATAAAGAGCTTTTTACTGTGCAGCCACAATGTTTTGTAATCCTTTACTGTCCATGTTGTGAAATTACTACATAAATGCATGTTTTTTAAAGAATTCTTTAACAACATTACTTGATTACATTCTTTTCTAACCCTAAATGAAAACTTGTCCCTTATACTTAGCTCTAGAATTACAACTTCTCTTGAAAAATTTTAAATATCTATAACATTGTGCCAGGTCACATCAAGTTATTTGAATTTTCAAGAATAACATAAGCCTACACAATGTGACATGCTTGCTGCATCAAGTCACAAATCTTTAGATATTATAGCTTTTTTAAAAATGAATGTAGAAGTTACCATGGCTACAAAACCTCTTTATTCTGTAAAGATTTGAAACACTCTTAAATATTGAGGAGTAAACCACTCTTTCCTTTCCAGGAACAACACAGCAAATGTGTTTCAGATGTGCTTGTTGTCAAGTTCTGCAGAAGAAGAAACCCCCAACACATTTCCATATTTCTTTCCCAGCTTTAATTTTTCTCCTTGGGATGAATGCAAAATGTCTGTGAAGAAAGGGATTTTATTGCTATAAAACAGCAACTAGCAAAGCTAACAAGAAGTGCTCCTCAGCTGCAGTAAGTCAGGATGACTCCAGTTTACACCTATGGACTCAGTAGCCAGGCTTTCCTTGTAGTTCTCATTCTTTCCTTAGCATTAATCACAAAGATATTAATGTGGTACAGATAGCCAGGAAGCCCTCTGCTCAGTCTTCTGGTGAAGAACATGAGAAAAAACCTTCACTTCCCACCATAATACTAGTGGGGATTTCTTGGTTTTACTCTTGAAAGTGTTTCCCTATCTGTTTCTCAAGATTCTAATGCTGGTATATCACAATTCCCGCAAATGAATGGAAAAGATTATCTAGTTCAAAATGTCAGCTCCATGAATTTGAAGCCTATTTGCCACCCTAACTGTACTGAAGTTCACTCAGATGAACGTAGGAATCAACATACTCATTCAGATCTGATGCTCCTCCGGTCCAGAGTTCTGCATCTGACAGTGGCTGGTACTGGGCGACCCAAGGGAAATGGAAGAACTTCAGGAGGGAAAGATGTGGGATATAGTTCCCCCCTATTCTTCCCCTGACCCTTCACTCTCTAGCTCATGCTGATCTCTGCTAAGGGGAGACACATTCAAAGTTTGAAGCAGGTTTAATAAAGTTGGAGGAAAACTGTTTTCATTTCTCTTGGTTTGTACGCTGCCATTATTCCCTCTTACTTCTCATTTCTTTTTCCTTTCTCTTTTCTTTCTCTGAGGCCAACTCATAACCCACAAATTTTTACCCCTTCCTGAAAGCAGAGTGTTTTTTGTAGTATTCTGATGTTCTCCCCTAGCAAGTTCCAAATTCTGACACTCTTCCAAGAAAGCTTAGACCACTCTTCTGAGCTTGCCAACAGATGCAGGGAGTTTCGGAGTGTGGAGAGAAAAGTAGCCTGAAGAAAGTAATCTCTGCAGAAAGAAGGTCATTTTCTAGGACTACTTCACAAAAGGATGCCTGATCACAGTGTAAAAAACATGACACTTAGGAATGAGAGACTAGCAGTATAGGGTCTAATTGCTGTCTGTGACATTCCGAATGAAGAGAGGCCTTTAGGTTCTGCTTCCTTATTTCTATATTTAACAAATCACAGAAAATTACCCTGGAGGTGAGACAGTAATTGATTCTTCAATCTTCTGTGGATGTGAAGGGAGTCTGCAAACATGAAAGGTGTATTCTCTTATGGAGTCTTGGAGCACAATGGCTGTTTTCTACTAAAGTTGTAGCATGTCCTTACATTAGGCTGAGGAAGCTTCTAAGATGTTGTGGAGGCAGCCTCTATTGGGAGAGAAATTCACAATTGAAAAGTATCGGACAAAATGCAAGCGGATAGAATACTTCCACTGATTATAACACCCTCTTGCTGTCACATTGCAGCAGTGTGAGTTAGCCGGAAAATCCTGGGGACACGTGGCATGCAGGTCACATGCATTTGAGGATGGGATGTGCACAGGAAGCTACTGGTGCTTCATTGGGTCATTGATCACCAGAGCAAGGACACACTCTGGAATAATCTTCCATGTGTGTAATTTTGAAATGCATTCTGACCAGGCTTACTGGGTTGGAAGGAAGAACCTTTTTTTTTCCTCTGTTGCCTTCTTAATTTTTATTTCCTTTATTATTTATATGTATTTTTAGTTTATTTAAGGATTATAGTACTGAAATGTTGTTCTTAGTTTTAGCTAAAATAAATCACTTTATGCCAAGTTTTCTTTGCTTGCTCTCTTATTAATCTCACATTTTGAATATCTTCCAAAAGAAATGAATGGAAAATTGTCCAGAAATTGACAAGATGAGCTAATACTTTTTGTCATATGGATCTAATATCCATATGAGGCTAGCTGTGAAATTTAGGCATTTCAAAAATTGATTTCTCTCATCCTTCTCTTCTGGTGATTTTGCACAAACTATCGTTCAAGGCCTCACCATTCAAAACCAAAAATTCTTAAACCCACCTCCCTTTACAGTATAAAATGGATTTCTTTATGGATTAATAACTAGCAAAGTAACATGTAAGCAGGATGGAAGGGTTGATGGACAAATTTTAACAGAAAAGCATCTATATTAGGAATCTTTTTCTGTTCTTCCTCATTACCATCCTGAAAAAAATGACATTTTAGTGATTAAAATGGTAAAAACCAATCTTTCTCAAACATGCATACAAATGTTGGTGAGTTTAAAGGAGAAAAGCTTCCTATCTGACCAACAGCAACTAAGTCAAACTTGCACACTTTTATACAGCAGAAATGAATGTAGTTTCTGAGTCTTGCAGCTCTCTCCTGTTTGTTTTTCTTTCAGTGTATTTTTCCTTTCTATTTTATTTGGTGGTTATTTCCTGTGGTTAATTTCTAATAAGTTCTAATCCATTTCTCAGGTGGCTCTTTTTGTAGTCAAACCTCATTCCCTGGATGAACGAGACTTTGTCTGAATCAGTGGATACCACTGACATCTGAAAGCAGGTTGGTGAAGGTGACCCATATAGCTGATTTTAAATGGCAGGGCAGAATAACTAATGATCTTTTCTTTCTCTCCCAGCAATCTCCTCATAGCAGGTTCCAAGGGATCATTTTCAGTTGGTTCCTGCTCTGTCAATTCAATCTCTTTGTAATCCATCACCCTGAGGCCTTTTAGGTTCTGTAATTTTGCTATCCATTTCAAAGGGAGACCTAGATGGGCCAAATTTAATAAAGGCTATACTGGAATCAGATTCCTTTCTTTCTTTTATGGTCACTCTATTTGAGTATGAAGAGATATAAGGGGGTGTAATTTAACCATCTGGGAACTGTAGAAAAGAGAAATGTAACATCTTCATTTATGTAGCTCTTTGGTCTGTGGGCAGAACCTAATTAGAAGAAGAAAGAGAGGAAAGGAACTAGCTCATTTGACTGTAGTTCTCCTCATGTGTAAGCATGAGAATGTCTCCTACACAACAGCTTATTTACTTCCTTGGGCTTCCAGAGGTTGTTTCCCTTAAGGTATGACACCTGACACCGAGACATGCCTGCCTTCTATCCAAAAAACACTCCTACACAACATAAGTGCATACAACTGCCCTGAAATGTATTTGCAAGAGAGTGTACATGTGTGGGGGGGTGGTTCTGTGTGAACAGGTGGATAGCATAATTGGAGGTAGAGTTAGCAATTTTGGGGAAATTTATCTTCCAGAAATCAGATTTTTTCTACCTGTTGTCAGGGAGCAGCAAGGCAGGCTGCTCTGTGAGGGAAGGGGATCCAAAAGCAAAGAGCTGTGGCAGGGCAGGCAGGGGCAGTGGCCTTGCTGTTAAGGGCACAGTCCCACAATACCCAAACAAGATGATAAGAGCAGATGTGTGATGGTAACTAGGGCCAGTCAGGAATCCAGCGACCACCCAGCAAGAATGATAAGGCATATCTAATATCAAGCCAGAAAATCAAGTCAGCGGCTCAGGATCAAAGAACCAGGAGACAGGGCACAGACATCGCATATGCTGGTGCTGTGCTCATCCCTAGTTTCTGGCTTACTTTCCTTTTTGGAGCACTCCTGCTCTTGTTGCTCCCTGACACTTTCTTAGGTGGTATGGTGTCTTTAATCTCCTTCTTCAGTCACTGCAAGGAGAGATGGTCACTTCCAGAGCCAGTTCTATTCTCAGGTAGCTTTGAAGGGTACATTAGTTATTAGTGCCTTTATTTATCTTATCCCTGCAAAGGATGCCTAGGAAGGCCTGGCCCCAAGACCAAACAGTATGAATAACCTCCACAGAGTGAACAGTGCTCTGACAGAAAACTTCATGTGAATGCTATGATAAAGAGGTGTGCCACTTATGGGAGGACAAAAAGAAAAACTAGGAGAACAAAACGGTAGAATAACCTAAAAAGCAAGAGTGTGGAATGGAGCTGAACTGAAATGATTACAAAGAAGGCATAGCGCAAGATTTGGAAATTGCCCCCACAAGCACAGGATTGAAAGTCCAACCAGAGACAAGATAAATGAATAAGCTCTAGTGGTTTCTGTGGCTGTTCCTATCACTGTGCAGCAGCACAGTGTCACTGTGTCTGAATCGTCTTTCTGCAAATTTTATCTCAGGTCAAATGGGGGATTTGTTTTTTTCATCAGGTTAGAAGAGGTACAACTTTTGTTCTCATTCTCCTTAGGAAGTCTTCCTTACTTAGTACTGATTTTTTGAATGATGAGTTAGCCTGGTGGGAACTCCCATCTAGCAATGCGTTTAATGCTTTTGCATCTAATTCTGCCACATCAAGCCTGTATTCTGAAACCCTAGTTGTGGAAAAGATACCCTTGCCCTCTGTGCTTGTGGAGCATTTAATTAAGACACAGGTCATCCTCTGCAATAGAGTCAGTATAAGGACAAGAGAGAAGACTCCACAATGTCATTACTTTCACATCTGTTGGCAGAGAGAATGCAATGGGGAAAAGGCTAGCTTGAATACAAAGAATAGCTGGGGTTTGGTATGTCTGCTTTTTCAGCATGCTTTCCTACTAGCAGAACAGGACTACTCTTTCGAGGAACAAGAAAAGAAATGACCTGTGACAGTGACTCACAACCTGCTCTGTAGTGGGGTCCTGAAAGACAACAGCTATGCCATTCCCAGGAAGGGCAGAGCCTAGCCCTCCACTATGATTTCTCTTTTCAGGATAATGATGTTGTTCCTTCACAGACCAGCTGACCCCAAAAACTAGCTCTTGTTTTCCTCATGTTGTTCAGTTTGGACGCAGCAAGTTTACACATGTTGTTTAATATCAAAAATAATCACCCCACCAGTGATTTCTAAAGACATGGCAATAGTATGTAGAGGGATTTTTTATTATTATTTTATTGATTGATTGATTTTTATTACTCTGCCGAGTGATTCTTTTTATGAGTAAACTGCAAATGAAGCCAAAACTTAACATTTCTGAAGCTAATGCCTAAAGGTTCTAATTTCTAATTATGCCCACTGAATTGTGGCTGTATATTTTTAAATGAGAACTATTTTGTAGGCCCTTTGCTCATCACAAGGTGCTCCAAGTATGATATCAATATTCCAGATCAGGTTCTGGCATTGGCCGCTAACCCCTTTGTAACCGATGAAGTAGAAAGGGGACAATTTGGTGGTGCAGACTTGTGGCTGGGCCCAAGCTTCATGAGTTGAATTCTGACTAGAGGCTATTCTTGGGCTGTTGTGAAAACTGTGATCTGACTTCGCTATGCTCTGGACTCCACTCTAAATCCACTGCTCCTGTAACCTATGATGAGAAAGCTTTGGATCTTCCTGGAGAGCTGGCAGATGATGCTCCGAGGAGAGGTTGAATCATGGTTGTAAGGCTTCACTGGTGGCTTGTACCTTTGGTTCCCATTGAGGTGAGTGGGAACATTAACATAAGCAGGTGAAAATACTAACCATCTGATAGCTGTCTAAGAATCTCAGTCTCCTTTGAAAAATTATGCTATGGAAAGCTTGGAGACAATTCCAATGCAGTTTTAAGGCAGTTGGATGCCTCTATATCTGAGCAAAACTGTCCTTCAGTCAGACAGTTGCAGACACAACACAGGTACTGTTGAATGGCTTAGAGTTAACTTGGGTGGCTGCAGACAAATGCTCCCTTTGCAAATTTAAGGCTGAGCGGAGGAGAGAGTCAGGGTGGAGCACCTAACTGCTAAGTCAGGATGCTGCAAAGATGGTTTTGAGGTAAACATTTTAAGTTAAAACTTAAACCCTAGGGGAATGCAAAATGTTTTTAAATACCTGGCACCAGCTCAAAGTCTGGCCCCTGTTATGTTTGTTGCCTTTTTTATTTAAAAAGCTTCTTTTGCTGTGTCTTTTTTTTGTTGTTTTTTTCATGTCTATAAGAGATCCCAACACACAAACAAACAAATAAAACCCAAGTACTATTTGTTTGCTAATGCCTGCTCTTGCATATGTGAGGGCTGACTCCACTGAAAATAGTGGAACAGTGTCTGTGCCTCTGATGTACTAGTGCAGAGCATTTTGTGCAAACAAAAATAGCAGATGACAGCAGCAGAATTATGCTGTTGAGTTCTTCCTTAGGAATCAGACTCCTTCAGATGGTTTAGTGGTGGTGACAAAAGCTGTGTTAAATGATTTACTTGTTTTTCTGATAGCATCTGGATATGTCAGAGATGAACACTTCATTGTGCAAGTCATAGCACTCATATATGATAATAAATATTTCTTGACTCGGAGCAGTGTGGATATACAGTGAGAGACAAACTGACAGGAAGAGTGCACAGTAGCCGTGAACTGATTAAGATTAGTATAATGAGCAGTAGCCATGGTAAACCAGCTGTCTGTCCTGTTTCTAGAAAAGGCAGAGGCAGGAGTAAGTCTTAAAGAGATACATGAAGAAAGATATGGCAGCAGATTTTCAGATTTTGACTGGGAGATTTTCTTATATGTAGAAGTTAAGAGAAAAAACGAATGGAGTAGCATGAAGAAAATTGAATAGAAAGCCAGTAAAGATAGGAATCAGTATCTGTTGCGTAATGCATAATGGAAGATGTTGTCTGTATTTCTTCCTTGCTGCCTGCATGAATTATTCTGTGTATCTTTTTCTTTGAATGCAATATACATATTCACTGAATACCTCCACTGAATAGTTTCCAACCTCTGGATTGTTTGCAAACCATTAGTTCCTCTAATCTCCGTAGGCCAGTTAAAATTCTCCTCAAATTATTCTTACATTTAAAGAAAAAAAAGTATTTTTTGCTATCCAGGTGGCAGGACTTATAGTACCTCCATGTCCCTTTTAAAATGTTCATATATTTCCTCTGCACTAAAGTGTCCCAAAATGTTCCATTATGAACAGTACCGGTCAGTCTAGGGTGATATCCAGTGTGAAGCTAAACAGACTCCTGGCATGTGCAAATGAAGGATCAGCTGTGAGATATCACGGTCAAGTCCTCCAGTAGCCTGTTACCATCACAATGTGACTGGTGCAAAGCCAGAGTTCAGTTTGTAGATACTCTGTTGCTTTGGTAACTACAGCCTAACTTCCCACCAAAATACGCAGGCTTTAGCCAGCACGACAGGCTGTATTCTACCACTAGCAAGTTTCTTTAAAATAAAAACAAACTCTGCTGCTAGCTCATCAAATAGATTAGCTTTTGTTTCTATTCTCAGTTATATTCAGGCCACTGTATGGCTGTCTTGAGCCTTCTGATGGTATGTATGTGTCTTCCAGCATGTGGCTTCTTGTGATAGTTTGGACTGGCAAAATTTGTGGTTTTGTTTGTTTGTTTGTTTGTTCTTTTATTTTCTCTTGAAAAAATTGATAGCTTATATTTACCTTCTTTTTAAAGCAAAAGGGTGTTGTCAAACTTGACATCCACAAATCCATGGGCCCTGACAGGATGCACCCACAAGTGCTGAGGGAGCTGGCGGATGTTATTGCTAGGCCACTCTCCATCCTCTTGGAAAGGTCCTGGAGAACAGGAGAGGTGCCTGAGGACTGAAAGAAAGTCAGTGTCACGCCAGTCTTCCCAAAGGGCAAGAAGGAGGAGCCAGGAAACTCCAGGCCTGTCAGCCTCCCCTCCATCCCGGGAAAGGTGATGCAACAGAGCTCCTCCTGGAGGTCCTCACTAAGCATGTGGAGGACAAGAAGGTGATCAGGAGGAGTCAGCATGGATTCACCAAAGGGGAAATCGTGCTTAACCAGCCTGATAGCCTTCTGTGAGGGAATGACTGGCTGGGTAGGTGAAGGGAGAGCAGTGGATGTTGTCTACCTGGACTTCAGCAAGGCTTTCGACACTGTCTCCCATCATCACATCCTCATAGGCAAGCTCATGATGTACGGCTAGATGAACGGAGAGTGAGGCGGATTGAGAACTGGCTGGATGACAGAGCTCAGAGGGTTGTGGTCAGTGGCACAGAGTCTAGTTGGAGGCGTGTAGCTAGCGGTGTCCCCCAGGGGTCAGTCCTGGGTCCAGTCTTGTTCAACTTATTCATCAATGACCTGGAGGAAGGCACAGAGTGCGCTCTCAGGAAGTTTGCTGCCGATACTAAACTGGGGGGAGTGGCTGACACACCAGAAGACTGTGCTGCCATTCAGAGGGACCTGGGCAGGCTGGAGAGGCGGGCGGAGAGGAACCTCATCAAATTCAACAAAGGCAAGTGCAGGGTCCTGCACCTGGGGAGGAATGACCCCAGGCACCAGTACAGGCTGGGGGTTGACCTGCTGGAAAGTAACGCTGCCGGTACCGCAGAGAAGGACCTGGGTGTGCTGGTGGACAACAAGTTAACCATGAGCCAGCAATGCACTCTTGTGGCCAAGAAGGCCAAGGGTATCCTGGGCTGCATTAGGCAGAGTGTTGCCAGCAGGTCGAGGGAGGTGATCCTGCCCCTCTACTCAGCCCTGGGGAGGCCTCACCTGGAGGACTGTGTCCAGTGCTGGGCTCCCCAGTCCAAGAGAGACATGGCACTCCTGGAGGGGGTCCGGCAGAGAGCTACCAAGATGATTAGAGGGCTGGAGCACCTCTTCTATGAAGAAAGGCTGAGAGAGCTGGGCCTGTTTAGCCTGGAGAAGAGAAGACTGAGAGGCCATCTCATCAATGTCTACAACTATCTGAAGGGAGGGTGTCAAGAGGATGGGGATAGACTCTTCTCCATGGTGCCCAGTGACAGGACAAGAGGCAACAGGCACAAACTGAGACACAGGAAGTTCCATGTGAACCTGAGGAAAAACTTCTTGACTGTGCGGGTGAGTGTGCGCTGGAACAGGTTGCCCAGAGAGGTTGTGGAGTCTCCTTCGCTGGAGATATTGAAAACCCGCCTGGACGCGATCCTGGGCAACGTGCTCTAGAGGGCCCTGCTAGAGCAGGGGGGTTGGACTAGATGATCTCCAGAGGTCCCTTTGAACCTCAACTATTCTGTGATTCTGTGATTCTGGGACATCTCTGTCATATCTACTTGTTCCTATGTGGTTGAAAGAATTTCCCCAATGACACTTTAGGCTGAAAGACCACATAATTGCTGGCAATTGCTCTTGGTCAGTCTCACTGAGCGCAAGCAAACTTTGTCAGGCTTGGTCAGCCTAACTGAAACAACAACAAAAATTGTCTCACTCAGTGTGACTTCACAGGCCAACCACGAACACCACTAAACATACAGTAGAGGATGACAAAAGAGAAGTTTAAAGGGAGGATTGCTATGTCTTGCCACATTGGCAGATGCATCAGTCAGGTGGTCGAATAAAGCTTGACATATATACTGTTCTGTGTTATGTGTCAAGCACTGGGTGGGATTCCCTGTGAAAAAAAGAGTACCAAAAGTACAAACCCACTCTTTTTGCAGATATCTGCTTGGCATGTTGAAAGGCCAGCTCAAATCAAGTTGGCAGCATTCTGATGAGTGACTTGAACCTGAGTCTCTCGTGTTGATTAGATGTTCTCTCCTTTCCTTTCACATGAAAAATTGAGTGGTTGAAGCTTATGCAGGAAGCAAACCAGAAATTATGGGGTGGAAAGTACAATATACCCAGTCAACTTGACAGCTGATAGATCGTAAAGGACTAAGTCAACTGGCTGTCAAATAGAGCAGCCTACAGTGTTTCCTCATTACCGTCAGCCTCCTGGAGGGATTCGTCATCTCTGATAGCTTGGGAGGCCAAGATCAACCCTCCATACCCTTCTCCCCTTACTGCTCTTTCAATGAGAAGGTCATTAAAGCTCTGATTTTGTGGCTGGTGGTTTGTGTCACTACAGCCTTCCAGCTTGGCTATTTACATCCTTACCTAACAAAATGTCTTTTGGCACTGTTAAGCCATAAAACCATGAAAGTAACTTTTTTTTTTTTTATGAATTCACCCCATTTTAGGCCTACACCTAGCAAGCTTCACCCTAATCTCCTAGCAAATGTCCCTTATTCATTTTAAACAAGATTTTTCCTAGATATTCTGGAAAAATTAAAACTAGTATGATTTTATTTTAGTGATTCACGAGAAGGAGTTGTGACCTAGAAGGTAAACTAAATCCTAAAATATATACAATGATTATTTATTTCTGGATAACGTTGATCAAATCATCTGACATCTGTACACTGCATTCCCTGTAACTGCACCTTCATGGGAAATGGATGCCAACCATTGGATATGAATCCTGTCTGGCACTGAAAGCAAAATAGAAGGATACTAGTTTCTTGCTCAGTGCATCACTGGAAAGCACTTAAAGTAACTGATGCAGCCTTAAGGATAGAACTGAATCTTTAAAGTCAAAGAAGTCTGCCTCATATATAAAGTGCAATCATTTTCATGACAAGTATTATAGTCAAGTATAGACAAGTAATATAGTAATATTTGGAACAAGAATTAACAGGAAAGGAATCTGTAAAAAACAAACATCGCTTCTTGATATTGTGGCATCAGAAATGTGTGAGAGAGAATTTTTCATCTTACATAAAGCTCCTGCCTTAAGATGAAAGGTTTATAGTTTACTTTTTCAAGAATCTACAAGTATATTTTGGACTTATTACTATTAAGAGATTTATGCAACTTTTATTCTTATTCTGTACGTGAATTAATTAGTGGCCAATCTCACTGTAATTTAAGTAAGATCAGCACCAGATGGAGAGCAGACTTCCTTATTAAGGGATTTTATCAAAAGAGCAATTCAGCAAATGCACCTTTGAAACTCAATAGTGATATAAAAGATTGTAACAGGCTTGCCTAAGGAATTAGCTGATGGCAATTGGAATCAGTATTAAGTTATTGACAAATATTCTAATTTCATAGAACAGGGCAATAGCAAGCAGTTTGTCAGTATCCTACCCTTGAACTGCGCTCTTGCTAAAATAGGATGCTGAGCTCAGTTCTGATCACTGTGCAGCTGATGGCACAGCACCAAGAGTCTTCAACTGGATCAGGACCGGGACTATTGTTTTTAAGAAAGATACTGATAATTACTGAAACTGCACACTTCAATTGCCACCATAAGGTAGTCTCTTGTCCTGAATTTATATTTGTCTGGAGCTGTTCTAAGCTGACTATGAATTAACCCATTCCATGCATTCAGTTTAATTAAATCATACCTGGTATTTTCAGTTACATGAGAGCCCTCATTCTGTGGCTTCATTTTTCCTCTCTCCCTGCTTCTGCACGGGCTGTATGAGGGCAGACTTCTTTCTCTGTGAGCTGGGAAAGAAGTTCAGGAACACAGGATCATAAGAATAAGGCAGAGACTACTGAAACAATACCATCCCTCTCAGTACGAAGTAATATCAGGTCATGTTCCTGGTCCTACAGCTGCCAGCTGCCTGTCAATAAGGGCAGATGCAGGCTGGTGAGGCAATGTGTCTGACAGAAAACAACTTCAACAGCCACTGGAGGAACCCTAGGAGGTGATGTCTCTCTGAGAGGTTGTGGAGTCTCCTTCGCTGGAGATATTGAAAACCCGCCTGGACGCGATCCTGGGCAACGTGCTCTAGAGGGCCCTGCTCGAGCAGGGGGGTTGAACTAGATGATCTCCAGAGGTGCCTTCCAACCTCAACCATTCTGTGATTCTGTGATCCTAAAGCCATCCTAAGTGCAGGTATTTAAACATTATAGTTTTTAAAAAGGATGTAGAAAGAACAGAACAAATTTGTTCCCATTCTGCATAGACTTGTAAACCTTGGCTTAATACAACAAAGCCTCATTTTGCCATCTTTGTCCATCTTAACAAGTGCTTGGCTCTGAGTATTGAGTCAGATTGCTTACAAACATTGTTATGTCTTTTCCCCGGACTCTCCTCCATACTGACTGACTTCCTCTGTGGTATTCTGTAATTGGATTGTTTCTGAAATGGACTGTGAGGATTTGTGGAAATGATAAAAAAATTTTGTGCACTCTCTTGGCCTCTACACACCTTACCTACAATCACAGTGGCCTTTTGGAACTTGACCTCAAGCCTTCTTCAGGCTCCCTGGATTTTCTACTAGAACTTCTATGTTATGAGTTGGGATATTTGGTTCTTCATCACCTCAGCAAGTTTTCTTTGGAGCCTAGGTAACTTTGTACCTTACTCATTCATTTCATGCAACTGACAGGTTTTGCATGCATCATTTAGGAACTGTGTAAGGAAAGACTATTCCAGGTTGTGTAAAGATCCTGCAGGGGCTGCAATGTTCTTTGGAGAGCTTGTAACTGACTGACCCTTTCTGCAAATACTTTCTGTGGACTGTGGAAGTATCTGGGTGAGAGAAAACCATTTGCTGTGGAAAGGAAGTCCATGGAGATCATGACTTGATACAAGAAAGAATAACTGGATGCCTAAAGGAATCAGGCAGGAAATAGCTGTGAGTGGTCTGAGCTTACACCAGCCTGCCTAACTCTGTAAGTGCAGGTGCTACTTGTGCTGAGCTGAAGCTTATCTCTGCAATCGTACCTCACCTGATTCACTGATAACGTAAGGCAGAGATTTGCTGGAAGATGCCCTTCAAAATGCATTGTACAACTTTCCCTTCCTTAAGAAGGGTCAGGGCTAGTGCCTAAGCAGCTTTGCTGCGGCCCTTTTAATTAAGTAGCTGTCACTGATTTAGAAGATGAATCAGCAGAGATTTCATTTGTTGCTGGCATCTGTGCAGACTAGCTCCCTGTTGAAAGCATCAAAGTAGTCCAGTAAACCTGCCAGGATACGTTTATTCCTATATATTCCTACACTGTCTCCCACATGTGACACAATTTTGTGTGGGTCTGAAAGGCCTCATGAAGCTGACATGACATGCCAATACTGCAGACTGTTTCTAACATGCATTAGCTATACTAATCCAACTTAAGGTTTACATAGACCCAATCATTCATAAGTCCATCAGTCACACAACCCCTACTGTGTGCTCTGAGCCACTGGAACACACAGGGCCATCTGCTGTTTTAATAGAGGATTAATTTCTAGGAAACTCCAGTGTCTAGTATCAAAGCTGACATGCTTACATCCATGTTTGGCCAGAGTGTGTGTGTGTTTTTTGTTGTTTTTTTTAAATTCTGGGCAACAGTTAAATCCCACTTAAGATAAATAACCCACATACATTTTTTGAGATTGGACCAGCATGTGTGGTTATCAGAGCAATGCAGTCAGATTTGCTCAATCTTGGGATTTCAGATCAAGGCTTTGTGGCTCACTGTCCCAGTTCTGTAGCTGTGTATGGAGATCAGCAGGTACAGTGGTCTTTTGGGGGAGAAAAGCAGAGCAAAAGAGAGATAATAAAGCACAATGTGATGTCATAATGCAGCCAATTTATCAGAAAAAATTATTTGCTTTATAACTACTATTCTTTATTAATAAAGAGCAATGTGTATAGTGCTAAACACAAAAATGCTTACAAAAGGAAAATGAGAAAAGCACTGTTGGTGTTGGTGCTTGAAACTTCAAGTGGCGTGCCCAGCTAGGTTTTTCTTTTCCAAATTGGAGCATAAATGTACCTGGAGGCAGCATTTAACCTAGTTTTGCAAGCAAACTTAACAAAAACATGTACATAAAAATCTCTAGCTGCACTGAACTTCATGTTGTTGAAGCTAGGGACTATTAGCACTGCTGTTACCCAGTGAAACACAGTGGGAATTGGAAGGGCAGCTACTTACCACAGAAGCAAGATATCAGCCTGATGATTTGAGTGAGATGATTCTTCATGTGACAAGAGTATTGGCCCTGCTATACTGCCAGTCTGTACCTGTCTATACTCCCTCCTGCGCGTGTTGTAGAGAATTCTAGGAGCTGACACTGCATCAGTAGACTGTTGTGTCCATATGGAGTGTCATTTACTTGCTTTGCGTGTGCCTGTTACCAGCCAAGTCTGAATCTGCTGCCAGTGATAGTGATTAAGACTATGGTGATCTCAAAATTCTCTTAGCACTTCCAGGTGGAAATTTGGTGATTGTGATATTTTATTTCTTGTGTCTGGTTTCCTCAAGTTTCTTTTTTTTTTCTTGAGAGGGGAAGGCTGGGAGGAAGAAAAATATTTTTAGAGTTTTTTTGTGTTGCTATTGTTTTTCTTTGTCAGCTTTTTCCACGGTAGGTTCTGCAATTCTGACTTTCTGTCTACCTAATATATACTACTAAGTCCCATTTATAAACTCTCTAGATGAGTGAGTTAAGACCATGAGTGCTTGTAGGTCTGACTAGTCTCAGAGATTCAAACAGTTCATTTTCAAGCAAATTTTAACAGGATCCAGTTTAAGAAACTGGCACACAAAACTAAGCTGCACTGGAATATAGAGATGAGTGGTCACCTAGGCCTTTTTTTTTCCCCCTCTTATACTGTCAAAATTAAGCTGCTTCCCCAAACTTAGTGAAAGGTATTTGTTTTAACTGAAGGATTGAATGCCGTTCCATGGCCCTTGGTAGTGCGTCTGAAGTTTACTTAAGAGCTACCAAACGCAACAGCTCTCTTTCTCTTCTGGAAACAATCAACTATTTTTCTGGCTGTCCTCACAGCTTGGTTACATCAGCAGTGCTCTAAGAGTTTGAGTACCAATTATAGGTAAACTTTAGCATCTGTACTTCTTTTAAATGCTAAAAATGTTATCTCGCTCTTTCTCTAGATTATTCTGCACCTTCTAACCTTGCTTCTTAGTCTATCCTTCCTGTTTTTCCATCTTGTGATCTTCAGTAATCTTTTTCCTTCTCCCTTTTCTTACTCATTTCCCATATCTTTGCACCTTCCCTCCTCTTCACTTGCTTCTTAGGTGTTGAGCAAATCTTTGATTCGTGTTTCTTGAAGATCATGGCTGTCAGTTCCTCTTGCTGAGGAATGAAGGTTCCCCACAGTATCTACTACACAGCTTACTGGAAATGAATACAGGAGTGATGAAGCTGAGATCAAGAGATGCTATCACTTGCTAATGAGGAATATATGAATGCTGGCTTCTATTAGGAATTCTGATAGTAGGAAAGCCATAGGGAAAGTGGACAGGAGACTGAATAGCCCTCCTCTTTTTCCCCAGTCTACACTGGATCGTACTGGTGTTGCTGTGTGGCGGAAACTAGCTGCTACTGAAACCAAGCCTGTGCTGGGGCATGTTGAGAATCTGTCCATCGTCTACCTTCTGTTGCCTCTAATTTCATTTTAAAACGAGCAAGCAAACAAAAAACAACTGAGCAAATCTTTTATTAAAAAGGCAGTTGGTCAGACTAGACTGGCCTGTCTCCTTCATTTTAATGTATTGTAAGCAGCTTTCTTTCTCTGGTAAAAAAGAAATCATTCCACAGCAGTTTACATTAAACCCAGCATCTTTTTCAAAATATCTGAAAAGTAGGTTAAATCTGATACAAATATCTTTAATAGAATGTTTTTGAAATAGGATGATTAATCCTACTTGAATTAAATTAAAAAGGTGAGAGGGGAATGAGAAGAAACTAAATTAAAAGATATGTAAATTGCAAATGAGAGAACTGAGAATACATTTTTCTTGGCCTGATGTCTATAATCTCTCCCTTTTTTAATATTCTTCTTGAACCTATAGGAACAGTCTCCTCTATTATAAATGCATGGACTGTTCTACAGAAGCAGAAACAGGAAACTAATCTAGGGTCATGCTGATTGTCTGACTGTGTTTGCAGGATGAGGGAAGGAAAGCCTTAGGGAATACAGCACGTATCTTGCCATGAGATTCTAGGTCTCCACATTAGAGCAAAGAAACATTTTTTTCTTTTTTCCTTTTTTTAAATAGTCTACCCATGCCCACCTTCGCCCATGTCCCCCTTTCCTTTACCTCCTTCCCCACCAGGTTCACCCTCTTCCCCGTTTTGTTTTTTACATCATCCAAAGGTGTTATTATTAATATTATATTTTTTTTAATCCTTGTCTTGCTCAGTTCAGCATTTCTCATGGGGTTCCAGGCATATGTGATGTCTACATGTTTATAGCTTGATATGTTTCCAGATGCATGAAGCTTATTCTGTAGCACTTTTGGAAGCTATATCCAGCTAGCCTATTCCAGAATTGCAGTGGTTTAGTATCCCTGATTGTGAACTTGTTCAGGCATCATATCACTTACCTGGCTGTATAATCTCCTCTCAGGGGGCAAGTTCTGGTGGCTGTAAGAAATAAATGCACCAGTACAGGCTGGGGGTTGACCTGCTGGAAAGTAACGCTGCAGAGAAGGACCTGGGTGTGCTGGTGGACAACAAGTTAACCATGAGCCAGCAATGTACTCTTGTGGCCAAGAAGGCCAAGGGTATCCTGGGCTGCATTAGGCAGAGTGTTGCCAGCAGGTCAAGGGAGGTGATCCTGCCCCTCTACTCAGCCCTGGGGAGGCCTCACCTGGAGTACTGTGTCCAGTGCTGGGCTCCCCAGTCCAAGAGAGACATGGCACTCCTGGAGGGGGTCCGGCAGAGAGCTACCAAGATGATTAGAGGGCTGGAGCACCTCTCCTAGGAAGAAAGACTGCAAGAGCTGGGCCTGTTCAGCCTGGAGAAGAGAAGACTGAGAGGCGATCTCATCAACGTGTACAAGTATCTGCAGGGGGAGTGTCAAGAGGATGAGGCCAGCCTCTTCTCCGTGGTGCCCAGCAACAGGACAAGAGGCAACGGGCAGAAACTGAACCACAGGAAGTTCCATCTGAACCTGAGAAAAAACTTCTTCACTGTGAGGGTGACAGAGCATTGGAACAGGTTGCCCAGAGGGGTGGTGGAGTCTCCTTCGCTGGAGATATTCAAAACCCGTCTGGATGTGATCCTGGGCAATATGCTCTAGGTGACCCTGCTTGAGCAGGGAGGTTGGACTAGATGATCTCCAGAGGTCCCTTCCAACCTAAACGATTCTGTGATTCTGTGAAATGCAAGTGTCCAAAAGCAGCAATGTAACTGGACAACGACTGCAATGCTTTGAGAAGACTCAATAAGCAGAAAGATGACCATTTTTGGCAAAATGTTTTTTAAAAAAAAAGTGAAGGATGTCTTCAGATCACATTTGAGAGGAAACCCCTTCTCATGTAATGACAGAAGTGCACAGAAAATAAGAACTATCACTGGATTTTTTGATGCTTCTTGTCATATCCCCTGCCACTATGAACATTTTATTCACTTGAAGAGTAGAAAATTATCTAATAGATCTTCAAACAAATCCTTCATCCTCTCCTCAACCCAGTATAGATGCTGTCTGTGGGAAGAGATGTGGATAGGGTCTTTTCCTTGGACTACGTGGAGTCTACACTGAACCAGAGGTGGGTGAATTGCAAAAGAGCCTTCTTTTTCAACAGGAGCTGATGCTGCTGTTACCAGAGACAGGATACCAGCCTACATGGGACACTGATTTTTCTAGGTGGAGAAAGGAGATGGAGGTTGGCTCAGACCTGCCACAGTCTACTCGTAATCACAGGTGCAGTCCTGATCTGCAGTGTCTCCCCTGCTGAAAGCAGGTGGGAGGCAGTGGGCATGTCTTAAGTGTGGCCCTAGCTCTCCCAGCTCCGAGTTTGTGGCTGTTTTCTCTGGTACCAGGGTACAGAGAGTCACCCAGCTGAGAGGCAGATGTCAAAGCTACAGCAGCCTGGAGTGCAGGCTGTGCAGCTTGTACAGGATTAGGAGCAAGTGACAGATGCACAGCCTGGCCTGAGGGCTTGGAGGGAGGCTGGCCAGGCATAAATAACACAGCAGGAGGCACATGCAGTTTATGCCACGAGCCTTCAGGAATAGGACAGGTCTGGGGAAAGTGGGAATATGGAGTGGGGAGGATGAAGGCATTCAGGACCTGCTTAGTAAAAAGGGGAATGGTAGAATATGGATATTAAAAGGGTTAAAGAGGCATGGCAAGGAGTTAGAGCTTTGGTTTGGAGAGACAGAGCCAGGATAGCAGCAGTGTGGTGAAGTTCTGGTCCTGGAAAATGCAGTGGGCTCAAGGAGAAGATGAGAGAGAGCATATTAGAAGCTGAGTCCTGAGCTAGAGAGATGTAGGTTTTTCTGTGGAGTTGTGAGGCGTTTGGCCAAATGGAGATTTGAGCGCTGTTCCTAATATTTCAGATTCTTTTCCTTTAATGGCTTCTGTCATACTGCATAGGAGAGGGCTGTGTCCCCATTGTCCCCTACAGTCAGGCCTGCAAAGCAGCCTCCTTGAGGACTGTGGGAAGCATGGATGTGGATGGAGCAGTCGGAGCCATTTTGGGACTCACAGCGCTGCAGAGGGTGCCTAGCACTAGCTGAATTTTTGTGTTTGTCTTAAGTTTTTCTCCAGATAAACAGGCATCAGGTGGCTTGGGAGTTGTGTTCCCGGTGGCACTGCAGCAGTTAGCTGTGAGGGTTGGTGCAATCACGTTCATCCAGCGCCACCTCCTGGGTATGCCTCGTTCTGCGTGTGCCCGGGGGAGGACCAGCATATTTTGTTCTCGTTTTGATTTTTCTGGGTGTTGCGTTGTGTTCCCATCCATTTTGTGACCTTATGTGTGTGTGTATGTGTCTGTCCCCAAAGCTTAGTGATCAATGGAGCACTAATGTCATTAAGGTCCTTACTAGAGGATTTGAGTTGCTTCAATTAGAGAAACTTCAGAAATATTTTTAAAGACAAAAAAAATCTTTAGATACAAAAAGTGATGTGTAAAGGTTCTCGGTGCTGCTAGCAATTCTTCCTCCATTCTAGTGGACTAGTGGACTAGTGAAGAGGTCATAGAATAGTCTGTATAAGTGATTATTTTTCCACTACACGAAACACTTACTGGAATAATTATTTTTTGCTGCTTGTTTATTAATTGTTTATTCTTTAACTATTATTTTAAAGTGTTAGCTCTTGTAAAGAGGATTTTGAACATCACTGGATGTTCACCTCCTTCTGTTTCTGTGATAGAAGAGCTGGAGTAGATGAAGTAAGATTCTGCATAAAACGGAGCCAAGCTCAGCCTCTAGCCAAGCTTTGTAGATGAATTTATTGAGCACTGCTCAATAACAGGCTATATGTAGGCTATTTATATGTAGCCTTGGTCTCTATTCTAGCCTAGTCTAGTCTATTCTGTTTTTGATGGAAGGTGAAGAGACAAGAGAAAGCTTCCAATTTTCTTTTTAAAGTGAGTTACATTATCATTTAGATGGTCCATTAGGGTAACTTTCCAAACTGGGAGCTTCCAAGAGTCCTAAAGTAGTCAATGTTGCACTGAAAATCAAGAAAGTTAGACTGGTTTCATAATCAATATGTCAGCTCAATAAACTAACAAGGATGTGGTCACTCAGCTGTGTTTTCTTCTGTTTAAAATGCTGAATCTTTCTTCTCTGGTAACAGAAGTCTGAGATTCAGCGGATAACCTTCTTTTGCCCTTTATATGAAAAATTGACTAGTAAATATTGCATCATGGGTTAAAAAGAATAGCATTTATGAATATACCACTGAAACATGGAATATTTTTAGTGGTTTATATAAACTAATGGCAGCTTTTATAAGTAATGTGTTAATTCACACAGATCATTACATGCTTGAGGCTTGTGACCTTAAGCTTAGTGAAGATACAGACCATATCTGAGCACTTCTCATAGTCTTATTTATGAAAGATGCATTAAAAAAAATCTTGTTTCCTTGTTCAAATAGTGTTTGTTGCTGTTATGTAGATGGAGAGTGACTTCAGACATGAAATGTGGAGCATATGTTGCAGTATCTGGTCCTAAGAGTGGGGCTATGGTCTTCCATCCAGGAGGCACAGCTGCTCGCAGTACCAACCCTTTTTTCAGGCAGAAATCTGCCTAGAAAGCTCACTTTTCTCCTTGTAATTTAACTTCTGGGCTGACCCCTAGTCACACTCAGGCACACACATCCATAAGCAACAACAACATAAAGAGTTCCTATGCTAACATACAATCTATTATTTGTGGTATCAGTTGTCCCTAAATAATAGTATTTGTCTTTGCCCTTATTTGTCCTGAATGGAAGGAGATCTGTGATGTCCAACTTAAGAATACTTGTGCTGCCATAACAGCACAGCAATAGACTTTCAGAGGTCCAGCCTGAATGGCCAGTCTCACTTCAGATTACTCCCTCTGCCTTCTAGTGGGCCTGATAATTTGTGTCTGATGAAAACATAACAGATGCTTGTGCACATGTGGGAATTTCTTTAGATTGAATACTCCAGCAAAGCACTCTCTTTTCCTCTGGAGATCTCCTGAGATGGAGAATTCCTTGCTTCCCTTGGCAATTTATTCCAAAGTTTAATCGGTCTTCTCTTCAGAAAAATTACACTTAGCTGGACTTGTCTGGTTTAGCATGTATTGTTATGCCTTTCTTCGCTAAAAGGAAGTTATTTCCCCCTCAAGAAGGGACTTAGGTGTGGCGGTCAAGTTATCTCTTGATCTATATTTTTTAAGAGTTTTCAAGGATCTTGGTTCAATTTATTTAACTTTCAAAATCATTTTTGACTTTCATTTTGTGCTGCCTCTCTGAATCAGTGAAACATTCTTAAAATGACACAAGGCTAAGGTGCAGCATTCCTGGAATGGTCACCTTAATACCATACTCAGGTCAAATAGCCTCCTTCGTGCTTATCTTTATCTCCAGGTTTCCATTAATGTTCTGCCACAGAATTGCAGTAAGGTTGCACAGAGCTGCCTACTCACTGTAATCCTCCTCTCCACATTTACCTCAGTCTTCAAGTCTTGCACAAACTTTCAGAATGTTGCTAAAATATTACTGTATGTGGAACGGAAGCAAGTATAATCTCGCAAAAAGCGCTCCTGTCTTTGCTCATACCTGATAACAGCTATAGTCAATTTCATAATGAATTTAAAACTTACTGAAATAACAATTTTGCTAATTCTAAAATCAGAATGCGTAGTTTGCAGAGTCCAAAGCCTGTGTGCTACCTTTAGCTGAGAGCCTTTATGAGCCATATGGGTTCCATCGGTACCGTCAGGAATGGTACCAGTATCTTGAGGCATAGTATGCTGTTGAACACTTACTATTTGCCTCTTTTGCTGTGTTGTTCCGTTGTTTGCATATTGGCTTTCTAAACTGGATATGAGAAATTCACAGAAACCCCCTAAGGAGTGAAAAAGTGAAAGCTTTTTTTTTTTTTTTTTTGAACTGTGTTTGTATTTCATAGAGACAGCACAGAGCATAGCCACACAAACATTTGAATCAAGCTGTTTAAGCGGGTGGGAAGAAGTGACTGTTAGTAGGGAGAGGTCAGGAGTGTCTCTTGTGGTTGAGTCAGCGTGGAACTGCACCCTGAATGCAGTAACTTACGATTCAGGGAGATTGTAGCTTTTATTTATACCTGCTGATAGACCTGTAGGTAAATTGTATCAGCTGGTCAGATACAGTGGTCAGTGTATCAGAGGAGAATACTTTTTCCTGCAATCTTTTCCACTTCTGTCCTTGGATCTTCACAATAATATTACTCGCACTCCCTATTCTATAATTTTCACCTCCATGCCTGTCTTTGATTTGCAGACTTTTTAGTTAAGGGTACTTTATAAAGCTGTGAAATCACTGAAAATTGAAAAGGTCAGTTTTCCACTGCATGCTTTGTAAGTTGGATATACAGTGTTCTGCTGTTCTTCTCTACTGAGTGAGATAAGATATGGCATTCTGTCAGCTTATTTTCATTACAGTATTAGGTGCCTCTTTTCATTCCTGTCTTTGCTGGCTACAGAAAGTTTGGCAATGGTTAATGATCTAAAGGTGTCAAGAATGATTCTTATGGAACAAAGGCATTTTTAAAACCTGGGAACAGCACAGAATTTAGAAACTGTTAGTAACCACTATGGGAAATTGCCTGAGAAAGCTCACACCCTCCTAGAGCTAGCACAGTATGATTGAGAGGGACTTGAATGGATGTTACAAGAATTGGCTCCAATTATCTCTACTTAAAAAATCTACAGCACGCTCTGTCAGAAGAAAGTTGTACTTCTTGACAGCATATGAAATTGCTGAAATTTTGACTGGAATTTGGATAATTGTCACAGGCTGTTAAGCAAAACAGCAACAGCACACTCTAGTACTTTCATCAAGCTTGTCTTTCCATTTAACTGAGACTTTAGACAGCAACAACAAAGAAGTGAAATTCTTGTTTGACCATATTTATCAATATGGAATAAATCACATTATACAAAAGTGACTAGAGCTCCTAAGTGCTTCAAACTCTGCACGAATAGCTTGGCATCTTCAGTAGGGAAGGATTTATTTATTTATTTATTTTCTTCAGGTGTGACAGTTCCCAGGATTCCACAGCAGGAGAGAAGCTTTTATGATGAAAGCTGAGTGGCCATTAATTTCATATTAAAGTGATTTTCTGACTGAATGTAATATAGAAAACTCATCTTTGAATATCTTCTACTTGGTAAAATCAGTATTAAAGCAGCTTTCAAAGTCGAATTCCAAGCAGAGAGGAAGTTGTATAAGATGCAAGATGAATAACAAAGTTCTCCTTATTTTTGACAAATAAATATGGAATTTTTGTCTTCTTTCTAAATTCCTCTCTCTTCTGAAATATTTTTTCTGCACTTATCATTGCAATTCATAAATATAAGCACTTGATATTTCTACCATATTGGATGTGGCAACTTTAAACTTTAGAGAACATTTGGTGATCTGTATTTTTATTATTATTCCTGAAAAATCACAGAATCAGAGAATGATTGTTGGAAGGGACCTTTGGAGATCGGCTAGTTCTACCCCCCTGCTCAAGCAGGATTACCTAGAGCATGTTGTGCAGGATTGTGTCCAGATAGCTTTTGAATATCTCCAAGGAAGGAGACTCCACAACCTCCCTGGGCATGATTTATCAAAACTTAAACCACTTACAAAAATTTTTAGCTTCTCAAAATCCATAGACACAAGTATTTTTAGGTTTTAGCTCAATTTTTTTTTGTTGTTTTCCCATGTTTAAAACTACTTTGCATACCATTCCTTCCCCTCACAAGTTGAGACTTTAACTCCTTTTAAACAAAACAGAACAAAACAAAAAGAAATGGTATACTTAATATCCTACAAAGATCTCCCACCCTTCTTGACTTCTTGAAATGTTTGGAGTTTAATCCCGGTTCAGGTTAGGAAAACTATATGACCATATTAAAATTGTTAGTAAGATAGGAAACCATTTCCCAGCAGGAACCGTGAACGCCTGAGTCTATTGGCCTGGATTTTTGCATTCTATTTGCAAGTTCTTATACTTAAAACTTGGAGCCTTGAAAAAGGCTTCTTCTTCCCCAGCCGCTTCAGTGATTTCAGCTCTCGGTGGCGTCTTCTCCGCTGCTGCTTCTTCAGTGAATTCAGCTCTCTTCTTCTCTCTGCCGCCGCCGCAAATGCCACTGCTGGGCTCCCGTGTGCCCCTTTTATACCTACCTCACTTTGGAACCACAGGCAAGCAGTTGGTTAAATTTGTCTAGATCCCCTCTCTTAGCGGTCTGTTTTCGTTTGCAGACGGCCGTGTAGACTCGCCTTCCTTCTGGAATATTCTGCCTGACTGACCAGCACGGGCTTCTAGGTTACATATTAGCCCTCCACTAATGCTCTTAAATTGTGGCAGTGGGAGATTTCTGCAGGCTAACCGGGGTCACAAAAAGGACAGGGTGATTGGCACCTTATACCCATTGTTTAGTAAAACCCATTTTCTTAACCTTTCCCCTAAACCAAACCTCTCCATGACATGGGCCAGTCTAGCCTATTCTGATCCATCCTATTCATGGAGTTCCACTGCATCTAATGTTTAAACATGTGAGGGCCTGACTCATATTTCCTGTTTGACCCTTTTCTCTGCTGTTGAAGAAATAAGCCCTTTCAGTGCAAAAAAAGAATGGACGTCAGAGACCTGGAGGGTATAGAGGGGAACTTGCTGACCCTTCTTCAGAGAAGATGTGGGCTCTGCCAGCCTCAGTGACATGGAGTCTACACGGCTTAGCTATAATCTTGCCTCTTTTTTTTGTTGTTATATGCTTGTTTCAGCTGCAACAATGATATGTATTATTACTATTGTTTTTCTGAAGAACATGGGAATTTCATGAAGTATATTCTCTGGTGTGGTATATGGATCACCTACAGAATGAGGGAGAAGACTATTTCAGCTTCACAGAATCACAGGATGGTTGAGGTTGGAAGCTCTTTTGCACTGCAGGGCCCAGAATGAGACATAGTACTTCAGCTGTGGAGCTGAAGTGGGGCTCTGCTTCATCAGGGCTGAGTAGAGGGGCAGGATCACCTCCCTCGACCTGCTGGCAACACTCTGCCTAATGCAGCCCAGGATCCCATTGGACTTCTTGGCCACATTGCTGCCTCATGCTCAGCTTTTTGTCCACCAGGCTCCCAGGCCCTTCTCTGCAGAGCTGCTCTCCAGCTGGTCAGCCCCCAGCCTGTACTGGGCCATGGGGTTATTCCTCCCCAGGTGCAGGACCCTGCACTTGCCTTTGCTGAACTTCAGGAAGTTCCTCTCTGCCCATCTCTCCAGCCTGTTGATGTCCCTCTAAATGGCACCACAGCCCTCAGCTGTAGCAGCTATTCCTCCCAGTTTTGTAACATCAGCAAACTTGCTGAGAGTGCACTCTGCGCTTTCATCCAGGTCACTGATGAATAAGTTGAACAAGACTGGACCCAGGACTGACCCCTGGGGGACACCGCTAGCTACAGGCCTCCAACTAGACTCTGTGCCACTGATCACAACCCTCTGAGCTCTTCCATTCAGCCAGTTTTCAACCCACCTCACTGTCTGCTCATCTAGCCTGTACTTCATCAGCTTACCTGTGAGGATATGATGGGAGACAGTGTCAAAAGCCTTGCTGAGGACCAGGTAGACAACATCCACTGCTCTCTCCTCATCTGCTCAGCCAGTCGTTCCATCCTAGAAGGCTATCACAAAAGCATGATTTCCCTTTGGTGAATCCATGCTGACTACTCCCGATCACCTCCTTGTCCTTCATGTGCTCGGAAATGGTATCCAGGATGAGCTGTTCCATCACCTTTCCCGGGATGGAGGGGAGGCTGACAGGCCTGTAGTTTCCTGGCTCCTCCTTCTTGCCCTTTTTGGAAGACTGGGGTAACATTTGCTTTCTTGACATCCCTTGCTAGGTTAACCTTGATGGACTTTGACCTTCCTAGCCCCATCCCTACATGCTTGGAACATGTCTCTATATTCCTCCTGGGTCACCTGCCCCTGCTTCCAGCTCTTGCACACTTCCTTTTTATGTTTGAGTTTTACCAGGAGCTCCTTGTTCCTCCATGCAGTTCTCCTGCCTCATTTTCTCAACTTCCTGCTCATTGTTATGGTCCTTTCTTGCACTTGGAGGAGGTGATCCTTAAATATCAACCAGCTTGGTAACAATTCAGGCATAATGAGAAAAGATCTCTCTCATAGTCTTAGAGCCTGAAGTGTATTACCCCTGAGACAGCCGTTGTTCAAAGCCACCCTATTCTTATTTGTCACCTGGACATCCTGTCCTGTAGGTGACTCGGATGGGTCCAGGAGTGATGAAGAGCAGCCTGCATACAGTAAGGGCTGATGGAACTGATACCATGGATTTCTGTGGGGACAAGTAATTAGCTTGTGAGTAGCAAAGAACACTGTTTTCCCAGTGACATTCAAGAAGAGCAGCAGTGAGAGGCAGTGGAAGGACAAAGCTGACTCTACCATGTCGATCTCTAGACGGAGTGGAGAACAGAGCTAATACAGTGCCTGGTACCCACATAGCTGCATGATGCAGCAGTCCTCAAAGAAATAAACCAGACAAGCCAACAAAACCACCCTATCCTTATCTTCCTTAGGATCTAACTAGGTCCCTGACCAGGACATTGGGATTTGGGGTAGGGTGAAGAGTTCCAAATCTATATAAAACGGACAAGTGATCCCTAGAGCATGAAACTGAACAGAGTCCTGCTGTGCTGCTTTGCTATGCTCATTTATCTGTATGGTTATATGGAGATTTTCATGTTTTCATTCCCATTTTTGCAGTCTCAATATTGGTGACTTCATGCTGCTGTGAATTTGAATGCTTCTGAGTGGAGATGACCCAGTGTCAGTGCTAACTAAAATAGTGTGCCTCTCGTTTCCTACAGCCTGAAATAAAAGCATGGCTCAAGGAAGGGGCTTGTTTTTGTTTGTTTTCAAAAGACATTTAGCTGGAGCCGACAAAGACTACTGGTGAAAGAGGCTATTAAGAACCTTTCCCATCTGTTTACTGCATCTCCTGATTGTTGAACCTAGGAGCACCTCTCAGTTCTATTTGGGTAGTTCTGGCCACAGTTGGTGCCATGGTGTCTGTGGTGATGACTGCAATAATTTAGAACCCTCTTATTCATAAATAAGTGGATCTATCCTAAATATCAGGAATATTTCAGTGTCCTTGAGATTCTTCTTTGCTTTTTCTTCCACTGTGGCTACGTTTTTTTATTATTTATGATTCTTTTTTGTAGCTGCCAGCAGAAATCTGTGCCGCCTTGAGTCTTGGAAGTCAGATGTTGGTGTTATAAATCCTATTTTTGTTCTTAAAACTGGCAGGGCACCCACAGGCAGTCAGAGATGGTTCCAGTTCATTCCGTCTCTGATTGTCGTGTCTGTGCACTAGATGGAATAGCTCTTCCTCTTGACTAGCTTTCATGTTTATATTTTTTCATGTTTTTAAATGATTACTTTTTTGTGGATTTAAACCACCTGATAATAATTAACAATGCAAACAAAGTGTAGTTACAGTCAGCCATCTCTTATGCTCTCTTGGTTCTAAGAAGAGCTGATAGAAGTGATAAAAAATATAATTACACTGGAATCTATTTATAGACAAAGTTCCTAGTCCTCCCCTTAAAGCTCAGAAAACAAGATGTGTCCAGAGGATTTCCCCCAGGGACTGGGAAGGAAGAAGTCACTTTTCTCTGTGCCATGCAGAAATAACAAAGTGCTAGTGAAATAAAATACTACAGTTGCAGTATCAGCTCCTATGCACTTGCTGTTTTCTCTAGTTGCTAGAGGAATATCTGCTGGATTTATGGAGGTGATTTGCAAACCACTATAATATTTCTAGCCTTTTTCCCAAAAACTCACTATGGTCTGGGCTCCAGGGCCTGTATCATGGGCCTATTGCATTTAAGAAAGTCATACGTTTCTTTATAATGACTTCCCGTTGTGCCCCATTACTCTCCGGTAGTAGGACTTCGTCAGGCTCCTAGTGTATTAAGTGTAGTATAAATATGAGTAGGCAGATCACAGTTTTCCTAGAAATAAATAATTAAAAATTCATAAGCATAATTAAAATTCATAAACAATTCATAAACATAATTAAAAATTCAACTCTTGTAATGATTGAAAGGCTTTTCCCTATTGGCTTCAGTGGCTCAGGCTCTGGGTGATGTGACATGGATGGGCAAATATATTACTAATGCCTTTCCACTTCTCCCAAATCTTTGCTCTGCAGTAAGCTGTGCTGAGAAGGGAGGGGAGGTCAGAAGGGAAGAGGAAAAGTAGTAACTTTCCAGCAGAGGATCTTCGCTTTCTATACGGGTGCTAGCCACAAGCTGTGACTGCGGGCAGGAGACTGCTGAGCTCTTGACTTGTTCCATAGCATTGCACAGAGGCTTTTGCTACCAATCTCATTTTGAGGTGACATCCAGTCTCCGACATTCAGTGTTTGAATGTTTAGAGTATCTATGCCCAGTAAATATATTGGATTGCTTTTATTGTTATTAAAATTAGAATAATCAGTTCCAACAGGAAACTGACCAGACGTCCTCATTTTATCAGAACAAATTCCTTTTTTCATGTAACAGCCAGATGTCCTAAGTCATTCATAGCAGGTCCTTTAATCTCAGTTTTCTTCATGCTATGATTCATGAAAGCTGTTAAGAAACATTCACTAATAACTATGTCTCTGATGCTTATATGAGGAGGAAAATATGAATTGAAATTCTAGGAAATGCTCATCAGTGCCCAGAACTTTTTTAATAAGCAGAGAAAATGATACTTTATTTGCAAGGGGATGTTTCAGTCTTATCCCTGGTGTAAAATATTTTTAAGAGAGTTCATTATGAAGCTCTGATTTTGGATTATCTTTGAATTAGCTTGTAAATTGTTTTCTCAGACTGTTGGAAGCATTTGGGATACAGGCTGACAGAATGTGTACAGGGCAGAAAATACAAATTTTTAAATCGTGGAGGGCTGGAGGAGCAGGCAGGGAGCTGACTTCAGCTTGGCATTTCAAGAAGGGACGTTTTATTTTGCAATGGTAGCCACTGTTGAAAATGAGACTGATCCACAGACATCGAGTAGCATGGAAACTAACTCTTGTTAGTTGTCTCTGCTAACAATCCAAGCAACACAGTTAAGTTGGGAGGATGCTTGAAGTCCATCATTTTTTTCCCGTCATAAGACCCTGGTATATCGTGTAATTATAATGATAATAAGTATTTTATAATATGTGATTTATCTCTTTTCACTGGATAAGAATTAACTATATTGAATAAACTGTGCTTTCTGTTTTTGGCAAGGTTTTAATTGCACTGGCATATGTAACATAATAGAAATTCTTAGTACACGTAAGAGATCCAACTGACTGGGGAAGAATGGGATATACGTATGGACAGCTAACAATATGGCCACTTCTTGTCCCACAGAAATGTGTCACTCTGTTAAGATATTTATTGTCCACTATAATTATGGCAAATCTTTAAATTCTGTCTAATGCTATTTAGTTGCTCTTGGGGCTCATGGTTGTTGTTTTCAAAAATTGTGCCAGGGTATCTAATTTCCATTTGGCAAGATAGCCACAGTAGGCACAATATGAATTAGATTTAAAGTCTCGGGTGACTTCCCACAGCAGCACCTTATTTACGCATATTTACTTGACTGGAAAAGTATGTTCTTGTAAATGGGAAGATACACTTTGATAACATTCATCGTCTATGTCGTACGAACACAAAAAATTCCTTAATCAGTTAATGGAAAGAAATCAAGCCCTAACTCATTAGAACTGCTATGGACCTGGTACTTGTGATCCAGTCTAAAACAACAGAAATCCAAGGAGATTCCTGGCAGTGATGTCAATTTAAGAAAGATAACAATTTTTTTGCTATTATAGTTTACGGAGTACATTGCAGGTGGCATATACGGCTGTGATGGTCTGCTCACACGGCCCAGTCACATGGGCGAGGACAGAGTAAATGCAGGAGGCTCAGCTGCTCAGTTGTCCAAGGGAGGGCCACGGAAATCCAAACTGGAGCCCTTTTCTTCACAGAAAGGAATGAGTTCTTGCTCCAGAAAACCATTCTAAACAAAGTATTTAGTGTGTGTTGAGGAAAATGAGCGTATGCTGGACAAAATTTAAAAAGGACCTTTTATTGTCAAAGTGCAATAAAAAGGAGGGAGGAGCATTGTCCAGAGGAGCTAGCTAGTCAGTCATGGTCTATTTTAAGCAGCCAGCAATAGGTCCTTTCATATGTAAAAATAAAGCTCTGAGGGCCTCATCCAAAACCCTTGGAGGTAAATGGGATATTTTTTAGTGACCTTTGAATTGGCATCCATAAATAGAAGATTTGTCTCCTTCCCCCCTTCTGCTGGAGAGGACAGGATGCTTTGCATTTCACAGCTCTTTGAGCGAAACTGCTGAAAGATCATGTCTGCTCATAGTCACCCACAGCCCACTCCTCATTCCTATGCTTGGGAGAGAAAGTACTGTCAGAGGTGGGGTGAACTGAGAAGGGATAAATCTGAGCAATGACAGCCTCCAGCATGCCTAAGCATGAGGAAAAGAAAAGGAAGAGATTCCCACAGAGAAGATAGCAATTGGGATATCTCTGGGGTCTTTGGTGGGGATGAAAGAAGGCAGGAAAGGAATGAATCTTCAGAGACTTGCTCTTTCTTTATGACATGTGCTATGAAACCTTGCTGAGAAGTGAGTCTAGAGCTTCTGACTGAGCAGTAAAACACTGTAGAAAGCTATTATTTCCTTGATTTCAAGGTGGTGTATGCCTAAACAACAGAAAGTACAAGGTGTCTGGCTGAATTAATACGGTAGACATAGTTCTTCTGTTTTCCTCATGGAAGGGCCTACCTCTCAGTATACTCACATAAGGCTGTCTGTTGTGCAAGTAATAATCTCCTGCAGTGTCATTCCTGCATTGTATTAAAAGTCAGTGCAATGACTTTAGCGCTGATGAGTGCACTGATGTCACACACTAGCTTGAGCAAACAAAAGACAGATGCTGTGTAGGCTTCTCAACATGATATTAGCGATTTTTCTGCTGGGGATGTGCTATGGTTTATCCATGTCTCAGCAGAGCTTTTCTATGGGGATAGCTAACTCCTTCTGTAAGAGGTTTCTTGAAAAGCTTCAGATCCACACACAGTGGTCCTTGATTTGCTTAAAGCTTCAGTCCAGCTGTTGACTTTTGGCCCTCCAGAAATACTGAGCAAGTATTCAGAGCAGGAATCCTGGTACCCCACCTATGATCCACAGATAGAAAACATCTCCAGGATTCAAAGCTGGGCCTGAATTGTTATTTGATGATGCTTTTGTGTTTGTTTTTAAAATAACCAATGAACTGTTCTGCTGACATTTCTTCACCTTTTAAATCCTCCAGGTTCCCACATCAGCTCTAGAGAATTCTTTTTTTCAGATCTTGCTGTTTCTTCTTTAAGCCACCTTCTCCAGAAGAGGGCAAAAAAAATAGGAAAGGTAATGGAGTCAAAGCAGCCAGAGCTGGTGTAGTATTGTGATAACTTCCTTACCTAAGGAAGAGGAGTTTCAAGGGTTGAAAAGATGATGCATTATAACTTTCTCTGAGAAACAGAATCACAGCAGTCCAGGAAGCAATAATTAGTAGAACTAGAGTAAATAATTCAGGCAGAGTAGATAATAAATACTACCTTATTCCATATGCAAAAACACCTTTTTATTATTTTTTTCTTCAGAATGATCTTTGCAATCCTCTGTGTTTAGAGGAGTAAACAGTGACGTACCTGAAGAAAACATTTTTCTTCAAGACAGGAGGCAACAGAAAGTGCTGAACACATGGTGAAAGCCCAGATTCTCACCCCAGATCAGCTTTGGCTAAGTAAGAGTTGGATTTCCAAGAAAAAGAGGGCCGGTGAGTGTTAGACTCCCACTAAGATTTAATGGGACTTGACTGTTCAAAGGCTTTTTGAAAATCCCAAGCTAATATTTTCATTAGAAGACATTAGAAGACTAATGATTAGACACCATTAGTCTAGATGAAGGCTTAGGTGTTAGTGTTGTGTAGAAGATGACTCTTTCCAGTCTTTGGTAATAGCTTCATATGTTGAATATTTTTTATAACCAGAAGTAATAGTCAAATAGATATTCCCAGAATCAACCAGTGATTGCTTTAGCTAGGGTTGGATTCAACATTCATTCCTATTTTCTCACTTTTTTTCAGTTTCTTAAAACTAACTTTGTCATCTTTCTGACTATAGGTTTCCATACTAGCTTTCAACCTAGACATGAGTATTTCAGGTTGCACATTTTTCCTCTTTTGGGGGAGTAGGAATGGAAGAAGGGTGGCAGGACAGGGCAAGTACAAGATGGACCTGGGACAAAGAAAAGCTGGAAGAGGCCTGAGAAATATTTCAACAGCAATGATCATTCTTTCACAACCTATTGTAGCTACCATTGTCTTTTTCATATTTACATTCTAGGTTTTAGAAAACATGGATCATAGAAATGCTACTGTATAAAATGGATAGGGCTTGTTCTCTGGCTCTCACGCAAAATGGCATGGCACAGCTCACACCGGTAAAACTAAATTTTCTTCGCTTACAAAAAAGGTTGAAAAGATCCCAGTCTATCTATATGGACTCATCCCTGGCTCACACTGTCCCCCAAACCATTCTCAGGCGCTGCCTGAGCATGCTAGTTAGCACTGGCCAAAACCATATCAGAGAACATGTTATCAGTTTAAACTGTAGGGATAGCCTAAGTCAGTATCTGAACCCATGCCCTAGCCCTGTTTTATCTACAAGCACAGACTTAGCCATGCTCAGTAGTGCCAGAAATGGCCATATTGCTGAAGCGTGTACTTCAACAAACCTGTGTCAATGTAAAGCAGTGGTAAACCATGTTCCTGCATTTATCCTCATAAAGGAAGTACAGAGTGCCGTCATCTCCTACCAGGTAACTGAAATTTCTGTTGTTAAAGAATTCTCTCAAAATGGCACTGAAAAGTGCTTGACATATTAACCTGAAAGCATAGTTTTATTTGCTCTGAGAGGACCTGCCTGAAAGGATTTTTAAGTACATGCTTAACTTTAGGCATGCAGTTTCCCATGAACTTGTCAAAAAACATCCTCCAAGATAAATACTTGCACTCCAATTCAGCAAGCTGTTGAAGTAAGCTTGCCAGTCTGAATGGTCCACAGCAAAAAGGATCTTGCAGACAGCAATTTTCTTTGATGTGAACAGATTGGAATTGTGATCTATCATATGCCGATTCTGTCCATGTTCTAGAATAATCCTGTAAGTAGGGTTTTGCTCACGAATACCAAAAATGTATTGCCTGGCAGCATCTCAGCCCCCAAGCGTACAGGGAGAAGAGGAAAGTTGAGAAGAAAAATAAGCAAACGATCTCTCTTGCTTTGCCCCATAATGACAGCAACATTTGAAGCCTTAGTTAGTTATTTTTCATGAAATGGAGTTGCTTTTTTCAGCCAGTTCATTTCAAGCATTCCTTTGAGACTGCAGGACAGGCATTTCCTATGCTTGTAATTACTGTTATTTAGGAGAAGCTAAATTTCTGATGTGGCTTTCTGATAGAGGGATAATTAGTAAGGCAAGAAACTGATATTGCAAAGGGATGGAGAATCAGGCCTTGGAAAGGGTATTATTGCACTGTTAAGAAGGACTATTGAGATCCAGCTTCACATACTGACTTTCCTTTTTTCTTTTTCACTTCTTTTCTCAGATACCATGCCTCCTGCTTGGGAAGCCTTGTTTGCTGTTGACTCATCTGGGTCTGCAGAAACTCTTTTTGCCTGTAATTTAGATAACGTTTGAATCACCCTTCTTAGCAAAAGCAACGTTGAAATTAGACCTGTATCTGCTGTTAAAGCCACGCATGAAAAACATGGAAGAGGGCTCAAAAGCAGGCAATGATTTGCTGTGGTGTTGATACTGCCTGGCTGAATTAATTTACTATAGCTGGCTTGTGAAGGCTCTCCTGAGATAATGGTCAGGAAACTACCCAAACGAATGCGCTTCTTCTTTGAATACAATGATGACAGAGATTAGAGGTAGTAGTTAAATTTACTACAGAGTGGGAAGCTGTAAGATTTAGTGACAATTTTCAGCATTACCTTGGGCATGCAGCCTCTGGTTTTCAGATCTGTGTTAAGCTGAGCTAACACTTCACAGAGGTGTCATAACGACTGTAGAGATTCTTCATGACCTCATGTGCTACGTGCTATAGAAGGGCACGGTTTTATGATTAAAGGGATGGGTGAGAACTATGGAAGTTTAATGTAAAAGTAACTTATGATATGGATGGAGGACCAAAGACATTGGTAACATTTGGACACTTTTTGTGATATGGAGCCAAACCTTTTGAACTGCAGCCAGCACTACCAGTCATGCTTCTGACATGCCTCCTAGCTGATTCTATGGAGATTTCCTTGCATTATATACAGAATGTCTCCTCTCAGATGGTTTTTCATATTCTCATGACTTCAGTCTGCCTTTTCTGAAATACCAACATGCCCGCTGGTCACTCGTATATGCTCTAGTGACTCAGTAATGCTGTTCTCTGGCTGGTATGGGATTTCCTTCTGTTTCTCAGGGATATAGTGTCAGCTTAGCTGTCCCAAGTTTACGTGGCCTGAAAGTCTATTTCCTCATGACCTTTCTCCCCCTCCTACCCCAGACCTTCCATCTCTTTTTTGTGATATTGGTAGCCTTCCAATCCCTTGAATAGTTCACATGTGGGACTCACTTGAGTGGGAGGAAAAAGAAAGGTAGTTGAAAGAAAGAAGGGAAAGTATAGATCCATCAAATTACATGGAATCCCTTAACAAAAAGGAAATATTTACCATTGTATTTTCTCTGCATTTATTTGGGGGGGGGAACCCTGTTTATATAGTCAGAGAATGACTTTTCAGTGTTTTAACAGTAGATGAAATATATCCTTTAGAATATATGGTTGCAAATAATGTACTGGTGCTTTGCAACTGGAGAGACTATGCTCTTTGCAACAATCTTTGCTCTGGTTCAACTTCATAGCCCTCAGGAAGCTATAAGAGTGCAAGGCAACTTGGGTGGAGCCTTGCTGTTCACACCAGGCAGAATGTGGCCCATAGCTTTGCAATATCCTTGCTCCTATAGTCCTTCACCTTTCACAATCATTTCTGAACACTCCAGATGAAGAGAAAAGGAAGTAAGCATAGTAGAGAATGCGAGAGAACCCAATTCTGCATTAATGAGAGTGCTCAAGTACCCTGGTATAGTAGCAGAGTTTCCTTTTGACAAGGGAGAACATTAGCTAAATGCCTTATCAATAAGTATCAAGCATCCTTCCCAAACCTGTGTCTTCCTAGGTGCATATATTTCCTGCCTGCCCTTGTCCTTTTAAACCCCACTTAAATGAGCAAGATTTCTGCTGCAAAACTTTCAACCTAATGCTGGAATATTTCAGGTCATGAGTAAACTTTCTCCACTCAACAAATGCCTATGTTGTGCCCCTTTAACTGATTCTTGTAGCACTCAGACTTTCTTGGATGGATAAACTGAGGCAGCAAGGGGAATATGTGGCTTAAGATGCTGCAGTGAGACAGTAACAGATGAAGAAGTAAAGACTCCACAAGTCTAGTCTCCAGTTCTAAATCAACGGGAAAATACAAATATGTCTCATGTCACGGAAAGATCATAGTGAGACACAAAAACTGCTACCAAAAAAAAAAAAGAATTTAGAGTCATGTATATCCCCTAACATTTGGAGCTGTCTCTCTCTGTATATAGAACTTAGATGTAAGTGGGATCCTCTAGTTTGTATGTTTAGGTTTTAATGTGTCAAATATGACATGAACTTTAAAAATCTCATGCTGATATGTATGATGATGAATCTATGGTAAAATTGTGGAAACCCACAAGCCTCAGTTTTCAGTTCCAAATTACTCCAGTAACAAGTGGTGTGCATAGTGCATATTTTTATGTGAACTCTTTTTTCTTTTTCTAGGCCATAGTACTAGCTGTTGGTCTTCAGCATTTGTATAGGCTGATACCAATAGACAATTAATATGCAGGTAATTATTATTCAATGCCTTCAGCGACAATTGCACAATTGTTAATCTTGCAAAGTAGTTTAATCTGTAAGCATGGCAGATAGAGTTTGTCTGATATGACAGCTCTGAAAATTAGATGCTTTTGCCTTCAGTGCTGTGCAGTTTTAAATTCAGCAGACACACATTTGTGTTAGTGGTCATTTTGTCTTCAGAAAGCCACAGCCTCTAACAATTAAGACAGGGACCTTGTACTTTCCCCAGTTGCTTCAGTTTTCTCACTTTCTTTAATTGTTTCAGCTGGAAAATATACTTTGCAGCTTGTGCAGGGACTCAGCTCTAGCATTAGGATGAAAAATTTTCTGCTGACACCCCTCTGATCTATTCTACCTGCATGCCCAAAGGATGCTGTTCTTTTTAATTAAAATAAATAATTTTATTTTAAACTAAGGAATAAAAATAATGTGATACTTCATATAAACTTTACTGGAGCAGTAAGCAAAGAAAATAGTCTTTACTACAGATCCTGCACATTACCTTGTTTTTTCACTTCAACAGTTCCACTTTTCTTGTGTCTCCTAAGATCTCAATCCTGCTGCAATATGCCAGTACCCTCATCTCCCTCCCAGTATATTCTGCTCACAGACTGGGCAAGAAATAATGTATGTTACAACTGATCATAACCTACCTGTGGAAAGACTGGAATCACACACTGAACAGGAGTACTAACTGTTGAGCTCAAGTTGCTGTGTTCCCTTCATTTAATAGGGTATTATTTCAGGTAGGCTCTTTTCTTTCTCTCTCTCTCTCCTATTAAATTATTGGTGTTCCCAAAACTTGTAAGAACCTCATGCCTTTGAAACTTCTACTTCTCTGCTAATTTTGGATAGCAATAGACAGTAAACTGAATAGAAAGGGAGGGGATGGTACTGACTGCTATGCTACAACTGTGTTAGCTTCACTGTCTTGGACAACCACGCTTCAAGATTTTTATAGTTTCATACATATAATTTATCATACTGTTGTAATATTTTGCCTGAGCTGGAAAGCAAGTAAATAAAAAAAAGAAGTCTGCCTCATTCCGTACACACAGATAACTCTTCACAGAAACAAAAGTTTGAACTGTCCTGCTAGTGTTACAAAGTCAGACCTTATAGCCATCTTAGTAAATTTTTGGGTTACAATTTTTTAAAGATCCTAGGTAATTTCTCATCCCAAGTCCAGTTTAAAAAATAGCTAACCATTCAAAAGCCTTAATTTCACTGAAGTCCATGGGATTTAGGAATCCTAGCCTATGAGAGAGGTTCTGTGATGCACCTGGATAGGTACCTAAGCATCTTTAAGAAATTTGGAACCAAATCTCTCTTTGGAAAATAGTTCTTGAACCAAATGGCATTGTACCTTTGCATTCATCGGGAACAGGCTTTCTATAAAAAGGGGCCAGAAAATGGGGGACAGAGTCTGAATGCATTCCTATGAACTTCCATGGTAATGGAAAATGATTCAGGTTCAGAGATTATAGCTATTAAAATATGCAGTAACAAATATGATTCTGAGGTAAGTCAGGCCCCTGACACTGGGCCATGTTCTTATATTGCTATACCATCATTATAGGACTATAATGCTTCTGGGGATGAATTCAGCCAGCTTAATTTTAACAGTACCTCCATCCTTGTTTCCCAGCGTTATCCTGTTGGTTCATCTCTCATGAATTCCTTGACTTCCTTGTGTTCTTCCTTTGGTAATGTTTTCTTTCGGCTTCCAAAATTGAGCCTGAACATGTTTGTGCGGTCAGCCCATCTGGACACTCTGGTATGCAGCGTCACCAAACTAGCATCCCCAAATTCGCAGCCGCCATTGTTCTGGTTTCACTATGTTCCTCCTCCTCTCTTTGCCAGATGCTGCTTCATTCTGGGCCTGGCTTGAGGATATTCATTCAGTTCTGCTTTCTGCAGCTTGTCCCCCACAGCTGCTATTTAATCTCATTTACCCCTTTTTTCCCTCCTCCCCCTTTCAGTTTTGATCTAGTTCCAGAGTTTCATTATGTAATTGATTTGTTCTGGTAGACCTTTAATTTCTTCATCTTTTCATAGGTATTACGAGGATTGTTTTCTCACTTTGGAGCTTAGTGATGGCTGCTTTTCCCATTTAATATGTACAGGCCGGCAATTACTTCTACCAGACGTCCATCTCAGTCTTGAGCAGTCGCCATCCAATTCATGGTGGTTATCTGGCGTTTCCCAGTAGTTGCTTCGCTTAGAACCGAGAAAGTAAGGGTATTCAAATGTGCATGTGATGATTTGTCATTGACATCGTAAGACAATTAACAGCTTGCTTTGGAGGTTTTCTCTAGAACTTCTAGAGAAACTTCTAGAATTTCTCTAGAAATGCTGGCTTTCTCTGCGTACTGCTAGCAATAGTTAATTTGTGAGGACTGTTGTGAGAAGGTCTAGAGAAGTTTCACTTCCTGCAACAACAACAAAAAAATATTCAGTCATTTTCTTGCCAAATTTCAATATGCAGGAAATGAAAGAGCCATGCATCATCTTGTGACAGAATTGAGGTAGGTTTTGAAAGCTTTATGCTGAGAGGCATCAGTTTTCTGTACAGAACTTGTGTCTCAATTTGCTATCTTGTCTGTTTTCACTGTTCATTCTCCAGGAAAAAGTCTGTCTCCAAAATTTTATGGGAATTTTGTGCTTTAACAAGGCGCTCTCGTTCTCATGTAATGCTTCTAGATACTGCTGTAATAAAAGTGAACAATAAGAACACCTTAAATGAGTAAGTGCAATTTGAAAGAACAAGGACTGGGAATGAGACCTTGGAAAGGTTGCCTTCTTTATGAGCTTCGTCTTCTCCAATGCACATGTGTGTATTTAGCGGGTTTGGGGTCTTCAGATATATTTCGGTCCACTAATAACATAGCATTGTCTTGACAGATAACATGAACAGCATACAGGCAGAAGGCAGAGAGAAGGAAACACTGATCAAGACAATAATGTAATTTTTAATTCTTTTCCATAGCAGTGTTACTGATTTCTATAAGGAATTATTATCCATAATTAGAGTTGATTGGAGAGCAGGATTCTTTTTTTTCCTGGGGCCTTAGGGCAAATATGGAGATTTCCAAACTACTGTACTTGAACAAAAAAGCAAAAGAAAAACCATAAAAAGGAATAAAAAATTATGACGTTCATTTGCCTTTTATTTATCTTTAACTTACATTAATTACCTTTTAAAACTGTATTGCTGGGCTTTATTTAATACTTACCTTTTCTTCGTTCCTAGATTAGTCTAGCTTTTCAAAGCTGTCAGTCACCTGTCAATAATCTTGATTTTGATGAAACCAAATTAAAATGTTTTCCATCAAGATGATTAATTGAGAAAACATTAGTCTATTGCTTTCTCCTTTTCAACAGATTAGTTCTATTTCTGACACACATGTTGCCTAAATAAACACATCATTTTTTATGTAGCTATGCTGAAGGACTCAAAGATTAAAAGGAGTCAGGGCTCAAGTTGAGTCTTGCATTGATGTCTTGCAGGTGTTGAATATTGCACACACTGTGGTAGCAGTGCCATTTTTTCTATTACTAATAAAAGACTGTTAGGACATCAGTTGAAAGCTGAAACTCTTCTTATCCAAAAAATATACTTAAACCAGTTTATTTTATTCATTATGCATATTTTTATTGATTTTGTGGGTAAATAAATTCCCTAATTGCAGTTTTGAGTTGCTGCTGTTTTGTAGAGAAGGAAGAGAAGGTCACACCACTTTGATCTCTATATTTAATCCGCATTTTATTTTACTTTGTTTTAACTCTATAGATAGTGTACAGTCTTTCTGGATAGAGAAAAATGTTGCTTTTGAGCAAATGAGTGAGATTCTGTGTTGATGTCTAATAGTATAGTACTGCTAAAGAAAATGGGATAAACATTGGTGATCAGATGTCTGACACAATATAGCTCTAACAAAAGCTGACTGTCCCAGAATTGGCTTCATTAAAGTTTCTCTTATCAGTGGGACATTTTTTCACAGGTTTTTTTAGAATTCTCACTCAGGCCGTTTTACCTTCCTTCTGCCCTGGAAGAAAACTATCGTAAGAAGATGAATTGCAACGCTTGTATAACTTCCTTGTGACTAAACTCAGATGTTCTTAGCTGCCTGACAGGAAAGTAATAGTATAGGTATCTTGGACTTTTCTCATAAGGGAGTTCCGATATACATCAAAACGAAATTAGTGGCTTTTGGCAGACTTTTACTGAAATCCACCTGGTTTCTTGTAACTTCCTGGGCTGCTCCAGAGCATGGGCTTCCAGGGCCAGTGAGTTTGAGGGAAACATTATACTGCAGAATGCCTTTGGGGTGGGAAATTGGTGGGAGCTTTACCACAGTTTTCAGTGGGATTTGTCAAACCAACGGTGCAAATCCCCTCCGCAAAGTGGATTCTGTTATGCTGTTATCTTTACAAGAAACCAAATAACGATTTAACCGAATGGAAGGGTGTAGTGACACCCGCAGAATTCAATGGGTATAACTGACATCTCTTGGCTTGACCGACAGCTGACCCCGCCCGGGTATACCTGTTGGCCAACAGTTTTCCGCCTAGCGACTGGACGGTGATTGGAGGAACAGCTAGCCATCAAATCCCACGTGAGCGGAACATGCGGCAGCTGTCCGTCAAAGAACATTCGAGAACATGCCGGAATCATCCTGAACCTGCCACGTAATAGCATGACCACACCCCCAATTCGTTCACGGCTATAAATAACCGCGTTAAGGTTGTCCTCGTTGGGTGTGATTGGTCTGCTGGGGGGGGGGGGGGGGCGAAGCGAAGCGAAGCGAAGCGAAGCGAAGCGAAGCGAAGCTTCCCCTCGCATCAGAATGCTGCCTGAGGAGTCTCTGTGGGGATTTAAATCTCTCCGCATGGTTGCGTGAGTGTTTGGGGCACCCGTTGGACTGTTATTGTCCTGTCTACAGAAACAAAGCTTTTTTGTGAAAGAGGACTGAGATTGTCCAAATCATGGACGTGACAGCTTCCTTGCTTTTTATTGTTTTTCTCTTTTGAGAGTAGCTACTTACCCTTTCTTTGTTTGTTTCTTTAGTTGTGCCATAACACATAAGTATACGTGAATAGTTGATATATGTAAATAGTTTGATAAATATGTTTACTAGTTAATTACTTTATTTGTTATTGCTACTGTTTGTTAGTAGTAGGAATGCCTGTGCTGGCAACAGAATCTGCTTTCTGTTACAGTTCAATAAATGTTCAATGCTGCCTTTAAACTGGTTCAGTGTTCAGTCCTCCTGTGAGAAAGGGTTACAGGGAAGGAGTTAGGAAACAAAATGTTGGATTAAAAAATATATTTCTGGATGGGATTGAATATATGTAACCCCATAGATAAACTACTCTCAAAGTATTGGAAGTATTTTAAATAGCAAAAATTCCATGCTGACATGATATCTAACGTATGAGTTAGTGTAATAACAATATGCAATAGTTAAATTAGTTGTGCTTCAAGTAAGGGACATTTCAATGGCTAAGAGAGAAAGTAAAAAGCAAGTAGTCTGAAGTAATGTGGAAAGGAAAACTACCTTAAGTAGCAATGAGTCAGTTTTGACTCTTCTCTTGAAACACTGAACTAAAAGCTTAGTTTTTTATTCCTCTGTCAGAGGTGTTCAAGAAGCACCTAAGTAAGAGATGTTAAATTTAAATGGATGATTATGAATCTTACAGATAAATACACACCACTCCCAACTGTGGGACTGTGAGTTTGTAACACAGAGGATTCTGTTCCTGGTTTTCCTGGCTGAACTTTGGCGAGTTGCATAATTTTCCTGAGCCTCACTTTTATTTTCTGTCAGAGATAATTTCGAAGGGGTTGTAGGAAACAGTTGACTAGGCATGTGGTTTAGCCTACTTTAATTATGAAATAAAATTTCCCCAGGAAAAAAATATTTTAACACTTTTTCATTTTGAAAGTGGAGAAAAAAATCTTTGTGAAACTCTGTTGTGGAAAAAGAATGAAAAAAGTAGAAATATCAATTTTTTTGATAAGTCAGAAATATGGTCAAATGTAATGACATATGAATTTAATAAATGGATATTTAGATTTTGTTTTGAGTTCTGGTATGAATCTGAGAGATATAATACACAAATTATATATTTAACCATCTCATTTTATTTAGATGATATTTAAAGACTGTTGTTCAGATCTTTTCCTTAACAAGGAATTAAGCAGGTTGCTGTTTTTCTGCAAAAGCTATGATAGCAACAAAACTGAACTGTTATTCGACAAATGCTTCAGCTTGTTTTCTTACAAAGTAGATAACTGACTGCAAACTAATTATGTACATTCAAAAGTAAAGTAAGTTCATCGAAGGTGCTTGCATGAGTTACCATCAAATAAACAGAAGCCAGCTTTGCTTGTGATCAGCCAAGATGCAGTTGCATTTGAAGATTTTTTTTAATACAAAATGACTAACAGTATGAAGTTAGTAAAACATGATGGAAAGGGTTGCTGGTTTGCTAAAGATACTTGCAACTTCTTTTAACAAGTAAACTAAGGTTCTGACCAATTGTAGTGATTAAAAATACAGTAGATTTTTCTTTCCAAAAAAACTGTGGTATTAAGTGTCTGATTTTCAGCTTTAGTAATGACTCTGTGCTTAAATTCCAGCTTAATTTTAATTGGATACACTGTTCTTTATTTCCTGTTCTGTGGGATTACATATAATTTTTTTCCCCTTCTGCATTAAGGGACCCCTTTCTCTTTTTCATCTGTGAAAGGATTTTTGAAGCCAGGAGGACTGTGAAAGCAGGTATAGGGCTGAATTCTCATCTTTTGATTGCACCTTTTTTTGTAAAGTAAGCTTTAGTTGCACTGTGCACACTGCACTAGATCGTTAGAACTACCATTTCAACTCTTACCATTCTTGCATTAAAATATTATCTTGTTTATAAGTTTTACTTGTGAGGTTCTTGTAGGATCATGTGAAGTGAGCAGGGGAAGAAGTGTTAGACTCTTGGGAAAGCTCTTTGCATTTGTTTACCATTCTCCTCAAGATAAAGCAGAAGTTGGAATATAAGAGCTAAAACTTCAGTGCTGATGCTTTTGATCTCGCCTTTGAAGGGAAAAGCTATGAATAAAGGTGAAACTCCTGGACAGCAGCTGTGGGATGTTCTTTTCAAACAGTACAAGTAATGACCACCTCAACTGTAACTGTGTTGAGAATGATCTTGGGTGAAAGCAGTAATTGCTCATGTGGCATTTGCATATTTGAAGAACATCTTGTCTTTCATATATCTGAACATATTCTATGATAATGCTTTTGAAAAGCTTGTCATAACTTGTCTACCACTTACCCCATCATTGAGAATGTTCAGGTAAGCACAGGATGGGAATAGTGACACCCTTACTGTACTGGAAAGGAAGTTCTTCAATTTTGAATATGTGAGGGAGATAGGGAGGCGGACAAGGATTTAGTCTAGAAAGGTTCAGTGAAGTCTGACTGCACCAAGCAACATTGAGCAGTCACCGTTTTCTTGTGTGACTGAAGTAGCATTCGTAGAAAGGTTATGCTGAAACCCTCACAAAGTGGTCAGGTCTTGTGAGCTGCTGCCCTTTTAACAGAGGAAAGAAATCAGCAGGTCGTCTTCCAGAACCCATACACCCGTGTTAGGGGACAGTAAGCTCCAGGACTTGATGTGGTACCCCTCTTGGTGGGTTGGGAGTCTGTCTCTGTCATCCTTCTCACATAGCCAGTTGAGACAACAAACTGAAATTACACAGGGCTCCTCATTTGTCTACCAGCTTCTCATTAGCTATCAGAAAAGCTAATATGAATGTATTTCATTAGGAGCTGAACTGCACTAGTCTTAGGTTTTCCGAAGTCTCCCATAAAAAAATGGGCATGTAGCTTTTTCAAAGGTGCAGAAACTGTTTCCCAAATTTAAAATACTCTTTAGTACCAACGAACTTTGCTTACAGCAATTATTATAAGATTTAGGATGCTTTATTTCTGTTCTTAGTTGTCAAATGAACACAATTCAGATTACTGAAAGTCAGAGTGAGCTGCAGTGACATTCAGAAGACCTACAAGGATTTTTAATGCTAACAAAGCTGGCAAGAGGGTGCCCTCTAAGATATTCTTGGGAAATACTCCAGTTCTGATTACTCTTTCAAATTAAACTTCCTTCGCTGTTTAGAAAAAAGGGGCATCTTTGTGAAATCAAGCTTGTGGAGTCCTTACCCATTTTTTTCAGCTTCTGCCATTAGCAGTCAGGTTATTGTGGCATAAGGAGCTACTGCTCATCATCTGAAATTCAGCACCTCAGAGTATGTGTGTATGACTTTCTTGTTTGTCCTAGAATAGGTTAAATCCTCATGAAGAGCATTTGCGAGAGCAATTTACTTTGTGAACCCATAGAACTGTAAGGATGGTTATGGGTTGGGTGGAAGTGTAAAACAAGGAAACTTAGTTGATAGGCAATACTCTGCTATGTTACAGTATGACTGTATCAATTTAAGGTACATCAATTTGAAATCATTTGTTCATATCTACATTTTATTTTTTGAAGTCAGTTTAGTGTTCTGTGAAACTTTATCACAAACTTAAATACTAAGTCAGCCAAACTGTGTAGATAAATTCCTTGTCCTTTCTTTATGCTCAATAGATTGTTCTTGATTATTTCCTAACAAACCATTTTTTAGCTTATATAGCAGTTTAACATGAAGACAGTTTTGATTACATGCAAATAAAAATTAAAAATGTCCTGGAAAACTTGGAAAGATATTCAGTGTTTGTGCTGTACTATGTTTGCACAAACTAGGTAGTTCAGAGTGATTTCAAAAATATTTGGTGTTGAGATCAGTCGGTAAAAATAAGTGGCTTAATGAATTCCAAAGAATCTTCCTTCAACTTGAGTTGGGAGGTTGCCACATTATGGATCATTTCTTGGAAATGGTAACTGAGTTTCTTAAGGATGTACTATCTTCTCTGTGAAACTTAAGCAACCTTGTTACCTGCACATTATGCCTTCGGTGTTTAATATGCAAACAGGGTTTGCTCAAGTGAAACTGAAGCGTGTTTTGGCTCATGTGACCTTGTTTTCAGGTGACAAAAAGTAGAGATCTTTTTTAGGGGCCAGCTGGAGACCATTTCAGGTAGTTAGTATATGAAAAAAAAATATTTTGTTCTGCAAACTGGCAAGACAGAACTGAGAAAGGCCATTTTCACAGTTAAGCTCTGGAGGGCAGAGGCTAGAAAGCTGGGGATTATTTAGTTGTTCAAAATGTATTTGGCATGAATGTATTTTTGCCCAAGTATCTATGAAGCCTGGGTGGCTGGAAAAGTTAGGAACAAGGCAGAACTCTGAACATATGCCAAACTTCCATGCTTTTTATATCTGATATTCTTCAGAGAGCAACTATGCTTGATATCAAACTAAGGAACCTGTCAGAAAATTGTATTAATAGGTTTGATTTTTTTCTTTTGTTATGAGATTAGTTTTGATGTTAGAAGATACTAAATCATGTTTCTAGACTTGAGACTATTGAATGTATCCAGTGAAGACCTTCCTTCAAGTTGTTTCCCCTCCAGATTCTAAATTCATGTCTTTCCCAGTGACAGCACTTGTCTGAAAAAAACAAATGAACAAAAATCTGTATTAGAAGACTATTGGAAAAATAAAATCTAACTAAGGTTGTTAGAATCCAGTGTGTGTGAATAGGTAGCTGCATTTTTTTTACAACAAATTTTCACTTCCAGAAAAAGATTTAACGCATACTGGGTTCTGCAGAGATTAGGACTAGTCAAAAAAGTCCTATTAATACATTTTCTGTGAAAAAGTTTTTGAATGAGACAAGTTTTGAGGATTTTTTTCTCTCCTCAGTATTGGCTACAAACTGAAATACTCATTTGCAAAATGAAGTATTTCAGGCAAAAATGAAGTAAATGATAAATTAGTTTTATTCTGTGAGCTGGGAACCCAACTAATTTGTATAATCCACAGTGTATTTGCAATAGATTATAGAAGTGCTGAATTTGTAATTATTTTTACTACACAAATATGTGAGATTATACTCTGTTAAAGAGCTTGGACAGTGAGAGAAAGCTGCTTGTTTACTGCACCATTTCTGCATTTTTTATCAGGTTAAATTCTCTTAAAGGACTCTTCCTGAGAGCAGCTGAGGATACTCAGTTTGACAGAACTGTCTGGGGCAAAGCAGGCAGGGGGTGAGTCATCAAGCAGAGTATTTGCAGCAGAAGAGTGACCTAGGACACAGAAAAAGGGACAGGGGACCCTTGTGAGAGCAGGGAGCAAGCCTGAAGTAAGGCTTTGGGTGAGATGGGAAGAAACAAATTTTCCTAGAGGCAATATATTTTCTTATTGAAGGAGTTGCACTTTGTCCTAGCATTGCTGGAACATTTAATCATAAACACAGTTTTTGAGACTAAAGTCTTTAATGACTCCTATTATTTATACTGAGGAGGAGGAAGTTCAGTCCCCAGGATCTGCTCCCTCGGACTGCATAGAGGGAAGGGCAGAGGGAGGAGAAATGTCCACAATGGCAGGTAACCTCCTGATGTTTCATGGAGCAGTCAGCGTAGCCAGGGATCCCGGTCCTCCTGTGAGGGTGTAGGCACAAGAAACAACCAGTATTTCCAGCAAAGCCTCAACTCTTGTATGTGGTCAATACTAATAATATCAGCCAACGCATTTTGCACTCCTATCAAAGAATAGATATTCTTGAAAGTTAATTGAAAAGATTTAGTGTAAACATTCTCCCAACTTACCACAATTTAGTTACATTAGCTTAGTGCAACTTTTCCTAGCATATTGTAGGTGGGTGGAACTAAACACACTGTTTTCATTGAACGTTTCAACAGGGAAGCAATCGATTTTGGGCAGTCTGTAGCCAGGAGCTCCCTGGACGGAACCAGTTCAGTGCTTACGGACATCCTTACCATCACATGTGCAAGTATTTTGTTGCAGTGAGGAGTCAGTGTTGTTGCCTCAGAAGCATGTATTTTGTGTAGTGACTGCCTTCTCGTCTGTTTTCCTAAGCATGATCTAGTGTGTTAGACTACAGCTTCTGTGATGGAGCTCTCCTGTTCTGCTCAGTAGATTCTTCAGATGTGTTCTTCAGATGTGTTGTGATCACTTTCAAGAGGTGCCCCTCTCTCTATTGAAATAAATTAGATCCTCAAGATCTTCTTCAGGTTTGCTTAACTTCACAGTCATTATATACCAAAATAAATGCAAATGGTGGGACTATCCCTGCGAAAGCCTATCAGCCTCTTAGTCTCACAGTACTTGCGTCATTGGATCAGATCGCACTGGTGGCTTCTTTGTACCTGCTCACGTGCTTTTATTCTACTCTTCTCTTTATAATCTGGTAGTGCCATGTGAGTATTTACTAATTGCCAGTTCTGCTTCAGCACTAGCTACAGCTTTGGATGTGGATTAAGTCATAGAACTGATAAAGCTGTGCTACCTTTATCTAGTTCAAAAAAGTTCTTGGTTTATAACTTTGCTATCTGGATTTACGATAATAAACAAACCCAGTCACTGGTCTCAGTCCCTCTTATAGGTATATGTGTTAAACAGAAACTTCTCACAAGTAAACTAGTGAGCTTTATGGGCTCTTTCCCCTTCTCTTTCCCCTTAGCTTGTTATGAGTGTGGATACATGTTCTCATAATTTATTCCACGCTGCGTTTTTTTCTGGAGAAGCAGGTCTTGGGTTGGATTTCCCTGGAAGCTTTCAGAAAACTGCTTGCAAGGTCAACATCTAACAAGACCTGACAATGCTGATGCCTGCTTATGCAGGACTGCTCTGCAGATAATCGAGACTGCTCTTGTGAGATGCAAAGGGTTTGACCTAAAGATAATTCCCCGCAGCTCTCAGCTTCTCTTATTCTATTGATCTTTCTCTAGAAGTCTAACACAATTTGGAATTGTGAAGAGAAAAGCATCTCTGAATATTACTTTTTTTACTAAATCTTAATTTATGCAACTAGTTAAAAAAAACTAGACAAGTGTATCAAATGATACACCAAGCATGAATTTGAGCAAGTAACAGTCAATTTGCAATAATTGTCAAACCAATGGATTAAGAGGGAACTAGAGGAGATCTATCCATTAGCCAAGACAATAGATTAATATAGTCAATAGTCAAGTAACGAAAGTAATACAGCATGCAGACAGGTCTGTAAAATAGTAACCCCTAGAATGTAATGTGAAAAGTTTAGCATTGAGTGGAAAACTGTCTCAAGAAGTGTGTAAAGCAAAGTGTTTTATGGACTGAAACATTTTTAGCATCAAACGTGAATGGGCACTTGAACCAAATATAGACTTCTTCTGGATTCTTGTGTGGTGAATACAGTAGATTGATGCAGCCCCTCTCTGTTTACTTGCTTTTGGATACAAGAGTCAGCAGCAGCTTTCACTTCCTCTCCTAAAGTACAACTTGGCCTTTGTCAGGATTTTTCACTGTCAAGGTACTTGGCTATTTGTAAAAAATGAATTGCTTAGATTATAAGTTTAGGAAATGGTGATCAATGTCTTTTTCATATAAAGTTGTATGGGTGTGCTCAAATTCAAACACATGCTTAGAACTTCAAAACTGTCAGAATACGGTAGTGCTTGGTATCTCCACGCTGTAGGAAAACAGAAAAAATAGACAGAGTTCCTTAAAATATGAGGAAAGATTCATTTCTTGATTTGCTCAGTTCTTAAAGGCATGTGATACTAGAGAGAAGTTCAGAGTCTGTTGATACGACACATTCATAACTTACCTTACGTTGGTGGCATCATTTTGGGTGTTCAGCCTGGCTGAGTCATAGCTTCATCTTCTCTTTCCACAGGCTCAGGCCCAGAGAGCAGATATCACCCTTTCTTGATGTTGCAGTTACCTGAGAAAGAGCACCATCTTCTGCCTTCAGCTGGACTTTTAGCGCTATGAGTCTCACTTGCACTGCCCCATAGCACCTCCCCTCAAGATCTCCTCAGTGGATGAGGAGCTCCAGGCATCTCCAGCTCTCCCCTTCTCCAGTTTAGTCTGTTCTTTCTCATAGCTGGCAGGCATGTCCTTTGTCAGTTGGGAAAACCACCCCAAATCTGGCCATTCCTTTGCACTATCCACTGTTACAACTGTGAGCAATGCACACTCCAAAAATACACAGAGTGGGATAAACAGGAGGTGAGCTTACGGAAGCTGCCTCAGCCCCCACTTCTTGGTAA